>NC_138067.1:3106294-3706294 GCF_964194185.1 Rhinolophus hipposideros | reverse complement strand
AGGATCTACCAAAAACTTAAGCATATTGCATCTGCCGTCTTCCTCCACATCAGGTTGATTTCACTTTCTCCACAAGGCACATATGTCAGAGAAACAATACGTGTCAAAATGCAACTCAGTTCAACTGAGATCCAGACTCAGTAAGATCTGTGGTCCAGCCAGCCCCATGTTTTGTGGCCAGCAGGGGCCCAGGGAACTACCACCAGAGGGCAGGCATGTTTTCATGGACATCAAATCCGACTCCTTCTGACTCATACCACCCAACCACTTAGCCCCTTTTCCAATTTACAGCTTCCATTTTCCTGTGGACTGGGAGACAGCCAATTTATGAAGATGTGTGTGTGAACACAGTCCAACAGGCAAGGCACAGTGTTTATTGGGGAATGTTGTGAAGGGATTTATGAGTTAAATCAGAGTCAAACTAGACAGCTACTGAGAATCGTATTCAACCGAGATTTTATGATAGTCAATTAGGTGTGATGAGTGGTGGCCCAATGATACAACACAAAGGCTAGAATGGCTGGTAATTTCTTCACAGGCTTTTTTCCTGCCTACTTTGTCTATTTCTATTCAACATTTTCCTGGAGGTCCCAACAGTATATTAGGAAAGAAATGAAATGAAAGGTATAATGATCAGAAAGTAAAAAGTAAAAACTGACCTTATTTACATATGTGATGATTGACAGTATACAAGAAAATGCAAAAGAATCTACAGTTAGAATTAATAAGTCAATCTGGCAAGTCTGCTGGATATAGGTCAGTATAGTATTCCCATACACTAGCAACAAAAAGAATTAGAAAATAATTAAAAATACCATGTATAGTAATACACACATAAAGATCAAATAATTAGGAATTTATCTAAAGAAAAAATATGCAAAAGCTCACCACTGAAAACTATTAAAATACATTTATTAAGACTTAAATAAAGGTAGTCATCAATCATAAGACGATATCAAATTGTCAATTCTCTCCAAGTGATTGAGATTCAATGTAATCACAATCAAAGTATCAGGTTATGTATTTACTTATTTACTGGTAGAAACTGACAAGCTGATTTTAAAATTATATGGCTATCTGAAGGACTTACAGTAGCCAAGGCAATCTTTAAGAACAAAGCTGGACGACTTCCACGACCAGGTATCAGACTATCTGCGTTAGTCGTTCCTGAAGCTAGAATGATTTCCCGATTTACCGCAGCCAACGGCCCCAAGTACCCATTCACTTACCATCAGTTGGCCAGTTTATTCATTTTTCCTGTGTTTATCTGAGATTGCCATAATATAAACAGTTACAGTATTGCTTTAAGGGACATTTAAAAAGCTTAATTATAATAATATCTAACACACCTCATGAATAATTGTTAAATTTGTGTAAATATTGTCCCTTTTTTCCTAATCAGTTTTTCAGATGACTTCTATGAGAATAAAAAACTAACATCTTGAGATTCATTAAATTTAATGTAGCTTCTCTAATAAATATTACTGTTTTTCAAAAATAATTGAGAGTGCTCCATATTCTGAAAAACTTCATAAGGCTTGGTTATAATACAAATCCTTCTGCTGAGGATACTTCTTGAGGGAAAAATCTTACTAGATATTAACAGACATCGCTGGTACCTGAGTACTTGAAGAAACGGACATTGGCCTGATTCTACAGAGAAGCATCCAACCATGCAAATTGAATACAGAGAACATCTGTCCTTGGCTAAAGGCAGGCAAAAAGCAGAATAAAACTTTAGCCACTACTTTTATCTCTCAAACCAACTAATATCCCAGAAAGGAAAAGCACAGTTCGGAATACACTAATAACATACAGAAAGACACAGGCCGTGCTGCTTTTATGAACTAATTCCATATTTATAAGTAAGTGACCGAAACCATAAAAATTCTTCCTCTAACAAAGAGCAACTATTATCTTTCTATGATCCCACCTGCCTTTCAAACGCTGGTATTTTTGTTCTGTTTAACTGCCAGTTAAGACCCCACAAATACAAAAACAAACTGTTCACACAGACCAGTGTCTCTGGGCCTTCTCCACAAAGTTTGTTTGATACGCTGGAAAGGTTTCTGCCTGTTTTGAAGCTTGTGGCCTGACATTACTTTTTTTCCTGGCAGTAACTCTAACTCTAGCAATATTTTTAACATTAAAAACAACTCCCTCACTGTATTACTTGAAATTTCTAAAACACTCTAATTTTAAATAATTCATTTCTAAATGAGAAACTTTCAGTTACTAAGCTAGCTCCATTTGAACTCTGTGGCACGAAACCCTAATAGAGACTTTGTAGAAATTCTTCTTTGGGCTTGGTTGAGGTCATAAAACACCAATTCAGGATTAGCTTATAATTATCTTACTGAAATCTGGAGGACAGTCATCTACAGTAACTCAGGGGTATCTTACAATCTTAAAACCAGCTTATAGTTCACATGCCTCTAATAAAAACTACAACCAAAACTATCCTCAAGAGAAAAGTATTTATGCTAATTATTTATTCATCTGGATGTTCTCAGTAATACTTTAACTACCCAAATATACCAAATATACTTTAACTACCAAATATATAGTTACATGCTTAACTATATTACCATGTAGAGAACAGTGGTTTTTTTTTTTTTTTTTCCCCTTTTAAGGAGGGCACAGCTCATAGTGACCCATGTGGGGATCGAACCAGCAACCTTGGTGTTATTAGCACCACGCTCTAACCAACTGAGCTAACCGGCCACCCCCTACGTTACCATTTAGGATTTTTTTCTGTGAATCATGGATCAAAAAACAAATGTTATCACGAAAATCTGTATGTTCTCCCACAGTTCACAAGCTGTATGAACAAGTTCTTGAATATTTCTGGATTACCTTTAAATAGCTAATACGATCACAGATGTATAGAAATATAAACACTGAGTACTATGTAACTATGAAGTTTCCTTTTGACATCAAATCCCTCTGAATGTATTATCATCAAAAACACACCATCTAGGGTGGCCAGTTGGCTCAGTTGGTTAGAGCGCGACTTCTTAACAAAGTTGCCCGTTTGATTCCCACATGGGCCAGTGAGCTGCACCCTTCACAACTAGATTGAAAATGACTTTGACATGGAGCTCAGGGGTCCTGGAAAAACACACTGTTCCCAAATATCCCCCAATAAAAATTAAAGAATGAAAAAAAAACAACCCCGACCCCCCAAAACACACCATCTAAATAAATCCTAAACACAATTTTCAAAGAGTTCACTCCATAAGCTCTCTCTGTCTTTCTACTCACAGACAAGAACAAAAAAACACTGGCTCAGTTGCTTATGGCTATAGTGTACAGAGAGTGTTCCAAGAACAAAAATGGGAAATTTGGGAGGATGTAGGCCGTACACGTAGAAAGGGAAAAAGGGAGACTTACGGGGGGAAATCACTCTGTTAAGTGACATGAATGTCTAACCACTACGCTGTACCTGAAACTCATGTAATATTGTACGTCAACTGTAATTGAAAAATAAATTTTAAAAAAGTCAATTAACACATATTTTGAATGTTATGTGTATTAGATA
Organism: Rhinolophus hipposideros; assembly: GCF_964194185.1. Classification (NCBI taxonomy): domain Eukaryota; kingdom Metazoa; phylum Chordata; class Mammalia; order Chiroptera; family Rhinolophidae; genus Rhinolophus; species Rhinolophus hipposideros. Next base: position 3,702,753 of record NC_138067.1, on the reverse strand, counting down.
CTGTGTCCTTACAATAAACTGAGCTAGAAAAAAAGAAATGTTATTAAGAAAAAGTGTAAGAAAAAAGGGAAAAGCACCTCCATTCTCCACTGTCCCTGTGAGCTATACCAGTGATTCCAGTTTTGGCTCCTGGAAACTTCTTTGAAATGTCTTTTTAACTAAGTTGACATGCAATTACATTAGTTTTAGGTGCACGGCACAGTGGCCACCACAGAAAGTGTAGTACCCACCTGGCACCATCCAGTTACGACGACATTACTGACTATATTCCCTGTGCTGTACTTTACATCCCTGTGACTGATTTTACAACTGGGAGTTTGTACTTCTTAATCCCCTTCCCCACCATTCCTCCCACACCAGTGATTCAATTTCTGATAGGTTCTCATTCACCCGCGGCACTTTTTAATTATTTGGATTTTTGAAAATAGTGGTCTGAGCATGTGTTTATCTTTAGTTGCTCTCTAAATCCTATTAAAATGACAATTCAGAAACAAAAAAAGGAAAAACCCACAAGAACAAAAAGAATAAAAAGGCAACAGCTGATACGAGATGCTGGCAACATTTTGGAAAACAGAAAGTGGATGGACGAGAAGCAACACACTTAGCAGGCTGGAGAAGGTGGAAGCCTTAATGTCCTTGGGGGAGGAGGGCCACAAAGGCTCAGGAATTTGAGGTACACCTGAAAACATGGGTGAGGAGTGGGCCTAAAGACGAAGAATGCTAAAGTCGGCAAGAAATAATCAGAGCTTAGACTCCCTACCCGCCTCCGTCACCAGAAGACGGGGGTTTGCTCCCGGGAGAAAGGAACCAGTGGGAGCGGGGAGACGCATCGCGCTGGAAGGAGGACTCCACAAATGTCTGCTTTGCCGATGCTACTGCTGTTAATGCACAGTGCTTAGCAACGGGCTGAAAAGTGGGGACGATGAGTCGTGATCTGCTCCCTGAGCCTGCCACAAATCACGGCTTCTCAACCACACTCCCCAGACTCCTTCATGGATACAGCAGAACAGCTAATAAATCTCTTTCCTATGAGCGAAGTTTCCAGTTCCCTACCGCTGGAGTCACGTTTGTCAGAGCAAGTCTGGGAAGCCCGTGTAGCAATATGCTAGGGTGAATAGGGACCCCACCCACGACTAGGCAGGAAGTCAAAACATTTTACTTGGGTACCAAAAAAAAAGTTTGTATTTGATAAATTCTAGTAACAGAACCCTTCCCTTTCTTTGCCTGCCATCACCTCCACATTATTTTTTTTAAAGTAATTTAAATTACATTTCAATTGGGTGGCTATCAAAGAAAGTGTGATAAAACGGATCATGCGTGGTGCAGCCATCCTGAGGGCAGAGACCCGCCTGCCAGCAGCACGCGGACAGCCTGGGTCTCTTACTGTTGTAACCGCTTTCTCGGCTATAAATATTGAAAGACTTAACAATCTGAATCAGAAGGAAAAAGAGAACGCCGGAACCCATACACAAAGCTGACCATCGTTACACATCTGGAGAACTATATCCTTACAGCACTAGTACGTGGTATTATTCCAGCTCAAATGCTGCTCTTTGTAAAAGAGAATTCTCTTGATAAAATACATCACAGGCCAAGTTCTTACTTCCTCACTGGATGCACTGGCTGGGGGAGCAGTCCGTGCCTTTGCTCTGAGGCTACCCCGCACCAACCCTCCGCACACAGCCCTCTTCTGTCACTCACTCCTCGCCATCCCCCCCCCCCAGCCCCTCAAGGTCACAGACCTTCTCCCTCCGTCGCATCAGAACGGTCCAACTTGGCTTCTTTATGCTGTCCTTCTGCCACTTTCACAGCAACAGCTCGGCAAATGGCCCCAAGCTTCCGATCCAGAGAGCGAACCCCTGCCTCTCTGGTATACCTGTCATCAGACAAAAAGATTTAATTTTTGCCTAAATACCAAAATTGGGTAGTGAAAATAGAAGTAACGTGATTAGCATTTACATGCAAGAAACAGTATACATTTAAAAGTTCATTACACTTTCTTGAGTACTAACTCCCTCATGTTTAAAAAACTACTTATTAAAGGGTTGTTATTTCTTAAATATTCAGCGGTATTCTCAGCTACACCTTTTACCTTTATATAGGTTCTCTTGAACTATGACCTGGACTTACAAACGAACCCCTCGTTCTTCCATTTCTAGTGCCCAAGTTAAACCGCAGCTTGTGAAATGTCCTTTACTCCTTGCTGATATGTGTAAGAGCTTTCTTACACAAAATATGTCAACTTAAGAAACTTCTAGATACATTTATTACACTTGCAATAGTGCTGACAGAATCTGAAAAACAGAACATTCTTTTCCCACTAAAGCAAAACATAATTGGAGACAGAAATCTACTTTTTACTAGGAACTGTGCTCATCACCTCTATTCAGTGAATTTTCATTGTAGAGACTACTACGGAAAGAACAGTAAGTGACGCAAGCATTGTGATTTTGTGTAACAGATACTAAATGTGGGTAAGCAGAGCTGTCTTAAAAAGCTTGTATGTTAGACGCAAATTCCATAAACCACTTCACAAACCATTACACAGTACAACCATTTTTGGCAGGATTTGAACAGGCAATATCAGGTAGAGAATGCAGTTTTATCTGAAAAACTGGACTGCATTGGGCAATCAGACATATATTCTAGACTTTAGGGAAGCAGATTTTTTTACATTTTAATTTTTCAATGACAGTTGGCATTCAATATTACATGAGTTTCAGGTGTACAGCATAGTGGTTAGACATTTCTGTAACTTACAAAGTGATGCCTGATAAGTCTAGGACCCACCCGGCACCACACACGATGATTACAATAGTACTGACTACATTCCCTGTGCTGTACTTTCCATCCTCGTGATATTCTGTACCTGTCAATTTGTACTACTTAATCCCTTCCCTTTTTTCACCCAGCCCTGCCCCCCACCCTCTTCCCCTCAGGCAACCATCAGTTTGCTCTCTGTATCTGAGTCTGTTTCTGTTCTGATTCCACATATCAGTGAGATCATGTGGAATTTGTCTTTGTCAGTCTGACTTAATTCACTCAGCACAATACCCTCCCGGGCCACCCACACTGTCGCCAATGGTAAGATGTCATTCATTTTTGTGGCCGAGTAATACTCTATTGTATATAAGAACCACCTCTTGTTTATCCGACTGTCTTTTGACGGACAGATTGCTAGAGATGCAGATTTTTTAACTTCTGAGAAAAGACAAATTAAAGCTCTTGATGACACACTCTCAAAGTAAAACTCATTTCCATCAAAAGGATGGGAGGCTGTAAGGATAAAATCCATATTACACAAAGGCACATAATCTCAGGAAGGAAGGAAGCAGGACAGTCCCTTAAAAATAAACCATGCGTAGAAACAAAACCCCAAACCCGACGTCACTTCCTGGACAACTCTCTCATGAGCTCATATTAGAGGGTCTGGGGAAGCTTATGCAGGAAAGGCATGAACACGCAGTCCTGGTACCAGAAGTTCAGAATGAATTGGAGCTTGTCAAAAATAATAAGGACAACACCGAAACACCTTTTTTTAAGGCGTTTAGAATAAGAATGGGCCAGGAACAAATGCAGACAGCGTAACATTAATAGCGGACTGAAGGAAAGTGCACACACCAACCCCTACTTGGTATTTTTAAACTGCAAAGTGAAGAATCACCAGTGTCAGATAAGAACTGGCTAACGTTTCTGAGCAATGACTTGAGCATGAACACGCCATACATGCCAATTTTCAGAGGACGTAAAATTCATGTCCATGGTGATAATCGATATGAAAAACATCAGTCTGCTATGATGGTCGCTGAGGCAACAAAACGACAGACACAGCTGCAAACGTCCACATTTGGGCTTTCAGAAATTCAGCCCTACCAACACAGAATGGCACCGACCAAGCTTCGCAGAAATTCACACGCAAAAGAACTAAAGATGTTAGGTAACTGCAAGTGCAACAGTCTGGAGGATGACCTAAGCAGCTCGGACTCTGGAGATACAGGTACACTGTGATCGCCAGACTGAGAAAACCAGTGCTCTTCTTATACTATGAGCTGTCCAGGTGACATCTGAAATACTGAGCTCCACTGTGCGTGTTGAATTTTAAAAAGGGACATTGATGTCACAGCAGTCATTCAACAGAAGACTCATTGGGATACTCAGAGTCTTGAAAGTGGGTCAAGAGGACAGAAGTGCAGTTTGAAGGAGAGCATTTGTAGGGCGTGGGCCTGAGACAGCATTTGTTTTAATGCTAGAGGGGCTGCACAAGGGAGGAGTTATACTTAGATTCCAGGTGCTGCTGCAGGGCAGAACTTGGTATTTTTTTTAGGAAAGTATGGGAGGGGAGTAGAAAGACCACCTTTATAACGATTCCATTTACCCCCAAGGAGCAGTGAGCACAAGAGCACGGAAGAATCAGGAGGACTGGCTGCGAGGCAAGGAGGCCTAGACGCCTTCCAAGGTTCCCCGCACTCCTCCTGAACATTATGGGGCAGTGACTACGACACACGAACAGATGAAAACCCATGTCCTAAGTCTGCGAACTCAATATCTGAAACTTGAATGGACTAGCAAATACCTGTGCTGTTTTTTTAAAAGTGCTCAGAGAAATGTCCTAATATCCATCACTTTTATGACCTGATGGTTTGAGCTACAAGTAGATAAAAAAATAAAATAGTTCTTCAGGCAACAACTGGGAAACACAAACAGTGCTTACTCTTCGGAGTCATTATTATTTAGATCCAGATAAGCGATGGATAATTACTCTATCAGTCATATTGTACAGATGGGGAAGCTATCAAAAAGGTTAGGTGACTTCTTAAAAACTACCCAAAGGCAACAGGGCTGTTATTTGGAATAACGACATTGCTGGAAGACTTTGGCACACAAACCACCTAATTTATTTGTCCTGGCATTATCCACACAGTAAATCACAAGTCAAGAAAAGGAACTCCCTGGTCAGATGTAGTCTTACTGTTTTGTACATAAATTTAAATGGACTTCCAAAGAAGGCTGGCTTAGATCAAAAAGCAGTGTGACTGGCCAAACTCTAAGTCCAAGTTCAAAATGAGGAGATATTTCACTTCTCTTGAAAAACAGCCCGTCCTGGGAAAGGCTGCGTGCGGAGCACTTGGCAGGGACACAGCTGCCAGATGACGCAATGCCGAGGCAGGGGAGCAGAGAGGCTACTGCAGACACACACTCTCAACAGGGCCTATTGTCCATTGAAACACGCAGCTGATACATTAGGCTAAGCAATAAGCGACTCAGATAACGTACTGCTTGCCACAGGCGTAAGCCCTTGGTAACTAACTTGGGAAAGCTCCTTCTCTACTGGTCCAGTGTTAATTCTGGAGATGAAAACTCGAAGGACTTTTAAAATCTCTCAAAGCGGAGAAAAGAAAATCTGAATAACTTAAAACAGATGTCTGAAAGCAGCGTCTCACTTAAGAGATTTCAACTTTTAAGATCCAACTTTTAAGGGCCATAAAAGGTGTCTCAATATTTTCCATGTTTTTGGTTCTTAGTTTATCAGATTAATCCCTTCTACTGCTATTGTGGAAAGGTTGAGATTCTGGCTCAGGTAAAGTCCTTGGCCACGAAGATACTCTGAATGCTATCTTGATGAATTTCTGCCTAATATACAGGCCCATGCAAATCAATAGCTGCGGAAATGCTTGCTGGGAATCTGCTGGAGAGAGAAAAATGGCTGCTGTGAGTTGCCAGAAAATCGCCGTCTCGGATTCAAACATTAAAGAAGTCGCAAGATGGCTGACTCACCTGGTGATGATGTCAAGTGTCGTGACCTGCGGGACCTGGATCTGCTGAGGAGTCAGGCCGTGCTGTTCCAGCTGCTTCGGGATCAAGTGCCTGTGGGCAATCTCGATCTTCTCCTCCTGCGTATACCCTGGAAAAGAGCAGACCGCGTTTTGCAATTATTCACGTGGTTTCCACAGTGCCATGCTTTTGTAAGGGATCAAAGGCAGATGCAATGGATCTTGGATTTAGAAGGAAGGGAAGAATTACTTTACCTCAGATTATAATCAGAATACAGAAATTTAATGTTCAATCAACAACTGTTAAAATTTCCAACTTTTTCACAAAGCGAGCATTCATTCACTAAGCACAGTACTTGAAAGTCTTTTGAATAAATAACAGCTCTCAAGAAAGAAAAAAAGTCTCAGTCTAACTGTAGAGATAATTATCTCCTTAACTTAGAGTTTTTATTTTATTAGTTAATAGGAAAATAATATAGCTCTTTCCTTAGCATAATTTAATACATAATTGAAAAAACTTACAAACACAACAACAACAAGACTTCAATTAAATAAGCAGCGGGTTGGGTTCCAAGGAAAGAGCTGCACAGGAGGTATTTCCGGAACTCTGACATAAACCTTAGCAACAAAATAAACCCAAAACTAAGATGTCCCTGAAACAGTTTTCTCCCTCTACATACTGGAATTTTATTTATTTATTTATGTGTGTGTGTGTGTGTGTGTGTGTGTGTATGTATGTGTATATACAGTACATACTATATATATTGTGTGTGTATATGTATATATGTGTGTGTATATATGTACACACACGCATGTATATACCGGGGGTGCCAAAAAATGTACACACATTTTAAGAGATGTTATCTATGTGTTACTTTTTGAACTTGAATTGAATTACGCAGCAATGTGTAGTATGTCATTTGCTCAAAAGATGGCGTTAATCAAATGAATGCTAGCATCAATTTTCATACAGTTTTTTCCTTTCTTAAAATGTGTATACACTTTTTTGGCTCTCTCTGTATATGTATATACGTATATACGAAGTATGATGAACAAATACGGTGAATGCTGCTGCCGAGTGCCATCCAACAGAAAGGCAGGGATCTTTAATACGGGAAGTGGCGTGTTGAACCTTAGTAACGGTGTGTGACAAGTTTCAACTTGTTTGGTGCAGTCAGTCGGGTGTGAGCTACGGCTGAGAGGTGTGCTTACAGTGTGCCATAATTAATCATCTTCCATCATGACAACGCTCCGCATCACACATCGCTTCTGGTTTATGGTAATTTCTGTCAAATAAAAACATTATGGTGTGTTCTCATCACCTTATTCGCAGAATCTGGCACTGTGCGATTTCAGGCTCTTCCCCAAAGTCAAAATGATTCAGGACATTGAGGCAGCCACGACAGCGCAATTAAAGACCCTTGCGAAAGAGGACTTCCAGAACTGCTTCCGAAAGTGGCAAAAACGACGGGGTGTGTTCGAAGACACGGGGAGAATTTTGAGGGGGATTAATAGCAATGTGCCTTTTACTATAATGAATTTTTTTAATTTAAACATTCACCGTAGTTTTTGATCACACTGTGTGTGTGTATCTTATATAATTAAAAGATTTTATGTTCTTGTTTATTCAAAAGCCTAAATGAGTTCAGATTTACTTTGTCTTTAGACAAAATTTCCCCTAAACTAATTGCCTCTTTCCATTTAATAGCAAAAATTTAAAAGGTGAATTGATAAGTCATCTTTTAAGTAGAAAAAGGGAAGAAACACCACAAAAGGTAAAAGACAGGATAACCAAACCTGCAGGAAGAAACTGCCATCACATGTCCACCTTTGCAGCAGTTGTCCTGATTATTTCACTTTGCACTAGTGTTTCCTATGCATTTTCTACCTTAATTTGGCGTTTCCAGCAATTGGGTCTCATGATGCATTTATTTTAGTCTTATAAACATACACAAAGCAATTTTTTACTCCACGGTATTTTAAAACTTAGTATAGGAACTGGCAGGGCTCACAGATAACTAAGAAATCTAATTATCATTCACATAATAGTAAAAAATATACTATTTGAGATTCATATGTAACATACACTTCGATTACATTTAATCTCAATATATTTAGATTTTACTCTATTTTCATTTTAACAAACATCCACTGATATTTGATGTCTTCTAGGGAAAAGTAATTCTGAGCAATTAAAAAAAGGTGAAAACACTGGGATTAGTGCTAGTTAACTAAAGGATTTTTTTTGCACACTTCAGTGGAGGAGGAGACATGGTAAAAAACATATAACTACTTGACAGATCCAACTAAAGGGACGAATTTAAAAGCACTCTGCACTTTTATATAAAAGTGAGACCAGATGTAATAGAGAAAGTTCAGCTACTTTTTATGACTCATCTCTTACTTAACGAGAATAAATGATTACACTTTCAGAGATGGTAAAAAGCTTCAAATTCTGATAAACAAGAAGCTAAATTGACCATGTGATGATCTATTTTTGGTTTTCAAAGACTTACTTTGAAAAAAAATTATTTTTATCTATAATTTTAGAAATTGCTTCAAATGAGAATGTCTTGTTTTTCACAAAAAATGATCATTCCTTAATGCTAAGTTCAATCTGAAACTGTTATGCAAAATTTATTCTTGATACTCTGTCAGGGTTAAAGCAAATAAACAAAATTTTGCCTTCCAGACTTCTGAATCTACACAAAAGCTGGTTTATTCACCAGCCTCAGAACTCTTGAAGGCAAATCAACTTTTTACTCAAACTTTCACAGCTTGACCAATTTTAATGGGTGATACTCAGAAAGGCAACAAATATCAAATAATGATTTTACTTATGAATCAAGTACCTGGCACCTGAATGATCTCCATTCTGTCCAACAAGGCAGGTGGAATAGTCGCAGTGGTGTTGGCAGTGGCTATAAAGAGAACTTGGGAAAGGTCAAAGGCCACATTTAGGTAATGATCTGTGAAGTTATGGTTTTGTTCTGGATCCAGCACCTATGGGAGAACAATAAACATTAAACAAATTCAATACTTCCAATAGAAAGCTGTATAAATTAAAACACACGATATACTAGCAAGGTTGATATTTTTGCTCAGTATTGTTAGTTTGGGGAATGTGGGATAACTCTAAAACCTGGGCATCATTCTTTACATTCCCCACATTCTAAATACTATTTTTTAAAAAAAGAATGAAACATGTTCAATGTCAAAATTTTTGAAAACATAAATGCACAAAGAAGCAAAAACTACTCTTTCAATTTTATTAGTAAATCTATTAACGCCAGGTCGTATGGCTATAAATAAGTTACCAAACCTGCAGAACCAGTTTCTGTTGTGGTAACATAACCTCTCTCTCTCTCTTTTTTTTAAAAGTTTATTGGGGTGACAATTATTAGTAAAGTTACACAGATTTCAGGTGTACAATTCTGTAATACATCATCTACATATCACATTGTGTGTTCACCACCCAGAGTCAGTTCTCTTTCCATCACCATATATTAGAACACATCCTCTCTTAAACGCTAGGGGAATTAAAGTAAATGTGTAGAGTACTTTGAAATTCTTAGGTAATAGGTAAAACAATAATTAGTATATTCCTCTTCAAACATTATCAGAAAGTTTGGTATCAAGTTTTTAACTGAAAGGGAAATTCCAAACAAGAGTAAACTAGTAAAAATTACTATGCTACTATATTCTGATATAGCACAAGGAAAAACTCACTTTTTAAAAATGTCTTAAAGCAAAACCTTCCTGTTTATAATGAGCAGAATATCAGTTTCTCTTAAAAATATTTTAAATGGTTAAATCAGATAATTTACCGATCATATGTTTTTCTTTTTCTTTTTAATGAAGTAAGATTCTATTTCAATTTTATTTCTTTTTATTTATTATTATTTTTTTTAAGGAGGGTGCAGCTCACAGTGGCCCATGCAGGGACCGAACCTGCAACCTCGGTGCTACTAGCACCATGCTGTAACCAACTGAGCTAACCAGTCACCACCACTAGATTCTCCAAACAACTGTATATTAAGGAGGCTGTATCTCTAGGTTACAGCTCGGATGTTCTGACTCACAGGCGCTCTCTGTAGAGAGGCCTACACAGGACTTTAAAGGAGGTTTCCAGGGCCTTCTACATGTTGTAAACCTTTAACATATTGCCACTTCCACCAGATTAGTATAGGGGTGTGATCAAACAATACGGTGAATGTTTAAATTAAAAATATGTATATTACAATAGAAGACACACTGCAATTAACCTCCTAAAAATACTCCCCCTTGCTTTGAATACAGCCCATCATTCTTGCCACTTTCGGAAGCAGTTCTGGAAGTCCTCTTTCATGAGTGCCTTTAGTCGTGCTGTCGTGGCTGCCTCGATGTCCTGAATCATTTTGACTTTGGGGAAGAGCCAGAAGTCCCATGGTGCCAGATCCAGTGAATAAGGTGGATGAGGACACACTGGAATATTTTTATTTGACAGAAATTGCTGTACCAGAAGTGATGTGAGACACGGAGCGTTGTCATGATGGAAGAGGAAGCAAAAGACACTCACGAAAGAGGACTTCCAGGACCGCTTCAGGAAGTGGCAGGAACGATGGGAGAAATATGCTCAAAGCGAGGGGAGGATTTTTGAGGGGGATTAATGGCAATGTGTCTTTCACGGTAGTAAATTTTTTTAAACATCATATCTTTTGATCACACCTCGTAGATATAAATAGGGCTGACATACATATTCAAAAAGGAAGTAAAATGACTAAAATACTTACCAATCACAATTTTACTTATCTAATTAGAATACACCATTTTCGCTAAAAATATAATTACATTATCTCTTAAAATTTATTCTGTGTGTGTTATATATATATATATATATATATATATATATATATATATATATATGTACATAATACCGTGTTTCCCTGAAAATAAGACCTGGCCGGACCATCAGCTCTAATGCATCTTTTGGAGCAAAAATTAATATAAGACCCAGTATTATATTACATTACATTATATAAGACCCGGTCTTATATTATATTGTATTATATTATACCCAGTCTTTATTTTATTATATTATATTAATTATATTATATTATATTATATTATATAAGACTGGGTCTTATATTAATGGTCTTATTTTCGGGGCAACACGGTGTTATTGTAGGGTACTAGGGTTATGAGAGAGGCCTCAGGAGAACTCAAATCTGCCAACACCTTGATCTTGGACTTCCAGCTTCCAGAACTGTAAGAAAATAAATTTCTGTGTTGTTTTTTTTTAGCCACCCGGTCGGTGGTATTTTGTTATGGCAGCCTTAGCAGACTCTTAGATCCTTATTACATAGACATTTATGTACGTACACAGAGAGATATTTTCAAAATATTTTACTGATGGAATCTGTGAACAAAGTATGTAGAGATTACTGGTGCAGGCAAGGAAAAGATCTTAGCAAATATAAAAGGCCTCAAAATATAACCACAATCAAATCTTTGAAAAAAGGGAACCTGAAAATATATTCCACCTGAACGACAGGTTAAGTCAAAATAAAAGGATCACAGGTTAAGTGACCAAATCATTTAAGCACAGAATTAAAACTAAATGTAGGAGGGAGCACTTCTAGAATGGCAGAGTAAGGAATTCTGAAAATCTCCTCCATTAAAGCAACGAGAATACGAGCAAAATTGTCAGAATCAACTTTTTCAGAATTTTAGAAAGTAACTTGTAACAATCTGAGGAGTGCTTATTCAAGAAAAAAACAGATGAATTTCAGTAAACAGAGCAAGCTTTGCGGTGTTTTAAGTTGCTTTTCTCCCATCCCTTTACTCTTCTCAAGTTCATGGTCGCCTTGAAAACCAATAGCCTCGTAACCAAAGCAGCTATGCAACCACTGTTGGTGGCAGAGTAGGATCAGAGCGAACTCTCTCTCTTCAGAGAACTGTCAATATTTGACCTGCAAGGCAGTTCCTTGGAAAACTTCATTCTCAGCTATTTATGACTGGACTCAGAGAACACTGTGTGAACAGCCCTATCCCTGGGGCACTTGCCAGAAACAATCAGTAGCAACTGTTTAACATTTAAGCTGCCTGAGGCAGCCTAGGTAGCTGGGACTAACACCAGGCTGATCACAAAACTTAAAAGGAAAAACTGGGGAATGAGATACTCATGGGGGCCTAAAAAAGCTCAGCCATATTCCTGAGATGCTAGAAGGTCATGCTACCGGACAGGACTATAAATGTGATGTAAATGTGACGGGACAGCTGTGAGGAGGCTCTACAAGGTGACGTCAGGCAGACACTGGGGCTGTGGAAAAGCAGGAAGCCAAGGCCAAGGCAGAGACTAAAGGCGTGCGTCAACACACACAGCCAGGGCCCCTGCAAAGAGAGCGAGACCTACTGGAGGAGGCACTTACGGAAATCTACGTCCAATCATTAGCTGACCACTACACAAACTGAGCAACCTCAGTGGCCACACATGGCCGAGAATACAGACTTGACAGAATGAGAGCGGGGAAATCACTAAAAAAAACAGCAACAACAGCAAATCCTTGGAGTGGGGGGGTCTCATTATATTATATAATTATAATTACACTACTTTATACATTTGGGTTCAACAAAAATTAGGAGACATACAAAAAACACAAAAGTATGGCCGAAAAACAGTGAGAAATAAAAAGCCGTGAATAAAAACTGCCCCTGAGGAAGTCCAGGTGTAGACTTCCTAGACAAAGAATTTGTTGAAAAAAACTAATATGTTCAAAAAAAGTATGTTCAAAAAAACTAATGCTACAATATGGATGAAACTTAAAGTGACATAAGCCCATTACAAAAAGACAAATACTGTATGATTCCACTTACATAACACATATAGATTAATCAAACTTACAGAAACAGAAAAGAGAATGGTAGTTGCCAGGGGCTGAGGGTGGGAGGAAGTGGAGCTGCTATTTCGTGAGTTTCAGCTTTGCAAAAAATTTTGGGAGACTGACTGCATAATAATGTGAATATACCTAACACTACTGAACTGGATACTTAAAAACGGCTAAGATGGCAAATTTTATGTGATGTGTATTTACCACAATTAAAAAACAAAACTAAAGGAAATCATGTCTAAAGAATTACAGCAATCTATGAGAATGATGTCCTGACATGGAGAATATCAATAAAGAGATAAGAATTATAACAAAAGCAAACAGAAATCTTAGAGTTGAAACTATAGTAACTTAAATGAAAAATCCACCATAGGGTCTAAATAACAATTTCAGTTGCAAGAAGAAAAAAATCAAGGGACTTGAAGATGGGTCAAATTGACTGTCTCTACTGCTCTCAAGTGTTTGTTGTTGTTTGTGTTTTTTGTTTTCCACTTTACTACTGAATTCAGTGGTGGGTCTTGGCAGAGACAGAAATGTGGCCAGAACTCAGACCACAGGTGTGACCCCAATGGAGCATCTGAGGATGGTGAGGGAGGAAAGAAAGGCTTGAAGATTATATAGTCACCAATTTGTCACAATATGTCCCACCCACACCAAGAGTGATTCTCATGTAAAACTGCCTAACCAACATGAGGGAAACAAAGAGATTTTCAGATACACAGAATCAGAAACCATTTACCACCCATCCGAACTTTCTCAGGAAACTTTTGAGGGATTCATAGCACAAAACTGAGAAAATGAATCAAGAACAACGAAGTCATGGAATACAGGAAACAGGAAATCCCACATGGTGGGGGGGTGAAGGGGGAACCTAGGAAGACAGCTAGGGGCCAGATGTGGACAGTTCCAGATTGGAGAAGGAAAGGTAAACATGATAGAACATCTATGTGTCTGAAAGATTCAAAAGGAGAATCAGACAACTGGTGAGAGCAGACAAAAGACGCAAGACAATTATTAACTTTAAAAAGACTTTTAAAAACATGTACAGAAAAATGAAAAGGAGGACAGAAAAAGAAAAGGGATCACATTTTACCACATGGCTCAGCTGTGAAAAGCACTTCTGTAATGATGTAAATACTCAACGAGGAGCTAACAAAATCAGGATGAAATTTATATTGGGAGACTAGGGTACTAAAACGATATAGTAAGGGTAGAGGGAAGAAAGCAAGAAAAATCCTCATCTCTTATAATGCCCCAAACTGGAAAATCAAAATGAGGAAGTAGCAACACAACCATACCATTCTGAGAACGCATTCATCAACTACAAGTTAGAAGTCAAAGTGTACGAGAGGAAATGGGGGCCAGGGAGGAGACCTGCTCCCTGGTTTGTAACAACCTTGTAGAATTACTGGTCTCTAAACAAGCATGCATAAAATTTCGTTAAACTACTACTTGAATACGACCATCTGATCCACACTGGAAGTGCAGACAGGGAAGTCTCTAAATCTTACCTCCAGCAGAGCGGCTGCAGGATCGCCCTGCAAGCTTTTTCCCAGTTTGTCCACCTCATCCAATAGGAACACTGGATTGTTAACCCCAGCGGTCTTCAAGCCATTGATGATCCGACCTGGCATACTGCCAACATAGGTGCGCCTACAGAAAAGTGAGCGAGCAGCAAATTAACCAGGAGATCTCAGCAGGCAAGAGCAATAGCATTCAGAAGCCAAAACTTTGCACTGGGAAAGGTCGCTTAGCTACTCCAGTAATACAGCAGAGAGGTACTACATCCTGAAAAAGCCCTGCGATACATCAAATTATATTAGGTTCAATTCTTATCTCATCTTCCATTTAAGTCTCCTTGTAAGTTACCCATAATACTGGAAGAACTGTATCTACTTTTTGCCACTTAGTGAAACTAAACAAACATTACACTTAAGTCGCATAGTTCTGATTCTTACTCCTCCAGATTCCCAAATGTCCAAGGGACCCTGAGTTTAATTCCTACGCTGTTCATAGCTTTCCAGAGCACCTTCCTTGAACTGCCACCCCACACACAACCCGCTTTCTCTGCACTGAAGAGGCTGCCCCACAGCTGGTTAAAGCACCACCATCATCACGGAGGAAATTAGAACTGGGTCAAAGGCCACTCAAAATGCAGACAGCCCCAACCCCCGAAAAGAAAATTTCCAAACTTTAATTTTCAGAGGCAATAATCTGTTATTAATTGTAGTAAGAGGATCTGGGTTAACAGTACTGCTATCAAAACATCATTAATTCTGGCCTTTTGAGTAGACTGTGTTCATCCTACACATACTGGCACAACCAAGTTCACGCCCAACCAGACATTGTTAGTGCATTACAACGTCAGAGGCAGCTTTAACACACCCGAACAAGAACCACCTACCTAAGGAGGCATGAAATAAAAGTATGTCTGTCAAACTGAAAAAAGTACCTTTTTTATGAAGTCAGCAAAACTTTAAGCAGCAACACACTAACTTTAATTGTTAACTGCTGCCTAAAGCCACATGCAAAGCAAATGCAGTTTGTGGAAAGGCAGGTGACTGCCTACAAGAAACTGATCAGTGCTAAGTGGGACGGAAGCAGTTAGGTCCCGACCTGCAGAGCCGATCCGTGGAGCAGCCCTGGGTTCTGTCACATGCCTGGTATAAAGTAGGACAGAATACATGAGTGTCCTTTGAAATGACAAGAAAGCCTCAGAAATACTGTGGGAATGCTTTTCATCCCAGGAGGGTGACCAAGGCACTGATACAATAAACATCGTCTTGTTACAAGGAGTTGGCACATTCAAGATTTCAGAAGAGGATATAGGAAGGACAAGACTCAAATTAATAAATCCTCTGAAATTGTTTCTCTAGAGAACTTACATATTTGCCGATATTCTTTGAAAAGCAGGAAAGGGAGAAATTGGGGGAAAAAAAGACAACAAACCCTCAGTGCCTCTAAGGGTCCTTTCTTGCTGCATGAATTTCTTTTCCTCTCCTTACTGGTTTTTTGTTTGTTAGTTTTTTAAGTATGTTTTTCCAGGACCCATCAGCTCCAAGTCAAGAAGTTGTTTCAATCTAGTTGTGGAGGGCGCAGCTCACAGTGGCCCATGTGGGGATCGAACTGGCAACCTTGTTGTTAAGAGCACCGCACGCTCTAACCAACTGAGCTAACCAGCCGTCCCTCCTTACTGGTTTTGATAGGTAGATGTCAACAACAGGTACGGACAAGTCTAGACCTAGAGCCAGGGAGAGAAAATCATATTCCAGGCAGGGACCCTTTCTAAAGAAGAAACAGAACTCTACACACTAGTCACTGTATACAAATTCCTCCTGAACTTCCCATTGCTTTCCAGGGCCCAGACAGTCAGGTCTATTACACCCTCATGCTTTTCCACCTTTGTAAATATGGTGCCTTCCTGTCCTCGACACTCCCCCTGCCTATGTAAATCCCAGCCCTTCTAAGAAACTGTTCCCGACCACCTCTCACCAAGGGATTTTTCTTTTTTCTTTTTTTTTAAAGGATTTTATTGGGGAAGGGGAACAGGACTTCATTGGGGAACAGTGTGTACTTCCAGGTCTTTTTTCCAAGTCAAATTGTTGTCCTTTCAGTCTTAGTTGTGGAGGGCGCAGCTCAGCTCCAGGTCCAGTTGCTGTTTCTAGTTGCAGGGGGCGCAGCCCACCATCCCTTGTGGGAGTCGAACCGGCAACCTTGTGGTTGAGAGGATGCGCTCCAACCAACTGAGCCATCCAGTAGCTCAGTGGGAGCTTAGCTCAAGGTGCCGTGTTCAATCTTAGTTGCAGAGGGCGCTGCCCACCATCCCCTGCGGGCGTCGAACCCCAACCAACTGAGCTATCCAGGAGCTCAGCATCAGTTCAGCTCAAGGTGCCCAGCGGCTCAGCTCAAGGTGCCGTGTTCAATCTTAGTTGCAGGGGGCGCTGCCCACCATCCCTTGCGGGACTTGAGGAGTTGAACCGGCAACCTTGTGGTTGAGAGCCCACTGGCCCATGTGGGAATCGAACCGGCAGCCTTTGGAGTTAGGAGCACGGAGTTCCAATTGCCTGAGCCAAAGGGCCGGCCCCCCAAGTGATTTTTCTAATAATTCAATGTCTACAGCATTTGTTGGGCCTATAATTCAGACACATACTTCCGATCTAGCTTTTATTCATGGGTGCCAAGTACAGAGCCTCCTCTGAAGAGCCAGTGAGCACTTGCATGACAGATAGTGGTCTTATTACAGAACAGATGCTGGATACAGAACTATAAGATTGTCCCCAAACAAGCTCGCTTCTCCTATTTATTAAGGACACCCAATCAACGATGCCAGCACCCACAGTATCTTTCTATCACCCCTGATACGTTCATGCAACTCTGCGAATACTGCTTTGGGCAAAGTACTTGAGCTAAGCTTCAGTTTCCTGATCTGTAAAATGGGGATAACAAGAGTCCAGCCTCATGGAGTATATGAGGAGGATGACAGAACCTTACAGGTAAGGCACACAGCAACGTGCCTGGTACGCAGTAAGCTTTCTAAAGATGTCCACTGTAATTGTCATTAGCAACAGCTACTTAAAGTCCACTTCTGGTTTCCTGCAAAGAGTACAAAAGTAGAAATTGGTACACCTAAGTTTGGGTCCCACTTCGCTCTGTCTCATGGAAGCAACTCTTATAAATGTCTGTTCACAGCACTGAGCACACTCAATCACAGGTGACATCCCCTACATGTGTGCCATTAGCCTAGAGCTCCAACCGACAAGACAACTCTTATCACAGGGCCCAGAAGCTACGGGAAAACATCTACAATGTGCTTCTCTTTTGCCAGGAGGTATGATAACATGAATTCACTGACTGAAGATACAGAATATATTTTCAATGAATTTTTGGAACATGAATTAGATGGTGAAAAATGGAGCAATACAGAAAATAAAAATGTTCTCTTTCAACATCACTAAAAACAACTATTTAAAAAACAAAACAAAAACAAATTAGCATACCGAAATATCCTGAGAATTGCATAGGTAGGAAATAAATGAAACTGGCATTCTTTCATAAATTACAACTTTTTTGAGGACAAAATATTAGTCTTTTTCATGTTCTTCCTCATAATACAACACCTAAAAAGCAACGTAGCACATGCAAATACAGGGCAGTTTGCGAAGAATGTATCACTTAACTACATATCATTCGGCCTGAATACGCGATCGCCTAGAAGCTTTTCTGAAAATTCAAGTACACAAGTTAAGAATATATGAAATCATACTTTTTCCTGTAATTGTTGTAGGCAGTCCAATAGGTTTATCAGGACTATATAACTAGTGTATAAGATAACACAAAAACAGAAGTGTCTACATAGTTCAACATTTTAAGTTACAAGGTCAGCATTTTTCTTTTTCTCAAAATGGCCTGGTTTATACTTCAGAAAACAATTACAGAGAATTACAGTATCACCTATTTACAGCTTTGTGGTAATCAATTATGCTACTATTCTGCTCCATCCTTAGGTATCTTCACATCTGACGTAACCCAGAAGGCTGGTCGGCCTGTCACTGCCAATGACATCTAAGTATCAGGGATAAGACGCATCTTCACTCACCTCTTTTCCAGTACGTAGAGAAGGGAGAAAAACAGGCATTTACCAACAATTTTTCTTGCCTATTCAATTAAAGAGCTCTCATGGGCTATAATGAGAACTATTAAAGTAATATTTACAAAGAATTTGTAGTACAAAAAAATGTATGTTATAATGCTAAGTGGAAAGGGTAGGATTCAATTCTGTTGCTTAAAAATAAAATGACAAAAGCTGCCCAATGAAAATTCTGTCAGGAAATAAAATATGAAAAATGATTATCTTCATGTTAGAAAAACATGAGGATCTTTTTCTTTTTTTTCTTTTCCAAATTTTCTACGAAGAAAATGTGTGTGAGTGTATCTCAAACTGGAAAAAGGCATAAGCCTTAAAGGAGACCCTAATGATCTCAAAAATAAAAATAGTCTTTAAGAAACTAAAAATAATCTTTAATGCAGCATGTCTAAAAAACCTGGTATTCTTATAGGAGTCATTCCTCAATCTTCTGACACACTCATCTAAAGGACTGCACGACTTCCAAAATGTAATCATGTCTTCGTCTTAGTTGAATTCACAAAGCACCCACGGTTAGTACTGAGCTAAGCAGCGTGGAGTAATACCTGGAGTACGAGATACGCTAAAAGCCCTATTTGCATTAGAAGTGCCAGTGGCCTGTAGCAGTTAATCCTTACACAGGCACAACAGACAACCAGTGGTCAGCTTGGAGGAGAGTAAGATCATACCTGACTGCACTTACATGACTGGAGGAAGTCTTGGTTGAGGCCTTAAAATAAACCTAAGTTTTTGAGTGGCAAAGGAGAGCTATGTGCAAATACAGGTTCTTAGGAGAGTAGTGAGCAACCCACAACACGCCTGGCAACTATGCTAAAAATGCATTAAGGCTTGCTGCTTCAGCTGTTTTTCCCTGCACAGACCAATAATGAAACAGCTCATTTATCTAAAACATCACCATTTCAGGTTACACATGAAAACTTAACGTGGAAAGCAAAAGTTCAGTTTTCTTCTCATCTTGTTTAACAAGGATTTCTTGTAATGACATAATTTTATTATCTGATGTACGGCTGGTAAACTACTTCCAAAGAGTTAATATCAACAGTAACTTGAGATACAGCATGACAATTGGTATATTTCACTGAGGAACAATGAACGAAAAACAGATTACTGTGTGAACATGATTTCATAAAACTTCATCCTAAAAGAAGTTATTTTGTATTTAATTTATATTAAATGTAACTGATTTAAACTATTTAAATGTGATATTTAAATATAAAAATGTAAGTTTGAAAAACTGATGGATGGGCTTAAAAAGTGGACAGAAAATCCCAATGGGTAGAGAAGTGTTCTACCCAAATGAGAAGTGTTGAGAAGACTGAAAAACTGCAGGAGGTAATATAGAGCAGACACGTGACTTCCTGTAAGCCACTCAAAATATAATAATATGAATAAAAACAATGGGCCAATATTTAGTCGGATCACAGTTATCTTCTAAGTTTAAGATTTCAATGTAAACCAAGTCTTTCTTTTTCTTCCTCGCCTCCCACCTCATTATCATTTAACCCTTTGGTTACTTTTAAAATCAATCCCTAACTTATTAGCACCTTCCAGAACATAAACAGCAACTTCTGGCCAAGGCTGGAGTTCCTTGCCTGGGGAGCTAAGGAAAGGGAGGAACAAAAGCAAGAGAATAAGCAGGAAGACAACACAGCAGCTCTGCTTTCCCTGGGCTATTTTATAACCACACAACAGTGGTGCCCACTCAGAGGCAGAGGAAAAACAAAACTCAGCATGAACTCTAATCGTGAGCATATGACCAACATTTAAATGCCAAGACCTAGGCGTTTCCAAAATACCTCCACTGTCACATGGAGCCACTTGTTCCCACAAACTCCACCCCATACTCCTGCTGTGATACTCTACTGTTCTTTCCCTTTTCCCCCCTCCTCTTCTCCCCCAGCCCTGGACTCTGACACAAGCAGGAACTTGGCTCTCAACCTCTTCTTTCCTCCACAATCACACCCACTCGCCAGCTGCTTCCAAACAGGGTTTCAAATAAAACTTGCCTCTCGGCTTTGATAACTTAGAGGTGGGCGGGTGTTAAGTCCCCAGTGGCACAAGGCAGTGTGTAAGGAAACATCGGGCAGTGATAGCTACGGAGTACCTCCTGGCAAGGTGGACCGGAAACCGGGCTAACAGAATGATTCGCAGGAAAGTCCACATAGCCTTTAGCTGGCAACGGTCACAGCCTTCATACACGCCAAACACGTGTCAAAAAGCTTCTGTTTACACGTTTTAGGCAACTTCACAACCTTTTTTTATTTATTTATACGCCCCCTTCTTCCACCTACCCCACTCCGGTTCAAGCCATTGTTTCTCAATCTAGTTGTGTAGGACACAGCTCCCTGGGCCATGCTGGTATTATGAGCCTTGTGCCCCCACCCCGGGCTGAGGCCGGTGGCTCATAGCAGCTCATGCCAGCCCATGCCAGCCCACACCAGCCCAGACCAGCTCCAGGAAGTGCTGTTGTTCATAACCTTAGCTGTAGAGGGCGCAGTTCCCTGGCCCATGTGGGAATCGAACCAGTGACCTTGGTGTTAGGAGCACAGCGCTCCAACCACCTGAGCCACCGGGCCGGCCCCACAACCTTCTTTTACAAAACAAATTCTTATTTTCTTTAGACTCAATTCTCTTAACAACAGTCACACACATAAAAATATATTCACTTGAAAAAAGTGAACAAATTTTGTATCAGTATCAGTAAAGATTTCAAACAGAGATCTGTTTACACCCCATACTCAAAAACGGTGAGAACTATGACATTACTTGTTGCCCACCAACAGGCATCAAAATTTTCCACAATTTTGCCACACAAATTAATATTTTTGGTACAATTTAAAAATCAGATTGAATTTTATAAAAAGTCGTATTGAAACACATAAATCTAAACTTGCCCTCTTGAGAATCTAGAATTAAAATAATAATTAAAGCTAATTTTTATCAAATGTTCCCTGTGTGCCAGTCACCGAGTAAGTACTTTCCAAGCTTTACTAAATGTGGAAATAAATAAGGACAAATTACCTACATGTCACGTGCCCATGACATTGATTTCATGACAATTCCACAAACTCATTCTCTAAATTCCGTAATACCTAAATACTGTGGCTATGGATAACAAAAGGAAGAAATAAAGTAAAACAACTCTGAGCAGGTGAATCAAGTCACTTGAATAGGGAACACCTCCCAAAAGCTCGGTAGCAAAAATTAGAAGATTTAGGGCTGAGATCCAGCTTCTCCAAGATTGGTCCAAGATGCCCATTTCTCTACAAGAGCAAACTACAGCCTCTAGTGGCACAGGCGAGAATAAGAAAGTCTAGGTAACAAAAATATTGTTTGAAACTTCCAGAAAGTACGACCCCAATCAATTCTCTGACCTAACCTTCAGCCCTCATTGCTTATGTATCAAAATCCTGCAATAATTTTTCTTTAATGCATAAGAATTGTAAAAAAGCAACTAAAAGAGAATAGAAAGAACCATTTTTCATAGAAAAATCTGTGAAGGTTCCTATCCCTGCCTGAGGCTGGTGACCTTAGGAACGGGGCAAACGGAAAACAAGACGTTATCAAAGCCTACATGTATTCTTTTTCCCCCCACAATCCATGTTCAATCCACATTCAGCAAGCTGCATTTAAATCACCCCTGGCAGCTGGCACTGCTCACTGCTTGCACTGTGAGCTCGTCAAGACCCCACTCAGAACCTGGGTTGCTTTAAGGACCTTATGAGTGAGGGCATGATCTTGACGACAGGAGAGAAGTTTTATCTTCAGTTTCATTGTTTTCCAATGGAAGTTAAGTACTTGCTTTAAAAAATTTTTTTAAATTGAGATTTAATTGGTATATAACGTGTTAGTTTTGGGTGTCCATCATATTCTTTTTTTTTTTTTTTAATTGGGGAACAGTGTGTACTTCCAGAACTTTTTTTTCCAAGTCAAGTTGCTGTCCTTTCAGTCTTAGTTGTGGAGGGCGCAGCTCAGCTCCAGGTCCAGTTGCCGTTGCTAGTTGCAGGGGGTGCAGCCCACCATCCCTTGCGGGAGTCAGAACCGGCAACCTTGTCGTTGAGGACGCATTCCAGCCAACTGAGCCACCCAGGAGCTCAGCGGCAGCTCAGCTCAAGGTGCTGTGTTCAATCTTAGTTGCAGGGGGCGCTGCCCACCATCCCTTGCGGGACTCAAGGAATTGAACTGGCAACCTTGTGGTTAAGAGCCCACTGGCCCATGTGGGACTCGAACCGGCAGTCTTCAGAGCTAGGAGCATGGAGCTCCAACCATCTAGGCCACCGGGCTGGCCCCATCATATTCTTTTATAAGCAGTTCATGATTTCTACATTTTCAAATGTTCTTTTAACACTGACACTATCGGCATGTGATCTCACAGCCTGCAGCTGCTATGGAACCGACACCATGAGACAGGCTCATGTTTTCCCAAAGCATCTTCCAATGTGAGCAACAGAGACCACAGAGAACAAAACAATGAACGTAACATGCAAATCTGATTACAATGTCAGGTTAATCAGACGTAGTTCTTAATAGTTTAATGTACTTTTACAGAAAGTGTCAAAAATGCAAGGATAAGCCTTAATAATTATCCTAATCTTTCTCCTTATTACTCACTTATACTGTAAACCAGGCTTCTTAAAAGGAAGTTTAAACTGCAAACCTAACAAATTTGTTTTCAAAGGTCTCTGCCCCCTCCTACCTGCCCTAGCCATACTGCACGCACTTTTTAAACTCTAAGAGTTGTAGGTCAATACTTAAGAAATGTTACTAGGCCAAAATGCATGGGAAGACATCATAATATCTAATTGTAACTAATTTATAACTGTATGCAAATGAGATTCAAGGAGGGCTGAGGCACAGACCAGCCATCCAGTGGCATACAAACAGCAAAGTTCGTTTGGGTGTCCCACGATAGACAGGTTAGCTGGGAAGTAGGGTAAATGTCCCTTCCATTCAGGTGTCAAAACAGCCCTTTCAGAAAAAGATGTACATTATGTCTGAGCCTGTGGGGCTGGGCGTTGGGGGTGAGGATGGAGTCAACGGAAAAGCAGCATAAGAGACTGAACCGAGAGCAGTGTCTACCTGTGTCCTCGGATGTCAGACTGATCGCACACTCCTCCGAGAGCAATCCTGTGGAACTCCCGCCCTAGCGTCTTGGCCACTGATCTTCCCACGCTAGTTTTACCAACTCCAGGAGGGCCAACAAAGCACAGGATCGGGCCCTTCAGGTTGTTCTTCAGCTGCCTGACGGCCAAGTATTCCAGCACTCTTTTCTTCAATTTTTCCATGGCATAATGGTCATTATCCAGAAGAATCCGGGCTGCTCGAATGTCCAGACGGTCTGTCAAATAACCCAACAGAAATAACCTGAGCACATGGAATTTTTAAATGGAAGGATTTCTTTCAAGGCTTGTGAGAGTCAAAATATTTTTTAGGAAAAAGATGTAACAAGAACAGACGTGGATCTTTCTAAATGAGTATTTAGGAAGACCCAGACTTGGTTTTCTTGCTTTAGAAGTACTAGTAGCTACAGAAATTGTAGGCACTACACGATTAAAAATCAGAGTTAATACTCATATCATTTTGCTTGGAATGATTTTCTAGATACACGTGATTTCTATGGAAACATAATTTCTACAGATTCTATTTGTGCTGGCATTTGTTCCTTTTTTTTCCTCATTACTTTTATAATATATGCTCATTCCAGAAAACGTGATGACATTAATAAAAAGGAAGGAAATAGTCATCCATAATCTCATGCGCCCAAGAGAGCATCCTGACCTTTATGTTGGTAGGTGTTATTCCAGGTGTGTGTGTGTGTGTGTGTGTGTGTATACACATACCTATTTTTCAAAATGGCAATTATATGAGGGCTTCAAGTTTTGTAAAATGTTTTTTTACTTACTACATTGTGGGCATCTTTCAGCGTCAAACGTATTTTTCAGTAACACGTCAGTGGCTACATAATATTCCACCATTTCACCATCCACTCATGTAACTTGCTGACCACTTAGGTTGTCTAAATCATTAGTTGCAGAGCAGTCTTCACCATGCACCCTCTTTTAACTAAATCTCTACATATATCCGTAATTCTTTCCTTTAGTTAATCTTCTGTGAGCAGAAGTATTGGGTCAAAAAAATTAAGACCGAAAGAATCGCCTAAGTTCTACTGATTCAAGTCTCACGAGAGACATATGAATCAGGCTCTGTCTCCGAGGCCAAGCTTGCATCAGGTTTCCTGATGTGCTTCAGTACTTAAATGCTCATAGATTAAACATAGATCATGGAGCCAAGATAAGTTCACCAGCTGGGTGGCAGCTAGGGTATACTCCACAGCCACGTGACCGTACTGACAGAGAAAGAAGAGGGTGAGAGAGACAGAAACACACTGAAGTCCTCTTTCAATCAGGTATTTGGAACTTGCTATGTGTTTTTCCAACAGGAAAAAAAAATGACCTTAAATAATAGTTTGGTCTACAAAAACCTAGCTAAGCTGTAATATACGTAATTTAATTGATTTTATTGAGAGTTTTGGCTGAGAGATTAGGAAAGGGAGAAAGAAAATTTCTTTCCCCCTTCTTGGCTTCAGAACCGAACCAATAAATATGAATAAATGAAAGAAAGTCTTGCAATTGTTTACATGCTAAACCTGGCACTAAAATCCACCACAGTTAACACAGAACCCTGGACCAATCCCATTCTGTATATCTAAATGTTAAAATGCCCCAGTGGGATTTATTTTAGTTACGCCAACATGGGTCAATATTAGGTTATTGATATATTTATGATATCACTATGTCCAAGGAGAAAAATCTTTCCATCAAAGTGTCATTTTGTACCTAAAAAGGCAGTTGCTATAATGTAACACCCATTCTTGATTAACATTTAGTAAATTCAGAACAGAATTCAAGGTAATTTAGAAAAAAAGGAAAGCACTATGAAGGAATTTCTTCCAAGAAATATGCCAAATAAAGATAATTTAAAAAGCAAGTTCTTTCCAACTTTTAAGGAAAGATAATTTCCATGCTATATAAATTACTGTTTCGTATCATTTCTATACAGGATTATTTTTTTCTGATTATTCTTTTCAATGATTCGGAATGCATACTTCCTATTTTGAATACTTGTGGTTACATGTAAAACATTTAAAACTCACTTGAACATCTATTTCTGTATTGATAGCTGGAAGTTTGAAATGGTATCTACTGGCTCTTATTCAAGGTGAAAAATCAGAAAACTGATTTCCTCCAACTCTTTCTCTCTGCTTTCTTTTCTGCTTTTGATGACCTCTACTTAGGTAAACACCTCTTTCAAAAATTATGAAAGACATTTTCTGGTTTTATAACTATACTCACAACATTTATTTAGACCTACTCCTTTCTATACAGCACTGGTTTAGGAGCGCAACGTGACTCCCTATTACACCACAATTACCCACTCTCAGTTCTCTGCTGAAACGCTATACACTGGAAGTACTCTCATGATGGGTACACGAGTGCTATGGATCTCTCATGCTGACGCAACTTCTGCAGAAACTCTTGTAGTTTCTGGCACGTGAGTGGTCTTCTTTCCTAAACTGTTTAATAATTGCTTTGCCCGGTCTTTATATTTTCTTGGTTATTTTCCTAAAGAATGGGACTCACTCAGCTCTCTGTTCAAATAAACGTTTTGCCCCCAAATCTCTACAATTACACTGTAGAAGCGTGGTAAAAATCCCTGCTTAGTAACTAATCTCACTCTATAACTAGGACAAGTGGGGAGGGAAGGAAGCTGAGGTCAACTTACTAAAGGCAAACACTTAGATCTGTAGTTTTCACATTCTTAGGCCATTATGCTACGTGCACCCTGCATTTCTCTTAAGTCATGAGCTAAAACAAACCCTGCCATGCAGAGAAACATTACTGAGAACATTCCAAAATTTCAAAATAAGACTCTTGGTGTTACCAGTTACTTAGACGTCCCTCACACTGTTCACTAGCCCTGCTGTCAAAGGCAAGAACAACAGCGTTTGAAAATGGTCACAAATCATGACGCAAATGCCTGCACACATATATCAACGTGGAAGCTTGGGGAGGAAGTGAGAGCAGAGCAGTGAAACGCCTCTAAAGCTTAAATGTCACTTTCTTTCCCAGGTCTAAACGCTCAGGGAGCAGAGCTCCCTCCAAGTCTCACAGAATAGAGCCACTGCACGCCAAAGGTGGGCACTGGGGAGCTGTGACTTCAGGGAAGACCACCTCAAGCAGGTCGGCACTGAGAACACACACTTCACCGACAGCAGAAAAGCCTACTTCCTCTAAAAGCAGGCAAAAAGGGACTTGCGTGCAGCCCCTTCTTTTCCTGTTTGAGCCCAAGACCCAGGTGATGCAAGTTCAATCTCTAAATGATTGTCACCAAGAACTAACGGAACAGTAAGACAAGCAATGGTATTTCAACAGAATTTGCAGCGCTTCCTGAGTCACAATTAGACTGCAAAAAAGGTGTCCTTTGGTTGGCTCACCAGTTGTACTCTTGTTCCAAGGCAGTTCCACCATGAGTTCTAAGTAATTTCTAGTCAGCGCATATTCTGGCATTGACTGAGGCATTTTTTTGAGTCTGTAGGGAAAGAATACATAGCAAACATGTTCAAGAATAAAGACTTCCA
Source organism: Rhinolophus hipposideros (assembly GCF_964194185.1). Classification (NCBI taxonomy): domain Eukaryota; kingdom Metazoa; phylum Chordata; class Mammalia; order Chiroptera; family Rhinolophidae; genus Rhinolophus; species Rhinolophus hipposideros. The sequence goes on along the minus strand of NC_138067.1, from coordinate 3,675,831 downwards.
TACAAACAGAAAACCAAGCTTATCTCCATTTCTTGGTCAGGTATACAGATTTGATGAAACAAATCTGAAAAAGTTTTTAAAAATCTAGTTGATAGAACATTTATTTTGTTTGTAAGTGTGTTACAAAACAAAATGCATTTATAAAACAAAAATAGATAGTTGCAAAGTGGGGGCGGGCGGGGAACACTATCGCTGCTTCAACCCTTGCAATATGGCTTTGTCAGTGCAGGTGTCTCACAGGGACAGTCTCAGGTCACATTCATCTATTGCTTTTCTTAGGACAACCAGATTTAAGTGCCTAACCATGCATAACACAATTATACATATTTTTCATATCAGAGATCAAGTTAGCTCATATAAGCAAGCTAACATCAGATATTTAATTAAAACAACGCAACTTCCATCCTCTATGCAGTGTTCTGTACACAACAGACGCTCTATATTTACGAACTAATGTCAGAGTCAATACAAACATCCCTCCACTACACTAACTAACGTTCTTAACTGTGAACCTCAGAAAGTCAAATCTTTAGTTTGGTTCATTATAATTCACTAATAAAAGAAAATGCGATAGAGTTATAATGTTACAAGTATGTAACGAAAAAACTGGCTTTCTATTTAACTCTGAGATTACCCAGAAAATGTAATCAATCCATAAACTGCCAGTCCCTGCCCTCTAGAGTTTGTATTCTAACAAAGAATACAGGACACGTAAAGACACAATGATAACTGAACAAAGATTATGTCTAAACAAAGGATGGTCTACTCTTCCGGATAATGAAAAGGCGGTCACAACAGCGTCATGGGTGACGGCATACTGTAGGGGGAATGGCTGCATCACTTACACTCAGCACTTCAGAAAAAGATTAGGGAGAGGGGGGTTAACTCCGCAGTACTAAGAGGGTTTTAAGAATCAGATTCTGGCTGAGGAATGAAGAGGGAAAAGCATTCCACAGATCACAGCTATAACCTGAGAATTTGGAAAGTCATGAAAGGTAAGAGCTGACAATGCAGAGATGAGAGGGATTGAGTGGCTACACTAAATATAAAAGGAGAAAGATCAGAAAATACAAAATCAATCAGTTTGTGATTCAAAGTAGCAGATTTGTTTCTACGAGCGACAACTTTTAACATTAATAAGCAAAATGAAAGCGCTAATGAACGCATCGCTTCTACAGTTTACCTTTTAATCTCTTTGACGCAGACTTTGTGGGCCTGCTCTGGCATACTAGATGTTCGTATTTTTTTCTCCAGCAGGACAATGTCATCATTATCTTCATCCTCATCCTCATCTTCTAAAGTACCTGGGATGTGCGTTAGCCTCCGGATAGGGCGTACTGCTATGACCTAAAGTCGAAAGGAGAAGAGTAAAACCATATATCAAAATACAAGGGAAATGACGTCCCTAGCTACACACAAAGCTAAAAGTGGTGCTGAATAAACCTTTTCAGGGCCCGAGTCGAAACCTTTAGGGAATGACAGAGTTCAGCATGACAACTAAGAAGCACACACACGTATGAAGGCAGCAAAATTCAGGAAGCAGCCCCGGATCGGGTGACATGACTCCTTGGTGTATGTTTACCTACTATATGAGGGGAAAAATCGAAGAGCTGGCTACTAGAAATAATGAAAACATGTAGGAACTTCCTTCCTTTAGCTACTACTGCAGCCACTACGCTCCTGCTGTACATTACTACTTCCGATTTGGCAACCGAATAAGCCATTTTTCCTCCTCCGTCCCAGCATTTCTAACATCTTTAATGTGGCCTCTCTTCTTGTCAACACACAGAAGTCTTCCTCCTTTCAAAGTACTTGCTCTCACGCAGGGTCCCTTCCAGTTAAGCCCCTGCCATTTACGCAGCTCCCCGTGATGCTCTGCTCTCCCACAAGCGGCCCTGAGCGTCACCTCCCCTGCCTGGACCAGCCATTTCCACAGTCTGCAGGTGGGCCGGTCTCCATCGTACTGAAATTGTTCTTTGAAGCCCAACAACCATCTTTTAAACAACCGTATTTAAAAATGACCTATGTGCTCTCTGAAATTCTCTATCATTAACATAATAATTAAACTCCAGCCATTCCTGGAGCAAAATGATATATCAGTATTTAAGTCAAAAGCCGTATTTTTTTAACCTATGAAATTGCCTATTTAATACATTCAAATATAAAAAGTTAAAAACAAAGCAGTAAACAAATTGTAGTTTTATAAAACAAAAAAAATCAGTTATGCTGTTGTTGAGACGAAGTACTTCTTTCCGCAGTGTTGTTCCCCTGCTATTAGAGAGCACATTTCAGCTCTAAGCGGAACGGATTAAAAGAAACATTTACCCTCTTATCATCATCCTGCTTGTGTTTTCTGGTTTTCTGAAGCAATTTCAGGCCTTCAATTTGTCTGACAAGCAGTGGTATGGTCATCTTGAACCGTTCCTCCAGGCTCACAGCATCTAAAATCTAAGGAAACACGAGTCCATTAGCATCTCTCTTTTTCAGAAACCCATCTCCAAAAAGAAGGCAGTCAGAGTCATAACTTAATTGTCAAGTAAAAAAACGCCAGCCCCTGGCAGTATTCACAGCTACACTGTGGCTAACACCCAAGTCAACTTCTATCAAACCAGCAAGGTTGTTTGACATGGATATCAGAATTCTAAAAACACCAAGAAAAAAATTACCTTGAGCTTTTATTAAAAAATGAAGCCATGAGCAAGAACAAAACACACATTTTATGCCAACTCTCTTTGGGAATTGTTCTCTTAAAGTCGGAATGTACCTACCTATTAGGCCTGAACAAATTCTAGGTTCAAATGATTAAATTTTATACACACAAGAGACGAGGACTTTTACGCATCCCCTCCATACTGTACGTCTGAGTCACTAAGGCTCCCCAGTCCATCAGGGTAACACCCCGCCCGGGCCCGCAGCCAGCTCACTCCAGGACCCCACACTCTTCTGCTCCGACCGATTAACTGAATTCTGGTGTTTACACACAACCCGCTTGTATTAGGTGCACTTGTTATTATCCTTGTTGGATTTAAGTGTTAAATAAACTGATAAAATAAGGAGGGCTGTTTCACTGAAAACTAACTTAAACGTTCTGGGAAAATTCAATAAAGCAGACTACTTAACAATACTATAAATATAAAAATAAGTGAGCAAGAGAACTTCTATGGTTTGGGGAAAAATACAAATCTAAGATTTTGCACTTGGATTATTTTTCAAGTGTCTTTAAAACTCATTTCACTTTAGAGAAACAGAAAATGAAAATCACAGAAAATGCACCATAGGTGTGGTTTACATAAGAAACACAGAGGATTCTAATAAAGCAGGCCCACACCCCAGGGAAGAGGCACAGCTCCACATGTTTAAAAAACAGTGCGACAAATTATGTTTATATACTTAAGTTAAATAGCTACCTTTTCATTATTCTCTGCTTTAACTTTTCCCGTAAATTGACAAAGTACTAGCACGGATCATGTGAAGAGCAGTCTGAGTACACAAAAATGTAAAGCCACTTCAGTGTGAAAGCATTCTAACTATTTCTGGGAGTCCCAGCATCTCTTACCTGAAGGTCCAAATTTACTCACTATCTAGATCCAAATGAAAAGCGACAAAGCAACTCAGTATTGAAGGAGAGGACGCTACCTGGAGCTTCTCTTTGTTGCTTGTTCGGATGATGGACGTCAGAATGTCCGGTAAAGCTTCCCTTGGCAGACTATCTAAAAGACGTCGCAGCTTAGCAACTGCAGGGACGGACATATCCAACATTTCAACCAACTGCAAGGGACAAGAAAGTCTTTTTACAGAAATCGGCATTATTTCTGAATTTAAAGAATCTGATTGCCACACAGGTTTAATGTTTGGGCCCAAGTCCTTGTTTTTGAAAGATCGTTGATTATTATAGTCCAGAGGCTTTATAGGCCTCAGATGAAAATAGAAGTACTTTCAAAATGTGAATCAGAGTGAAAAGCAGAAATGGCTCAAAAGTAGGTAACACTAGTGTTTGTTAAAGGTTTTGTAAATTTGTGGCTTTAAATTTTATTTTGAAAAAATATTACAATTGTTATTAAAATACAGAAGAGTTGCAATACTACAATAAGCGCCTACAGATCCTTCCCCTAAATTCACCAATTAACAGCTTGCTACATTTGCTTTCTCTCTGCACAGTGCATGCAGGCGCAGGCACACACAATTACTGCTGAACACTGTAGAGTAAGTTGCAGACACCATGACCTTTGTTCCTAAGAACAAGGACATTCTCTTACACAATCACTGTATAATTATTAAATCCTGGAAATTTAACATAGTTGATGCTGTTATGTTAACCAATCAGCAGCTGAAATACTGTTTTTTAGTAGAACATGTGGATTAACTGGAATCTGAGCACTGACAGTGAATGGTTTTTATAAAAACAATTTCAGGACATATCCTGGAGTTAAAAGAGTTAAGCTCAGGCACGCTTTCAGTAACTGTGACAGTCACTGGGGCTACTGGCAAAGGTTCCCCTTTCTTTTGGGCACATGGTAGGCCCGCTTTTTCTCACCTCCTTTGAATAAATGTGTTGCCTGATCCATGAAACATGAGGGGAAGTGACAGTTCCTTTTGGGCAGAAGCATTAAAAGCTGGTGAGAGTTGCCACATTTCCTTGTTCTGCGTCAGCAATAAGTCAGCGATAACGGAAGCATGTTTTCAGAGCAGTGTCTCTAAGTGACTCTCAGAGGGGGCCGACCACAGTGTCATACAGTGCTAGGCATGAAGCACGAGTGAGAAACACACCTGTGTTAGGTCATGGGACCGAGGTTTTGGAGTGTACTTAACACAGCAAAACTTAGCCCATACTGAACACTGCAACCGATGAACCGAATCCTCATTTAGTCACTCTAGTAAGTAAGGTCTTACGTGCTAGTAATAACTGAACCTCCCTGAAAGCACTGTAACTTAGGAACCTACCCATTACTTGCCTGGAGTCAAAGGAATTAGTGTAACTATGAAGGAGCTGTTCAGGTGGGAGAATCTGAAGACTCTTTGTCGTACACATTCATGCTAAGAACATAAAACAGGTAAAGCCCCTACTTGGAGCACTTACTGAGTACAAACTACCTGCCAGACACACTCCCGGTAGGACAGGATGGCTAAAGCAGGGTGGATTCAAGTTTGCTGGGGGACAGACCTATAGGATACGTTTCAATACGATGGGATAGCATTCAAATAAAGGGGTATGTTGGGATGTGGAGGGACAGGCCCCAAACCCTGCCAGCCTGCAGGAGCTGGCAAAGCTAAACGGAACCTGAAAATTCAGAGGGAAGAGCACTCCTCGTAGGGAAACCGAAGGCAAACTCAGAGACAGGAAATAAGACGCAAAGCTCTTTGATGTACACTGTGGCTGGAACTGCGGGTCTGAATGGGAGGAACTCAAGTTGTGAAGGGCCCTAAAGCGACGCTAAGAAATCTGCACTTGACCCTACAGCCATCCAAGTTTGGTACTCAGGGGAGAGGCGTGGCCACAACTTAGAAAGGCTTAGTGAACAGCATGGGGCAGAGAGAAGAAGCTAGAAGGATATCAGTTAGGAAGCGACGGCAAGTCTACTGATGACGGCTATATAACATATAAGGAGATGTAGAAGAAGAGGATGAAAGGAAAGCATTAACTGGAAACTACTTGATGTCTAAAAAGATGAATGATAAAATTCTGATATCCCAACTCAATGAATTTTTATAAAAGTACTTAATGTGAAAATTAGATATGGATATAAAAACAAAACAGGAGACTGAATATGGACTAAGACCAGAAAACAAGCAAAAATTAAATTAGATGAATGACGGTAGTGAAATTAACAGTGATGTTTCTCACTAAAAATCCTTGTCTTTACAAAATTCATGTCTTTACAAAATCCTTACGTTTCAATTTTTTTCTGTTGATTCAAAGTGGGGAGAAGTAAAGTGTAAAATGAAAGATGCGATGAAGCTGGGTCCAGCAAAAGAACAAAGCCCCCGGGCCGACCCCCAAGACGAGGAAGAGAAAGCCTGCTTCCCCCTCCATAGCCTTCATTCCTAAACAGCACATCCACCTCATTCAGTTCCCAAACTGCAGCGTCTTTCTTCAGAGAAAAGTTCTCCCGTTCAGCCCCCACAGAAGTCATAGCTCCAAGTTTTCTGCTTTTCTGTTGCTGTTCACACCACATCAGGAGTGTGTCCCATCAAATGCCACTTCAGGCACAGCCACCACAGGCTGCGGACACTTGCCCAACACACTTTTTACTGATCAATGGTGTTGCTAATCAAGACCTCTGGGCACTGCTCTGTCCTCACAGGTCCAGTTACAGGCCCTGCATTACATTACTAGGAAGTAGAAGACTACATTTTATAACACAACTGATAAGGTTTGAAACAAAATGGGGTGAGGGGCTTTTCCTGTTCAATCTAGAGCTAACCAAAAAACTCCAGCCTAGAATGAAGATGTCAAATATTTCATGCACACCTACTGTGTGCTTCCCTCCTAGTTAATGGAGGTTTTAACCACTCAAAATCTATCTACCATGGGCTTACACTTCCACAGTAACTGCCAGGCACAGCCTGACCTTGACTTCTGAACCAACGCAACTTACACAATTGGTGCCTCGATATTCTAGTGAGAGATCGCTTCTGTGCAGTATTCTCATTTTTCCAATTATTTAGGTTCGATAACTCTCGGGTTTGGAGACGCTGGGAGTTATAAGGAAAGCTCTAGAAAGTTTTGGGAAAAATATGGCAAAGTGTTGGCTAATGCGTCCTCGAATGATATAGGTACAATCTCAGACAAAAACAAATTGAAATTAATATACTGTAATATATTATTAAACCATTTAAACATATGCTGCCCTAGAACTTCACCACCCAACAAATTCCTCATATCTTACGGTGGCAAAAACATGGAAGATAAAAAGTTTTAAGGAAAAAAAATAAGAGCAACTCACTTGGACAGCGTATTTGTAAAACTGCTCTGATAGCTCTAGTCCCTCCCCAGTTTTACAGGTGTTGGGAAATTCTTCAAGTCGGTCCAACTGTTCCACTTCAGCCACAGGATAGGGCTTCTCTTTTAGGACCTGTACAATCTGGAAACGGCACAGGCCTGTGATCAGCAAAGTGTAGTGGGGCTTGGGCCAGTTGCTGCCCACAACCTGAACTGCCAGTGCGGCCGTCCCAATCCTGCAAAACACACAGAAACGCCATGACAAACGTGCCATCTGGTAAAACAGAAACTCACCTCAAAAACTGTTGCGTTTTCTGAGAAATTTGTTACAAAACAAAGAACATTATTGCCTTATTTAATTTAGCATCTATTACATGGTCTGTTCAGTCACAACCATCAGCTATGGGGCAAAGCCGGCCATCCCATCTGAACTGGCAACTCTTTAAGAATTAGGTACAAATTCCGAACATGTGGGTTATTTAAGCACAAAAACAAAAAAGTAGTTGACGATTACATATCTTAAATTAATTTTGCCCACTGGGAATCAGGCAATGTCACACCAGAGTAAATATTAGCATTTTTAACAGATTTAAATATAAATAGCATGATGTAAACCAATCGAGTTGCAATACCAGTTTTGCTACTAACACCCAACCAGGAGTTCACGCAATCAATCTACAAAACTGCTACATACCCACCTTATCACAAATTGACATCAAACCTGGAAATTAACATATGTGCCCTTGAATTCTGAATTTCTAAATGTGGGGGCTAAATAGTAGCGACCACATCCTGCCACGGACTGCGTTGAAGACCCACATACATCTCAAGAAGGTACAGACCTAATTCTGTCCTACGGGGCAATTACCTCACCTAATACTAGTTGGAAAAGTTGTATGTTAAGTCTTAGCTCCTTATCCAAACATACAATTCTGACCACGTCACATATAAATGTAATTCGCAGAAAGGAAGTCTCATTCAAACGAAGCCAAAGTTACATGAAACAGAAAGACCAACATTTGAAGACACTTCCAGGTCCCAAACTGAAATTGCATTTCTCATTTTGGCCACAGGAAAGCTTATAATTTCAGAAAAGAAACTTGAACTCGAGTGACTGGTGCTCTCAACGCCCTGGGAAAACACTGACACTGCACTTGCCCATCTGGAACGTACTGAATCGCGTACAAATGCAGCACGTGAACATTTTAGTGAATCTGCTTGCTTCTATATGCAGGTAGCTTCGGATGACTTCCTTATAAATCACCCATTCTGTAGATCATATGTAACCTCTGGCTTCCCTCTGCCAGATGTTACACATAACTCATCTTTCCTTACCACCTCATGTACACAGGGGATAAAAACTGATGTCAACGGTACCAAAAACTAAACAATTAGAAGACAGTTTGGAGGGGAGAAAAAGATCATATGCTTTAAAAAGCTGCAAAGATTTGGCAATTCTCTAGTAAGTGATCTGTGCGGTGGCAGCTTTTCTTCGCTCATGAATCAATAGTGGGTCATAGGCCCCATTTCCTGAAAACCAACTCAGGCTGCCTGAGAAAGTTAGCAGAACCTCAATGATGAGAGATTCACTCATTGCAGACAGTATTCACCAATGCTTACACAATGCAGAAAGAGTTCACAGTTCTGTCTACAAGAAATATCACCAGACAGAAACCGGATCCCTGGCCTACAGGGTTTACAAACTAGAAACCACAGAAACCAGAGAGAGGGGGGCCAATTCAAACCTCAAGATCAGGAGAGAAATTTGTTTGAGCTACATGCCTGGTTAAAGGTGAGACTGAAAATGACTTTTCTTATAAAGCAAGTTAAATACTTTTGGTAAGTCTGAAAGGAAGATGTTCCAAATGGAAAAGAGATGGTGCTGGATTTACACTATGCCTCTCCTCCTAAGGAGACAAACTATATAAAGGTTTTATTTAAATATATTAATTGGTTCTTTAAATCATTTATAATTGACTAGAATGTACCCCTCTTAAAGAAAAACATGATCTGTGAAATGATAGCTGGTAAGAAACAGAATGCCTGGTTAAACATTTGGGTGAAAAGCTCTGTGGAATGGTGGCCAAGACATGGAAACAACCAGTGTCCTTTGATAGATGATTGGATAAAGAAGTAGTGGCATATATACACGATGGAATACTATTAGGCAGTAAGAAAAGATGACACTTATGACAGCATGGATGGATCTTGAGATCATAATGCTAAGCGAAACACGTCAGACAGAAAAAGCAGAGAACCATATGATTTCACCGATATGTGGTATATAAACCAAAAACAACAAAAGAACAAGACAAATAACTGAAAGAACAAAAACTCCTAGACACATGGTTTAGGGGTTACTAGAGGGTAAAGGGGAAGCAGGGCTGTAGAAGAGGGTAAACGGAGTCTAACACATATGGTGATGGAAGAGAACTGACTCTGGGGGGTGAACACACAACGGGATATAGAGATGATGGATTACAGAACTGTACACCTGAAATCTAAATACTTTACCTAAGAACTTTACTAATAATGGCCGCCCTCAATAAACTTTAATTAAAAAAAGAAAAGCTCTGTAGGAAAAGATCACGTGTAATGTTACTGCAGACAAATTCCATCGTGTACTGGGCTCCAGCGTTCACACAGGCAGACCTCGCAGGGGTGCCAGGTTCTACCCTGCAGGTCACCCACAGCTATGGAGAAAGGCTCCCTCCAGGCAATGTGGCTGCACACTAACATGCAAAAAGGACTGCCGTTCACAGCAGCACAGGAAGTGGTTCAGGTCAGTCAACACCTGGCCCTGCTCCTTAGTGTGGCAAGGAACACAGGGGAACCAGTGCACTTCTGCGGCTCCCTGAAGACGGAGGCAGGGTCACCTGGATGGTCTGAAGGCAACAGGCAGGTACAGAGCCCTCAGCCACCACCTGGAAAAGCAGGTAACTGGGGAAGGAAAGACTTACGTTATCAAAACAGGATAATGTCATGAGTGATTCAATCTTTGTACTACTAAAGCCTTTTTACGTTTTTAAGTAAAGAGCGTTTAAAGGTTGTATTAAAGAACAAACATTGGAACCTAACACTACGGAATGCGGTGCAGTCTTTCTACATAGACTTTTCAAGTAGCAAATAACAGTTTTGGGAAAAGTGGATGGTCGGGTGGGTCCTTATAATGTTGGCACTCTATGAAGAATTTTCAATGTATGTTTTCTAACTTAAATAATTGTAATATTGTTATTCATTTAAAACAAAGGCAGCGATATGAACATCAAAGATCATCTGAATATTAGTGATTGCTTCCAAGCGAGAGAGTTTAGAATTTAATTATTGTTGTTTCGGAGGGATTTACATAGAAGACATTAAATACCCTCCAAAATCTGGCCAGAATAATATTACCAAATGGTTATTCAAACCTAAAATATGACTAAATCTACTTTTGAAATTCACGGTGTACCCGTGGGTAATCACCATACATATGCACAGCAGAAAACAAAAAAATTCTAATCACGGTCCGCAACCAAGTCCATCGGCACAGAAAGCGAAAAGGTATGGGAGAAATAAGCAGGCGTAAGGAGGGCGACATAGGTAGGGAAACCCAAACCCAATACAATTGATCAGAGTTTACTGAAACTTGAAAAGTATCCAATTCCACTCAAGCAATAACCAAAGCAGGCCAGATGGGAGCCAAAATGTTTTCCATGTTGGAGACAAGCAAGGCTTTTACAATGTGGCCTGACAATGGGCTGCTAAGGCATTTTGTTTTGTTTTGTTTTGTTTTGTTTTGTTTTAGGAGGGGGGGGGGAAGATACCAGTCTCTGAGAATTTGAAGAAAGTTATGGACTGTCTTTAAAAGCCATGTATATATCACAAGGTTTTGGATAAAAATACGGCTTTCCTAACTGTCCTGAAATGCGTTTCAGAGTCAGGCACCCCTAATTGTGAAAAGGGTAAGTGCAGGGCACGGAGGAGGTCTGAACGGAAAACCTGCCAAGGAGAGTTGAGGAAACGGGGCCGGGGCCTGGGGGGCGAGTGTGGAGCCGCCACGGCACCTGCGGAGAGCAGGTGACGCACCAGCGCTGGCGGCAGGAGTGGCGAGCCGGCCACACAGGGAATGTCTGTCGGCAGCCAGGTTTCAAAGTCTAAAGAAACACGCTGCTACTTTATTTAACCTCAAAGAAGCAAAATGCCACCATTCCAACCTTCGCTCCACATAAAACGGACTGATTTATTAATCAACAGAACACTTTCCACAGGAAGCGTTGGAAACGTCGCGTGCACTGCACGCGGGCGGCACACACGTGCGGGGCGGGGGTGTCCTGGGACGCGGGGCGGGCGAGGGGCCACGGGGGGACAGTCAGCGTTCTGCCGGGACTGGCACCAAGCAGGTGACACGCGTTGTGTCACGTCTTGGGGACCGAGGCCATGAGTTCCTAAATGACTGCTGAAGAAAGACACAGGCGCACGTCAAGTCTGTCCCCGAAGTCGCAGCGCGAGGCCCACGGCGCAGGGCGCTCCGCTGGGAAGCCCGGGGCCTGGCAAAGGACACGCGACAGAGGACCGAGGGGCGGCGACCCGACGCCGGGGACGGTGCAGGAGAGGAGGCAAGGGGACACGCGGCCGGCGGCCCCGTAGGAAGGGGACCGAGGGGCAGAGCGGAGGAGCACGGGGGAGGGGGCCCGGTCGCTGTCACCCGCCGCGGGAGCTGCAGGCTTCCCGCCCTCAAGACTCTCGCCACGTAACGGCCACCTGGCAGCGCCCACTTCGCGCACGAGGGGCCCGAAGGCACAGAAGCGGGCCGCCCACCTGTGCAGCGGCGGCAGGTCCTGCGCGTCGCTGGCCGGGTCGGGCGTGTTGGGGATGACGCCCAGGATGGTGCTCTGCAGCGACGTGCCCTTGAGCAGGCGGCCCCGCACCAGCTGCAGGTTGCGGGCCGAGTCCACGCTGGTGCGCATGGTGGAGCCGGGCAGCAGCACGCCCTCGTGGGTGAGCAGCAGCGGCAGGCGCCTGGGGATCTGGATGGGGCTCACCGACGACATGGCCGCGGCCGTTCGCGCCTGCACGGCTGTCGGAAGGAGCCGCACTAACACTTCTGCGCGGCCCGCGGGCGCGACCCGAGCTCCCAGCCGCCGGCGCGCCGGCACTTCCGGTCCGAGCTACGGCAGGTCCCGAGGCTCAAACGCCGCCGCTTCGCGCTGCCCCCTCCGGGAGCCGCCGGGGAAGACTCGCGTCGTATTTACGCGAAAAGAGGCGCACCCCGCCCTCTGCGACCTTGACGTCTGCAGCCCTGCTCCTCCGCTTTCTCCGGAGGCTCGCTCACACAGCTGTCCATCCCCTCTGCTGTGTTCGGAAGGACGATAGTGTGTAAATTATAGCCATTGAAATCCTTTTAACTTTGAATTCGAATTGACTTTAGATGTACAAAAGGGTTACAAAAACGGAGTAGAGAGTTCCCATACGGCTTTCACTCAGCTTCCCCGTAATCGGCTTACATAATCATGATTCAACTATAACAAGCAGGAAATTAGCGTTACTGTGATAGCGTTACTATAGACCTTACTCAAATTTTGCCAGTTTTATTAATAATGTCTTTTTTTCTGGTCCAGGATCCCACTTTTCATCTACTTGGGAGGTCTCGTCATCATTTTCTTTTCTTCTAAAACCTTGGTGTTTCGGTCCATTACTTTGTAGAATGTCCCTCAGTTTGGGTTTATCTGATATTTTCTCATGGTTAGATCAACGATATGTACTTTTGGCAGGAAAACCACAGAAGTGATATATGTGGTCCTTCTTAGTGACACGTGGTGAAAGGTCGTATCAATGGTGACTTTGACCTTGATGACTTGGTGACGGTGCTATCTGCCAGGTTTCTCCTCTGTAAGCTACTATTTTTCTCTTTGTAAGTAATAAACGTGGGGAGTTAAGTATATTAATTGGTATTCTGTAAGATGAAGCCGCCCCATCTTCCTCATTTATTTACGGTAATATGGACTCATGCATTTTTAAGAGTTACAATCCAATCGTATCATGCATTTCATTGCTTGAATTGTTTCAGGTCGGGCCATTGGGAGTTCCTTGACACTGGGATTTGACTTGAGTTTGACTGTAGGTGGCAGAGGGAAATCGTTCTGCCAAATATGAAGTCCAGCAATGCTCTCAGGGTCCAGGAGAGAATGGAAAGTCCATTCAAGTCAACTGGCCTTTCTGAGGGACGGGCAGTGCCAGGCCCTGAGCGAGTGGTAGAGCGGCAGAGAGGGTGACAGGAAACAAGTTCCTGCCCTCAAGCTTCTCTTGGCCAGAAGGACAGCCCCCCAGATGGCTGAGTCTGGCACACGGCGGTAGGAACTGTATGTTTGTGTGTGTGCAACAGAAAAGGGGAAGGACGTGCAGGTGTGCCAGAAGCTGTGGTGGAGACACACGTGCAGGAACTTAGAGGCACCTGCCTGCGGTCTAGCTCTTTCTCTGACAGGAGGCCATCTTCTTTCATTCGTTCTTTCCTTCATTCACTGAACAAATACCTTTTGCATCCATGCTGCATGTGTGCTGGATAGTATTTTAGGCGCTGGGGATACAGTAATGAATAAGACAAGGCTCCTGTCTCCGTGGAGCTGACGTTCTAGTGAGGGGAACACAATTAGCAAGGAGAATAATGGTGGAGAGTGGTAAGTCCTTCAGACGGTCAGAGAAGGCGTCGCTGGAGAGATGGCGTTTAAACTGACCTTTGCACTGAGGAGGCAGCAATGCAAAGATCAGGGTGTGGGGGCAGACGCGGCTCTACTCCAGGCAGAAGCAGCAGCGATTGCAGTGGCTGGAATGAATTTGGGATGTGTGAGGAACCTGTTACTGGAATTTGCCGAGCTTGATGGTACCGATGAGATAAGAGATTCAGTGGGGTCAGATTACAGAGGGCTAGTAGGCCGTGGTAAGGAATTGGGGTCTTACTCCAAGCCCCATGCCAGCCAGTGGAGGTTTCACGTTGCAGAGTAACATCATCTGGCTTATGTCTCCAAAAGATCATTTTGGCTGCTGTGTGGAGAACAGAATGAAAGGGTTTAGGATCAAAAGCAGGGAAGTCCATGAGGAGGTGGTAGCAGCTATCCAGGCAAGAGGTGATGATGATTAGACTAGAACGTGTGGAGTTAAGCTGTGTCTGCAAGTAGCTTTAACAGAATATGCTGATGGATGGGACCTGATGAACGAAGGACAAGGAGATCTCCTAGATCGGGGCTTGAGCCTTTAGGGCTTGGAGACAACTTCAGCTCGTAATCGAAGATGCTGGATACAGCAAGCTTTGGACCATTTCTCTGGATGTGTCCTGTGTACCCTGTCCTGTGATAGACTCTGGGGGTGACACAGAGATAAAATATTCATGGCCCGGAACCACAAGAGCTCACAATTTTAAGGCCACCCCAAGGGCAAGGGGAGGAAGGGGCCCATTTTTTGAGGCTTGTAGTGTTTTAACAAAAAATTTCAAAAATCATCTTACAAACTTTGCTGTGTATTTTTTAGACATTTACATTTAACGCTTTTAACATAACACCCGCACCCCCTCCCCCCCCACAAACTGTATGTGCTCTATTCATGTAATACTTGCTGGATTTATTTTTTGAAATTCAAATTCATACTGCACAATAGAAGGTGTGGCGTGGATGGGTCCATGTTTAAGGTGCTTGCTCGATGAACCCTGTCTTTCAATCCTGCCAGTATATCTCTGTGATGGGATGTGTTGGCCCACTTGGGAGAATATCAAGAATCTAAATGTGAAAAACAAAAAAAGAATCTAAATGTGAGGTCCTTAGTGACCCTGTGTTCTCCTTCTTTGCAGGCTCTGTTTCTACTTTACTCATTTAGCCACCAAATGTCTGAAGTTTCTACCATGGGCTGGGCACTATTTGAGATTTCATGAATACATCCACAAACAAGACAGACAAAGTCCCTGGGTGGCAAAGAGCTGGCATTCTAGTGAGGCAGGCAGAAAATACATAAGCCAACAGAGACATAAGGGGCGATTTCAGAGGTCTGGGAAGGTTACTTGGAGGTGGTATTTGAGCTGATTGAGGCGTGGATGACAAGAGTGGACCGGCTCTGCAAGGAGCTGGGAGGACAGTGTTCTTGGCAGAGATTACGACTAGTGCAAAGGTCAAGGTTGGGGGAGCGTCCCAGTTTCTGGAACAGAGGAGAAGGCCAGGCCTGAGATGCAGGGATTCAGTGATGGCCTCCAGAAGCTGTTGGAGCTGGCAGAAGAAAATAAACTTAAGAGCGGGGAAAGTTAAGTAGCACAGGGAATGAATGGACTGGAAGGGAGAGATACGGGAAGAGTGAGGTCTGATTTCAGACTTCTCCAGGGCCTGGCTTGCAGGTAGCTCTGCTCCTTTGCTCTGGGTGCCTTTTGGCCTTGGGCATTAGTCACAGTTTACCTTGTCCTGGGGGCCCTCAGCTTGGTCACAGGCTGTTTCGCCAAGTTTAAACCAAGTTTAAAGCCATGGCTTTTGCCCCATCGGGATGGGGAGAACAAAGGGCTGGACCATCTCCTTTCTGTTTCATTCCCAGTCATGTCCTGGTCCCCAGTCTGACTGCACTGATGGCCTTGCCACTAATTAGAGGGAATAACCCAGCTCTTTTTCTGGAAAGGAAGTTGGGAGGCAGGGGAACTTCTCAAGGACTGCCACAGAAGTTCTGGAGGGGATTCCTCTGGCCAGTCAAGGAAGGGGAGGTGGGCCTCGCAGAATTGGCAGGCTGCCCAAGCTGACATGTGGCGGAGCTCCAGTTGTATTGAGTGTCCTGCAAACATATCCAATATGCATGCTTGATTCTCACTAGGTTTACTTTTCTCTGTTACTAGTTTCCTGGACAAATTCCCAATAGTCCCATCTTTGAAATCCTCGTTGCATTTGTTTGTGGGTGTCTGTGTATAAATAAACCAAGTTGACAAATCATACAATAGCTGAAAGTGAGAGAAAAATCCAATTTCTTGATTTGGTCTCTAGGAATCTGGTCTTCCTCACGAGCCCCTACTCGCTGGTTAATGAGGAGAAAATCAATGTTTATGCTTACCATTTTAAGGTCGTGTTCAATCTAGTCATTTCAATTGTTCTTTTAGGTCAAGTGCAGTAAAGCCTCAGTCTCTGAGTTGCGCCTGGCAGACGATGAGTCAAGATCCTGGGCGTGGTGTCCTCTGCTCCCCAGCTTTCCCAGATGATGTCTTTGATCCGCCTGGTCCTCTGGCCCGACTGGCGCTGGGGGGTCTGGTGTATGTAGGCCTTCAAGTGATGCTTGTGGCTTCCTCACGGCCTGGTGCCTGGTGGTTAAGCCCAGGGCTGCTGGGCCTCTGCTGGCACCACACCCCCTACAAGGCCATCCGGTAGATCTCACGTGTTTGCAGCCCACGGAGGCCACCAGGCCCCTCTGGGCAAGCCCCTCACCCAGACTTTCAGCTCCACCTTGTTCTCACGGCACCTTAGGGGAGCCAGGAAAGCTAACCCCCAGGCACAACCAGCACTCGCCTCTAGAGCACTTAGGAGTGAATTGGATAAAGACGTCCCTGGTGGGAGCATTTAGAAAAAGGTGCCGCTTTTTCCAGATGGATGCAACCGTGGTCAGCTAGAGCCTGGCTCATGAGAACCAACTGTCAAATCTCCAGGGATTTTGCGAGCCCAGTGGTTAAACACAAAGATTAAAAGAGTTAACTTATACAAAGTTACAATTAAGCATGCTATATCAAAGAGAAAGGTAATCCTCAAAATGTATCCTTCCTAATTATTTTACTTCCTTTTACTACCACTTATACTTTCGAAGTCATTTACATTCGTTGTATTATATCTATGGTGGAAATGATACTGTGCCTCTCTCCCCAATTCGTACTCAGGCGTCATGTAGGTGACGGGAAATCAGTCGTGGTGGGAATATTTTCACCACAAAAATTAGCAAAGACTACAAATCAGGGCTTGTTTTTATTACTTTGTTGCTTGTCTAGGTGTAAGAAATAAATGCAGGAAATGTTAATGATGAAGATTAAATCGACAAGTGTGGGGTGCCGTAGCTATGATCTTGTGAAGAACAACCCCTGTCTCCACCCCCACCCCCGAAAAATGAGGACATATTCTTTCCGGATTTGAAAACTATTCAGCAAAGTTACCAGGTCACTGGTAAATGAGTGAGACCCAACCAACATCCATCTTTGATGTTGCATTTTCCTCTTACGCGTTAACGTAAAGCAAAATGTCAAGGCAACATTCACAGTGGAACTACTTATTCTCCAGTGGCAGCCAGAGGTTGGTTCCAGGCACAAATGTTTGTCAGCACTGCATTGACACGGTGCTGTGCCAGGGTGCATGACTTGCAATCTACAATTTGCTGACTGCACTGCACTCCCCACCGCCATTTCCTCCATGGTTAAGTTTGTATAGTGGATAAACTGTCCAGCAGTAAGCGCAGTCTTCCCCCCAGGGCCTCCTTCTACTGGATCATGCCAGTTTTACTGTAATATATGCTTATGTGTGGGCTGCTTCAAGGCAGCCAGAAAGCTGGCCTCTTCCCAGCTTAAAGTTTGCGACACCCTTACTTACCTAACCTGTTTCCTTTGCCTTTTTTTCCCCCCCGCCAGCCTGGAAAGGTCCACTTTTATCATCGCAAGTCTACTTCGTGGCCTAGCGTCACTCCCAGGGGTCTACGTTGTATGCTCTATAGGAGAATCCCAGAAACGGAGTCCACCAGATTGGGTTGTGATATGCTAAAAGGAAGTGGGACGGAAGGGAGTAGGATAAAGGAATTTAGAGAATCTTCTCCCACCACAGTAGGCTAGTCTGCAAGTCTGTTTTCTTGAAGCACAATCCAAGATCTGAGCATCAAAAGCTGTATCTGAACACCAGCACTGACTACATAACTTGCAGAGTCTGGGACACAATGAAAATGTTGGGCTTCTTGTTGGAAATAATTAAGAATTTCAAGATGTTGATGGCAGAGCCGTACACCAAGCTTGCAGCCCTCTTGTATGGGGCCCCGTGAAGCACCAGCCATACCCCAGACGCTGGTTACGTTGTCCACTTTCTTTCTCGTTCCATTCCTTCGGACGTGTTCCCAACTACCATCCCCTCTACCACCTCAGCCAACGGCTGTTCTGGGAGTGAGTCACATACTCAGAAAGGCAGAAATGAAAAGCATTATCAATGCGTTTCTAAAATGCCTTGGTTATTTAAGCTTCCTAAGCCGTGCCTACATTCACTCCCGAGTCTGTGAAAACCAAGAGTTAGAGAATGGCAAAATCACGTTTCTTTCACTCACTTATCTATCCGTTCATCATTTATTTATTGGACACCTGCTATCCTCCTCGCGCTGTCCCAGGCCCCAGGGATTCAAGCGTGAGCAAAGCAGATGTGTCCCTGCCCTCAGGAGGATCTCTGTTTAGTGCAGGGAAGGAACCCTAAACAAATGATCCACGTGACTGCACAATGACAAACTGGGGTAAGAGAGAAGCGTGCTTGGCTGTATGGAAGCAGACCGCCCTGGCCCAAGGTTGTGGTGTTGGGAGGAGGTGGGTAGAGAAGATTTCCCTAAGCGATCTTGGGCTGAGGCTGAGCACATGTTTAAAAAGAGGGAGCCGAGTCCATTCGAGGCAGAGGGAAGACAGGTGCTGGGAGAGCACACTTGCAGTGATGTCCTCTCCGGGCTGCTCGGGGCTGGATCTGAGCTGCTCTGACCTGTTGCCTTTTCAGATTCTCTGATTTTGGGAAACGAAGAATTGGCAGGACAACTGAAAATGACCAGGAAGAGGATGTACTGGGTGCCTCGGTCTTCAGGTGGCCTGGTGAATCTTGGCCTGGATGTCGGTGATGACATGGTTTCAGGACTTAGCTATGTAAGTAGATGTTTGCATCAACACACCAGGAAACGGAGCTGACAGGGTATTCTCAATGGTCATAGATTAGGTCAAAGAATTTTGTCCCGTAGTTATTCAACTTTTATTTTTAATGGACCTCAGGCTTCTATAATTAGATGGATCATAATCCTTGTCACGACACACTGTCATGGTTCATGCATATGTATGTAGGTATGTACTGTCTGTTACCTACCGATCTACGTAGTTACTTACAAGAATATAATAAGTATCTGTAAACCCATCACCACACACCAGTGTCGACCTTGACAATCACATCCAGCTGTTGGTCTTCTCCTATCTCCTTCCCCCACGCTCCCTGCCTGAAGTGACCACTATCCTGACTCTGTTCCCATCGATGCTTTTAACATAGTATTATTTATTCTACATGAAGTCCTAGCAGTGATGTGTCTTTTTAAAAAATTTTAGTTGTTTCCCACTTTATCAAAAGGGTGATAATATGATGTTTTGGGATTTACATTTTTTACTTATTGATTTCCTTTTAGTGGGTTTACCTTCAGAGGGTGACTTGGACTCACATTCTGTGGGTGACTCATCATAGCACCTTTTTTTTTTTTATCTGCAATGTTTGGTGATGGCAGGGACCTGGCTTTCCTGACTCTAGGCCCAGTGCTCATTCCAAGCCTGGCATTTATCTATCTATCCATCCATCTATCATCTATCTATCAATCATTTATCTATCATCTATCTACCTATCACTTATCTCTCAATTATTTGTCTATTGTCTATCTATCATCTATTATCTATCTGTCTGTCTATCTATCTGTCTGTCTGTCTGTCTTTCTTTCTGTCTGTCTGTCTATCTATCTGTCTGTCTACCTACCTACCTATCATCCATTGATCTAGCCAGCTATCATCACCTATCTGACCATCCATCCATTTGTCTATCATCTATGTATCAGCTCCGTGTATCCATTTTTGAGATGTAATTGACATATAACATTAGTTCCAGGTGTACAACATAATACGATATTTGCCCATGTTGTGCAATGATCACCACAATAAGTCCAGTTAGCATCCGTCACCATACATAGTGACAAATTCTTTTCTGGTGATGAGGAATTTTAAGATCTCTTCTCTTAGAACTTTTAAATATGTAACACAGTATTATTAACTCTAGTCCCCATGCTGTACGTTACGTGTCCAGGACTTCCGTTATAGCTGCAAGTTTGTGCCTTTTGATCTTGACCCATTTGCCCAGCCCCCACCTCGCCTCTGGTAACCAGCAGCCTGTTCTCTGTATCTATGCAATATATGTGGATCTATTTTAGATTCCACATGTAAGTGAGGATACATCGTATTTGTCTTTGTCTAACTCTGACAGCCTTTCTTTCGTTAGGAAGCTGGATGGGGACAGATCCATCTTCCTTGGGTGGCTGGTTGAACCCTCCCTCAGCACAGTATTTATGAGGTCTGCGACGGATGCTCTTTTGTTGTTTTCTTTCTTCAGAAAACTCACACTCTTGAAGATGAGTCCTGCAGCCAGCAGGAGAAGAAGTGTGACGCACCCCGGAGGGCAGGTGTCCTCTCTTCAGGGAAATACGAGGATGCCTGGAAAACCATGATCCCCTTCCGCCGCAAGCCGAAGTGAGTCTTGTGGGGAAGGTGAGGGCAGTGCCTGCTGGCCGAGGGGGCCTGAGCCCCTCACACCTGGACCCCGCCCAAAGGTTCACACCCATGTCCTGACACACTCATGCCGCCTACCATGGACGAGTATCTCCAGAGAAGCCCGAGGCACATCAGGGAGGCAGGGTCAGCACATTCATGCATGCGTTCGTTCGTTCGTTCTTCTCACAAGGGTCACTGAGGACCCACACGTGCCAGGCACCTGCTGGACCATGGGAAACAGCAGTGAGTGAGACAGACATGATCCTTGCCCTTCATGGACCTCACATGTGGGAGAAAGACAACAAGCAGATCAAGCCACATAAACACGTGCTCACAAGCGGTTGGAGGACATTGCTGTGAAGAAGTATGGGGGTGCCGAGGGGCAGCGGAGCAGCGGCAACGTGATAGGTTCTGAGTGGTGCTTGAGCTGAGACCTGGAGGACGAGCGAGAGTTTACAAGACCAGAGGAAGGCAGGAATGATCTGGGCAGAGGGAACAGCATGTGCAAAGGCCCGGCCTTGAGGTGGAAGGAACGCAAAGTGCTATGTCCAGGAACTGAGAAGGAGGTCAGGGTCAATACAGAGTCATGTGCGAAAAAGGCCGCAGCGTGGTATAAGGCTGTAGGGAGAGGCACATGCCCGGGGTATGTCTCCAGAGGCCGCATTCAGGTCTTCCTTCTGAGGGTAACGGGAGCCTTTGAAAGGTCTAAATGCCCTATGATGTTACCCTTCCACTGAAGAGTTGCAGAGATTCAGTTTATCCTTTCCAATAAACCACAGTTGAAAGTAACCACCCCCATGTCTTTCTAACTTTCGCAACCTTGCTTTCGGGGCCTCCACGGAATTGTGTAAGTGTTCACATATTTACCACATATTAACAGGCCTGTAACACTTTTCTGGTCTGATTCGTCAGTTTGCATTATCGGGAGTCCATTTGGTATTTATAATTCCCTCTTCTCTCCAACATGTTCGCTAAGATTTTATCTGTCAACAAACTGCATTTGTTTTCCCAGGTTTCAAACCCGAGCTCCTGTCAATACTAGTTACATTGTTACTACCCATTGCTCTTATCTCCAGATGAACAAAGGACCTTGGTTCTTTAGCTCACCTGGGCAAGCTCAGCTTACTGAGGGACACATTGTTTTTGGGCTTTGGGGACATTGGCACCAGGTCAGATTGTCTCCGTCTTTGTGATTACAGATAGCTTCACACATCTGATGCAATCTCTTACCCTCCCTTCAGTCCCTTCTCTGTCCGACAGCTCTGGCAAAGGCATGGCTAGCGGTGCCCAGAACGCAGAGCCATGGCTGCTGCTGGGCTGGGAGGGCATGACGGGCCAGAGTGGAGAAAAGAGGCCAAAGGCAAAACCAAAACCAAAAACATCTCATGAGTTTGGCATTTTTGTCTTCTCATCTTTCGCCTCAAATCGTTTTTTTTTTTTTTAAATTGAGTTTTCTACATATTAAAAGACAGAGATAGCATTAAAGGCCACTTTGAAAAAAAAAGTAGAAATTACACAGAATCTCAGTGCCCTAATCAAATCATTATTTCCCTATTTGTGAATCATTCCCAGAGATAGGACCTTAAGATTATTTACTTTTATTTCATTTTTTACTGTTTTTGTGAAAGCTACTTAAGCAAGCATAGAAAAATGAAAACAATAAGAATCTCTTTTCCTGTTGCTTTCCTAATGCTAATCTCTTCTTCAAGGTCAAACACTATTAATAGCTTGACATAAATACAAATAAAAATGTGTATATGTAAAAAAATAAATGTATATACACAGATATAAATGTATACATACATATAATTGTATATATAAACATAAATATGTATTCATTTATATCAAAGTGGTTGATTTTGTATATAGATAGTTTTGTCTGCCTTCTCTCATTTCTTCCTTTTTTTAGATAAGTAAAATGTACTGAATTTCCTGATCTGCAAGAGACCTTTTTCTCTTGCTTACTATGCTTACAGCGCTTTCCATGTTCTACCTGCAGGTCAGCTCTGTTGCTGGATACGTCTGCACTGTTTTCCACAGAATGAATGTACCGTGCTTCTTTTCTTTTTTTAAAACTCATTCCCCTATTTATGGTTGTTTTTGTTGTTTCTGATTTTTCAAATAACAGAGCAATGAAGAAAACATTTTTGTACTTTTTTGACCACACTGCAGACTTGACATAGTTATAATTCGTCCCTTCAAAATCTTGCTCTGGTCGTAATTTTCCCTCTTTAGAGCCTCTATCCTAATGGTGACCACGTGCCCTGTGGCTTCTAGGTTTCCTGCCCCACAGCCCATGGATGACGCTGGCCTGTTCTCCTACCTCACCTTGTCATGGCTTACCCCACTCATGAACCAAGGCCTACGGAAACGCTTAGATGAGAACACCATCCCCCATCTGTCAGTACATGATTCCTCGGCCAAAAATGCCAAAAGGTAAAGTCATGTTGGGCAAGCCAGGGGGTTGGTTAAAGACCACTTCTTGGGGGGATGGTGATGAGAGATGCTTAGGAGTAGGTAGGGTCCATCCTCAGACAACGAACGAGTACCAGTTCTTCCTTTGCAGCAAGAGGCTTCCCTCCAGTGTGGAGGTTCATTAACCTGCGGTTCATGAATCTCCGGAAATGGTAGACGTATTTGATACATATGGAGAGAGACCTTTTTCTGGAACAAGAATTAACATCTTTTATCAGATTTGCCTAAGGGCCCAGGACCCCAAGAAAGTTAGAAATGACCGTTTCAAGTTCCCTTTGCTTTTCCTTTTGGATCAGGCATTTGTCTGTGTCATTCAATTTGGGGTTAGTGGCTTAGTCTCTTACTCCCGGAGTCGCCACTAACTGGCTGTGTGATTAAATTTCCTGTACTGCCCACCTCACAAGGTACTATGAGGATCAAATGGGGAAAAAAATGAAGCAGTGACTTGAAACGTTCTGTCCTTGTGGTCTACCTTTAGCTACTTGCTGAGACACCAGGTGTGACACGGCATGCTCCAGATGTGTTCCTGAGAGGAGCACTCAGTGGGCAGGGGCGTCTGTGAAATGTTGCATACCAGTACCAGGTCTCAGATTTACAAAGCAAATGAGTGTATTTAAGGCACTGAGAATACAGAAGCTGGTTAAACTTAGACCCGTTGCTTCTCAGACTTAATTGAAAAAAAGAATGGTTCCAAGGAGCTCCTCTTGGGTAACGCCAGACGTTGGTCAGAATCTCACCTCTTACCAGCTGTGACATCAGACACATTCCTTAACCCTTTCAGCACCCGGTGTGTTTCCATATAAAACAGTGGACCACAAAACTTACCTCATGGTCCCTCATGGAATTGCTGTAAGAATCAGAAGAGGTGATAAATTTAGGGTGAAGCACCTGGAAAAATGCCTGATACAGAATTAGAAAAATTCCCATTCTGACAGCCCTAATGGAAGCGGATCTAGTCATCAATGATGGGGAACGTGGCAATAAATGAGTCAGGCTGACACACCTTATCCCATTGGTGCGCTTAACATCACTAAAAGTGGGACGCCAGACATTGCGTGTCTTCTGATGTGAGACAAAAGGAAGTTCACTGCATCACCTATTAAATAATTTTGCCAATTGATTTGAATTCTGCATTTCAGAAGCTTCTGGATCTAACTAGCAGTCTAATGGGAAATGCAGGGGAAATGGTAGAAAACACCACAGCAGTGAAATCCAGAAAATGGGGAGTTCTACAGGATCAATAACTCAGTTTCTTCCACAAATAAGTGGCAGAAAATACAGAGAAGGAAAAAAAGCAGTTATAGGTTAAAATGAGATGTAAGAGAGCTATCAGATTTGTCTTTTTGAAATATAATGTATGGACTTTGTATCTTGATTTAGGCAAACTAACTGCAAGAACACATTTTTGAAATCATTAGAGAAATTTGAATACGGACTGGGTATTAAATACCATTAAGGAATTATTGTTACCATATTATTAATATATAACTATTAATTGTTATTAATAACTATTATTATTACGGTTACATTGCGTTGTTTTTGTTAAAGGCCTTGTCTGGAAGAGACACATACTGAAGCATTGATAGATGAAATGATGTATCTGGGATTTGCTTGAAATATAGCAAAGAAAAAAAAAAGAAAAAGAAAGAAGGAAGGAAGGAAGGAAGGAAGGAAGGAAGGAAGGAAGGAAAGAAGGAAGGAAGGATTGAAGGAAGGAAGGAAGGAGAGAGAGAGAGAGAGAAAGAGAGAGAGAGAGAGAGAGAGAGAGAGAGAGAGAGAGAGAGAAAGAAAAAGTGGAAGGGAGGAGAGATGAAGCAAACATGTCAGATGTTGATAATTGTTGAACCTGGGGAATGGGCGTTTGGGGGGCCCGATACTGTTGTACTTTTGTTGTTTGGATACTTCTGTAATGAAGCCTATGTCAAAAGACCGAGGACCTTTGGGCAACACATGCAAAGAGATTTCACTTGGCTCCATTTTCCTCTTTCCAAGGCTTCGTCTCCTTTGGGAAGAAGAAGTGTCACGGCATGGGATGGAAAAAGCCTCCGTGCTCCGAGTGATGCTGAGATTCCAAAGAACGAGGATGGCGTCTGAGGTGCTGCTGGCCTGCTGCTTCTCGGTCACGAGTGTGCTGGGGCCAGTAAGTGGCGGCGTGGTCAGGTCTGGGGGACTCTCAGCTTTTGGGGCTTTGGAGACTAGCAGGTCGGAGTTCATGCCAGGAATCAGGGATGTATTTGTCTCTCAGCTGCTGCTCAGAAAATGAAGATCTTTTTGGGGGACAGTAGACCTAGTAATAAGAGCGGGAGTTCTGCAGCCATTGCTTCAGTCCAAACCTTGGCCCTTCCGCGTAAATGCTGGGTGACTTTGGGCAATTTGTATACCGTCTTTGTGCCTTAGCTCCACATGGAATCCCATGACACTCTCAGAGGTAGACTTCATGGAATGCTTAGGTGTAAAACAGAGAGCATAAGATTGCCTGCCTCCTAGGGTGACGTCACATGAGGTAAGTATCTGAAGCACTTGGTATGTGCCCTGCTCACTACATGCCAGCTGCTTGGAGAAACTGCTGAGCAGCTCTGGGAGTATAGGTGGCAAGAACTAAGGGTCTCTGCCACGTACCGTGGTTGGGATGAAACGGCCATAACGATTTCCTTAGCCCAAGATTCCGATTGAGTCTGATTGTCCCAGCTGGGGTCCCATGCTCACCGATTGGCCAGCAGTGAGTAGGGCACACTGATTGACAATCCAGCCTAGTCTGCATGTGGTGGGCCAGGTGAGAGTGTCTCCAGAAAAGAGGAAGTGCTGTTACCAACTAACAGGAGTATGGACGTAGGTCAGGAGGAAGCACCAGTTGATGACACCACAGAGATAAGTGCCTTTGGTGATAGAGTGCTGGGAGGTCTCCATTGGTCCCTCTAGGTCCACTATGCATGCTGTCCTATGTCCCTAGTGTGTGTGACCTCTAGGGGTCACATCAATGACATCCCCCTGCCCTCTGGCTTCCGGTTGGGTTTGACCAATAGGAGACACCAACGAGAGATTGAAGGGATGGAGAAAGTGAGGGCAGGATACCTACTCCTCTGACTGCCTCCTCCTTCACTGGAGGTTGGTGACCAGACTCCTGTGAGGAACCCTTTCTGTGTGACTCTCTCCTTCTGGATTCCAGTAACCTCTCCCTCCCCTGTACCCTCAGGTCTGGGGAGGTAGTGGTTCCCTGCTGTCACCAGCTCCATGGTGCTCTGCCATCCCTGTTGGATTTCCTAAATTCTGCCCACACCTTAGTAAATGGTCACTAAATTAACCCCTGAATTACCCTGTTTGTGTGTGTCTTCTATTTCCTGTCAGGACCAGCTAAGAGGTGGCAGAACTGGGACCAGGGATTCAGATTAGGTCAGTTGGACTGAGTCTCCTCCGACTGGACTATGACCCTGAAGGCAGGATGGTGCCCGAGTCAGTTTTGCTCATTCAACAAGCCTCCTGCATCGACCGGAGAACCTCACACACACAGTCCATGTTTGATATTTGTTGCCTGAAAAAAGGATCGGAAAGTCTGAATGATCCCAACTCCTGTTTTTCTCTTTTTTAATTTTTAAAACAATTTTATGTAGGTGCTGATTATCCCAAAGATCCTGGAGTATTCCAAAGAGCCGAAGGGTATTGTGTACGGACTGGGACTCTGCTTCGCCCTGTTTTTCACCGAGTGTCTGAAATCTCTGAGCCTGTGCTCATGTTGGGTTGTCAACCAGCGCACGGGCATCAGGTTCCATGCAGCTGCCTCTTTGTTTGCCTTTGAGAAGCTCGTAGGATTTAACTCCCTAACGCACATCACCACGGGAGAGGTAAGGGGCTGGGGCCGAGTACCAGCGCCGTGCTTCCCTTCTCCTCCAGACACCACTGCCCCAGGGGCCAAGGGCGGGAGTCCAGCCTCTGCAGCAGTGCACTTACCTGCCTCACGACAGAGACCTGCAGTGAAGCCTGCCATGGCTCCTTTTCTGTACAACTCTGTTCTGAGCATAGACTGGACGCAAGGCCCAACTTCCACAAACATCTCCATAGAAACATAGAACTAGATGGCCCATTGGGACATGCAAATAGTTGCTCACGTGAGGATTTCTAGAGAGTTGCTTCCATAAATTGTATTTGAAATTAATTTTAAAGACACCTGGTTACATTCTCCTTGGCAACAGACTAGAATAGTGGAGATGACTCTGTAGATTTCCCTTATGCCCGGAGGGACCACCATTATTAGTTTGGCTTGTGTACTTGCAGACTTTTTAAAGATCAGTTAGGTACACTGGCAAGTGACTCATAGAAAACACATTGTATTCTGTGTGTGTGTGTTTATATAAATGATACTACCTTTTACATAGTGTCCTACAACTTGGTTTTACCAAGAGAAAATATATGATATGGTCTTTTGGGCTAGTGTGTACATCGATGGGACTCTATAATTTACGTGGTTTTGTAGCTTTTCCTCGCCTCCTCATTCTATCTTAGTTTTCCATATTAGCACATACATATCTTCCTCATTCCTTCTCAGTGATGCTTACTCATAACATGGCACTTTCTTTATTTCCCCCCTCCCTTTTTTATAATGCGACATAATGGACATATAACATCGTATTAGTCCAAGGTATACAACATGATGGCTTGATACACATGTTGAAAATAATGACCGCAATAAGTCTAGTTAACACCTATCACCAGATATAGTAACACATTTTTTTTCTTGTGACAGAACTTTTAAGATCTACTCTTTTAGCAACTTTCAGATATCTAAGACAGTGTCATGAACCGCAGTCCCCGTGCTGTACATTCCATCCCTGGGACTTATTTCTTATAACTGGAAGTTTGTACCTTTTGACCCGTACCTCCACTACCCCCACCCCCTACACAGCACTTTCCGTGTACCAAAAATCATTTTACAGGCATTATCCCATTCAGTTGTCACATCAACACTAAGAGGTAGGCTGTATTATTGTTCCCATTTGACTGGAGAGGCAACAGAGGCACAGAGAGACTTTGTATCGTGTCTATGGCTCCACAGCTAGTAAATGACAGGTCTGTGACATGAAGAGCGAAAGTGTGCTCCCGGATCCAATATTCTCTAACTCTTCTTGAATGGGCACATCCCCCTTTCCCCACCAATGGACATTTAGACTGTTGTAGGGTTAGTGCTGCAAGGAACATCCTCGTATGGGCTGCCTTCAGCACGTGTACACAGTTCCCAACAGAAATGAAATTGCCAAGTCATGGGGTTGGTGCAATTATTCATTTTAGAAGATACTGTTAAATTGCCCTCCAAAGCAGCAGTTCCATGTTATGCTCCCTCATAGCCTCCACAATTTTTAAAAGGTTCAGCGGGGGGGCACATCCTGGGAATTCGAAGGAGGTCAGATTAAAGTTAAAAGGAAATCCCTCCTTAGAGGATTCAGATTGGTCATTCTAAAAGGCATTAGTGAATCGATTCTTTAAACATTTCTTGATTAGGAATGTCAGCTTTTATATAACATTGAAGTAGGTAGGATGTGTTAGGGAAGGGGGCAACTGGGCCTAAAAGTCTATAGCGAAAAAGAAAAAGGGCAAAGAATAAAAACCTCAGTTCCTACCTAAAAAGTTCAGTTATCATTAATATTAGTAAGAGAATGAATGGACTATAATGGCATGGAATGGGTGGGATGGGATGGGATAAGATGGGATGAGTGGGATGGGATAGGATAGGATAAGAGACTAGTAGCCGCTCTCTGGAATCTGGATATTAGTAGTAGCAGCATGTTGCGAGGGCTGGGAAGGGAAGTTGCCACATTTCAGTCTCTTCCTGAAAGCCAAGGGGACATTAACCCCTCAGCAGGGCCCTACGTCCCTGCATGGTAGTCGTGACGCAAGTGGGGAACAAAGCCCGGGCACACAGGTCAGACAGAGTGAGTAACACAGCTTTCTTTGGGAGCCAATGTCCCTCCAGAGGCCAAAGCTCTGGTAAGCACAGAAGGTTACACAGAATAGAATAGAATTTAATAACGAACCAAATTCCAGAGTCAATCGGGATGGAGAAGTTTCCTGGTCCAGGAGAGGCTATTGGGCCCACGACAGGTCTGAAGCGAGCTGGTCTTGTAGGGAAGACCTTCGGAGAGTCCCGGAGTGTCACGACTTGCACCTCTGTGGGACAGTGTCTCGCTCAAAGCCTCGTGGAGGGTCTTAGCCGAGCGCCCAGTCAGACCACTCACAGCATTGCTCTGGAGTTCTGCTTTTATCCTCTTTTCCTTGGACTTACTTCTTAGGTGATAACCAGGAGCTGTTTGCCAGGAGTTGTTTACCTCTTAGGTGATAACCAGGAGCTGTTTGCCAGGAGTTGTTTACCTCTTAGGTGATAACCAGGAGCTGTTTGCCAGGAGTTGTTTACCTCTTAGGTGATAACCAGGAGCTGTTTGCCAGGAGTTGTTTACCTCTTAGGTGATAACCAGGAGCTGTTTACCAGGAGTTGTTTACCTCTTAGGTGATAACCAGAAGTTGTTTGCCAGGAGTTGTTTACCTCTTAGGTGATAACCAGAAGCTGTTTGCCAGGAGTTGTTCACCTCTTAGGTGATAACCAGAAGTTGTTTGCCAGGAGTTGTTCACCTCTTACGTGATAACCAGAAGTTGTTTGCCAGGAGTTGTTCACCTCTTACGTGACAACCAGAAGCTGTTTGCCAGGAGTTGTTTACCTCTTACGTGATAACCAGAAGCTGTTTGCCAGGAGTTGTTTACCTCTTAGGTGATAACCAGAAGCTGTTTGCCAGGAGTTGTTCACCTCTTACGTGATCACCAGGAGCTGTTTGCCAGGAGTTGTTCACCTCTTACGTGATCACCAGGAGCTGTTTGCCAGGAGTTGTTCACCTCTTACGTGACAACCAGAAGCTGTTTGCCAGGAGTTGTTTACCTCTTAGGTGATAACCAGGAGCTGTTTGCCAGGAGTTGTTTACCTCTTAGGTGATAACCAGGAGCTGTTTGCCAGGAGTTGTTTACCTCTTAGGTGATAACCAGAAGCTGTTTGCCAGGAGTTGTTTACCTCTTAGGTGATAACCAGGAGCTGTTTGCCAGGAGTTGTTTACCTCTTAGGTGATAACCAGGAGCTGTTTGCCAGGAGTTGTTTACCTCTTAGGTGATAACCAGAAGCTGTTTGCCAGGAGTTGTTCACCTCTTACGTGACAACCAGAAGCTGTTTGCCAGGAGTTGTTTACCTCTTAGGTGATAACCAGGAGCTGTTTGCCAGGAGTTGTTTACCTCTTAGGTGATAACCAGAAGCTGTTTGCCAGGAGTTGTTTACCTCTTAGGTGATAACCAGGAGCTGTTTGCCAGGAGTTGTTCACCTCTTAGGTGATAACCAGAAGCTGTTTGCCAGGAGTTGTTTACCTCTTACGTGACAACCAGGAGCTGTTTGCCAGGAGTTGTTTACCTCTTAGGTGATAACCAGAAGCTGTTTGCCAGGAGTTGTTTACCTCTTAGGTGATAACCAGAAGCTGTTTGCCAGGAGTTGTTTACCTCTTAGGTGATAACCAGAAGCTGTTTGCCAGGAGTTGTTTACCTCTTAGGTGATAACCAGAAGCTGTTTGCCAGGAGTTGTTTACCTCTTAGGTGATAACCAGGAGCTGTTTGCCAGGAGTTGTTTACCTCTTAGGTGATAACCAGGAGCTGTTTGCCAGGAGTTGTTTACCTCTTAGGTGATAACCAGAAGCTGTTTGCCAGGAGTTGTTTACCTCTTAGGTGATAACCAGGAGCTGTTTGCCAGGAGTTGTTTACCTCTAGGTGATAACCAGAAGTTGTTTGGTGAATGTGTTTATCATTCAATTTTGTTATGCTCAGTTTCACACAAAAACACATTTTCCACTTGACCCTTTTCAGTCTCACACCTGTGCGGCCATATTCCTAGCTCACATCCCTACTAGTAAACAACTTGTTTTGCAAACTTCAATCCAATATATATATTTTATATGCTCTACATACAGCAATAGTATAATAAAATATAAGTTTTATGGGGCACAGTCTATGTGTGCAGGTACCTTATATCTCCTTGACATTCTAAGGTAGTCATAATTACCCCAGCTTTAGACGTAAAGAAGCTGAGGCTCAGAGTGGCAGGGTAACTTGTCCAGGGTCACACAGCTAGAAAGAGGAGAGCTGTGTACCTGGTGTGTCTTTCTCTACCACCCTGCTTCTCGAGCCTTCCTGCCATGGGAAGGCATGGTGAAGCCACCTGCCCCATGCATGTGTGGCCCCTCCTGGGGACCTGGGGAGGTGACACCTCTGCCACAGGCTTCCTGTCTTCCAGGCCATCAGCTTCTTCACCAGTGATGCCAACTACATGTTTGAAGGGATGTACTATGGCCCCCTGACCTTCCTCATCGTTCTGTCTCTGGTCATCTGCTGCGTCACCTCCTACATCACGCTTGGAGTCACTACACTCATCGCTGCCTTCTGCTACGTCCTGGTGTTACTGCTGACGGTACTGTGTTCCTTCAACGCCCCTTGGATGTTGACCATTCCCCAGAACTCCCAGGGCTCCATAGTCTCGGGTGCTTCTGAGTGAGAAACTCGCCAACTATTCATTGCATCGTCGTTAGGATTCAGCTTCAACTCCTACCTCCAACGGTTCTCAGGCCGCCATGTGGGTCTAATAAATTAGAGGGGAACCTGGTGTGTGGGGTCCACCTCGCAGGTTTCTACCAGGGATTATCGGTGTCACAGCCTTCCCTCAGCAACTATCTTCTGTCTAAGGTATTTGTCTCTTCTCTCCCACGCAGAACGTGCTGATGTAATAATGCAGGCAGCGTTAGCGTTTGGCTGAGCAGTGTAATGGGGGGAGGGAAGCCATTTGCTGCCAAACATTCAGGTGAAATAAAATTGTGCGGAAAAGGAAGTGACTCTTGGATGACATGTGCTCTGAATTGTTGAAATGGAGTGTTTGAGTCCCTCTGCACAGGTGACTGTGATTGTTAGGGGGTTTAGGATTCTCAAAGACAGAGGAGTCATATTTCTGTTTAGTTAGCCTTCGCCTGGCACAGCACCCAGGAGACAAAGACCCCCCAGGATGTGTGAGGCAGGTCTTCTAAGGCACGATGGCAGGAGCGGCTTTCATTGGAAAGCCTTCCACGGGCGCCTGGTCCTTAGTCTCAGAGGTTTCCAATAGTGCAGGATGAAACCCAGGTCCCCCTTCTGCACCTGAAGCTGCCTTTGGAAATGCTTCCTTGCCCTTGTCAAAAGAAGCCCTCGCATCCTGACCACAGGGTATCCTGACCCGCGTGACTGTGAAGCTGCAGCATCGAACCTCTGAGGTCAGCGATCAGCGCATCCGAATGACCAGTGAAATTATCACCTGCATGAAGCTGATTAAAATGTACACATGGGAAAAACCATTTGCAAAAATAATTAAAGGTACAGAAAATCTGGCTTTCTGCTCAGAGCCTGCAGACATGGTGGTGGGCCATGCCTCTCACCTTCCGCAGGTGTTTTTCATGCTCTTTGGAGAATGCCCCTGTGGTTCATTTGGTGCATTTCCTTTTTTGTCTTCCAGCTCTCAGAAGGAAGGAAAAGAAACTGTTGGAGAAGATGGGGCTCATCCAGAGTCTGAACACTGTCCTCTTCCTGGCGTCCCCCATGGTGGCCACCGTGCTGCTGTTTCTCACCCACATACAATTACAGATGGACCTCACATCTCTGGTGGTTAGTGTCTTGGGCACTTTGTCCCCTACCCACACTGATAGGGAGTTTTCTCATGTGTCTTTTCCCAGCTCATGTCCCTCTGAAGGGTTTGCAAATAGATAACACAAATTGATTTGGATTTTCCAGAATTTTAGGGTGCTCAAGCTTTCTTCCATTTCAACTTATGGAAGAAAAGGACATCCCTTGTATAGCAGCCATGGGAAGGAGGCCGATGGAGCCCTCTGGGAGTGCGGGGGTTGGGGTGTGTAGTTCAGACCCTGATGGTTCTGATATATGCCTTAACTCTTTCGCTGCGTGATTGATTTCAAGTTTTTTTTCCAAAGTGTCAGGAATCCACAAAAACCAAGAAGTTGATATTTTGACGTTTTTATGCATTTAATAATAACAATTTGAACTGTTTTGTATGTAAGTGACATTTTTATGTATAAAAATTTTGGATATATTCATTTGGATATATCCGACCATTGTGGTTAGGGTTGGGAATCATAAATTGAGGAGTTTCTCTGATCCCCAAATAGGGTTGTGGAAACGCACTTTCCATTTAAAGGTATAGCCTCTTCTGTCTTTCTTTTGTGGTCTGACTTTGGCCTTTGGCTGTGGCCGCTGCCTTTTAGGATTAGGAATCCCAGTTCTTTGAGAAGAATGACAGGATGCCACACTTGGAGAGGTTGGAAGCCAGCTGGGGAGGCCAGGAGAGTGCACCCAAAGCGGGAGGGAGTCATTTGAGCTCTGCAGCCCGGGGCTCATCTTGTACTCCAGACAGCAGCCCCTCTGCTTGGCCCAGGCGTGCACCAGACAACCACCCCCTCCCAAGACGTTGGAGGATAGAAGGGGGCTATGTAAGGAAACTTCCAATGGGACATTAGGGTCACATAGCGCTTCACCATCTGGGATTACTGCTCCATTGGAGTTCATCTTTTAATTAAACTGGAAAAAGAAGGAGGTGGAGTGGTATGTCCCCAAGGTACCTCCTGCAGATCACGTTCTGGGATCCTAAGAGCTGAAGGTGGTCTGCTATCGTCAGGGAAGGTCTCTGGGGAAGAGTAAGGCATGGCTTAGGCTTGAAGCATAGAGAGGTTTTGAATATGAGAGAAGAAAACAGAACATCCAAGGCAAAGAAGAATAAATATGATTCTAACAGCAATAACAGTAACAAGCTATGTCAATCATGGACAAAGTTCTCCCTTACACTTTCTCAGTGCTTCCAACCTTTTTTCCTGTACTAACTTTATGCTTTTTGGCACTATGCCAGTGCGGAAGGGAGTTTGTGGGGGTTGGGGGGTGACCTGCCCAAAGTTACAGAGCTCCACGTTGGTGACGTTCTAAGAGTGATGAGGCCTTCAGACTTGCAGACTCGGAGACAGTGCTCTCTCTACCCGTGTTTTCTGTCTCTCTTCCCCAAACAACAGCTTGGCTGCTACCACACGAAGGACCTGCTTGTGGGAAGCTGCAGTGTCTGGCTCTGTGGCATGAGGCTCAGGGGTGGAGGGAGCAGGCAGGGTTGGGACCCTCAGCACCTCGTCCCCTCCCCATGCAGGCCTTTCCGGTGGTGGCCATCTGGAATGTCATGCGGTTCCCAGTATTCTTTGTGTCCCTCTCAATCAAAGGCCTCACGAATTCAAAGTCTGCGGCAGAGAGGTTCAAGGTAGGTGGTCAGGGGACCAGCTGCCCGGCCCTTTGCATTGGGTGCCCCCTTGTCTTCACCCTGCAATGCTCCTCCTGAATGTGAGGATAGTAGTTATGTGGGGGCTGGGGGTGGGCGGGGAGAGCTTGGAGGGCGTGGAGAGCCTTGTCCACACCGAGCGGTGGGATGAGATGGAAAAGGACCCCACTGATAGGTATAAGTTACGGCTCTTGGGTTCAGTGGTAGATTCACGAGTACTCACTGTCATTAGAAATAACTCCACGAGTAGGTACCCAACTCACTGAACAACAGAAAGCAGGGCATACAATTCCCAATGATGCCAGGATGCCTTGGCCCAAATACGATTATTAATCCAATTAAACAGACCTGTGGTCCAATTAAAGAAAATAAACAGACCTCTTTTTTTCTTTTGAAAATAGCTTTTTGCTTTGTTTTTGTCAAATGCTATGTGCTCATTGTCCAAAGTTCAGACAATACCAAAGGTACAGAGAATAAAAATGGCTCAGGGTCCACTACCTAGAGATAAAACCATTGTCCAAAAGGTCACCAAGTGCCATTTAGCTCTCTTTTTAAGCAAATCCCCAGGCAGGGACGTGTGAATATGATGTGACTTCAGTGAGATCATATGTATCAACCTCCCCCCTCCCTTTTTAATGCTAGAATTCACGTATTTCAACTCTTGTATTTATATCACAGACAGGGAGATGGAGACGCAGAGGCAGGTGACCTGCCACTGGTCACATTATGAAATATATGACCTAAAACAGTATTTCTTACAGAGTGATACATGGACAGACGCTGTTTCTCTTAATAACTATAAATAAAACTTAATTAGAACAATTGTGCATCGATTCTCTGATGCAATGGCTGTTACCACGTCAGAGCAGGCGCACGTAGGTTAGGCTGTTGGGCAGTGAAATAAGGTAGGAAATAATTGACAGCGCAGATAGTGCGCCCATAGGGAAGAGGGAGCCAGTGGTCTGAAATTTGGAAAACCTTGATTTAGAATGTTCACCAACAGAAACAAACTCCCTCTTCATCGATGGTGGTTCTTCCAACTTTTACTGTTACTCAGAAGTTCATAAACCAGACCGAGAGGCAGCCCAGCGAAACGGGTACACATTCCTACTGGACTGAAGAGCTGAATTCCTCCTCCCTCCCTTTCTTTTTGTCTGTACAGAAGTTTTTCCTCCAGGAGAGCCCTGTTTTGTATGTCCAGACATTGAACGACCCCAGCAAAGCACTGGTTTTGGAGGAGGCCACCTTGTCCTGGCGAAAGGCTTGCCCCAGGATTGTCAATGGTGGCTTGGAGCTGGAGAGGCGTGGACATGCTCTCGAGGGGACGACCGACACTCAGCCACCTCTAGGTGTCCTCGGGCCAGAGGACACAGGGCACAGCTCAGCCCCAGAGTTGCATAAGATAAACCTGGTGGTGTCAAAGGTAGCCTTGTCCGGGCCACGCAGGCAGGCCAGCTGCCAGACACTCGGGGCTGGAGGCTAAGAGCTTGGCCTGGCGCCCCGCCATTTCCTTGGCTAAAACCTGTTCTTTCCAAATTTCCCTTTAAAATACAAATTTTCCATGGAGGGCAAATACAGGAAGTCTTTCATACTTTAGTATGAATCAACAGATCATCTAACATGGTGCTGTAATAGCAAACCCCAGAATAGCACACTATATGTGTGCTGGTCCACGGAGAAGAGAGGGTGAAGGAAACCAAACTATTAGGTTGGTGCAAAAGTAATCGCCATTTAAAAAGGTTGAAAACAATTGCAGAAACCTCAATTACTTTTGCACCCACCTAATAACCTTTTTGAAGTGCCAAGCACTGTTCTACATGTTTCGATTTGGTCATTCCATGAACTGACCTTATCTGGCTTCTTCTCTGACTAGTATTTACAAGGGTAGTTTCCCTGCTCTGTTCTAATCTCGCTTCCACATTCCTCTATTGTCTATTAATATCTGGTAATAGATAAGATGTCAATATCTAAAAACAATATAGAATGTAGATATTGATCTATATGATGATAGAGACATCTAAAATAGATCTTCATATCTAACAGTAATCGATATTAACATCTAATAGTAATAGATACTAATATCTACTATCCATTATCTAGTCACACTTTCCCCCGTGGCAATCACGTGTAGCCGCATGGCTTCACATTCCACCTCTATGCGATTCTCTGGCCTGAAAGTCTCCTCTGAGCTCCAGACTCAACTGTCTATTTATTTAGAGCTCCTCTTCAATGATTACCAAGCATTTCAAACAAAACAAGACCAAGAAGAATTCTTGATTTTCACCATCTCTGACCCATTGCCCAAATCTCCCCCATCTCGGGAGATGGCACCACTGTCCTTCCAGTGGTGGAAGACCTGGGAGTCACACAGGTCCTCCTTTCCTTCTCTCCCACCAGTTTCATCCATCAGCAAGGCCTGTCGTCTCCACTTCAACTTCTCACCATAGCCCTCCCCCGCCCGAGCCCCAGCCACCACCACACCGTGCCCACTTCCTCTAAGAGACTCCCTGCCAGCCTCTCTGCCTCCACTTTTGCCCTCTCGCAGCTCACCACACGCAGTGGCCAGAGGGATCGCTCCCGTTAGCGACACTGCACTCCGGAGGGCTCCCAGGCTTCCCCGAGTACCCTGCCCCCTCTCTGACCTCTTCCACGTATTCCCTCCACACCACCTTCGCCAGCCCTCTCACAGCTCTTTGGAGGCCAACCTTGTTCCTGTCTCAGGACCTTTGCACCTCCTGTACCCACAGCCTGGGAGCTCTTGTCATTCAGGTCTCACCTGCTTTAAGAAACCCTGCCTGGCCAACCCATTTAAAATTGCTTTAACACGCAGCTCTCTGAAAATCGTAGCCAATTTCATTTGACTTAAATCACTTATCACCATCTGATGTTATTTGTTTGTTTGCTTATTGATTCCATAGGTTCTTCTCTCCCCCCTAGAATGCAAGCTCAGTGAGAGTTCTTTTCTTCATTATTTGGTACACAGAAGAAAGTCAAATGACTATTTGATGGATGAGTGGATGAATGAATGGATGAATGTATGCATGGCTTCTGTGAGGCTGGCTTTGTTAACCCCATGTGACTGGCTCAGGATCACACAGTAGGATAGCGGCCCATCTGGAATTTGGGTTTCTGGCCCGACAGGACCACCTATCCATGAATTCCTTTCCGCCATTCCCTTTCGACTTCCTTCCTTTGAGGTTGTCCCATCCCATCTCTATGGACTGACCTCAGATCTCTTGAGATCTGCTTTATCTAAGGGGCTTTGGGGTATGTGTGGTTTTTTGTTTTCTGTTTGTCATTTTGTGGTCCAACAGTGACCCACCCTGGGCAAGCGGGAGGGCTGTGCTGTCCCTACACCTGTCTGTACTGACTTTGCAGGGGACCCTGCTAGGTGTCTCTGGTACGACGGGGAGCGGCAAGAGCAGCCTGCTGTCAGCCCTCCTGGGGGAGGTAAGTGACCTGTGCCTCACACACCCTGCTGCAGGCACACCAGGGGCTCCCAAGCTTGTTTCCCCAGTCAGGTGCACAATCACTTGGTCTGAGCCAATCAAGTTTTTGTAAATTGAAAACAGTGGGCGTGCACCGAGGGGATGGTGAGTTATAAATGTGCTGCCTTTTCACCCTCTGACCAGGAGTGCTGCCTGTTAGGTCACCTGGAGATCCACCCTCACCTGTTCTGCCTGCTTTCCCCACTCTGTTCTGTAATCAGTCAGCTATCAGGTGGTGACACAGGGTGTCTCAAAGTTTAACATGACAATTTAAGTCATTTCGAGAAGCCAAACTCAGAGTGGGACATTGTCCCTCGTGCAGGAGACTCAAGAGTAAAGTGTGGAAGAAGGAAGAGCAGGAAGAGGAAGGAAGGAGGGATGTGGAGAGCAGGCCGTCCTGGACGAGATAGGGCAGTCTTACTCGTACCCTGGCAGAATTCACATGCCTGCTGGGGGTCATTGCCCTTGAATCCCCCCATTCCATCGCCTGTGGATGGTTTCAGCCCACGCCTGCTCAAGTTACAAAAAATCCCAAACCCGTTCTCCCAAAACACTTGGGGTCATGTTACACACTCCTTGCAAACAACTCCTTGAAATGGCCACAACACCTGGCATTCATTTATGGTCACCTCCCCACGAGGTTGGGGGGGTCCCACCAGCCTTTCTCCTCTCATCCCCAGCCCCGTTTCCCTCCTGGACTTCTCTCTCTTTCCCCTCCTTTCTTTGCCGGTCACTCTTCCTTCCCACATTGTGGGAGAACTAACAATGCTCTTGCTTCAGCTCTTTCTCCCAAATGGTCGCACTCACCACCTCCTGGGAGTGTGCTCATGTTGTCAGCAGCAGTTCTCTCTGAATACATCAGTCCGACGGCTTGTTTCTTTGTGCTCTACATGTGATGGCCTTCCCCCAAGTTCTTTGCAACTGGAAAAAAGAAAGACTCCACTTTAAAAAAATATCGTAGAACTAATATGAAGAGATTTGCATACTAGGCCCTGGGCTCAGAGCTTCCCATTTCCCCCTTCAACCTTGCAAACAACCCCATGAGGCATGTCCATGCTACCATGAGGTCATGTTCAGAGAGGTGCCTGGATGCCTGGACAAGGTCACACAGC
Source organism: Rhinolophus hipposideros (assembly GCF_964194185.1). Classification (NCBI taxonomy): domain Eukaryota; kingdom Metazoa; phylum Chordata; class Mammalia; order Chiroptera; family Rhinolophidae; genus Rhinolophus; species Rhinolophus hipposideros. The sequence continues at coordinate 3,636,962 of NC_138067.1, read as the reverse complement.
ATGTGAGGGGTGGAGCTTAGCTCCTCATCACAGATTTCCTGGTGGCCACCTGCCTAGTGCCAACGGTTTGCCTGTTTGTCTGTTTACTCTTCAAATGAACTAGTTGCTTTCCTGCCAATGAATGAAAACAAAAAGGTCTGATTTTAAAGTGTTGTTCTTATTGATGGAAGCTTCGCTCTGATTCAGAAGTAGGAAGCACAGGATTAGAAAGAGAAAGGAGCACAGGATGGTGGGTCCCATTCTGGGGTGAAGGGGATGAGGGGAGAGGTCGTTTTTTCATGTGTGTTTTTAAATTTATCAAACAGAAAAGCAGGAAGAACACTGCAGTAAAGACCGCGTACACCCACCACCTCCATTCAACAGTTGATACCGTCTGCACGTTTGCCACATCTATGCAGAAACGTATTTTGTAGAACTGTTTTAAATTACCGAGATTATGACACCCTGCCACTAAACACGCCATCATAAATCCAAAACACGAGGACAGTTTTCCACTAACTACAAAGCCATCAGACACCCAACCACATTAGTCCTAATTCCGTGATATCCTGGGATGACCAGAGCCGTTCTGGGGCTTTCCATCTCACTGTGAGGGGCCTCCAGGCACTGCTTGCTAGGGAACAGGGCTGGGAAACAAGAGCAAAAAGTGTGGGTGTCTTCAGTGCAGAGCTTGGATTCAGCCCCCGCAGGAACTGGTCTGTCTTAGCTCCACGCACGCAGGGCCATTCCCTCGGGCTCACTGGCGAGCCTGGCAGGACCACGTTCAAAGTCCCGCTTGCACCGGAGAGCCCCCAGCGTGGGGGCAGTGGGGCCCAGGGCACTGGCTGCTGAGTGGGCAGGGTGTGCCGCTGGCTCCCCCGTCCTGAGGCTGGACTTTGTCTGCTCCAGATGCACTTGCTGGAGGGCTCGGTGGGGGTCCACAGAAGCCTGGCCTACGTCCCCCAGCAGGCCTGGATCGTCCCGGGTAGCGTCAGAGAGAACATCCTCTTGGGGAGGCAGTATGACAAGGCCCGGTAAGCTGCTGGAGGGGCGGGGAGGGACATGGGTGGTGTAACTGGTTTGGGAGGGACTCCCAGCTGCTAACACTTGCTGTGTGCTCACTTTCTTGCATCACCATATTTCCCCCTCACTGTGAAAGAAAGATTATTATCTTACCCCCTTTCTAGGCAAGTCAGTGGAGGCCCCAAGAGGTTAAATAATTTGCTCAGAGTCACACAGCTGGTAGGATTTGATATCACTGGGATTGAACCCAGTTGCTTTCAGAAACGTCACGCTTAACTATCGTACTGTAGGAGCCAAAATAACCTTCCCCCTCCAGAAGTTACTTTAGAACTTCGTTTGTACTAATGCCTTACCCCTGACTCACACGGTACCTCCAAGGCTGGACGCTGTGCGCTGTGGAGGAAGTGAATTTGGGCCCATGGCCGGGTGGCTGCCCGCCTGCCGCCTCTACCTCTCCTTGCCCTTTCCCGCCTCTCCCTCCCTGGGTCCTGCGTGGACCTGTTTGACACATTCACTTGGAAATCTTGAGTGAAGTGTCAGGGCATTCAGTAAAGGACCCCGGAAACCTTGGCGCAAATGCTACGGCTGTGCTGCCCGCGGTGGTGGATGCTGGCCTCCTTTGCTGTAACACGGGCAGAGACCTGGAGGGGTGCATATTGGCCGGAGCCAGCGGGCTGTCCCGTGGGCTCCTCAATGACAGGTCCAGTGCCCACTGTGAGCTGCCTGCTCGCCCATCCCCACCTCGTCTGCTTCTGTTCCCAGATTACTCAATTCGGGGGGAGGGCATCACAGAACCCTGCATCCTAGCAAGCCTGACATCTCCTCCCCTGATGGCTCCCATCTCATTGGTCACCAAACCCATCCAGCTCCCATCTCATTGGTCACCAAACCCATCCAGCTCCCATCTCATTGGCCACCAAACCCATCCAGCTCCCATCTCATTGGTCACCAAACCCATCCAGCTCCCATCTCATTGGCCACCAAACCCATCCAGCTCCCATCTCATTGGCCACCAAACCCATCCAGTTCCCATCTCATTGGTCACCAAACCCATCCAGCTCCCATCTCATTGGTCACCAAACCCATCCAGCTCCCATCTCATTGATCACCAAACCCATCCAGCTCCCATCTCATTGGTCACCAAACCCATCCAGCTCCCATCTCATTGGTCACCAAACCCATCCAGCTCCCATCTCATTGGTCACCAAACCCATCCAGCTCCAACCCCTTCATATCTCTGGAGTTGATCTCTTCCCCTCCAACTCCACTGCCTGCCGGCCAGTCCTCTGACCTCTTGCTTTAACTCTTCTCACTGCCCCTGCCCTGGTCGCCCTGTCTCCTGTCTTCTCCGGCTCTGTTCCTCCCTGTGGACTGCCTCCAGGGCGGTCTTCCTAAAACACAGCCCTCATTCATCTTGGATTGCTCTTTCAGACTGACGCGACTCATAGAGTAGCCCTGAAATCTCTGTCAGAGATAGAAATGTACTCAGCACTGCCAGGTATTTAATGAATATGTCATTTCACCCATGAACACAAGGTCCCACGTGCAAGAATATTCACACCGCACACTGTTCATCGTGCCGTGTTTCCCCGAACATGAGACCTAGCCGGACAAACAGCTCTAATGCGTCTTTTGGAGCAAAAATTAATGTAAGACCCGATCTTATATTAATATAAGACCCAGTCTCATATTAATTATATTATATTATATTATACTATACTATACTATACTATACTATACTATACTATATTATATTATATTATATTTTATACCTGGTCTTATAGTAAAATAAGACCGGGTCTTACATTAATTTTTGCTCCAAAAGACACATTAGAGCTGATTGTCCAGCTAGGTCTTATTTTTGGGGAAACACGGTAGCAAAAGACTCAGAACCCAGGTGTCCGTCCTTGGTGCATGGGTTCAGGGAACAGCCACATAATGGAATACTGGGGTACTGTTAAAACAGTATGAGCCTGTACACGCCACACACATACGTAACCGAATAGACAATTTCCGAATACAAGCATAAGAAACTGTAATCCTGGCTGCTTCTGAGAAAAGCAGCTGAGGGTCAAAGATGTGAGGGAGACTTGCTTTTCACTGTATCTTCTTGTTCTGTTCAAGTACTAAATACACGAACGCATTAGATTAAAAGAAAGGAAAGAAGAAGGACATGAAAAAAGCCTCCAGCGTTTTACCATCAGACTGAGGATCAAATCCAAATGCCTCAGCATGCAATGCAAGGCCTTTCCCTTCCAAACGTGGGGCGGCTGTGGCCACATGTCCCTTCAGCTACCTGTCTTCCCAGGTACCTCCAGGTACTCCACTGCTGTTCCCTGACCCAGGACCTGGAAATTCTGCCCTTTGGAGACAAGACGGAGGTAAGTGTGAAGTGAGCACCCCCCAGCTCTGTTGTGATGTTCTGGGGTCCGCAGGCTGCCTTACTGGGTAGGAAGAGGAGGGCCCGCAGCTGGCCCTCCAGCTGAGCCCCGAGCCCCCCCACAGAGGGAGGGAAGTTGGAGCTCCTGTTGCAGTGGGAGCTGGCGAAGAGGCCCCCTCCCCCACAAGCACTGGGAGCTGACAGTAAGTCCTCCCTCTGTGAAGCCAGGAAACCTCTCATCAGTGTGCCTTGGGCCCACGTGCGGCCCTGACCCACACGGGCCAACAGTTGCTCTGCCAGTGGGACCACGGGCCCTGGCCCCACAGCGGCCATGAGAGTTCCGACTGCTGCATTTGCCTGATGATTCACTGCCTCTCACATTGCCGCCACACATAAGACCCTGCTAAGATCGAAGCAGTATTGTTGTCCTGATTTTGCTCCCTAATGATGGCTCAGTCTGCTGACCATTTACCATGCCTAAGGTGCTAGTCTAGTAACTTGAGGGCCTTGTTTCATCTACCCTGTTTCCTCGAAAATAAGACCTAGCAGGACCATCAGCTCTAACGTGTCTTTTGGAGCAAAAATTAGTATAAGACCTGGTCTTATTTTATACACGACTGGGTCTTATAGTAAAATAAGACCGGGTCTTATATTAATTTTTGCTCCAAGAGACCCATTAGAGCTGACTGTCTGGCTAGTCTTATTTTCGGGGAAACATGGCAGGAGGTCAGTTCTTTCACTGTCCTTCTTGGAAAGGGGACAGTCAATCCTTGAGGGGAGAGATCTCAGTGGTCCTGTTCGTGGTTGTCTCCTCAGTAGGAAAAACATGGTCTGGGAGTACTGACCTTGCGGGTTGCTTTACGGTGGGAGGTTGATTCACCTCCGAGTACTGTGCACAGTACCCGGTGTGGAGGAGGTGTGAGCCTGTCGTTAGAAGAACAAGTTGGCACTTCGTGAGTACATGCTGAATGAGTGACTGAATGTGGAAGCTGGGCTGCCAGGCTAAGCAGCTTGTCCCACTCACACGATGGTGAACAGGGATAAGAGGTCACCCTGCTGCTCTTGAAAGCTCGAGTTCACGGTATATCAGGTACTGGGACTTAGACCCTGGGCCCCTCGTCCTCAGAGCCTGACTGAGGGACGGGTTAGCCAGCAGTTCCTGGAGCGCTCGTCTGCAAGGGGACCAAAAATAAAGGGACCAAGGAACTCTGGTTGCCTGTCACTCTCTGCTACTCCTGACATAGGGGCCCTTCCCACGACAGCAACAGTAGAGCCCCTCCAGCCACTGCAATTGTCCTGCTGAGTACAGTTGATCTTGAACAATGTGGGGGGTAGGGGTGCTGACCCCCCCCACAGTTGAAAATCCACATATAACTTGTGACTCTACAGTCAGCCCTTTGCATCTGCGGATTCAATCAACGATGGATCAAAGACACTCGTGGCTGGTTGAATCCGTGGTGTGAAACTCACGATGTGAAGGGCCGACTGCGTGTGTAAACGTGGACCGGGCAGTTCAAACCGGTGTTGTTCAGGGATCCGCTGCAGAGCGCGGGGCAAATGGGCTTCGGTAACCCGGCTGAGGGCCCCTCAAGCTGACAGCTGCAGTCAGTGGAGTTTTAAAACCCGATCAGGTGTAAGAAGGCGCTGTTTGCAGGGAATGCGTGATTTAGTCTATTATCTAAATTACTAAAGATTTAACATACCTCCTGAGAAGTTGACAGATTTAGAAAAATTGTATCAAATTATGAGTTATAACATTTCAATTCACAAAAATCAGTGTTTTCATCCTTTCATTCTCTGCGAGGCAAAATTTGAAAACGAGTTCTTAAATGGGGGGGGGTCGCGCGGGGGATCCTTAGGTGTCCGGGAGTGTGCCCTGAGGGGTTCAGTGCTGCCCAGCTGGTTTGAGCACGCCTGGCCGAGCTCGCCCCTTCTAGACACGGTGCCTTTGGCTGGCTGTCCGCAGGTCGGGGAGCGGGGCCTCAACCTCTCGGGCGGGCAGAAGCAGAGGATCAGCCTGGCCCGCGCCGTCTACTCCGACCGTGAGGTCTATCTGCTGGACGACCCCCTGTCGGCCGTGGACGCCCACGTGGGGAAGCACATCTTCGAGGAGTGCATTAAGAAGACACTCAGGGGGAAGACCGTGGTCTTGGTGACCCACCAGCTGGAGGTGACCGCCCTTCCTGGGCTCTGGCCATGATTGGCCTGTAATGTAGACCCTCAAGCCATTTCAGTGTGCTTCAATAACAACCTCCTAGCAGCTACCCTTCCTCTCAGACTAGACCCCCAAATTCAGGGAGTGTTGCAAAGAACTTGGATTTCCTTTGTTTTCCACACGGAGAAGATAGGCTGCTGAAAATCGAAACCAAATTTTATGGTCTCCTTTACCTTCAAAACTTTATGGGCGGGCCAGTGCTTTTGAAAAAAAAAAAAAAAAGAAAAAGAAAAAGAAAAAAAATTCCCCAGAGAAGAAGAATTCCCCAAATCTCATTTCTTCGATCGAGTGCCATGGCTGCACTAGCTGCTGCCTCTCACAGGTCCTTTCCCCAGATAGTTTCATACTTGGTTTAGGCCTCAAGACATTATTGTCATTGCTTCTCCCCCTTCTTCTTATGTATATTTTGGCCTTACTTTTTTTTTCCTTTTTGGTGTAAAACACGTAAGATATAAAAAAAGGCTGAGAAAACAATCTAATGAAAACCCATGTGCCCACCATCCAGACGAGACAATCAAACGTGGAACCGCCCCCCCACCCCCCAGGTGGCGTTCCAGTGCCTCCGGCCTGCTTGCCGCACTCTGGTGTCCATTGGGGCCGGGCGTGTCTCCATACCTTTACATGTACGTGAACCTTCAGACACGGCCAAATTTCCTTTTCCACATTTTCGAGATCTATAGAATTGATGTTTTACTTCCATCCTATGTTAATTTGTTTTTCCCCTCAACATGATGTTTTTGAGGCCTTCCATGTTGATACATGTAACTTTATTTAATACACACTGGTACAGTGTTCCAATATCTGCAAGTACCAGAATTTATTTCTCTAGGATAGACAGGTATTCCCCCCCTCATTTTTCACCTTTACAAAAGGTGCTTCAATGTACATCCTTCTACATGTGTTTGTATGCATATTTGAGAGTTTTTTTTAGGATAGAGTTTTAAGGGTTGAATTGTTGGTTCATAATTCTTCAAAAATCTTTAGTTTTACTAGATATGGTCAAATTGCTTCCCAAACGAACTGCACCAATCTACAACCCCTCACCAGCATTTTACGAGAGTTCCCTTTACTTCCAGTTACCACCGACACTTGGGGTTGTGCAATGTTTACATTTTTGCCAACCTAGTGGTATAAAATGATATTTTGTCAGGATTTAAATTTACATTTTCCTTTTGAATAGTGAAATTGAACATGTTTTTCATATGCTTACCGAAGACCTTATTTCTTCTGACTCTTCAGTATTTAGAGTTTTGTGACCAGATTGTTTTGCTAGAAGAGGGGACAATCTGTGAAAAAGGAATTCACAGTGAGCTACTACAAAAAAAGGGGAAATACGCTAACTTCATCCGGAAGATACACAGGGAAGCCACGCAGGTGATGCCTACCCCGCCCCACCCCACCCCACCCTCACGCCCCATGGGGAGGAGCGGCCCCTGCATTCATGGCTTATACTTCCTTCCCAGAACAAGATTCAGGACACAGCACAGACAGCAGAAGTGTCACAGGTGGAAGGTCAGGCCCAGACCGCCTGCCAGGAAGAGCCGCCCAATGACAATCCTGGTAATGGTGCTGGGGGAGGTGAGAACATCTTGGTACCTGCTTGGGTCCCCCAGACATCCCGGCATTTCCTTCTGGACCCCAGACCGGGCCATGTCCCTCACTGTCTGGGACTCTAGAGCTCACACATACAGGCTGCCAGTCCAAGAAGCTGAGGGCTGTGGGGTGTGGATTGTGCTGGTTCAGAGGCCTGAAGGATCCCGGGAGTGTGGTGGGGGGCACAGCTGAGGGTGTGTGGAGGCAGAGGCAGGACGGAGGGTAGCTTTGGCTGGAAGTGGCATAAGCTGCAAACTTTGCCAGGCATTTCAACTTTCATTCATTACATGTGAGTCAAGAACAAGCATTGAAAACAAAGGTATTGAAATCAGAAATGATTTGGGCCCAATCCCCAACGTCTACAAGCTCACGGCCTTACCCTCTTCTGAGACAGGGCAGCAGAACAGAAAGCCTTCCATTTTTAAAGTCAGATAGGTTATGGATCTGGATTCTAGCCCTGCTGCTTACAAAGCTGTGTGACCTCGGCCCAGACACTTAACCTCTCTGAACCCTCATTGGCGAAAGTGAAGATAACGGCGTTAACTTTGCAGGGCTATGTGGAGATTGGAGGCGGCCAGGTGCAGAGACCTCAGCACAGCGCCTGGCACGTGCTAGGCTCCTGCCGCCAACAGCATCTTCAGCTGTGAAGGTCCGAAACTGGTTTGCGCAGAAAAATAATTGGAAAGAGAGGATGTAGGTCACAGAATGAAGGGAGAAGTTGAAGAACCAGGCCTCAGCAACTTTGGGTTTTAAGTAGCAGGAGCAGGTGCAGAATCTTTTGGAAGAAACTACTCGAAGTATTTTCCATCCCGGTGTCATTTCTATCAAGATTCAAAGTCCAGGAAGAGAGCCTCCTTCCCCAGGAAACACTGGGGTGTTGTTATTAGAAGAAGAGAGAGTATCAGGCAGAAATCACAGACGCTCTCCACAGTGGTCGTCACCGTACCTACTGGTATCTCCAGGTACCGACTTACCTGCCCTGCTCTAGGCCAAGAATCCGCCTGGTGTCACAGCTATTTTTTGGGGGGCAGTTGTCTCAGAAGTGTATTGCTGCAAAGCATCTTAGCAACCATCTACAGGTCTGCCCATTATCAGATGGGGACACAGAGAGGTTAAATGGCCTGAGGCTGCACAGCGAGGACAATTCTGGAACTCAGTTTTCTGGTCCCGGGTCATGGTTTTCTTCATTCTCTCCAGCTGCCTCTCTCAACCCATCAGGCTCTTGGGAATTCCAGGCCCTCCAAGGTTTACTGAATAGTTGGGGACGGACCCCCTTTCCAGATTCTGGGGCCCAAGTCAAAGGTTACCTCCTGCAGAGTCTTCCACAGAAAACCTGCTGGTTTTGGTCAGACGTGGGTGCGGCACTGTAGGTGGCCAGTGAGGGCGCTGGAAAAATTGGAAGCCAGGTGCGGAAGGCTTTGCAAGGACTCTTCTTGATGCTGGTAGTAAATGCAGGAGACTGGGAGGCATTCCATTTCCTTCTTCTCTCCCCCTGCCCCAGTGCTGGAAAATCAACTGACAAAGAAGGAGACGATGGAAGAAGGGTCCCTGAGTTGGCGCGTGTACCACCAGTACATCCAGGCAGCTGGAGGTACGACCTGTCAGCTGCCCCGTGTCCGACCTGTGGCTCCCTCTGGGACCAGCCCCTGAAACTGGGTCAGACTGGAACATGTGAGGTCACGTGCGGTAGAGAGGCCAGAGGAGACGTGCCACACATGGGTTTACCTTGCACAATCCCAGCCACACTCGGTTGCAGGAACTCTTCCACCACAGTCGACGCTGGACGTTATGTTTTCATTGTACTTGTGTTAAAATGTACCTGCGATGTGTTTTAATCAGGTATGGTAAGACATGAAAATTATTGTTATGAAGGCGGCAGTGTATAGTCCCAGATTCCTAGAAATAGCAGTGTTGGCATGCCATGTAGGACCACGTGGGGAAGCACCAGGGTTGGTCAAGAGGCGAGAGGCGAGAAAGAGGACATGGCTCAGAGGCTTCATTGGAGTTTTCATGAGAAAGAGTAGGGAACCAGGGGAGGTGACCGAGGAAGGTTCAGATGAGATGATCTGAATGATTTTCGGGGGCTCTGGGCTATAAGGGTGGTCCTTGGTTGTCTGGTACCTGGACCTAAGGTGATGCAGGGCAGGGGGTATATTGGCTTGATTGATGTGTGAGAGTGTGGGCTGTGGGTGGGCTGGTTTGTGCGTCATGGGGACCCCACAGGGAGTCGCTGGCCATCTCTAGGAATTAGCTGGCCCTGGGAAGGGCCGTGTCTCCAAGATCAAGGCTCCAATCCCAGCACATCAGGATACAAAAATAAGAAAATATCGTCAATACAGAAGTCTATTTCAGTGTTTTCTAAACTGCCGGCCCTAACCCACTAGCGGGCGGTGAAGTCAGTTGAGTGGGTGGTGAGCAGCCCTGAGAGAAATGGCGTAGGATAGAATGGACTGCCAGTGCCCTTGCCCACTGCAGCATTGGTGACGCTTTTATTTTGATGGGGTTAAAAGGTGTTTCTGAAGGCGGGTGGCAATTAGAAGTTGTGAAGCTACTGCTTTATTAAGTGGTGTACATTACCAAGTCCACGCACACATAATTGTACAACGTTACAACCACAAGACCAGGGTATCACACTGCATTTTTTGAGTAATTTCAGAGATTCCTGAGAGTAATTTTGACTCCATGCCAAGTTCTTACTCTTTGTTGACTTTGGAACCTAACTCCCTGTCAGGTGGGTCTCCTCTCCGCCCGTCTGGAGCAGGGAGAGGCAGGCTGTGCGGAGGAGATCACTACCCCCAGCCCTTCCACCATGGGCGTCCCTGTTGCACAGGGCCTGGCCAGGGCAGCGAATGGCACATACTTGTGAAACAACAAATCCATCAAGCTACCACTTGATCTATATTTACAGAGTAGCTCGTGCAGGCCAGGCTCCAGCGAGGAGGGGATATAAAGTCACCTCAGAACCAATCCAAAACCTAGCTGGACATTTGCACCCACTACATGGCAAGAAACACCTCTGGAGCCAGACAGAGTCTCAGAAGAGGTGGCCCTTGAGGGGCCCATAGGAAGGGTGGAATCTGGGAAAAGGAAGGTGAGACACAGACTGGATAGGTGGATAGAGAGCTGGGGCAAAAGACAGATGCTGAAGGAGGGGTTGCATGCTGGGTCTTCCCCTGCGTGGCTCCTTTGAATCCCAGCTCTGCCACTCACCAGCTCTGTGATTTGGGGCAAGTGACTTCCCCTCTTGGAGACTCAGTAAACAGGGGATAGCAATTGCTAACTCGAGAATGATGCCTGTGTGTAGTACAATGCCTGGCATATCACCCGCAGGACTGTGTACCAGCAGCTCTTGTTATTTTGAAAAGTGAACCCTCAGGACCTGTGCCAGGGGAACTAACCTCTCTAGAATGGCACTTACGTGCCAGGCATTGGGCTAGGTGCTTGGCACATACCATCTTATGTCATCTTCAGAGTAGCCCATGAAGCTGGTATGATGGCCATCACCAATTCCATAGGTAAGGAAGGAGAATGTCACTGACATTTGGTACCTTGCCCAGGGTCACGTAGCTTGTGAACAGGAGAGCCAGGGTTTGAACCCAGGGCTTTCTGACTTCAGAACCCAGCTCTTTCTAGTCCTTTGAGGTGTTCACGGTGGACGGGGGTCAGGGAGGCCCTAGGCACCAGGGTGGATGAGCAGCTTTCTCAACATCTGCCGCACACCTTTCCACGGCACCTGTGAGTCACCTCCCTCTCCCCCCCAGGTTATGTGGTCTCTGTCCTGACTTTCCTGCTCATGCTGGTGTTCATTCTGCTTTCGGTCTTCAATGTCTTGTGGCTGAGCCATTGGCTGGAGCAGGGCTCAGGGGTGAGTGTCGTGACGGGAGTGGGGCACGTGTCTGTGGGCTTGTGTGGGGTGGGCCAGGGGTCCCTCAGAGGGGGTCTGGAAACCCTGCCAGCCAGCCCAGAGCCTGCTACTGCCAAGATGACAGATGGAGCTCCAGGGGGACCTCCGGGGGCCAGAATTCCCGGGGCTTCCTCCCGCCTGGGCTGGCTCTCCTGTGCTCACAGAATGAGCGCTTATCCATGTAGTCTTGTTGGTCAAAACTAGGAGGTTTCTGTCCCCAGGCAGCACCCCACGAATGCTTTACATTCCACCTTAGTGACTGTTTCCGTTGGTGGCAGTTTTGCCTTCTCTCTGCCTTATTTAAAATCAAAGATAAACAAGGCCGCCCTTAGTGACAGCAGGGAAAACAGCCTCTTCAGTCACTACTGACAGCAGGGGGAGGGCTGAACACCATTCTGATGTGCACAGAAGTGAGCTGGGCGTTTTAAAGGGTGGAGGAGGGAGCAGGAGCAGCTCAGAGAGTCAGCGAAGTGAAAACTGCGCTGGGGGAGGGTCAGTGTCAATGCCATGGGGCCACTGGGCAGTTGGGCTGCTAGCTGGCGTCACGGAACTTGGCGACGACTATATGGTTCTCAGGTCCTTGAGGGAGATAATTCTGACTTGCAGAGACACGTATAACTGTGAGCCCTTTTCCGGAGGTGGTGGGGGGATATGCTGGTTAGAACAAACAGTACATTCTCTGAGCAGCCCCTGAGCTTTCTCAGGCAGGCATTGTAATTGGGGGGCTGGGGTCCTTCTAGGGACACACCTGAAGCCACTGGAAGCCGTGCTAGAGTGTGGTCCAGTCTCCCAGTGCAGGGGTTTGAATGTGGTTCTGGGTTGAGAGTTCTGGCGCTCTCAGCCTCTACGTGCTTGGGTAACATTCACCTTCTCCGCCATGTCCCCATTTTCTCTATGAGGAAACTGTGCTGAGAGCACAGAGTCCATGACCCGAAGGTACCAGGACTTAACCTGGGTACTTGGAACTCAAGCCATGTTGTCCCACTGCTCTACTGGGTTAACTTTTGAGTCATGTGTTAGGCAGGGTTTTGTCCGGAAAACAGACGCCACTTGAAGTCTGTGGAGCTTCCAAAGATTTAATACAGGAATTTGAGGCTGTGCAATGATCGGAAGGGCTGGAGGAGAGAGGGGAAGACGCTCCAGTGTCATCAGCAGTGGGCTGCCCTGAAGTGGCTGATTCTCAGACGGCCGCCTGTAAGCCCCTGGCCACACTCTGGGTCCCAAGCACCCGCCCACAGTTGCCACCAGCATGTGATGGCTTCTTCTCCTCCAGCTTTTAGGTTTCCTGTGGGTGCTTCTCTGGGGCAGAATCTAACCTGAGACCAAGCTTGCAAGGAGTCTGGGGAAACCAGTCCCCAGCCTCTCCCCTGCAAGGCAGAGGGGGCAGGGAGGATGATACAGGGTAATCTAGCACAAATTTCCAACAGCATTGGGGAAGCAGTTTATCAACCCATTTTCTGCCCCGACAAGAAAAGGGGTCTCACTAGAAAGCAGGCTGCCCTGGGACAAAGGGGGTGGTGGGTGATGGAGTGGAGGGAAGGGCCCAGTCAGGGACATGGACCAGTTAGGAGTGGTCCAGGGACAGACAATGGGGGCCTGGTCCAGGGTGGGAGGGGGGGTGAGGAGAGAGAGGAAAGAAAAGCAAAAAAACACGGAGGTTTGTGTGTGTGTGTGTGTGTGTGTGTGTGTTCAATTACAGTTGACATTCAATATTATAGTAGTCTCAGGTATATAGCATAGTGGTTAGACTTCTTTTTCACCTCTTTTTCTTTAAAACTTTTTTATTTTCCAGTTACAGTTGACATTCAATATCATTTCATATTAATTTCAGCGTAGTGGTTAGACATTTATATAACTTACGAATGATCCCCCTGATAAGCCTAGTACCCACCTGGCACCATATTATTGATTATACTCCCTGTTTATTCTTTACATCCCCATGACTACTTTGTACCCCGAGCAGGGAGGTTTTAACTCACGGCTTCTCCCTGCACCAGCCACTGAGTCCTATGTGGCCCTAGGAAGAAGGCCTTCTCTCCCCACCGAATTTCACCCTCCACTTAGGTGGTCTGAACTCCTAAAAAAGGAAACACATCGTTCCTCTTAATTATTCACACACAATGCTTCTGACGCCCAGTGAGCAGGTCTCCCCCTCAACCAATTCTCCACCTCTCCAGATACCAGCTGGGTGTCCTACAATTCAGTTCAATTCTGACACTCACCGCCTGGAGTTCACACAGACCCCCCAGGTTGAGGGCTCAGTCCCACAAGACCACCCCCATTCCAGACACCAGTCCCAAGTCTGGACCTCCTAGATTTCTGACAGACCAGTGATAAATTGGGGTTCCTATGACTCCTCCTTGGGTTTGATAATTTGCTAGAATGGCTTGCAGAGCTTAGGGAAATACTTCTACCGGTTTATTGTATGGGACGTAATAAAGGATACGGATGGACAGCCAGGTGAAGAGGTACACAGGGTAAGGTCCAAAAGGGCCCTGAGTGCAGGAGCTCTTTTCGGTGGATTAAGGAAGCACCGCCCTCCTGGCATGTGAATGTGCTCTCCGAACCCCGTTCTTTGGGGATTTTCCTGGCAGCTTCATCACATAGGCATGATTGGTTTTAACATAACCGTCAGCCCCTCTCCCGAGCCCTGGAGGATGGGCGTGGGGATGAAAGTTCCAAGCTTTTACTAGTGGCCTGGTCTTCCTGGTGACCAGTCTCCAGCCTGAAGCCCCAGCCACTAGCCGTCTCATTAGCTACAAAACAATCCTCTTGTTGCTCCAGAAACACCAAGGGTCTTAGAAGCTCTTGTACCAGGAACCAGTATGAGAACAGAAGATGCTCCTGGCACCCCATCACGTAGGAAATTCCAAGGGTTTTAGGAACTCTGTGCCAGGAGCGGGCCTAGCGACCACGTGTGTGTGCTGTCACACCACATGCCACGTGTGCGTGCTGTCACACCACAGCCCTGTTCTTCCTTGAAGACCAACAGGAGCCGGGAGGACAACAGAACGGCGGCAGACCCAGGCCGCGTACTGGACAACCCTCAGCTGGCCTTCTATGAAATGGTCTTTGGGCTCAGCGCCGTGTTGCTGCTCTTCATGGGGATCTTCTCCTCGCTGGCGTTCTCCAGGGTCACGCGGAGGGCGTCCACGGCCATCCACAACAAGCTCTTCAGCAAGGTAGGGGCCTGGGCGTGGGCGGGCCATAGGCCGGGCCCTGACCTTGCCCCACTGTGTTTGTTTGCAATTATAAGACTTTACTTTTTTGAGCAGTTTTTGCTTTAAGAAAAATTAAGTGGAGGGCTGGTCTGGTGGCTCAGGTGGTTGGAGCACTGTGCTCCTAACGCCAAGGTCGCTGGTTCGATTCCCACATGGGCCAGTGAGCTGCACGCTCTACAGCTAAGATTGTGAACAATGGCTCTCCCTGGAGCTGGGCTGCTTTGTGCAATCGGAGGTTAGTGTGAGCTGCTGTGGGCCGCTGTGCTGCCGTGGGCTACCGTGTTCTGCCATGAGCGGCTGGCGGCCAGCGTGACTGGCTGGCAGCTGGTGAGAGATGCCATAGCTGCTGTGAGCGACCGACTGCCTCAGCCGGGGGGAGCGCAAGGCTCACAATACCAGCCTGGGCCAGGGAGCTGTGTCCTACACAACTAGACCGAGAAACCACAACTTGAACCGGAATGCGGGCGGGGAGGCAGAAGAAGGGGGTAAAAAATTGAGTGGAAAGTACCGAAAGGTCTTATATGCCCCTTACCAACTCCCAGCATTCTCCTACTAATAACGTCTTGCTTTAGTGTGGGAAATTTGTTACAACTGATGAGCCAATATTGATTTATTATTATTATTACTATCATTATTATCTGAAATCCATAGTTTATAGTAAAGTTCTCGCTTTGTGTGGTACACTCTGTGGGTTTTGATAAATGTAGGCTGACATGTAGGCACCAGCAAGTATCATGCAGACTATTTTTCACTTCCCTAAACATCCTCTGTGCTCCACCCTTCCATCCCATCCTCCCCCCAACCTGAGCTTTTTCCCCCTGTCTCCATAGCTTTGCCTTGTCCAGAAGGTTAGTGAGTTGGAAGTGGACCCTGGATCATGAGAGGGATGGGGGCAGGCTGCACTCTGAAGCTCTTCTGCTGCTGCAACCACGATCTAAAAATTCAGTGTTCCTTGCTGGAGGGTCAGCGGTCATCCAATGCTGGCCTCCATTGGCTGAGCACTGCCATCTGGAGATGCTTGTAACTGCCCTCAGTTTCCATTATTATCCTCATAGTACATATGAGAAAACTGTGTGTCATGGTGAGAATACCAAATTGTCTATGGCATCACACTACTTCTTAGAAATGTCATCGCCCTCACCCACGTATCAAATATTACCATGTGCCAGGTTCCATGGTGGGAGCTGGGCTTCCATGGTGAGTGCACAATGCAGGTGTGATTTGGGCCATCATGACCTTGTAGTCTGTTGAGGGAGACAGATAAGAAAACAGGTTCCTGTAACAAGGTGTACAGAGTACCCACGAGGTGGGGGCACTCAGGCAAAGAAGCATGGCAGTCCAAGAAGGCTTCTCTGGTAGGACCTAAAAGATAAAATGGGTTTAGCCAGTTCAAGCTTAGGAGGCGAACAGAAGCAGAGCACTGCCGGGGACCTGAGTGGGGTTCCGGAAGCTGGTGCTCAGAGTGTGGAGTAGGGCTCTCGGGGAGAGAGGGGGACACCCATTCCCTGTAGACTCAAGGCAGTCTGCGTTGCCATTTGGGGAGGATGAACCAGAGGCATGTCCCACATCTCAGACAATGCAATTACTTGGTGGAACTGGAAAGCAGGAGAGGGAAATTCTCCCTGAGCCTGGCCTCTGGTGAGGGCACCGGCTAGACAGCTTCCAAGGTCCTGACTCCACATGCCAAGATTCTAGAAATATCCAGGGCACAAGTCTCAAAATTATCATTTGTGTTCTAATATTCAGAAATGTTCCAGTTCTTTTCCATCAGAAAATGTGTCTTCTTCAAAATAGTTTTCTTTCTCTGTCCTTTTATGGCTTTACTTGTTTTAAATTCGCCTTTGTCAGTTTTCAGTCATCATAAGTAAAAGGACCAATCTCTGAGAAGACTGGCACAACGCCAAAAACAACAAATAAAAGCAAATTGTTTTGATATTTAAAAGGCAACCAGAAACCCTTTCCCTGAGTCCCCAGAAACAGCGGGCTCTTGAAGGATGACGTAACACACCACAGCTGAACCCAGTTCTGCTCCTGGCCGCCCTCTCCCTGCCCCCAGCCCCCCCTGTGAGTTCAGAGTCCTGGAGGGGCCCATGGTTGCGCTCTTTGGTTTCTCAAAGTGATTGTGACAGTTCTTATTGTTTTTGCTTATGTATTTAACAAAAGATTCTGGAGATAAAATGTAAGATAATTTAGAGGCAGAAAAAGCAAGAAAGCGCAAGACAGGGCCTCTGAGCCTCCCCCTTCCCACCTTGGAGAGCAAACATGAATGTGAATTATACTTGGTCAGCAGGACCCAGGCATTTGCAGTGAGAGCTGCTGTAAGGGACACTTCGTGGCTCAAATAATTACCATCTATTAAGAGTCAAAATGTGCTTTCTTCCTCCTTCCCTCTTCCTTCACTCCTTCCTTTAGTTTTGGCCTTCATGGAGACGATTAACTTCTATCCATGTCTTTTTCTTGAGTTAAGGCTTGAGAAATGCATGGGGGAAGTGCAAGTGGTCCGTTGGTCGACAGGTCAGTGCCATGAGGCTTTGAGGAACGCCTTTTGTGAAGCTTGTGGCTGTGCTGGGAGTTGGAGAAACCTCGGGAGGCCCGGTCTGGTCAGGGTTTTGCCACTAACTACCTTGGTGACCTTGAGCAAATCCCCGGGCAGCTGACCTGTGTCTGAGCTATGGTTTCCTCATCTGTAAAGCGGGGACAGAGAACTAGATGCTTTTGTTAGAGCCTTTTAGTATGAAATGTGCAGTGACATTGCTGCTGCTAATCTTTGGTGATACTGAGTGCACATGATCCCGTCATAGGATGGAGTAAGAGCTGGTATTGATGGAAGGCCTACTGGGGCAGGTACTCTTCTGAGCACTTTCAGTGTATTATTACCTTTCCCTTCCCTCCCTCCTTCCCTTTCTGCCTCACCTCTCTTCCTCCCTTACTTTTCTTGTCTTCTTTTTTCCTTCCTTCCTTCCCTCCCTCCTTCTTTCCTTCCTAAATAACAGCTTTATTGTGATATAATTCACATAACCATAAAATTCACCCTTTTAAATTGTTTTAAATTCACCCTTTTAAACTCGGAGGTTTTTAGTATATTTACGGAGTTATGCAATCTTTACCACAATTCTGTGAAGCATCATTGTCCTCCCCATTTTACAAACGAGGACAGAGAGACTCAGAGGGGTTAAGTAACTTGCCCAAGGACACACAGCAGTAGGTAGAGGAGTCGGGGCACTGGAGCCCAGGCAAGTTGACCACTGCTCCAGGCTACCCCCTGCACTTCCTCTAAGGGAGACAGCCTCTGGGTCACTGCCTGCGGCCCTGCCCGTGACTGTGACTGGTGTCTTCTCCCTGCAGATTTCCCGCTGCCCCATGAGTTTCTTTGACAGGACTCCCACCGGCCGACTCCTGAACTGCTTCGCGAGGGATTTGGATGAGCTGGACCAGCTCTTGCCCGTTGTGGCCGAAGAGTTCTTACTGCTCTTCCTGACAGCGGTCTCCAACTTGTTGATTGTCAGTGTGATCTCTCCCTATATCCTGCTTGTAGGAGTCGTGCTTGCCGTCATTTGCTTAATTTACTATGTGTGAGTAGGTTCTTTTTGCTTGTGAAGAAATGGGCTTTGGGACTTGGGGAGCGAGGCAGGGACTCAGCTGACATGGGTGGTCCCACTCCCACGGGTGGACGGCCCAGGTCACTCACTCTCATTCTCCATGCAGGAAGTTCAAGAGGGCCATTAATGTGTTCAAGAGGCTGGAGAACTACAAGCGCTCCCCTTTGTTCTCCCACATCCTCACCTCTCTGCGTGGCCTGAGCTCCATCCATGTCTACGGAAAAGCTGAAGACTTCATCACTGAGTGAGTCTTGCAGCCGTCCCAGGACGGGACCGCAGGTGGCGGGCAGGAGGGAGGCTGGACAGGGAGCCTCTGGGCACAGTGTCAGCTGCGGAAGCGTCTGAGAGAATGTGCTTCATCCCATGTATGTCTCTGAGTCTCCAGAGCCTCCTCTGTAAGGGGATGCTGTCACGCGGGGTCTCAGCTCCCGCTCCCCACACCAGAACGCAGGACATGGTGAGACCAAAAGGAACAACAATGGAGCCGTAGATGGGGGAGTCACACCACTATATTCTCACTGGCGGCTGTTCGAGACACAAAAAGAAACATCCGCCAGCACCCCAATGAGGGTCTTCCTGCACCCCAGTCTCGCTGGCGGCGGGGCGAGACACAGGAAGTAGGATCCACACGATCCGCAATCCACCATCCACACTTGCTAACCCCACTTGCTAGCCGCAATCCGCTTTTCTGCTTCTCTGCCAATCAACCAACCTGCCGGCCTAGCCACGGCAATATATTAGTGGCTAATGGCTAACCGGTAACAGCTGACGGCCACCCAGCCACAGGGGATGGCCACCTGATTACAGCTGACGGCCATCTAATAACCGAGCCAGCATCTTTCCACGCAAGGCCGAGAGCCTGGAAACTGCTCTCTGGGACTCTGTCCCCACAGATGCTCACACAAGAATAAACACTAAGTGATACAGAAAATGTTTGTAAACCTTAAACACCTGTGCGTCGCGCACACATATTAGTATAATTAACGGTAAGAAGCATCGCTGTGACAGCACTTCTCATTCTCCTTTTTCCTTTCGCTTCCAAACAGGTATCTAATTTTAATAAAATACTAAGGAGCGATAGCTTTGTGAATAACAGCGTTTCCTTGACTACTCACACCCATAGATTGGCCTGCTCAATGTTTGTTGAAACAAACAAAGATCCTACGACTGTGGCTGGGCTTCATTGTATAATACGAACATAGCGACTTGTAAAGAGCGAGCAAATATATGGGCACTGAACTACGTGCAGGAGACTCCCAATCTGCTGGAAGACAGGACACACAGATATAGTACTATTTTTGTAACAATCCAGGGTTGAATATGGTAGGAGAGGCACAGAAGAGAGGGGCGGACAAAATGCCACGAGAATTCAGAGGGGAAAGAGAGGGTCTGCAGCTGGGGCTGGGGAAGGCTCTGGCGGGGGAGGAGGGACACCTGAGCTGGCCTGAGGCCTGGGAACATGGGCCTGGGAGGTGGCATGTGCTTCGTTAACTGGAATGTGGGCTGAACCACGGCACCAGCTCTCCGAGTGGCACTGGAGAGCACCCGAGGACCCCACAGACACAGGACTGAGGGGTCCTTGAGTGAGGTACTAGTGCAGCCAAGCTGAGAGCCTGCCTGCCAGGTACTCAGCACCTGGGGATAGAGCAGTGGTAAGACAGACACAGCCCCGCTCGGAGGGGGGTAGAAAGGGCCCGCTTGCCTTTATGCACTCACAAATCCTGGCCTTTGTTCACTCTCACTGGTCCAATGGGGGGGACTTACCCAGCCCTAGACCAATCACCAAGGCCCAGGAAAGAGCCGGTGCAGAGAGGCCTAAGTGGTCAGAGCCTCCTCCGAGACTGGGGCCAGGTAGACGCCATGGCTGAGAAGGCGGGAGGGAAGAATCCCCCGAAGAAAAGGCAGGTTCTGTTGGTGGGGGTGGGGACCGGATGCTGGAGGAACCAACCGGTGTCCACCCTTGGACACCCTGGGTTAGACAAATGTGTTTCCAGGTTGTCCTTCCTCTCCCAGGTTTGAAAGGCTGACTGATGCGCAGAGTAACTACGGTCTGATGTTTCTGTCGTCCATGCGATGGATGGCAGTGAGGCTGGAGCTCATGACCAACCTGGTGACTTTGGCCGTGGCCTTGTTTGTGGCTTTTAGCACTTCCTTCGTCTCCTATTCCTATAAAGCCATGGCTCTCAGCTTCATTCTGCAGGTGAGGGAGGGGCTCTGGCACAGCGGGGGCTCGGCCTGTGGCCTGTGGGCAGACTTGGGGGACGTAGATTACTTCTTGGGTTTTGGCTGTTTGGCCGTGATCTTATAAGCCATGTACTTGACCTTCTGAATCTGCTGCTTTGCTCAGTTTCCTTTTCAATGGGAAGTCTGGATTCAAAGATATTCAGTGAAACCACAGAATATTGGAATTGAAGGGGAACCCACAGGCAACAGAGTCCAACATTCTTATTTGCAGATGGGGAAACTGAGGCCCAGGATGGGGAAGGAAGTGTTGGAGAGGACAGAGCAGGAACGATCACCTCCTGGTTGCCTGGCTGGTGTCTTTTCATTTTCCTGTGCAGATCCTTTTCTGAGTTAGCTGGGGAGGCTATAAAAAGATGGGGGTCTCAGGTCTCCTCTGGAGCGGGGCTTCTTGGACTTGAAAGAGCATAAGATCTGACACAGAGTCTTGGCCCCTCAGAGGCTTCCTCAGCGGGGGCCCCTGGGGCTGACAGGAAGACCCCGCTGCAGAGCACGGCCCTAGCAATTCGGGGGCAGGTCCTGGTCGGCTGGGGTCTTGCCGTCTAACTTTAAAAACAGGTTCCCCAAGGACGCTGATGTGCCTGGCACACTGAGGGTGTGGAAAGGGACTGGCTGGTCAAGGTCCACGCCCGCAGACTCCTGGGAAGGGCTGCCCTTGCAGGCTGTGAGGCCAGAGGCCGGCTCAGCAGCCACCTCCGGGAGCTGGCTGCACAGTCCCAGGGCGCCCGCCCCCAGGCAGCGTCACTAACCGGCCCCCCTCTGTGCTGGTGTGGCTCTCTCTTTGTGGCTCTGATCTTCTGCCCCAACACTAAGGCGTGTTTTGGGGCATGGAAAGGGGCTCTGTCTTGCTCCTTGTTGAGCCCCTGCAGCAGGCACACATTTGTACGTCCACACTACCCTCATCCACACCCACGTGCACACAACCTTCCAAGGCTACACAGGATGGCTGTGTGGCTCTCACACTCGCGGACAGCTGACCAGTGGGTGAGCGTGGGGTTCACTGGAGCTGGCGCTGAGCTGCTGCGCTAGGCACTGTGAGCGGCCTTCCATGGCACTGTCACCATGTGCCAGGAGACACGGCCGGGGGTTCAGGAGTTTGGTTTGGGACGTGCAGGGTCACTCCGGGCTCTGCCATCGTTAGCAGTGTGATTCGGGGGGGGGGGCTCTTATCCTCCTTGTGCCCAGGAGTTCTCATCTGTAAAAGGGACATGATCACAAGTCCCCAGATCATAGACTTGTGAGGAATGTGTGTGAATGTGAGGCACGCAGTGTGTGCTCGACAAATGTTCGCTGTGGCTGTCCTTGACCTACAGAGAGGAAACGAGAGCTTCGAGCCTTAAGGTACCCACGTCCCCACAGCCAGTAAGCGACAGGTCTGTCCACAGTGGGACACACTCCCTCCCTCCCTCCCTCCTCTCTGACACACGCACATGTGCGTGAACACACACATGCACCCCCCCCCCACACACACACCAGTGCAGAGCTGCTCCCAAGCCTTCCAGAATTCTGGGGAGAGGCGCCAAACTGACGTCCTAGGGGAGCTGGAGTCACTCGGGCCAGAAATCTCCCCAGCGCAGGGGGGGGGGCAGAGGCACGCAGGCGCCTGCTCAGGCTCCCCAGCTCGCATCGCCGCAGGCGCCCCTGAGGAGCTCTGTCTGGAGGCCTGACTGTGCTTCAGAACGGCCCTAGTTCATCCTTTCTTCTCAACGTCTGCTGCCCTGTCGAAGCGTGTCACCTCTGTCCTGGGTAGCAACCTCCCAGCCCCCTGCCTGCCCCACCCTGAAAACCTTTCCGCTCCACCTGCGGCACTCTTCACCAGACTGATTTCTGATGACGTGCGCTGCTCCTCACCTCACTGCCTTGTCCAGGGCGTCCAGACTCCGTGTCCTTATGCACTGGGTCAGGGCTCTGGGCCCTGCCTCCACGCCCCTCAAATCTGGCCCCATGACAGCAGTGTGCACTCCCTCCTCTTGTCAAACTAGTACCTTGCTGACTTCTGCATGCACCCTCCAGGAAATCACGGTCACGCTTTGGGAGGCAGGACTCATACACCATGTTGCTTTGCAGCCCTAAGAGGTTACTCAGTAAATACTGCAGAGGCTCCTGGCTGCAAGCCAAAGCAAGCCGCACAACCACCGCACGCTGCCACGTCTGCCGCCCTGTCTGTCTCGCCATCCGACTGCACACTCGAGGGCAGGGCTCATCTGTTGCACTTTGGGGCATGGAGCCTGGCCTCACCCTGCACACAGCTCTCCGTCAGGTCTGGTGACTGAGTGCATCCCGAAGTCATTGTCCAGTGCTCTGCATGGCCTGTTTCCCCGGATCTTGAGCATGTAGACGGGGGCCCCATTCCCAGTTCTGCCCCCAGCTTCTGGGTATTCTGTGTAATGCATTTCCTTTCTCTGGGCCTCAGTTTCCTTACCTGTGGGGCCTCCAATCCCAGAGTCCCTTAGACTCCTCTAGGCCTGGGTTCCCTTGAAGGCAGAGCCTGATGCAAGGACTTGGGTGCCGGCTGATGACTTGGGATATGCTTCTGGGAAACGGGAAGAGGAAGGAGGGGCACTGTCCTAGGTCACCAGCGCTTACTCCACTGGGAACTCTTGAGAAGTACATAGGACGCTCCCAGGATTGTCCCTGAAGGTGGAGGACAGCAGCCTGTACACACCAGCACCTTTCCCCATGAGGGGAGGGCTGCTCCCAGGGGCCTTCAGTGCCCTGTGTTTCCGGGCTGCACCATGCGTGGGCTGCGTGGGAGCCTGAGGTGTGGACGAAGACCTGGGGCAGAAAGCAGACAGTGCTGAGGTGGAAAGGTGTCAGAACTGCCCACCCCAGCTGCTCCAGGGCTCCAGGGGCAGCTCCGCATTCTTGTAGGAGATGGTTTGAGGACCAGCCGCTCAGGAGCCATGCAATGAGCGGGTTTCCGGGCGTTGAGAGCTGGCACTCCCAGTAACCCCTTGGCCTGACGCTTCTCCGTTGCAGCTGGCGTCCACCTTCCAGGCCACCGTCCGGATGGGCTCGGAGACAGAGGCGCACTTCACGGCTTTGGAGAGGCTGCTGCAGTACATGCAGGTGGGACGCAGCTTCTGTGGGCTCTGCACGGCCAGCACCCAGGGCTCAGGGCACGTTCCCAGGGGGAGGCCGGGCTCTGGATCCTTTTCCCCCATCGTCCCCACACCTGCTACTTCATCTCTCCAAAGCTCCTTTTGACCACTCCTTCTACCTGCCAGCATTCCTGGATGTAGAAAGAGTAATCCCTTTTTAGAAGTCAGAGGTTTGCCCAAGTCTAATAATAATCACGATGATAATAATTGCTATTGCTGTTGCTTTTATTTATGTCACAGTGGTAGTTAAGCACTACTATAGATTTTGGAGTCAGGTCACCCGGTTCAAGTCTAAGTTTTGCCGCTTGAATCAGCTGTGTGACCTGTGGCAACTTATTCAGCTTCTCTGTTCCCCAAATCTGAAATGGGAAAGATGACAGGATCTACTTCATTGGGTTATTACAAAGATTAAATAATATAATACATAAACACTTAGCAGTGCCTGGCCCACAGTAAAGACTCACTATTATTACATACAGGTTATCTCAGAATTACAAAACCATTTTATAAGGTTGATTGAATTATTATCCGATTATCTGGAAGAGGAAACTGAGGCTTGGCCAGATTAAGCATCTTGCTTAACATTACATGTGAAAGGCAGGTCTCCTGCCCCTGTCCTATGAGTGGCGTTGGTGAGTCGTAGAGCTTGGATTTACGCCTAATGCACACCGTTGTGACGCGCTGGCAGTGGGGAGCCGTGACTTGCTGGCAGGAGACCCTGCTTCTTCTCCATCGTCCTTTCCTCCCAACACACCCAACTGCGCCTGGCCCAGGGCCGTGGGCTCGGAGTCGGGCAGCCCTGGGTTAGTCCTCGCTTGTCCACTTCTCAGCCGTGGGATCTTAAGCAAGTCGGTGAGCCTGTTGGAGCCTGTATCCTCACCTGTGAAATACATCTAAAAATGCCTACGTCACAGGGTGAGGATAGAGAACCAGTCTCCACAGAGTTCAGAGCCATAAAACATGCCCCTTGGGGGCAGTGAGCTCTGTCACCCCTATTGCCAGTGTCCTGGATTCTATTTCTTTCAAGCCTCACAAATCAAATTGGAAAAAGTTTTCTGTGTTCATAACAAGGGGGCTAGCCATATGGTTTATCACTCTTTGGGGATAAAACCGTGTGCCCTTCAGGCCACTGAGGGCAGGGATGGTCCACTTGGGGTGTTCCTCTGATCACATGGCCGGTGGCTGGAGCACGATGCAGGGCAGGCTGGGAGGGGTCAGCAGGGGGTGGTCGGAGACAGATGGTAACTATTGATTTCTTTTTCTTTCTTCAAAAATGAGATGTGTGTCCCTGAGGCTCCTTTACACATTGAAGGCGCGAACTGTCCCCCAGGGTGGCCACAGCACGGGGAAATCACGTTCCAGGATTATCAGATGAAATACAGAGACAACACACCTATTGTTCTCAGGGGCATCAACCTGACGATTCACGGCCAGGAAGTGGTGGGCATCGTGGGCAGGACGGGCTCAGGTGAGCTGAGTGTCCCGGGCATGCCGTCCTCAACTCTGGCCTTTGGGTGTTGGACCCCACGGTATTTGCTGGCCCTTACTTTGGGCTGGTCCCTGTGTCAGACACTGGTGGACAAAACCCAAAGTCCCTGCTGTCACGGGGCCCCAGCGGAGGAGACAGGTGTTACACAAATCATCAGATAAGGGAATAAATAAGGTAGTTGCAGGTTGTGGTGAGCACCGTGGAGGAAACAAAAGGGGGGATGTGGAACGGAGTAACGGGTTGGTGGGTCTTGAGCCATCGTGGCCTGGGCTCTGAGGCCAGCATGGGAGCTGAGACAGGAAGGGGGACAGGGTGCAGGGGGCACAAGATGTGAAATCCGGGTCCCCTTTTGCTTCTCCTCCCGTCCTCCCTTCCTAGACCTATCATCAGCCTCCTTCGTCTCCCCCTTTCCTTTCCAACTTCTTTCCTTCTCTTCTTCTCCTCTCACTTTTGGGAGATCTGGTGTAAGTGTCCCTCCCTCCCACTCTGCATTGTTCAGACACATTGTTCAGAGACACTGCCCAACTTGGTTCTGGCCCCAGCCTTGTGCAGCCCGGAGCTGCCTCCTCCAGGGAGCCCCCCTGCCCCGCCCCGCCCCGCCATGACTAGAGCTTTCATGGGTCGGCCTGTCCTCAGGACTCACACTACTGCCAGGTGAAGCGCTTCTCGCTGTGTTTCGTGAGTTCTTTCATTTGTATGTGTCGCCTGCAGTTGGCCTGAGAGGGCTGGGGTTGGACACAGAGAAGCCCTGTGCAGCCTGGGCCACTGACTGTCTTCACTCAGCAGTTACTGAGCCCTGGGGACCTTATCGTTTAGAGCAGAGGTAGTGAACTCAAACGCTTTAGCAGCCTGGCAAGTAACACAGATGAGTGAGCTGGCTCTGGGGGGGAGGGGGAAGGGGGGACGGGCAGTGACTGAACTGGAGAACAGTCCTCCCTTGGGAAGTGCTACACTCAGCTCCAGCTGCTTGTTGCCTGGGGGGCCATGGGGTCCCGCGTTGCCACTTGTTGCAGGACAAGCATGCAGATTGAATTTTTATATATAGGATCTTTGGATTTTTAAAATTTTGGCAAAGAATTTAAAAAATCGCAGTAACCCTGTGTGTGTGAAACACAACCTATCTGTGGCTGGATTTCATCCGGGGCCTCCATGCGTACCTTCTGATCTCGGCTGAAAGCAATCTGCCGGTGGTTTGGGGTACAAAGGATGGGCCACGGCGGGGAACGGGTCAGGTGCGCGCCCACCAGGTGCGACCGGTGCTGTGGCCAGTGCAGACCCGCACGTGGAGCTCCGCTGTCTCTCGCCCACCAGGGAAATCCTCCTTGGGGGTGGCGCTCTGCCGCCTGGTGGAGCCCGCCGCGGGCAGGATCCTCATCGACGGCGTGGACATCTGCAGCATCGGCCTGCAGGACCTGCGGTCCAAGTTCTCCGTCATCCCTCAGGACCCTGTCCTGCTCTCAGGAACCATCAGGTGAGCGGGGGGCCACAGCTCAGTCAGCTGGTGGCCAGCGCCCTGATTTCTGGGCCACTCGTGCCTACCTGGCCCACCTCTGCGAGGTGGAAGACCGAACGCGGCCCTGATACTATACAGAAGAGCATTCTGTAAACCGTGATGGCCTCACACAAGCCACACGTGGTTTCCATTTCTTCAGACCCTGATGGGATCGGCCAGAATTCAATTAGCCAGCAGCATTTGCCCTGGGGCTGCCCCACTTTCGTGTCTGGAGGTGGTTGACTGTCGTTTTTCCACCCACTGCGGGGAGCCCACGGGGACGTCTTAGGCTGCACGTTAGGGAGTGCTTCTTTGGGGGTACATATTCCAGGCAGGGGAGACGTGGCAAGTACCCGGGCAGTCTGGTCCATGAGGCAGACACAGTAACATCTTTCCTGCCTCTTCTCCACACGTCCTACCTCCTCGGAAGTCAGCTCGGGGCCTAAACTTCACCCCATGACTGCTCCTACCTGACTGCACAGTAACTGTGTGGGACCTCCACGGCACGGCCACTGAGGAACGGTGACGCGCCAAACATGAAGCTAGAGCCCTCAGGTCTCAGGGATATTTAAGGGGAATTCTTAGAGGCAAGAGGGTAAACTGACCTCAGAGCTCCATTCATTCATTCATTCATTCATTCATTCATTCATTCATTCATCCATCCATCTGTCATCCATTTTACTTGCCTTTTCTGAGCCTCTGCCAGGTCTAGACATTGTGCTGGGGACTGGGGATACTTTGATGAATGATCACTGTCCCTGCCCCCTCAGGAGCTCACAGTGTAGTCAGGGGTGGGGGTTGTGAAGATGTAACAATACCTGACAAATTATAATACATGGAGGTAATTGCTAGATCAGAGATATGAACAAAGGATGACATGACCTAAGGGAACTCAGAAGCAGGACAAATAACTGCCTGGGTAAATCCAGAAAGGCTTCACAGAGAAGGTGACATTTGAAGAGGATCTTGAAGGTTAAGTAGGAGATTGCCTGGCAGAGAAAGGGGAGAAACTCTTTCCAGTGAGAGTATATAATATATATATGTGCACAAACAGAGAATTTAAAAATGACTGCGTTGTTTTAGGGGGATGAGAAAACATCTAATGATAGATTTCTGTGTTAAGGTAGAATTTGGCCAAGTCTATCGTGCCTTGGGATAGAAGTAGTAAAAGTATGAATTGACGTTTATTGAGCATTTATATATGCCAGTCCTGGGCTTTATTATTCTCTCATTTAACTGTCACAACAGCCTTCTGAGGTGGGTACTATCATTATTCCCCCTTTACAGGTGAAGAAACTGAACTTAGAGAGGAAAAGTGACTTGTTTAAGGAGACACACAAGTAAATGGTAAAGATAAGTTATCACCCAGGGAGTCTAACCCCTTAGTCAGTGATATCCGCTCTTGCCCCAGGAAGGCGTATGGAGTCCACATCTGAATCGTTTAGCTTTAAGGTTCTGTCTAACTCTGAGTGTCTTTGATTCCAGCCTGTCCCTCAGACTGACTTGTAGTATGACCTTGAACAAGCCATTTAATACTGATTAGCCACAATTTTCTCATCAATGAAAAGGGTGTACCCATCTCAAGGAGGAGAAGGTGTCAATGAGCCCATCCGTGAAAATGCTTTGGAGATTCTCAAACATCATGCAGATAAGACATTCTACCTTCCGCTTCTTTCATACAGTCAAGCCCTAGACACAAAGTAGGTGTGTGGCTGCCAGAACTGGGGAAAGACAAAGCAGAGGCTAAGATCAGGCTCCAATCAGGACTCAGTGTTGCCTACGACGGGCGTGTTTGCAAAGTTGCCCACATCAGATCCAAGCGCAAACCTTAATGGGTATAAAGTCCAGAGAGATCACAGCCTGATGTCAGCTGCCTGGACAATCAGTTAGGATTTTTTCATGGCGAGACTCAGAAAAACCAACCCCACCGCAGTAAGATGCCATTTTACACCTACTAGGATGGTGATAATAAAAAAAAAGAAAGGAACATAAATGTTGGCGAGGATGTTGAGAAATTAGAACCCTCATTCGTGCACGGCTGGTAGGAATGTGCAATGGCGCAGCCACTGTAGAAAACAATTTGGAGTTCCTAAAAAAGTTACATATAGAATTACTATATGATCCAGCAATTCCACTCCTAGGTATTACCTGAGTTGAAAGGGGGACTTGCACAGATCTTTGTGTACCAGTGTTTGTGGCATTATTCACAAGAGCCCAAAAGCGAAACAACCCA
The DNA here is from genome assembly GCF_964194185.1 of Rhinolophus hipposideros. Lineage (NCBI taxonomy): Eukaryota > Metazoa > Chordata > Mammalia > Chiroptera > Rhinolophidae > Rhinolophus > Rhinolophus hipposideros. The sequence goes on along the minus strand of NC_138067.1, from coordinate 3,608,492 downwards.
AGTGCTCATCAATGGCTGAATGGATAAACGAAATGTGGTCTATACATACAAAGGAATGTTATTCAGCCATAAAAAGGAATGAAATTCTGGCGCATGCTCTAACATGGCTGGGCCTTGCAAACATTATGCTAAATGAAATAGGCAAAACGCAAAAGGATAAATACTACGTAGTTCCACTCAAATGAGGTACCTGGAATAGGCAGATTTGTAGAGACAGAAAGTAGAATAGAGGTTACGAGGGCTGGTGGCGGGGAGCGGGAAGGGAGATTGCTTATGGGTAGAGTTTGTTGGGGATGATGAGTTTTAGTGGATGGTTATCCGACATGGTGAATGTATTTACCACCACTGTGTTGTAGAATTACAAATGGTTATGATGGTAAACATTATGTTATGCATAGTCTACACATACACTCCAAATGGCTGAAGTTCAAAAGGCCTCTTGGCTCATGATACCGGCAAAGCCAAGGCTGACTCAAGGACCCAGTGCCCCCTAACTCTGCCTTAGCTTCACTGCGGGCTCTAATGAGGGCCCTGGGATGCCATGTGTCCCCTCCTGAGGCAGAATGGTTGCAGCCTGTCCTGTGCAGGCGATTGCTTTAAAAGTCCTGAGGTACACTACTTGCTTACCTATCTATCCCAAGCAATTCCTGTGGCCCGGCATTGCCCTGTGCTGAGTGGCTTCTACCCGAGCAATCACTTGCTCCACCCCTGGAGTTGGTGGTAGAGCCCCTCCAGGACCACATGGGCTTGGGCGCTGGGGAACAAGTGGCCCCAAACAACAATTGGGGGCTGCCACCTGCAGGGAATGGCCACTGACTGGTACGAGCAATGGTCAGTCATGGTAGTACAGGGGCTTCTCTAGTACAGTAGTCCAGTGGCAGCCATTCTTGGTTGGGAGCTGTGTAAGACAGCCTGCTCAGGGGACCAGTGTGCGGTGTGGTGACCGAACCCTGCTCTGCCTCTCATCTCATCTGGCAGGTTCAACCTCGATCCCTTTGACCGCTACACGGATGAGCAGATCTGGGACGCCCTGCAGAGGACCTTCCTGAGCAAGACAGTAAGTGGCTCCCACGCCAGTGCTTAGTCTCAGCCTGGCTCCTCACATGTGGTGTTCCAGATGGTGCCACTTTGGGGCACAGATTAAACTGTCTCACGATGAGAAGACACCAGCAGTGAGCCAGCACGTTCTAGGCCCAGGCACACGGCAGAGGCTGTGTCCTCCTGCCTTCCATGCAGTGAGAGCGAATGAACACGCCAGTGAACAGACGGACTTTCGGATGGTGCGCCGACGCCGACAGGCAGTTCGGTGGGAGCGGTCCCTGTCCGTGGGCTGGCCCGGCCAGGCCTCTGTAGGGATGGGACTTTGGGCTGAGACCAGTGCTAAGAGCACAGCGACACAGATCTGGGAGAACATTCTAGGCACAGGGACTAGTGTATGCAAAGAGCCTGAGGTGGGAGTGAGACAGGCGGGCGCAGGCGAAGGAGGAGTGTGGAGGGAGGGGGGACGATACAGAAGGCGATGGGAGAGTTACGAGGGGTCAGGTCTCACCCCACAGGGCCTATGCGCCCACAGACCTACATGACCTATAGCTCGTCTTCCCCCAAATGACAGGTCTGCAAGTTCCCCCAGAGACTGCAAGCAGAAGTGGTGGAAAACGGGGAGAACTTCTCTGTGGGGCAGAGGCAGCTGCTGTGCATTGCTCGAGCCCTCCTTTGCAACTCCAAGGTGAGGCCCCTGAGCAGCCACGAGGCCACGGAGGACCCTGGGTGGGGAGCACACCGCTGTCGCCCTCCACTCCATCACAGGGCGTCCAACGGGGCTCACACGTGTCACCGATGGCACTCCACGTGCGTCTGTGGGGCAGTGAGGCCCGGGCCCCGCGAGCCCTGACATCCCGTGCCTGCGCTGACATGGTCCCCCCCTAGGACAAATCGATGCGCTTTTCCTACAAAAAGCAAAAAGGCTGGAAGCCTGTGAATTTAAAACCTGCCCTCTGCACATTCTTTTTAAAACTCTGACGCAGGACACTCCCTTGTCTGTTAAAATGGAGACTCGGAGAACAGCTGTCCCAGGGCAAAATTACATACTTTTAAAAAGTTTCATCTGACGGAGTTTCTTGACGTTTTCCAAAGAGTTCGCCAGTAATTTTATGTATTTGACTCCCCGGGCTAGTTAGGAGCCAATTTTCTCTCACAGCAAGGCAACACACACACACACACACACACATACACACACACACACACGCACACACGTACATACACCTCCACACTCACACATGGATGCAGATTGGCACATGTGTGTACACACACACCACACAACATGGCTAATTCATGGTAAGTGCAAAAACTGCTGGTGCAGAGCAGAGCTGTGGGCCAGAGCAGGTGGAGCATGGGGGGGCCTGAGACCGAAGGGGCACTCAGGGGAGAAGGGCCCCCCCTTCCTGAGTTAGCTGGACGACAGGACAGGACTTGCAGCGTGGATGCAGCCCTCTTCACCTCTCAGTTCCTCATTTCTCCGGACTGTTCCCCAAATTTGACTCATCATTTCATGATTTTTGTCCTGTCTGCATATCCTGTGATTTATTCGCGATGCCCTCTTTTTAAAAACAGGCTCCTCTTAAACAGGGACATACGTGAAATCCTACTTTCTGTGCTGGTTACATTTCCTCAGGCCTATCGTTCATGAGATAAATAGCAACGTGTGAAAGTGAAAAGAACGATTCCCCATACACTGGCCACCCCACCCCACGTGCTGCTCGGGGCCTGTGCATGCCCCTCTGTGGGGCACTGCTCTACGTTAAGTCAGGTAAATGGCAAGGAAGGCAGTTCATGAAACAAGAAGATGCCTCTGCGATGTTTTCATTTTCAAGAACTTCATTCTCTGGTCACTAAAGAATACTGACCTGAGCTCTTGGTTGTGAGCTAATATTCTTTTCCTAACGTGATGGATAACTAGAGTTCTAAGTGGCTTCTGAGCTCAGTCCAAATGTGTCCTGTTGCAGCTAAGGGACTTGGTGGCTGAGTGGTGGACCCAGGACTGGGCCCAGGCTCGGGGCCCAAGGAGGCCGCCCCCACTCCTGTTTTGTCTCCCCCCAGATCATCATCATTGACGAAGCCACAGCCTCCATTGACCTGGAGACGGACGCCCTGATCCAGCGCACCATCTCCGAGGCCTTCCGGGGCCGCACGGCCCTGGTCATTGCACACCGCATCTCCACCATCCTCAACTGTGACCGCATCCTGGTCATGGGCGACGGGAAGGTTGGAGCTCCCGGGGCCGGGGGAGGACGGGTGCTCAGGGGACCTTCGGGTCCTTCCAGACTGAGCTCAGCGGTGTCCCTGGCCCCTCCCCGCCTCTCTCTACCTCTCAGGTTGTAGAGTTTGACCGGCCTGAGGTCCTGCAGAACAAGCCTGGGTCTGTGTTTGCATCGCTGCTGGCAACATCCAGGTCATCAAGCTAAGAAACATGGAGCTGCCTGGGGACTGGGGGCTGAGGTCACCAAGCGTATAGCTGCGAGGCCTGCCGTCTATGACCTTCTGGTGAAGAGACGGCTACTTCTCCCGAAAGTTGGGCTGAAATGGGCCCATGGGTGCTGGGGGTTGGGATGGGAAAGGAGACTAAGGGAGCAACACCTGGGAAAGGCCACTCGGCTCCCCAAACCTGAGACCCCCAGCGTCATCTGAGACCAGGGGGTCAAATGATCACGTGTCTCTTTTTCACTCTTAAAATAATATATTGGTTAATTTCATAATAATGTAAAAGCTTATTATAGTTTTCCGATCTGTGTGAAAAGTGTTGCAAATGATGTTGATTTTGTAAAAAAAAATGAAAGTAAGAAAAAGTCACATTCTCTGTTCTGCTTTCTATATTCGTGAGGACCCATTCAGCTGCAGGGAACAGAAACTCCCGCAAACTGATGTCTGGAAAAAGGGACTTTATTGGCTCCTGTAACGAAAGGTCCAGAAAGAGTTCTGGGTTGGGTGCCAGGTTCAAAGGACGTCTGCCTTGTGGACTCTGCCTGTCTTCTCTCTTTTTTCCCGTGTTTGGCTTCACTCTCGTCATCTGCCTCCTCCTGGCGGCATCATGGCTGCCAGCAGCTGTCGGCTCCCATCCCACCAGCTCAGCTCCCCCGATCATGTGCCCATCCCTGAACCAATCACATGCTAGGCTGTTGAAATACAGTGACTGACCAGGCCCGCGTCACAAGCTCACACCTGGGCCTGGGGATGGGGTCAGTTGCTGGAATACATGAACTGAGAATGGAGGGGGTTGTTTCTCCGAAATAAAGTTGGGGAGGAAAGGATATGGAGGCTGGGCGGGCCGAAACAGTAGCTGTCCACCACATGTTTGTTTACTGACTAGAGTACAGACGGATGGAATCAGAGTTAATTCATGACATATGACAACTGGAAACAAGATCGTTTGTTGCCGCCCCCCCCAGTGGTTATAGACATATAAATAGAAAAGGTCATCCTTTTCAACTTACTTCCAGGCAGACCTCACTGTTGTGGGGAAAAATGTTTCCAATTAGTTTTGTTTTGTTTTGTTTTTAGATTATGGTATCTGATTATGACACAAGAAAAATCAATTCAGTCTACAAATATTTTCTGCTCTGTGTCTTGCACCGGGCTAGGTGCTGGGGGGTGCAATGATGTCCCTGCCCTTGTGGAATGTGCCCTTATGTAAACAAGTAAACAGGTGGTTCCAGAACCAAGTGACTGGCGGTGTGGATGGTGCAGGAGATGGGAACAGTCAGAGAGGGCTTCCTGGTGGAGGTGAGGTTGCGGTTTACTGAGACCTGAGAAATGAACAAACTTTTGCTCAGACGAAGAGGACTGGGGCAAAAAAGGCTGTCCCGGGTAGCGAGGACAGCAAGTAAAGCCCCGCAGGAATGAACTATGACGGGATGATGCAAACAGAGGAAAAGGTCCAAGTCCTGGTTAGTGACACGTGACTTCTGTTCCTTCCTGTTGTTCTTAGGCATCACCTACTTCTGTTCCCAGGGCATTTCCTAGGTGAATATCTTCTCTCTTTTAAAAATCCCTTTGACCCGGTTGACTCCCTTTCCCCTCAGTTCTTGCCTTTTCTTCTTGGACCCTGCAGAGTGTCTGGGGGTCCCTCCTGCTCTCATCCTATCCCAAGTCTGCAGGGCCGCAGAATCGCTCAAGTGCAGGTTGAAGGTGACTACTCACTTGCCTTTACCCTCCCAGAGCTGCTGTGGGGCAGCGGCACGTGTCACGTGTGAGAAAGCACTCCACAAACCGAGTGCTCTGCCCCAACATTCTTGACCCAAGGGTCTAGGCCGAGTTTGGCTGTCATGTGTTCCTTGAGTTGGACAGCAGATGGCAGGCTCTTCCCAAAAATGAGTGGGAGTCCCGCCGGCTTCAGATCAAGATCCACTGAGGATCCACGGGAGTGGGGTGGGGAGTGTTGACCCCCGAGTTGGAGGACAGGAAATAGTGCCCATTTCCACTCCACCATCAGGGCCCCATTCCGCCTTCAGAAGCAGCAAGCAGCCTCTCTCCTGGGACCGATTCTCAATCTCGGCTGTGCGTGGGAGCCGGCCCAGGTTGTCCACTCCAGACATTCTCATCTCATAGGTTTGGGGTAGAGACTGAATTTTTGGTGCTTTTGGTGAATCTCATGTGCAGCAAAACAAGAACCATTGGTCCCAAGCAGCAATAAAGCAGGATTTTTTTGAAAAATAGTGTGTTTTTCTACCAGCATTGGCAATATTTTATTTCTTAAGCTGAGTGATGAGTACATGAGTTTGTATTTTAAAAATAATTCTTTGTGTATTTTGGGGCATGTGAACTATTTTATAATAAGATTTTAAAGACTGGTATTTGATATTTCAAAAGCACAAAAATAATTGTAATGAGAGAATGGAGAACTTGGCTCTACTTCCTTGTACCATTTAATGGCTTGCTATTATTTGCATTTCCAAGTACATCCTGGTGGTGAGGAGATCACAGTATTTTTAACGCAGGGGTTCTAAAGTCTTTAATTGTACTCGGAAGCTAGGCCTCCTCCAACATCAACAAAAGCTGTGTGACATGGTCCGCAGGAAGGCAGGCACATGTGCAGATGTCGCGTCCCACGCGACAAGAGTTGTGGGGAGCGAGGAGGGCGGCGCAGGGTTAAGAAAAGACAGCAGTCATACATAGAGTTTAAGCAGACCAAGGGACCCCCAGTCTCAAGGACTGGATGCCCCGAACCGGTCCTAGCATCAGCCTTTATTAGTTAGGTGGGGAAGCAAAGGAGATAAAGCTCGTCAATCTCAAGATCTGTGAATGCCATACATCATAATAGGAAACTGATTCAAGCCAATCACCCTTGCCTGCAGGCAGCTGTACCATGTGTCTCAACTTCCCTAAGGGACAAAACCTATATGCAGATGAATAGATGGAGAGCACCTCATCGAATCTCTTCCGCTACAGGTTTTGGGAAGGAATGCAGCCACAGAGGCAGAGGCTTTCCTTAGCCTGGGGGAACTGGGGGGCTGTGCCCACCTCTATCAACCCCGTGGGTTCCCCTGTTGGTCCCCAGGCGACTGCGTCTGGCTTGAGTTGTCCCCCCCCCACCCGCGTGGGGAATCTTCCTCGTCATTGGCTGACCAGCCAGATATCTTTGTGGGGCCAAACAGGGAGACATAAAGTGCAAACACAAAGATTAAACAAAGTCCTTGAAAGGATCCGTTTTACAGACTCTCCTTTCTTTGGGGGCAGGTACAAGGAAACAAATGGTTAGGCTGCTGCATGGCGACACTGATCAATGGAGACATTGGTCCCATTGCCCCTGGCCCTACCCTGCTCTCTGTCTTCTCAAGGAGACTCTTCATTCCCACCCCTCACGTTCCAGTCTCCTCCTGGTGAAGGGCAGTCATCCTCTGGGTCCCTTGCCCCTGCCTCCCCTTCCTGGACATGTGTTATGCAGAGCAGTCCAATTCTCGCTTTGGATGCCTTTTCCAGCCAACTAAGTCATCAGGGTCTCATTATCTACCCCAAGAGACATACCAGGGCTGTTCTCTAAACTAAACAGTTTTCACCCTCTAATGCATTCAGGCTCCAGCTGTTAAGAGAGTAAAATTTCACCCCATTATCTTGAATGTCTCCTAGTCTATCCCCCTGTGTCTCGTTTAAATAACTCTATGGAATCCAACTATGTCAGAGACAGAAGCGACTTCAGAAATGGTCAGCCCAGAGGTCCCTAGCCTGGTCCATGAACTCAGGGGGAGCCACGAATTTGGATGGGAAAAATTACGTATTTATTCTTACTAACTGAAATCTAGCCTTCCCCTTCATTATGAATGAGGTAACAGATAATAGTAGTATTGGCAGCACCTGTGACTTTGTCACTAATGGAATTCACAGATATTCTCAAATCTCATTCACTCGTTTCAGATATCCCAAAGTATCGTTTATGGGCATCGCTGCTTTGAAATCATAGTAGTTTTTAGACCTGCTGCTAGATCATGTTATTTAATGCCCTAGCATAGAAGCATATATGTCACAATATTCACTTTTGTTTTTTCGGCATAAATTGATAACCTTGTTTCAGTATAATTGGTTTTCTTTGCAAGCCTATGTAGTTTATTTCATGCATTAGAAACACTAGTCTGAGAACACACTAGAATGACGAAGCGATCCATGGCACAAAAAAGGTTAAGAATCCTCATCTAGTTCAGTTCTTTGATTTTACAGAGGGGCACTGAGCCCCAGACAGAGGAGGTGCCTGGCCCACAACGACACCATGGCCTTTAGCAGGCTGGTCTGGGACTTGAATCTACATCAGGGAAGAAAGGAAGGAAGAGGAGGGACAGGCAAGCAGCAAGGGCTAGGGATAAAGGCCTCAGCCCCACACCCGGTCCGCTCAGAGCAGGGGCTGGGTAGGTGGCCCCTGCACACAAGCTCTAGTTCTGACTGGGCTCCAGTGCAGGCCCAGGTCACCCACTGCCTGTGACTGGCCGGGGACTACCTGGTAGGAGCTACAAAGCGATCCACAGTTGGTCGCTGCCTGCACTGGTCCTGGAGGTGTGTGGGAGAGGACAGCTGCCACCAGTCCAGGGCCTAGGCCAACTCCACAAAAGCCAGGACACCCTGAGGCCTGCTGCCACCTGCTGGCTCCTGTAAGTTTCAGCCGCTGATAAAGCCTCATGCAGTATGGAGGTGAGTGTGGCAAGGTCTCAGTGGGTCACCAGGGTGGACCAACAGAGCTCACAGGGCCAATCGGATTCCGATTTGGCCTGTGGAGGCCGGTTCAACACAGGAAAGATGGCGCCCAACTGCCGGCTGTGCAGGAAAAAGCCCCCGCAGAGAAAATGGCGACCGTTTCCAGCCTCACCTGAAGCCACACACCTGTCTAGCCCACCATTGTCTCTGCCCATATGCCTCCAACGCCCCCCATCACTGTCCCTCTGCCAGAGCCCAAGGTGAGTGCCTGTGAGTGAGTGAGTCTGTGCACCGGCCATTTAGGAGGACACCTGGGTTTCCTGCAGCCGTCCCACCCAGCTGGTCGGAATCCCCAGTTTTTCACAACAGCCAGATGTTGTAGGGGCTCCTAGTCCAGGCACCAGTACTCCAGGATGGGGAGTCTGGAGTGGCGGTGGGGTCCCTCGCTCCTCTGTGGCCGAGATCTCCCTCCCAATTCTCAACTGCCACACGCAGCTCTGGGGCCAATTTGCATCTCAGTCCCTCCTACCAGTCTTGACGTGGCTTCTTCTTATATCCCTAGTTATAAAACTTCTGTTCAGCTAGACTTCAGGTGGTTCTCCAGGTTGGTGGTCCTATAATTTAGTTGTAATTTTAATGTGGCCATGGGAGGAGGCAAGCACAGCGTTTATCTACTCTGCCATCTTGGATCTCCAATGTTTTCTTGAGGACTCTCTTGAGCAAAGACTGAAAACCCCTCTCAATCATTCCACTCCAGAATCTGTTGCCCGGTAGCCAAACAATCTTCTTTATGTAGTACCAAAGTACTGTGTGTCTTGGTAGAAATCCATCTTTGCTAGACCTTCTGTGAACATGGAGAAACACTGCTCATCATTCTTCTTCCATAAACTCGACAGCATTTGAATCTGTTTGGAAATTGGTGTCCCATTTTGAATCTGTTTGGAAATTGGTGTCTCATTGGTCAGAATGAGTCTGTGCTGTGTTTCTGAGACCTACCGGGGTTGTTGTTGTTGTTAAGATCAAGTGACAAAAGGATGAAGACCTTGGTAATACACAAAGAGATCTTTACAAATCAAGGGATGGTATCAGCAGTGATTTGCATTTATGGAGGAAGGAATGGAGGCGAATAAAATGGGACACCGTAGATATGCATGAAGACAGCCTCTGCTGGCCCCACCAGTCCTGAGGCCAGGAGGCCTTCCTCACAGGACTCTTCTGCCACACTGCAACTGTCCCCAGGCTCTCCCCGTTTCTCACCTCCCTTTTGGCAGGAAGAGAAGTATTGCGAATTATATCCCCAGACACAGCCAGCAGGTGGAGGAATTGACCAGGTGCAGAGTAGGAAGAGGCCCTGGGCAGGCTTAAAATGCTACAGCAGCATTTGTCATAAAATCCAGGTGAGCTAGGTGGACAAGGTCTTCTAAGGTGTCTAAATAATTCTTGATGATGAATCAAGATTCATTATATCTGAATTTGAGGTTTTGCTGCCTTCCAACCATCACTGGCCACCGTGGAATACTTGAGCCAACTCTGAGCTTGGACACATGTTGTGAGCAAGGTACCATGACATTTAAAAGGTACCAGGCATTTAAAAAAGACTCAAGAAATTGGAAAAGACTCGTGCCCCAGAGTTTGTAACGCTTGAAATGAGATAAACAGGACATTTTTACATGCAGGAGTTAGCTGTTAGTGCTGGTCCCAGACTTCACGTTCATTTAATTAAAAAAAAAAATTGAGCTCAAATGGCCTTTTATTTTTGGTTAAGCGAATGGAGAATGACTGAATGAATCTCTGTTTGGAAGACTGGACCCCCCTCCTATTACTGACCTCAGAGCAGCCTCACTTTTGCAAGAACACAGAGTGGGACACGCACGCCTTCCGGGAGGCAGGACCCCAGACAGGGAGTCGGGAGACGTGGCCACTGGTCTCAGCCTTGCCCCAAGACTGTCAAGGAAAGCCTTCCGTTCCTGTTCTCCTCATTGGAGGATGGGGGCCAGGGGAGGATCTTCTCCTTCTCTTATACAAAGCGTGATGTGACAGGCTGGGGAGAGGGTGGCTGTGCCAGCACGTTGCACAAGCTTTGACCGTCCCTGCAGTGGCCGAACCTCGCCATGGCCCATCCCGGGAGGAGGCACCGCCCCCTACTGGGGGCAGAAGAAATGTTGGTTTCCCAGAATTCCCTCGGCAGGCGTGGTGGCAGCGGCAGTTGAATGGGACAGTTGGGGAGGATGGCTCAAGGCAGGTGGGACAAGACAAGCCGCATCTGGAGAGGGGGGGGCCCAGACGACGTGAGAGCAGGCACCATCCTCTCTGAGCCCCACGACTTCTGACCCTTCCTCCTCTCCCTCTTGTCCTCAGGACACTAGCGTTTGCTGCCCAGGTAATAATCAGCCCCAGTTAGTCCTGGGGGCCCTTGTCTCTCATTCCCAGGAGGCTGAGTAACACCCTCGGAATGTGGCTGCCCTCATGGGAGGATGCAGGGAACTGGGGCTGCTCGGAGCAGAAGGAAGGCCTGGGTGCAAAAGAAAAAGTAGCAATGCCAAGACAGGCTTTCCCACTCTGTGATATGAAAAGCCTACATTGAGTAAATGAAGTCTTTTCACACACACACACACACACACACTGCACTGTTCACAATTTAATCACAGGATTTATTTTTAAAAACCTTGAATTCATGCTACACCACGTGTGCTTCACACAGGTCTAAAATGGGAGTTCTTATCACTCTCAGTTTTGTCAGAACATCTCTAACTGAATGGGTGACCTCATTTAGAGATACCATCGCTGGATACCAGTTACCGTTTGGGCCTCTGGGGAGGAGAGGACTTGAGCAAAAGCCCCCTCACCCCCTTCTGCACACCCAGGCTTTGTATTTTCTCCGGCACATGCTTCCCTCTGCCCCAGCTCCACCTTCCTCCTCCCTCTCCAGCACCAGCCCCTCATCATCACTTATTGGTCCTTCTCCTGGCTCTGGCCACCCCCATCGGTGCTGGGACAGCTGGAGTGGGCACACAGGACAGGTGAGGGGCAGAGTTAGAGGAAAGCGCCCCATAGCTTCTCCTCTGAGCTGGAAGCTGGCCAGGGCCTAGAGGAAGGAGCTGTGAGAATTGGGGGGAGGGCATGAGGCCATCAGATATTGGTAACTGTGGTGGCTTTAAATTAAGAATGGATTTACTGAGGAAGGAACAGAGGCCATAATCTCTTATGTGGGAAGCATTTTATGATTAGAAGTATGTGTGCATTTGGTGGATGCAGGGGGAGCCCTACAGAAGGACTTCTGTGTGGGCACCAAGGAAAACGGGGAACCCAATTCTCAGACACGATATTGTTCATTGTTCCTCTTCTGGGTTAAAGAGGCAGACACAGAACAGAACTGAGCAAAGTAGAAAGTGTTTCCTCTGGAAATGCCCTCTAGGTATCTTCCGTCTTCCCTCTTTGGAGAGAACCAAGGATAGCGAAAAATAAATCTAAGGAAAATAGCAGTGCCAATGTGATGATGAGTCCCCAGAGCCCCCGAGTTGGGAGACAACAGGAGTGTGGGGACTGAGGCAAACGGAAGCAGGTGTGTCCTGCCCAAGGGTCGCTGTTGCCCAGCGTACGCTGACCGTAACCACACAGGCACACAAAGTCCTGATGGTTTGACGCAAGCCACAGGTGTTTTTTCTTTTAATGTGGTAGTTCCTCATCTAAATTCAAAAAATTAAAAAAACTGCAGGCTAAAGAAAATGGACCTGTAAGTTATACGTGTTCTGCAATCCACCAGTTCGCGTCCTCTGCTCTCAGCAGTGACCTTCCTGCCTCTGCCTTGTCCAGTCTGTTGAGGTCAGGTCAGGGACATACCACCAGCCACAGAAGAAGGCACCAGGGACCTGTGTCCGGCCCCTGCCAACCCTCAGCTGCTCTGAGTGGAGAAAGGCACGCCAGGAACAGTCCGGATGGCTGCAGGGGCCCTGCCTGGCCAGCTCCATCAGCAGCCCCCGACCCCACTCCATACCTGCCAGCGAGCAGAAGTGTCGCTCCAGGCATCTCCTCACTCCTGGCAGAGGACAGCATGACAGACGGGGATAGAGACATTAGCCAAAGCACACTTCCTGATTTGAAAAGTCTCATTCCCCCCCCCCCGGCTGCCAAATTGAGCAACGTGCGATTCCAGCCGCCATGCTCCCAAGCCGGCCTCGCCGGTCAGAACTGCCTTCCCCACGGTGCGCTCCAGGAAACGACCTCCCACCACCAGTTTCCCATGCGCTCTAATGGCCAGGGAGACCTGTGTCCCGTGTGTGACATCTTCGGTCCAGACCTTTGGTGCCAGGACACTTGCCATTAGACAAGTGAGGAAAGGGAAAGAGCTTACGTAAGCATTCTCCAGGGATGGGAATTGCAGGGACTGGGGACGTTTAGCCGGACGAGAGGAGTCGCAAATGGGCTTTTGGGGGCGAGCAGAGGGCCGTACAGTGGCCTTCACACACGGAGGGCACGAATGTAGACTGCATGGCGCCTGTGAGCAGAGCAACTGCGGGCGAAACCGGGTTCCATTCCACAGAAGGAAACCAGTTCATCTCAGCACTATTTCTTTAGAGAAAAGGTTTAACTGTTTATTTTGAAATGATGTCAATCTTACAGAAAAGTAACAAGGATAATGCTGAGAAATACTAACTACCCTGCACTGCGATTTGCAAATTAACGTTCTGCCACATTTGCTTTAAGTCCTTTCTCTAAGCATAACTACCGTGTTTTCCCGAAAATAAGACCTAGCCAGACCATCAGCTCTAATGCGTCTTTTGGAGCAAAAATTAGTATAAGACCCGGTATTATTTTACTATAACATAAGACTGGGTCTATGTAATATAATGTACTGTGATGTAATATAATATAATATAAAATATAATATAATACCGGGTCTTATTTTACTATAATATAAGACCGAGTCTTATATAATACCAGGACGCATTAGAGCTGATGGCCCAGCTAGGTCTTATTTTCAGGGAAACACGGTAGGCTTGTGGATGGCTTTTAGCTATCATGTCTCTTTAGCTGCCTTTCATCTGGGATGTTTCTTCGCCTTTCTTTGTCTTTCATGATGCTAACATTTTTGAGGGGCTGTGCCCCACAGGCCAATGGTTTTGTGAATGTTCCTGTGGGCTTGTCTGATATTTCCTCACGACTAAACTCAGGTTATCCAATTGTTTGCAGAAATACTATATGAGGACGGTCTTAAAAAGAACTGGCTGGGGTCTGTTGCCAAAGTTTGCTGAAGCCTGGTCTGGCTGGCCAGAAGGAAACTCTCACTGGAGATGATGAGTTGGCCATGTCTGGTGTCTTCTTGGATTCTTTTAATTCTTGGAATCTGTGATTCTCTCTCCCCCAAATAATTTTAGTTGGATTTCAGAACTTGTAGCAAGGGCTTTCTTCTTCAACAGCAAGTCTGTTTTCTTGTCTGTGCTTTGTTTGGACTCACCTCTGGGCAGGTGTCAGGGCTCTGCCACAGCTCAGGTGTTCCCGCCTGTGTCGTGACGATAACAGGGAGGATGGGACGTGGCAGGAAGACTGTATGCGAGGCCGCGGCTGTGTCTAGATTTCCCTCCTCCTGCCTCTCAGTCCAGGGACCCAAGTGTACCAAGCCACTTTCTTTACTTTTCTCTGAGCACCCCTGTAGCAGCTAGCAGCCCTCCACCATCTTCCTGTAGGAAATCTAGAAAGGCCGGGGGTCGGGATGGGGGGGCATGGTACTTTGGATAGAGAAGGCTGTGAAGGGCTTTCCAGTAAACTAACAAAAGGGGGGTCTTCTGGGAAAGCTGGGGCGGGGGGCAGAATTCTGGTATTCATATGGTATTTCTTCTTTCTTTTTTCATCCTGTTACTTTCCACCTGTTTTTGTCTTTATTTAAAATGTACCTCTTGTAGGCAGCATACCACCGGGGCTTGCTTTTACATTCAGTCTGACAATCTCTGGTTTTTACTTGAAGTGTGTATTCCATTTATATTTCATGTAGTTATTGATATGATTGTGTTGAAGTCTTGCTATTTGTCTTCTATTTATCCTTTGTTGTTTCTTCCTCTGTTATTCCTTGTCTGCCTTTTTTTGAGTTAATCTACTACTTAGTGCTCTGTTTTATTTCCTTGATTGACTTCTTAGCCTTAAGTTTTGTGTTTTTTCTTCCCCTAGGGCTAGCACTGTTATAGTTTATGTCGATGAGTTATCCCATGCTTATGTCTCCCTTTCTGGGGAGAGGAGTTGTGCCTCAGACTCCTCTCATAACCATCATTCAGGTCATGTCATGTCATACATTCCTTTAACAAGTTAGTATTAAACATCTATGAACCAGGGACTGTGTAGGTATTGGAAATACAGCTGTGAACAAGATAGTTGTGAAGCCCACAGTCCTTTTGGGGAGATAGTTGAGTGAGTAGGCAAGTTTTCCCAGAGGAAGAAATGTCCGAATTGAGCCTTGAGTATTGAGCAGGGATCGGTCAAGTGAAGACGGAGATGCTGGATTGTTTCAGGCGTGGCAGTGGTGAGCACCAAGAGCCAGAGGCAGGAGTAACTGACAGTGTGTTCAGGAGCATGAGACATTCGCCATGGTGGGAGCGCAGCGTCAGGTGGTACAAATGGAGGGTGGGGAGTGGAGCGCAGTGCAGGCTGGCAGGATGTTCAGGGAGTTCCTGCTTGGTAACTTCTCATTTGCTCGTTGAATTAGGAACCCAGAGCTGGGTCCAAGGTATTGGTGTCACTAATATTCATTAATTTAATGAGTGAAGGTATTTTGAACAGGAGTACGGCCTATAAAACATGTGCACCCTCCAGCTGTCAATAACGCCTCAGTTTCCACTTTGGGAGATTTGCTGTTTTGAAGCGAAGACATTGGTAAATGGGTTGTTGGATTGTGGACTGGACAGGCACTTCAGAAAGTGTCCTCTCCACCTGGATTGTGGGTTTTCCAGTGCTCCCAGCAGTGGGGGGATGTGAGCCTGTTCAGATGGGCCTGGTCCTGAGGGGTGGCCTTGTTGAAGATCTCTGACCCGTGAATGTGGGGACAGGGAAAAGTGAATGCACAAGCTCCTAGGTATCTGAGAGAACTGGGAAGAAAAAGGGGTGTGTGTGTGTGACAAACTTCTCTCTGGGTCACAGCAAAACAGCAAACCTATTTTCTTGGGGCTCTTTGGCCAGGTTGGCTCTCAAGTTGGTCATGGACTGGCTCCCAACAGAAAATGCACAATAGGCTTTTCGGCTCTTGCTCAGCCCAAAATGGGAAAGAAGGAGAACAGAATGTTCTCGCTAATAAGGAAGCCTCAGAGTGGAGTTGAGGGATCTGGAGGGGCTTCTGGCCACACACCCCATAAATGTGGAAGGCTGATTGGTGAAACCAGGTCTGAGGGGTTGGAGCAAGGGAGCTGGCTGGGGTGGAATAGAGGCTGCCTGACCCCATTCCAGAGTGTCTTTATCTTTCAGTGAACCTTCCTTCCCCTCTCTCTGTGCTGCACAGTGAAAGTGTCCTGAAGCCAAGAGCCCAGAGCTCCAGACTGCCATCGGAATGGTGGGTGAAGAGCCCTACCTTATCTCAGATCTGGACCGGCGAGGCCGGCGGAGATCCTTTGTAGACAGGTATGACCCCAGCCTGAAAACCATGATCCCTGTGAGACCTATGCAAGGTAAGCCAGGAGGAGGATTGGAGGGAAGGCCAGGTCAGAACAGTCTCCAGCTTATCAAGAGAGTGGGCACTGCCCCTGCTCCCTGCCCTATGCTGCTGCTCTACATGCTTTTTGTCCTTTATCCATCCATCCATCCATCCATCCATCCATCCATCCATCCATCCATTATCCATCTGTTCATCCATCCATCCATCCACCCACTCATCCATCCATCATCCATCTATCCATCCATCTACCCACCATCCATCCACCATCCTTCTAACATCCATCCATCCATCCATCCATCCATCCACTCATCCATCTATCCACCTGTCCATCACGTCCCTTATTCATTGCTTGGCCACTCACTTCCTGACCCCTCCTGCTCTTTGGTGAGAGGCAGGCAATAGCTCATGTCTAAGAAGATGCGTTGCAGCATCTCCAGTACTTCTCTGTCTGCCTTTAGTGTCTCCTTCCATCTACCCCACATCAGCTGAGACCTTCTTCTCTTCCAGGTTATGCTCTGTCCCCAGGTGAACTTATCCACCCCAGAGGCTTAAACACCAAACACAGGCAGACATAGTAACGCCCATCTTCAGTCCGTGCCTCTCTTCCAGGCTCTGAATTCTGATCTCCACCGTCTGACGGGGCAGCTGCATGTGGACGACTCACAGCACCTTACAGCTAAAGCTGCATTCTTCACCCTTGACCCCTACCTGATGCTATTCTCTCCTTCTTCCTGTTTCCCATCTCTGTAAACTCCATTCACACAGTTCGTCAAGCCAGAAACCTGGGATCCTTGATCCCCCTTTCCCTGTTCACTCACATCTGATTAATTCATCAGTAGGGCCTGTTGTCTCTCTCAGTCCATCTTTCCTTAAATCCGTTTCCTTTCAAGCCAGTGTCAAGCCACTGCCCCTTCTCACCTGGATGCCGAGTCTCCTACTGGGGTCTGCCTGCTTTTGCCTTTGCTTCCCCCATAATGCACTGCTCTCACAGCAGCCAGAGGGTTCTTTTAGGTGTATAGCACGATCTTGTCACCTGCACTTCAAAGCCTTCAATGGCTTCCTCGGCATTGAGAAGCCCCGCCTCCCAGGCTCCTGTCAGCCCTTCTTCGCTCACCACACCCTCCTGTCACACTGGCCTTCTTTCAAATCTGCCCGGAGAAGATGTCCCTCCTGATTTTTCCGTTGCCTCTGTCTTTTACCATAACTGGTATTGTGCCAGAGATGGGCAGCAGGAGCAGGAAACGCAAGCCTGGGAAGTGCCCACACGCCAGAAACCAGCCTGTGCTGGGCCAGGACCTTGCTTCCTGCCCCTTCTGCATCCCGTCCGCACATAAAGGAACAAGGGAAAATTAATGCTGCTCGTCTGAAGCCACCACTGCCAGGGGGAGGGTCGTGGGAAGCCCCCTTGCAAAGCGTGTCCATCGGAGTGGTTTCAAACAGCCAGTGGAAATGTAAGTCCCTTTCCTTCTTCCTCTTCTTGCCTCCCAGATTTCGAATCCTTTGGGACGAAGGGGTAGAAAAGGTGGAGAAAGCCTCTCTGGGCTGAGTGGTCTGGAAATTCCAGACAACCCGTGTGTTGATGGACACTGCGGCCAATATCCTGTGCTTTGTCATGGCAGCCACAGGGCCGGTGAGTGGGGCTGGCCCTTCTTCTGCCTCGTCTGCAGTCCCCAGCCTGACAAAGAATGCCATTAGTTACTTTCTCTATGAGCTCGTGGGTTTAGTACGTTGTCATTATCTTTGAGCTCCTCGGGGGGCGAATTTTTATAAAGCTAATCCTTGCCAAGCACAGCAGCAGCCACTGAAATTAATTAAAAAGTTTGCCTCATAAAGTCAGCTTGCTGACATTAACTGAGGCCTCCCATCCCGCCTCAAGCCCCAGCGGCCCTCTCCTCTCTCCACTGCGCTGTCTTACAGACGATCCTGCTTCACCAAATCCTCCAGCAGACCGAGAGCACCTCCAGGAACGTGTGGGTGGCACTGGCCTGTGCGTCATCCTTTTGGCCACTGAGTTCACCAAAGTCCTCTTTTGGGTGCTCGCCTGGGCCATAAATTACCGCACGGCAATCCGGTTAAAGGTGGCTGTCTCCACTCTGGTTTTTGAAAACCTGGTGTCCTTCAAGACGCTGACACACATCTCAGTAGGGGGGTAAGCTGGTCCAGAAGGAGTCTAAGTTAGAAAAGGAAGCCTGAGTTTCCGAGTATGCGTGAGCTGTGCTTCCTGGAGGGGGCGTCTGCCTCCCTTTGTTTGTCAGAGAAAGGAGAAATTCAGAGAAATTCAGAGAAAGGAGGGTCCGTTTGAGCTGGAGGATTTGGACAGTCTTACTGGTCCAGTTGGGCTCCTGGCGACCTCACCCATCCCTTTGGGGATTGTCAGTAGGACACGGTGGCAGTAGAGCACACTACAGGACTTTAATAAAACTGATTGACCAATACATCTGGCCATTCCAATGGTGCAGTAATTGGGGTGCCATGGCCGTAATCAAGTCCATGCCTGTTGGGCTTCAAAATGGACATTTTCTTAAGCCCTTAATTCTTCTTCTTCTTCTTCTCCTTCTCCTCCTCCTCCTCCTCCTCCTCCTCCTCCTCTTCTTCTTCTTCTTTTTTTTAAGATTTATTGGGGAAGGGGAACAGGACTTTATTGGGGAACAGTGTGTACTTCTAGGACTTTTTCCCAAGTCAAGTTGTCCTTTCTGTCTTAGTTGTGGAGGGCGCAGCTCAGCTCCAGGTCCAGTTGCCATTCCTAGTTGCAGGGGGCGCAGCCCACCATCCCTTGCGGGAGTCAAACCAGCAATCTTGTGATTGAGAGGATGCACTCCAACCAACTGAGCCATCTGGGAGCTCAGCGGCAGCTCAGCTCAAGGTGCTGTGTTCAATCTTAGTTGCAGGGGACGGAGCCCACCATCCCTTGGGGGACTCGAGGAGTTCAACTGGCAACCTTGTGGTTGAGAGCCCACTGGCCCATGTGGGAATCGAACCAGCAGCCTTCGGAGCTAGGAGCATGGAGCTCTAACCACCTGAGCCACAAGGCCGGCCCAGCCCTTAATTCTTAGTAGTGAAATCCTCACTTTTTACAAAAGAAAATTTTCCTAGTCACGGGAACCCCAAGTGATGTTGGGTAACAGGAAAAACTTGCTTCTTTCCTACAGTTTTTCTTTCAGTATGTTCAAAGCCTCTTGCATCAATTATGGTTAGATTCAGCTGCATATAACAGAAAACCCTGCATAACAACGGGTTAAACAAAATGAATTCTCTTCACTCTGTGCAGGATGGAGTCTGGAAGAGGTCAAACCAGGGCTGCTATGGGGATTTCCGGATCTTTCCATGTATTTTTTTCATCACCATCCTAGCACATGGCTCCCATAATCATTCAAGTCGGGCGCTGGAGATCCAGCCATCCCATCCGCATTTCAGATAGCTGGTAGGAGGAAGGAGAGAAGAACCAAAGGGGTACGTCCTCTAAGTTGAGTTGGCTCCCTTTAGGAATCCATCCCCAAAGCCCCATTTGACACTTTGCTTGTATCTCTTTGCCTCTAACATAGTCACGTGGCCACACCCCTTCCACAAAGGAGGCTGGGAAATGTCTTTAGCTGGGCACCTTTCTACCTGGAACGAAGCAGAGTTGTGCTAATGAGAAGGAGAGCTAGACACAGGGCAGGCAGCCAGCAGTCTCTCCAGCTTGCTGCTAGATGGAAATACTACCCTTTACGTCCCTCTTCATTCAGATTCTCAGCCCTGAGAGACTGACTCTTCAAAGTCAGACCAGAATGAGACGCACAAAACTCATCGTGTTAGCCCCCTGATAAACCCTCTTCCCTTTAAGGCAGTTTTTCAATTCTCTCCTCAGATCCCTCAGCCATTGTAAAAGCCTTCAACTGAGAAAACGTTTAGGTGGCCCTTCCAAAGCCTGAACCCATGTGCTTTCTTTCCAGGTGCTCAATATACTATCAAGTGATAGCTATTCCTTGTTTGAAGCTGCCTCGTTTTGTCCCTTGCCAGTCACCATCCCTATCCTTATGGCTGTTTGTGCGGCGTACGCCTTTTTCATTCTGGGGCCCACAGCTCTCATCGGGATATCTGTGTAGGCCATATTCATGCCCATCCAGGAAACGGCACGTCTTTGCCGGGGTTACTGCTTCACGCTTGCACTTCCCACACACTCACTGAACTGGACAGAAGGCTTCATTTCCAGGCCGTGGACCTGAAGCCTGCCCCCACTTTGTGCTCACAGATGTGCCTTCTTTTCCTGGCACAGCATAGTTTTTTAAAAACTTGACCTTGAATGCCCTTGGGGATGGGGGAGGCACATACTTCTCCCGTTTGTCAAAGTTCCTGACGCTCTCTTTGCATCCTGGGGATTCATGTATTTGTATCACCTGCCTGATCACTGGGGTGTCCCCAGACCATGTCAGCTGCCACAGCTCAAGGGAAGGACTCAGCCAAGACTCGCAGTCTGACCTCCCTTACAACTTCTCCTGGCGCTTACACTCCAATCCTGGGTTTTCAGGCCAACTGCAACTCAGCAGTTCTCCCGGAACAGTGTTTGGACCTTGATTTCAGATGTTTATGGCTAAGCTCAGTTCAGCTTTCCGAAGGTCAGCAATTTCAGTGACAGACAAGCGCGTTCAGACAATGAATGAGTTTGTGACCTGCATCAAGCTGATTAAAATGTCCGCGTGGGAGAAATCCTTTACCAAGACCATTCAAGGTAGGGTGAGCGGCTGCGTAAAGAACCACTTACCCTGTAGAAGGCGACCTTGTAAGGGGCCCTTAAGGTTCCTGGGGTCAGGTGTCCTAGAAGGGGGCTGAAGGGACCCCCCGAGCTGCTCTGCAGGTTTTTCAAAGGGTTATGAAGATTTGATAATAGAAGCAGGCATCTGTTCTGGTGAGCCCAAGGGCTCGGCAGGTAAGCACCATATGGTTTGGCCTTTCCCGGGACATATGGACGCTGACTGACCAGTTAGTCACCTTTTAAAAAATAATCCACTAAAACATTGTGAGCAGAAGAAGAGCTGTCTCAGGCTATTTCCGTGACTTAGGAAATGTCTGCACACACGCCCATGCCCACGTCCACACACACGCTTCCACAGAAACCCCTCCGCGCCTGCGGCAGCAGCCTCCTCATGGGATGACCCCCTGACTTGACATATCTTGCGCAGATAAGAGGACCTATGTATAGCTTTTCTTTTAGAGACGATATGAAAGCCACTTCAGTCAAATAGAAATGCAAATCTAATTGCAGGAACATTTCCATAATTGCTGGCATAGACTCAGGTGGTTGACCAGTTAATGATCTGAACCACTCTTACAATTGACTCTCCACATCTGCAATTACACTTTTAGACCAGCATGTAATTGGGCCGGAAGCTGTATATCCATGATTCAGGGAGTGGCTTCAGAAAACCTGCTTCTCAGCTTGCCAAAGAAGGCACCTCAGGTTGGGACCCTGGTGGCCCTACGGGACCCGCTTTGAAGACTCAGAAATACTTCTTCACACATTGAACTCACCTGAATTGATTGGATTTGAATAAATTTGGTTCCATTCAACTTAATTCAATTTAACACGAGCTAGACTAAGTCAATAAATATTTACCAAGTTCCTACTATGTGTAAGGCCACGGGGGCTACACAAATGAGCAGGGAAAGGGTCCCTGCTTTTAAGAGTAAGGGAGGATGAGCTAACTAAGCTCAAATATAGCTGTAAGTTTGTTGGCTGTACCTCCAGAATATGCCTACAATCTGTCTGCTCCCCTCCAAGCCAGTATCCTCTGCCTTCTGGACAATAGCATCCCCCGTTTTCCTCCTTCCCCCTAAAATCTATTATGCATTCAGTGGCCCAGGTGACCTTTTAAAAATGTCAGTCAGTGCTCGCTTGGACAGCACATATACTAAAAAAAATGCCAGTCAGATTCTGTCCCTCCCCTGCTGGCAAATCTTTGGTGGCTTCTTATCACACTTAGATTATCCAAATTTACGATTCTGAATGAAATGCAGACTCCTTCATAGGGCCTATCATATCCAGCATGAGCTGGTCCCTGCTGATCTCGCTGATTTCACCGCATCTTACCGTACCCTTGGATAACTCTTGCTGTTCCCTCTGCCTGGAGTGTCTTACGCTATAAGTTCATGGTGACTTTGTCTTGACCCTAGGTCTCCTCTCAGTGTCACTGACTCAAAGAGGCCTTCTTACCACAGTCCTAGGCAGCTCCACGCCCCACCACGCCCCTGAATCACATCACCCCACTCATCTTGTTCATATCACCCAACACAATCTGTAATGATCTTATTTATTTTGTTCTCTGTCATCCCTACCGGAAGAGAGCTGAGACCCTTTTACTCCAATCAGATTAACATTTGTTAAATGAGGGAACACGTGAATTAATAATGGGATAGAAAGGGTAAAATGCCACAAGAGAAACTGAGAGAAGTTCCACAGAGGTGAGAACGTTGGGTGTGAGAGATCAGGGAAGGCCTCTTGGAAGAGGTGGCACTTCTGATAGGCCTTGTAGGGTAGCGAGAGTGTGGGCACTGACAGAGCTGGGGAAGCCCAAGGGAGGGGCAAAGGCGGGAGGTGGAGAGGTAAGCAAGCGTGCGTTTGGGTCAGGAGGTGGCCGGTGTTCTCCAGGCAAAGGGCACGTGGGCAGCAGAGCTTTGGACCCCAGTAAAACTGGGCTCCCATGTATCTCGACCACTTAAAAGGCAAATTTCTTAACCTACTAAGACTTTTCTCTCCTGTTGAAAGAGCATAATAATAGCCTCTCCCTTGTCCCGTGAAGTGAGAGCAATCTAATGAGAGAACGTCCACACAGCCTTCAGCAGAGTGCCTGGCACATAGTGGGTACGAATGGTCATGGTGCCATGTTGCCAACATGAAAGGGCTGTTGCAGAGGATGTGGAATTGAAGTTGAGGACTTTTAACTGAGGTTTGAACTTAATCTGTGAGAGGTGCAGAGTCATGGCACTTAGAAGGGAGAAATGCTCGTGGGTTTTGTCGCTATTCCTGGGACACGGGGCGGTGCCCTAAGCTGGCAGTCTTCAGGCCAGCACAGGGGTTTTGTTTGTCCTGTACAGTATTTAAAAACCCTTTTCAATTAGTTCCTGACATTTAAAAATAGGGAGTTATCTCACCACAGTCCAGATCTCAGACTTGGCAAAAGCTAGGGTCTGGTGACCCTAGGCCGCCTACACGGGGAGGTGGCTGTCCCTTTGGCTGGTGCACGTGGTCCCCATTTTGCCGCCCTCTACACCCTCCCTCTGGTTTTACTTTCTGTCCACTCCCTTCATTTACGGTATTTGGCTGGCCCCTGCAGGCATCTGAGCCTAGGACTCCTGACACACAGAGAATGGGGCTGGAAACCCTCCAGCAATGACAGCTGACGTGCACTGAGCTCCCAGGACGGGCTGGGTTTGTGCCCAGGGCTTTCTGTGCTTCCTCTCATTTCAACTTCACAACAGGGATCCTTAACTCTCTGTGGAAGGAGGTGCAGGCAGGGGTAACACCGGTGCTTGACATGCAAAATAAGACCAGCGTGGACTGTTACATATTTTGAAGACATAGGAAGAGGGAAAGGAAACTACTGGAAAAGCTGCATTTGTCCCAAGTGGAAATTCAGCCCTGGCCCCCATTGCGTCCACCGTAGCCACCGTACTGACATTCACCTGCCACATCCTTCTGGGACGCAAGCTCACCACCTCAGTGGTAAGCATATCTTGATGGCTGGCCTCTTTTGCACCCCAACTCCGCAAGTGCCAGGTGGGAAGCTCCCCCCCACTTCTGCCCGGCACTGGCACCACAGCACCCCGTCTGGTGGGTCAGGTGGTGCCAGAATTCCATTCCTGACAAGGGGGGGCTCACAGCAACTATCGTCCGGTCCATGGCAGGGCAGGGGGCGTAGTTAACGCTGAACAGTCTTACTGAAAACAAAACTTACTGAAAACAAAACTGAAACCAAGCAAGCACTTGAGTGTATTCTTCATGGTGAGTCAGACATTACCCGAGGGTGAGTGTGTGGATGTGATCTGGGTGGGAGGAGGTGTAGGCAGCGGGTGAGGAGGTCCTGCGGGATTGGGGCCAGAGTCCCCTTGCTGATGTCACACTCTGCTATTTACCAGCTATGACTAGTGGCAGGTCATCGAACCTCTCTTGCCTTGGTTTTGTTATCTGTAAATGGGGCGATGATAGTCCCCATGGCTGAGAAGACAGAGGATTTCTTTTCCGTGGGCGGAAAATGCTGGATAAGTGTTTGCTGTTCTTGTCTGCCTGCTCTCACCCAGGCCAGGAGGGGTTGGGTGGAAGCCTCAGGAGAGGTGGGGTGAATGTGAGGGCCTCAGGTTTTTTCTTTTTTTTTTTTTACAAGGCGGGGCTGTGCATTCAAAGGTAAAGAAACTCTGAGCTAGAGGGGAAATAGCCCCTGGCCCACATACAGAAACAAACAGCTGAAATAGTAAACCCAGTGTCTGAAGGGCGAATGGCTGGAAGAAAATGAGCAAAAGAGAGAGAGAGAAAATGAAACAAGCAAGTGTAGGTGTGCGCATAGGGGAAGAACTGCACCAAATCCAGGGTGCTGAAGGCAGAGGGGGCTGTTTGAGAAGGCAGGACGGTCCTGCAGGGGCACCCACTGGGGGCCGGCAGTCCCGTTACTGTCCTCTTTTTTTGGGAGGTGCATTGATTTTCTCAGGTTCTTCGCCTACAGTTGACTCCCACACGTATTCTAGGGGTTTGAACCCAGCCACGGAACCCAAGCCGGAACGAATGTCCTGAACAGACTGCTACCCAACTAGCGCGACTGCTTCCAACAACAGAACATTTTCTTTCCCCAGCAACACAGCAAGCAAATTAATTTGAAACCAATTGAGTGCACATAGTTAATATTCCCTGAAACGATGATTTAGAAGAGAGCTAGACAAAGAACACATTCCCTGAACGCAGCGCTCGTATTTCTTTGGATTCAGAATCCCTTGCAGTCACCTCATCTGCCAGGGGGTCAGGAGGTGAGCCCCCAGGCGAAGCGCCCGGCGCGTGCTGCTCTCTCAGCCAAGGCCTGTGCTTCCTAAGCTAAGACAGTGCTTCGGGACTGGGGAGCCACGTTCTCTTTGGGGAGGGATTTAGGACCAGATGTGATAAAGGAAGCACCCTTTATCATCCTCTTAACAACTCACTAGGATTAGTCGAAGCCGGGGGCCCCTGTCCATGGGACCCACTCAGCAGCAGATAAGATTTGTCAATGGAAGCTGTGTTATTAATTTCTTAAATGGGTGGTTAGGGAGAGGCTGCTATTTACAAGTTGGACAGATGAGAACATGAAATCTGAGATGAAGTCATCTCATATTGTGCCTCCCTGGGGCACCAACAGAGCCGGGAAATGTGCCTTCTTGGGGTCCACTGGATATTAACCACCTGTCGTGCAGGGCTCAGTGGGAAAGGCCCCAGTGAAGAGGGGAAGGGATTTTTTGGGAACGGCAGTTGAACAAAGGCTCTCAAATCTGTCCCTTGTGTGTGGGGAGGCAGAGCTGGAGGCCAGAGCTTGGGGCAGGAGAGCCAGAGGCAGTCGCTCTCTGGCAGCTTCCGCCTTCATCCCTGGGACTGTGTGTTGTGTGGAGGAAGATAGGCCAGCTCCAAAGGGCCCGTGGGAAGGGAATGATTTGAAAAAATCTGCATAGGGTTTTGAGCGAATGGTCTAGGCCAAGGAAGGATGTGGTATGAATGGAGATTTCAATACATTCACTTAGAGCCCTTCCCTAGACCTTATGCTCTCTGGACTGTCAGAGACAAGGGCATAAATTCTCCACCACTTGGGTGAAAATCCAGAAGCAAACTGTATTAAAATGTTGCTATCCCTGATTTGCCAACCCATGATTTCTGAGCCATGAAATGAAAGAAATTGTTCCTCTGAGAATCCCAACTGCACCACTGTCTCCCCTCTCAGGAAGCTGAATCCCCGTGGATGTAATGGTTCAGAGCCAAGGCCACATCTCTTCCTAAACCTCCTCCCTCTCTTTTGTTCTTCAGGCATTTAGTGTGATCGCCATGTTTAATGTAATGAAGTTTTCCATCGCGATCTTGCCTTTCTCGGTCAAAGCAATGTCAGAAGTCAATGTCGCTCTAAGGAGAATGAAGGTATAACTAACACTGGGTGAGTAGGGAAAAAAGATCTAATTTTTGGGTGGGGAAGTTGCAGACATGGGAAAGCTGTGTGGACCCACTGGAGGGCTGGGCTTGGTGGACTTTGGGAGAAGGCCCTCCATTCAGACTTGGATTGGTAAATGTGTGTGGAAGAGAGTATGTGCATTTGTAGAAAAATGAGATGGAGTTGCCTTCCAGAGAGACGACTTCCTGATTCTCTACTCTTTATCCAAGTTGTTCTGGGAGTGGGACATTACTGGAAATTACTACCTAGCGCAAACAAAGATGAGGCAGGGGTGAGGGGATGAGAGCCTACTTGGTTTGTCCTATAATGGCTGTGCTGATGGCAGTGATGAAGAGGGTAGGAGGGACGCCACATTTATGCAATATTTAGGCACTTTATTCATTCATTTATTTGTTCATTAAAGACTCAGTGTGCCTCCTACACACAAGGCATTGTGGGACATGCAGGTACAAAGAAGAGAGAGCCTTTACTCCAGTCTAGCGTCGGACCAGGTACCCCGGTGATTGCTGTACACAGTAAGGAAGTAAGTGACACGCAAGCAGGGCAGATGAGGTGGTTCTGAAGTGGAGGTAAGGACAGGAAAAGGAAGGCATCCCAGGCCGGAGAACAGCATGTTCACACATCTGCAAATTCACGGAAAGAGCTTACTCCAGCCAGAAATCTGGACGCCACAAGCATCCTAAGTGTGTGGACCCCTCACCACTCACCTCCAGCCAGCCACGAGCCCTGCGGACTCATGTCCTGGTCACTGGATCCCCTCCGTTTTAAGAGATACCACTGTGAGACTGACTAGAAGGTACACTGTAGAGTCACCACTTCTGAACAAGAATCATTCCCCTCCCATCAGCGGCATGTATCACGGCGTCGGGTACCTCAGACTGAGGAACACTGC
This sequence comes from Rhinolophus hipposideros, assembly GCF_964194185.1. Taxonomy (NCBI): domain Eukaryota; kingdom Metazoa; phylum Chordata; class Mammalia; order Chiroptera; family Rhinolophidae; genus Rhinolophus; species Rhinolophus hipposideros. Next base: position 3,581,647 of record NC_138067.1, on the reverse strand, counting down.
TGTTTGCTGGCTCCTCAACCTCCGGTCCGACCTTCATTCATGGCCTCACCATCTCTTGTCTGAACCATCACAGTCACTTACGGGCCACTCGTCCTTTTCGCACATCGTCCTCAAGGTCAGGTCGCATTCAGCACACAGAGAGCTGGGAAAACATTGCTCTGAGCACTGATGTTCACCTGCTGGAAATCCTGGAACCCTTGTCCTGCCCAGGACCTGGCTGAGCCCACCATCAGCGGGCCCTGTTATATCTCCACCTCCTTTCTTGCATGCTTCCTACTTTGAGCTCTGGGCCTCAGTGACTCTGAGGTGCTTGTTTCATGCTCCCACCCCAACAAACCACGCTGTTGCATGCTGTGCCCTATAGTAGAGCTCCCCCCTCCCTCCCCTGCCTCATCTATGCTTGCACTTCACCAATACAGACTCAGCTCAGGCGTCCGTTACTCAGACCTCCTGAATGGGGAGCCACGTGTACCTTCTCTGGCCGGTACAGTGCTTTGTCCCATTTTATTGAAATGATCTGTGCACGTTCCCATCTCCCCCCAGACTGTAATCTCTTCAAAGGCAGGAGGAGCCATGCCTTCTCATTTCTGCTGTTTACCCCAGAACCTGGGGCAGAGTGGGCGCTTGGCAAATGCTTTGTTGACCTAAGCTCCGTGGGGACCTAAGGAGAGGACACAGCAGAGACTGAGAGTGTGACCTTGGTTTCACCAGCATTAGGGCCAAGCAATGAAGCTCACCACCCAAAGACAGGCAAAAGTTGGCTCTTGGGCATGAGGGTCAACTGCTGGGATGAGCCTTCTCCAGGTGGGTGACCCACTAGGCCTTGTGGCTAAGGAGCCATCTGTCCTAGAGAGCACGAGCTAGCAGATGATTCTCCTGCAGGTTCTCCTAGGAGCATACCTTCAGAATACCTTCCTGGATGTCCTAGCTAGAATCGCTAAGATTGTGATTTTGGGGTCATGAGGAGATCTACTGGGATGATTCTTGCAAATGGATGATGTCTATCCAGTTAATTTTGTTTCTTTAATTTTAGAAAATTCTCATAGCGAAAAACCCCCCATCTTATATCACCAACCAGAAGACCTAGATACTGTCTTGCTTTTAGCAAATGCCACCTTGACATGGGAGCAAGAAGCTGGCATGAAAAGCAACCTAAAGAAAGTGGAGAATGAGCAAAAGCAGCAGAGGCTGGAGATGTACCGTTTGAGTCCATCAGCCCAAGAGGTCACTGGCCCAGAGCAGCACAGCGGCAGCTGCCAACCAGTTCTGCAGAATATAAGCTTTGCGGTGAGAAAGGTGGGTATGGGGCTAACGGGATGGCCGCCAGCCCTCCTCCTCGCGTCACACAGCTCGGGGCTTCTCAAGGCCCGACACAGTTCAGCATGTGTGGAGATGGGCGCGGGCTGCCTCAAGCAGGCTGTTTTCTTCCCCCGCTGTGAAAGCCATGTACGTGAACAGTGGAGCCACCCTCTTCAAGCCGAGGAGACGGTGGCAGTATTAGTAGTGACCTTTACACCCCGACGGCGTTTGGAGCTCGTTTCAGTGTTGAATGGACAGTCCATTCAGGTGGTTAGGCACTAACCGACTAACTTCCATACATCTTTTCAGATTTGTTCTTAATTTTACATGGGAATACCATGTTATGTAATAACGACCTTTCTGAGCGGGTGCATAATAACTCATTTAACCACCCCAATAACCCTACGAGGTAGGTTCTGTAGCTCCCCCCACTTCATGATTGAGGACCCGAGGCACAAGGAAGTTAAATAAGTCGCCCAAGGTCCTGCAAGTGGCAGGAAAGGGCTTCATACCCAGGCTCTGTGCTCTTCACCACCACGCAGCTCTGCTCTTGGGAAAAGCAAAATGAGGTCAACAGCAACCCAGCAATGGACGCCAGCCAGTCTGTGGCTGCTCCCCTGCCCTCAGGGCGGAGAGAGAGAATTTAGACAACGTTCTGCATTTCGGGACTGTCTGGCCTCCTCCTGCAGGTGGCGAACTGGGCAGCGGCATTCCCGGGTGGCAGCGTTGATTTTGCTGCAGAGGATTCTGCGTTCACCTCGCGCCTGGCATTTTAATCTCCTATCATGTTCCCGCACCCTTCCCCCGTGTGGGCACCACAGAAGGAGAGGTCCTTATTTACTATGTGATACTGAGCTCGGTAGCTGGTGCGGATGGGTGCCTCTTGCAGCGAAGGGCTGTCTGGCCCCTCTCCGCTGGAAACGCTATTGGGCTATTGGTCGGTTGGCTGAGCGTGATGGATTCGGCTCTCAGTTGAGTCCTGCTCTGTGCAGCCCACTCTGCTTTGTCATCACTTTCCCCGCCGGTGCCCAGCGGCCCCCACACTGCCCTGCCCACCTCGGCCCCCTCCCGAGGCCCGAGCGCACTGCTCTCCTGTCCCACAGAAGTTGCTCTTTAGGCCTCCAATTGCTTTCCTCTTCTTCCGTACGTTGGTGACGTCTGGACTTGCGCTGTGATCACGGACATGGTCAAGGTTTGTGACCTAAGGTGAAGACAGTGGTGGCAGCACAGTGAGTCACACGAATGAAGGGTGCGCTCTGGAGCCTGGAGAACCTGGGTCCAGGCTCAGCCACTGACCAGCGGCGCGACCTGCGGTGCACTAACCTCCTGCAGCCTGTTTCTTTACCTTTTGACGGATATTTGAATAATACTACCCACTTCGCAAGGTGGGTGTGAGAACCGAGAGAGACCATACACAAACGCTAATCGTGCTGATCTGAGCTGCTAACAGCCAAGTCCAGCTGAACTGCTGGCCCTCAGTGTCCCAAATTCAGGGCATCCATTGTTTTCTGCATTTACCTCCAGGATTCCATCAGACTGTAGCCTCCCCGGGGTCAGGGCGTGGTCTGTCCTTGTCATGGTGTCGCTCTGCGCTGAGCCCAGGGCCTGGCATACAGGCGGCTCCCAATATCGTTTTGTGGATGAACGAAGGGATAATCACAAACCCAGGGAGTGGAGGCCTCGTGGGTTTTCTGCTAAAGACAAGGATGAATCTAGAAAGTTCAGACCTAGCGCCATGTGGAGGACAGGACTCAAAGGACAGCCGCGTGTCTGAGCAGGCAGGATCCATCCCTGTTGTCTCTTGGTCCCAAAGGCTCCATAAGGCCCCAGTTCCCTCAGGTCCTTTTAGTGGAATTCAAATGGAGCAGCTTCTCTCCTCTGCGCGTCAGGGACCTTTGGGCTCCACGAGGCAGGGGCCACATCTGCCCCCTTTACCCCCAGCACAGCATGGAGCCTGGAGTTCAGGAAAGACTTGTCAAAGGATTGATTCCTGACGATAGCAGCAGCCCTCCTGTGCTAGGTCTGACAGGCAGGTGACGGGCCCTGGGGTCCAGCTCAGGTGGGGAGGAGCCATGTGTGGGATCCCAGAGCGCTGGTCTTAGAATGTTCTTGGGTGTTTCGATTGTAACATTGCAATGTCTGCCTGAACACAAGAGTGGACTCGTGCCCTCCTCTGAGCCTCCACGTGCATTCTTGCTCTGCGTGCCGTGGCTTCCCAGACATCTGCATGGCTCACCCTCACCTCCTTCATGTTTTACTCAAACGTCACCTGTAGCAGATACAGACAGCGGTCCACCCATGTGCTCTGGCCATCTCCTAACTGCCAGCTCTGCCTCTTTCCCCTGGGGCCCTCCCCACCACCCACAAAGTGCCAACAGACGAGGGAGCGGGTCTCAAATGCTGACTGGCGGGTTTTATCCCGACTCCCCCCGCCACTGCGGAAACAACACCACACTCCGTTCCTGTTTCCTCGAGTTTCCCAGCTGCACTGAGCTCCCTGGGCCTCCTGTGGGAGCTGACCTAACAGTATGTCCTTGATAGGCTCCCTTCTCTTTCCTGGTGTTTCCTGCACCTCCAAAACAAGCTCCTTTCACTCAAACCCTGGATTTAGGGCCTGTTTCTGGGAGAATGAGTGAAGCCATCTACCTTTCCAGGAAGGCTTCCACCCATGGGCACCACCTCTTCCCTGTTTTGTCTGTTTCCATGGCAGGCGTCTGACACACTCTGCACTTGACTTATCCTGCTTACTCTCTGTCCCCCATCCGGCCTTTAACCTCTATTGGATGTGCTTCCCTGGAGCCTGGGCACAGGATGGCCCTCAGGGCAGGACCTGGTGCTCCAGGCCAGCAAAGGTGTCTCACATCACCACTCGCTCGCTCGCTCACTCGTACTTGATTTCGAGAAGCCCTCCGCGCACTCTGACCACTGCGCAAGGGAAAGCACTTAATGAGAACTTAGGCTCCTGCACCCACCCAGGCTGTGTATCTGGGATTGGTGAGAGGTTGCAACTGCCGCCTCCCAGAGCCAGCAGGGACCCCATGGTCCCCACCCGCTCAGTCTGCAGACGACACCTGGGGCCAAGGACACCCTCTAAGGACAGGGAGAATGACTGTTTTTGCTGTCTCTCTGGCAGGGGAAGGTCCTGGGGATATGCGGGAATGTTGGAAGTGGAAAAAGCTCCCTCATTGCAGCTCTCCTTGGACAGGTGAGCTGTGTGGCTGCGCTGTGAGGCTGGAACACTAAGGTGACAGTGACATGGTTCCCTGCCTGTCATGTTTGGGGCCCTGTGAGAACAGCAGACCCAGCGGCTGGACACGGGGCACGTAGGTAGTTGAGGATCATTTCCAGGAGGTTAATGAACTTGGCAGCTGCACGCTCCTTGGCCAGACAGGGGCTGCGCTTTTCACAGACTCTCGGGTTTGCCTCCTGAGGCTGTGTGTTAAATGGGGACTGCTTCCTTGCCGAGAGCTCCGTCTTGGTCAAAGGAAGAGATGGGTCATTAAGTCCATCGTTTTCCCCACGACTCAAGCTGTCTTGATTAGCAAGGCCAGCCCGGCAGCTTAGCAGGGAAGGACCCGGGAGCCTGAGACTCACAATGACTTTGGATGTGTTTTTCCCTCGTCGGTCTCCATGCCCTGGTGTCTGCCCAGAGCAGCTGCTCGAGCAAGCCTTCCTCCATGACAGAGTGGCTGAATGCACGCACGAACGAAAGCAGCGGTGTGCCCCCAGCTTCTCTCCACACCTCATGGTAGGAAGAGGAGGAACCCGGGGTTCTCGTCCCTTGTCTTCAGCTGTGTGACCCCCAAGGAATGGCCAAGCCGCGTACAGAATTCACAGACTCCTCAGTTGTCAGAGTTTCTCATCTCAAACGAGTGAGAAACTTTCTGGGGAAATATATTACGTCCTCTTTCCCCCCACTTTGCTGCTCCTGGAGAGAAGTTTGGGCACCTGGCACTGTCCTTGCCTGCAGCAGGGAGAGGGGAAGGCACCTTTGAAGAAATGGGGCTGCCAGGCTCCGAACAATCCCCCCGACCAGGGTGACTTTTTTGGACTCACTTCTAGAAAGAGTGAGAACTCCTTCTCTGCCCAACGGTGGAGGCGGGGGCTGGGGCAGAATCAGGTGAACTCCCGAGATCCCAGAAGCCTGCTCCGGATTCCTCGGAGACGGGTGTGTTACAGGTGGCCCCGGCCAGTTCTTTACCTTACAGGATGCTGTGAGGCTCTTCCCGCACCCTGTAAGAGAGGAGCCCGCCTCTGCTCAGACCCCCGCAGTGATGGGAGCGCATCACAGCCAGTCCCCTCTTTGGAGAGGTTTGGTATCCACTGCAGTGACATTTCCTCCTTTGAACTTCTACCCTCTGCTCTGCTCCCTCGGACCGTCCCAGAGAAAATAACTGTGTCTGCCCTGTGACAGGGGTGGGGTAAGGCCCCTCACTGTGGTCACTGGGGAGGCTGGGTGGCTAAGCGAGCGGGCTCCGGACTGCCTGGGTTCACCCTGTCTCGGCTTTATGTTCACCGTTTCATCTTGGACAGGTATCGTCACCTCTCCGAGCCTCAGTTTCCTCATCTGTAAAATGGGGCTAAGGAGGGTCATAGTGAGGGTTAAACGACATACTGTATGTAATGTAACAGTCGGCTGTAGCGTGATTCGCAGCGGCAGTGACCATTACTTTATATGCACTTCACACAGTGCCTGGCATATGCCGTTCATCGTAGCTGTCATATTACTATTACCATTATCGTCACCATTCTGTGTCCTGCAAGGTTAATGTTCTTTGCCCCTTGGACCATTCCTGAGGCGAAGCAGCATCACCTCCCTCAATCACCTTGGCCATCCTCCTTCTCTGTCTCTGACACACTCTCACTGTCCCATGAGCGTCAGCCCTCAGCGTCGCATCACAGCCGGCCTCCATGTTTCCTCTCCCGACGGCTATGAACACGGCCTCACCAATAGCATCTACTGGGGCCATCTTAAATGAACTTGTGCCCTCAGGGTCACAGACTGGAGCCCAGGCATGTTTTTTAATTGGATTGTCCAATGTTTTAAAAGTCCAAAATTTCCACAGGAAACTAGATTTTCTGCTCCTCTTGCAAAATGCGACACTCTGGCTGCACGAGGCCTGCATCCTTGCACAGCACCAGCTCTGCTCCTGAGGACAGGGCAAGGCAGGGCCACCACCATAACAGTGCAGGATGTGGCAGGGCCACCGCCACAACAATCCAGGTCCACTGGGGGCCTGGCTGAGGAAGGGGAGCCAGTCAGTGCACCCGAAGGAAAAGGGAGCTTTGGTGATGGGTCCGCTCAGGGGGCACCTTGCTTGAGCTGCACCAAGGTGCTGTGTATGCTAGCAGCACCCTGCAGACAGGACTCACCACTGCCTTTTCTAGAACATTCCTGACTGGCCCCTTGCAGATGGTTGACTTTGAGACCCTCGATACCCACAGTTGGGCTTTGCAGTGTGTGGACAAGACATCCTGTCACCCTTCTGCACCTTCAGAATGAACGCTCAGTGACAAGGGGGTGCAGTGGGCCCCGGGGAGGTCGGCGGGTCTGCGTCTGAAGGGGGTCTGGTACTGTGGTTCCAGATGCAGTTACAACAAGGGGCTGTGGCCGTCGGCGGGACCCTGGCCTGCGTTTCCCAGCAAGTGTGGATCTTCCATGGAAATGTGAGAGAGAACATATTATTTGGAGAAAAGTATGATCCCAAAGGTAAGACGAGGTGCTGTCGTGCTTGGGACGCTCTGCTACACACGTGACCCCATTGGTAATGGCTGCTGAGCTTCTTTTTGTTTTGTTTTTGAACAAGTCCTGGTTCAACACTGATCAGATCCAAATGGGTGATGCTTTTTCTCCTCCTGACCGAGGGTTGGGGAGAGGTGCCTTCTGCTGACCACTGGTCACACTCTCGGGCACAGATGGAATTGACACGTGGCTCCCGGTGCTGAGCAGTGTATGTTTGGAGGGTCTGTGTACCAGTGCACGTGTTCTCTGAGAAGAGGAAGGCAAATCTGGCAGTTTTGCTTTAGGCCAAGTAACCAAAACTTTGCTTGAAATCATGAGCAGCAGGTATGCAATTCATCAGCGCTGCAATGATTACGTGACATCAGAGATATCACGAGATGTTGCTATTCATGTCCTCAAAATGAAACAAATTCAAAGTTCAAGTCGTAATTCTGCAGACACTGTGGGCCGTTATCTCTGAGCTCTGGCAAGCAGCAACTTCCTGTGGTTCTCTGCGGGGTTGGCTGTGCTGCCATGTACAGACTCTCCTTAGAGCCCCATAACCACCCGCTTAGGGAGATCCTGGCCCCATTTTACAGATGAAAAGGCTGCGGCCCAGAGAGGAGAGCTGACCTGCCCAGGGCAAAGCTGTTCAGTGGCAGAGCTGAGGCCTGAACTCCAGGCCAGCAGCACCGGCTCCTGCTGGATGCCTGGCAGCTGGGCCACCTGAAGCCTCCCAGTGCAGTGCAGACACAAGGGATTGATTTTATGAGTCAGGCTGTCAGCTTTCCAACGGCTGCCTGGACTTCCCCATGCTCTTATCTGAACCCACAAACTCTGCCTTTGCTGGCCTGCACGCGCCAGCATGTGGGTTCCCAGCAAGAGGTCTGTCAGCGCCCTCCTCGTCCCCCGCCATGGCGTCCTGCTGCCAGGAGGCTCGGGAGTGGCAGGAAGCTCTGACCAGCGCGGCTGTCCTTGGCACCAGCTGAATTGCTCTGCTCAGCACTCTCAGCCTGCCATAGACTGGCCACTTCGCAGCCCCGCCTGGAATGGCTTCTCTCTCTTTTCGGAAGCCATGGCTACAAGGAAGTGTTCCTGTCTTTATCAGTGAGGACGTCAGCGGGCAAACATTGACCGCATAACCTGCACTGCCCAAGACCACGGGGGACACGGGGGTGGCTCAGAGGTATCTCAAGTCTGGAAGGGGCTGCAAAAGACGCACAGAAATGACAGTGAAACAAGGAGGAAGGTGCCAAGTGACAGGGGCTGAGCTGGATTGCTCAAAGGCAACAGAGGTCACAAGAGGAAAGAGAAGCTGGCGCTTCAATTGGGCCTCAAAGGATGGATCGAGTCCCCTCCACATGTGGCATCTCTAGCAGCGGTTTTGCTCCTGGGATGGACATTGTGGCTTTCAGGCCCAGGATGGAGGGAGGAAGTTTAAGATGGGGGGGTGGGGAGTGGCCAGGGGTTGAAGATGCACTGAGCAGGCTGAAGCTCGTAGTTGGCGACTGGCAAATGTAATAATACTAACGACCCCGATGGGGAACTGGCAGTGAGCCAGGCGTGCAAACGGCGTTGCCCATGTTTCTGCTTCCTGCTCACAATCCAATGAGAGTTGTTAGCCCAGTTTTATAGGGTGGAGTGTGACGGTGAAGGAGGGACAGTCATGTGGCTAAGGTTACACAGCTGGATTCAAACCCTGGGGACAGGAAGGCACAGTGAGGGCACGAGCAGACAAAGGCAACGTCTAGTCGGGAAGATAAGCATGGTGACCACAGCTCTGCACTATGGAGGTCCAGTCCCTGGAGACCACCTGTCCTTCTGAGGAGTCCTGGGGACCCGGAGGGGACTCCTGGCACCTGACACACGTGGGCTGCAGCTGTCCTGCCAGGAGTCCTCATCGTGGGGCGGTCACCTCAGCCCTGGTCCAGTCTTCGAACCTCGCCAGGCAGCTATGTGACCTCAGGCATGAACTGTCTTCCCCCCAGGGCTCAGTCTCCTGAGAGAGCCCACCTTTCACCAAGGTCATTTTATCTCATTCTTGACGTAGTGAAAAATGCAGGCAGCCACCAGATGGCACTGGAATGTCAGTCCGACTGTCCAGTGCTGGGAGGAGGGGGCTCAGAGCCCCAACGCAGAGCCTCTGGGCTTTTCCGGAACATTTCTCCGCTGCTTTTACTCTGGGGCATGCAGGCATGCTTCCAGATGCTTTTAGGCGCGTGGGTTGGACAACAGCTCTTTTGGGAAACAAATAAAATGAGGCCAGTGCCCGGTCCCTGAAGTCCAACCCATATTTCGAGTCATATTTTGTGAGTATGCAGAACAGAGCTGCTCAAATCACACCTAGTCTCACTGGAGAGAACTGGGGGCTCACTGGTGAGACGGGCGTCACCAGGAGCTTCCGGGGCTGGAACATGTGCCCCACACAGGCAGAAAAGGCTGTGGGGCTGGAACAAGTCCAGTCGCCCCGTCTGGAAGATGGGCTGGTAACAGCTGCCTGCTCTCTTTATGGGCTGTGGGAGATCGAGAGATTGGAAAGTTAGAAAAAGCTAGGCGAAGGTGAGACGCTGTTGTCAGGAAAATGGCTGTCAGAAAGTGTCCCAACTGGACATTAAACGCCATGCTGTTCCTGCTTAGATTGTCCAGGAAAGTGGACAAGGAGCTGGGCAGTTAGTCTGAGGGAGGCAGGAAGCCTGGAGCTGCCCAACCTGTCGGAACAGCTGTCATTTGGCCTTTGGGCACCACCATCACCCCCACACCCCACCGAGTGCACCAAAGGTAGCCACTTCTTTCCGGCTTCTAATCAAGAGCATCAAGGGTTGATTTGACCTTGGGTGGACCCCGCAGTACAGGGGATGACCTTTGGCTGTACTGCAAAGGTGTCTTCAGGCTGAGCTGTGTTAAATCTCACCAGCATGGTGCTTGCTTCTAGGAGGAAGCTTCCTGCCCTTAGGTAGGCTGATCCCACAGGGAGAACTCCGTCTCATTCCCGAAGGAGAAGGAACCCCTCTTGGCAGAAGTCGTTGATCTTAGGAGCAATATGGAAATGACTGGAAATCAAATTAGAAAAACAGAAGTGCTTTGGGTAAAAAACGTGGGATGCTATCATTAAACGTAGCTATATTTTCATCGTACAGATAAAGCTGGTGTAAACGCCTCAGGCCAAAGGGGGCGGCCTGGCACCTGACAATGACGAGGTCATCGATGAGACCCCATTTCCTTTCCACCACACCTTGGCTGTAGTGACTGTCAATTTCACATTCCAAACCTCCACAATCAGACTTCTTAGCAGGGCGGCGCATTTAGGAAGCAAATAGCCAAGGCAGGTTTAGTGTGCGCAGTGACAAGCCAAAGCCCCCTTTGCACCATGGGACACCGCTGGATGGGAGTCTGGCAAGGCGCTCTCCTCTCTTAGAAAGGCAGGACTTCACTGTAGATCGCTTTACTGTCTCTGTAGTTCTTGATGTCTTGTGATGAAGTCATTTTGTTAGAAGATGGAGAAGTTTGTGAGAAGGGAACCCACAAGGTAATGGAGGAGAGGGGATGCTATGCACAACTGGTTCACAGCCTCCGAGGACTGCAATTCAAGGTGACCTGCTGGTACCTGGGTGTGAGCATACCTGGGTGTGAGCGTACCTGGGTGTGAGCGCACCTGGGTGTACCTGGGTGTGAGCGCACCTGGGTGTACCTGGGTGTGAGCGCACCTGGGTGTACCTGGGTGTGAGCGTACCTGGGTGTGAGCGTACCTGGGTGTACCTGGGTGTGAGCGTACCTGGGTGTGAGCGTACCAGGGTGTGAGTGTACCTGGGTGTACCTGGGTGTGAGCATACCAGGGTGTGAGCGTACCTGGGTGTGAGCGTACCAGGGTGTGAGCGTACCTGGGTGTACCTGGATGTACCTGGATGTGAGCGTACCTGGGTGTGAGCGTACCTGGGTTTGAGAGAGTGAGGGGCCTGCCCTCCTGACTTCCGGCCTGGGAGTTCTGTCAGTCGGCTTTCAGAAGGCATCTCATTTTGTCTCCAGGATCCTGAGCACATTTACAATGCAGCAATGGTGGAAGCCCTTAAGGAGAGCCCTGCTGACAGAGATGAAGGTGCTGGTACAACCAGAGTTCGAATCCTGCCTCTCTTGTTACCTGTGGCTTGTGAGTGGACACTGATCTCTATTTCTCACTCTAGTTTTGGCTCCAGGAGACGAAAAAGAGGAAGGGAAAGAATCCGACACAGACTCCGCATTTGTAGACATCAGCAGTATTTACCATTCATTGCCTCAGTTACATAAATACACGTGTGTGTTAAGCTTCCACCATTTGGGGAAGAGGAGTGGGGCATGGGGCGTGTGGTCTGGGGCAGGTAGAATTACAGGGTCCCATGTAGTGAGAGCCTTGGGGTTCCACTGCCTGAGTCCAAGCCTTGCTCAACCACTTATGACTTTTACAACTTGGCCACTCTAAGGTTGGCCACAACCTTAGTTTCTTCATCTGTAAAATGGGGAAATAATAGTGCCAACCTCATAGGTTCCTGCAACAATTACATAAGAAGCTGTACATAAAATGTGCAGTGCCCGACATATAGTAACCCTCAATAGTAGTTGTTATTATTCATTGAAAAGATCAAAGCAATGCACAGAGATTAATTAGATTAAAGCACACACAACATAAGAAAGGGTTGTGCAGTGGTGAAGAGATTGCGGCGAGATAAGGCCATTCATTCTTTCACCAAGTAAGGACTAAACATTCTCCTGTGTGCCAGGCACTAAGCTAGTCTGAGGACAGGAAAGAAATATGCCCTTGTCCTGATAAGGGAGAGGGGAGTCACAGGCCAGTGGAGACTTGTGGGAAGTTGTGATACGAGTAATGGGGAGTTGTAGAGGGCTTGACGAGTCGGGGGGGCTTCCCAGAGGGGGCAGCCTTTGGACGGGTCCTTCAAGGCTGTGGAGGAGTTTGCAGGGGACACAGATGAGGAAGGGAGAGGACTGGGGTTGAGGCTACGAGGGGATTCCAGGAAAGCAGAGAGGAGAGGTGAGGAGATGCGCCTGGTGAGGCCCGCTGGGCGGGCTGCCTCCTCGTTCCCCAGACACTGCTGCCTTCATCCCTTCATCCCTTCTCCACTGTTGAGCCTACTCTGTGCCCTGCCTGCCCCGCCGTGGCCCTGAGGGGCAGGGATCAAAACCCAGTCTCTTTCCTCAAAGTGTCCACAACACGGTGACTTTCCAAGTCAGTGTTCTCTTCCTCAATAATGTGTGGCTGAGAAAAAGCCTTAGTAGAGTTCATCAAATTTAAGATGCCATCCATTTTAAGATCACTTTATGTACTCCTGTACTTAGAAAGAAAAATCTCTGCCAACTAGACAATATGGCATGCTACCGAATGGAAGGCACATCTGATTTCAGAGGTGTTAAAATATGGCGGAAAAAAAGTGTCTTTGAATGGACGAGATTTGGCACCAGTCCTGGTGCTTGTGACAAATGCATGCACGTTTGGAAAGACAACATATTTTCACTGCTCTGGAGGCTGCCAAGGCTGAAGTGAGGTGCCCAGCCATCTCTCCCCGGCTTTCCCAGGGAAGTTCTGGGCTGCCCAGGATTTGGGGTCCTGTGGAAATAGAAAACCCTGTGCCTCTTTTCCTTCTCTCCCCCCTTCTCTGGAGAGAAGTGTGAAATTAAACGATTTGGAAACTGTAGGAAGGGAACGAGTTAAGGGGGTGCTGCCCGCCACGCCTGGCATTTTCTAGAGCGCAGCACAGGGGAGCAGAGTGTCCGCAGCTCTCAGGGCTGGGATTTGACCCAGTCCTTTTGTGTTCCAGGACGCCTCCGTTCATTAGGCTGTGCCCACCTGCCGAGACTTCTCCTTCATTTTGCAGTCCCAAAGGGAGACACAATGAGTGAGAATCAGGCTGAAGCTTTTCAAAGAAGCGCAAAGGTTCTCAGGTCCCCAGGTTTGGGTATAATGATGGGTCTATTCAGGGTGGTGCATTTGAGGTGTGAAAGCTCTCCCTGGCAGGGCAGGTGCAGGCGTGAGCACGGCCGTAGGTAGGGGAGTCCCATGTCAGCTCCATTTATCTCTGTTTGTAAAAGCCAAGTGTGTCTCAGGATTCTGCTTTGGGCTGACATATCCATTTCCTCTGGAGGGGGGGCATGAGGCTCTCTCACTCCTGATGGCTGAGATGGCTTCAGCCAGCAGCCCTGCGCCTGAGTGCTACTTCCATGAGCACATGACAGCCATTTTCCTTGGACAATGGAGAGGACCGGGGCAGCCACGCGGCTGTCTGAGGAGGGTGCCTGGGTGTCTTCTGCACCGTGAGCTCAGAGAACCTGGGGGCCTCCTCCTCCTTGCTCGTCCTGGAGTAGATGGGGTGGGTGCCCTGAGTGCTTCAGCACACGCAGGCTGGCTCCCAGCTGCTTGGCTTTGCCTGGGGGCTCTCCGGATCTGCCAGCTGCAGGTCAAGGTGAGGTGCTGAGAATTAACCCCCAGGGAGCAGCGGCCGATGGGAGCTGATACAGAAATATCTTCGATTGCTGTGATCATGTGAGAAACCTGTGGGCTGTTTCCCTGGTTCGAGATTTCTCCACGTGGGATTAAGACATGACTGGCTTGATGAGACGCCTTGGATTTTTCCTTCTCATCCCTCCCCTACTCCCTGCAGCTCCTCCATAAATGGCATGTAGTCATAGCCTTGTCTTAGGATCTGTTTCTGGAGAACTCGACCAAGACAACCTGTCTCCCTAGGGTAGAGCACATAGTAGGTGCTTAGTAAATATTTCTCAAAAGACCAAAAGCCACCTGCCTCACAGGCTATAATGAGGACCAAACAAAATAAAATGAGCAAAAGTGAGATAGGAATCTGAAAGCATAGAGCAAATGGCAGGAAAGGTAACCGCCCTGAGTGGTGGCGTGCGGCCCGTGGGAGGGGTGCCCCTGCCCCACCAGTGTTTGTTGCCACAGCTCCAGCGCACCAGCTCGTCCAGACCGAATCCCCCCAGGAAGGAACCGTGACCTGGAGAACATATCACACACATATCAAGGCGTCTGGAGGTTCGGTGTAAAACAACGGGTTTTTAAATTTTACTTTGCATTCAAAAAAATTCCTCCTTAGACTGTTGGGTTCCCATTTTATGATTTCTCCCCCCACCCTTCTTACTGTTTAAAGGAGGATGTTTCTCACAGTGGCCCATGCAGGGATAGAACCGGCAACCTCGGTGCTACTGAACTAACCAGCTGCCCCTATGATTTCTTCAACAGTGACTCTTTATGCTAAAGCTGTTTATCCATGATTTTAATTTTCCCCTAAAAATCTGAAGTTTGATAATACAGCCTTTTAAACGGAATCCTCTTTTATCTCCGTTAAAGCTGCCAGACTGTTCATTGAAACGAGAGAGCAGTGGCGTCACCAGCTATGGTTCTTCTGTGAAGCTCAAAGCAAGGTTCCCATCTCAGCACACAAAACATACCTGTAGTTTCATTCCCTGCCTCTCCCCAGCAAGACGGGGTTTGATTTGTTTGTTTTCAGGGAGTACTGAGTCACTTCCATTAAAGTGCACCTTGGTGGTTTCTGCAATATGTTGACAACTGGAACCCATTTTCCAACCAGGTGGAACAGACACCCCCACTGGGGTTCAGGGACGCAACATCCAGAATTGTCCCATCAGCCTAGAAGGTGGTTCCCTTCTAGGGGTGGGGGGCGTGCTCTTGTAGGTTTTGCATTTCCCATCAGGGCTGGCCTGGGGAACCCCTTGGACCTCTCCCCTCCTCTTGCAGGGTACCTCCTCTCTCTCTTCACCGTATCCCTCTTCCTCCTGATGACTGGCAGCTCTGCCTTCAGCAACTGGTGGCTGGGTTTCTGGTTAGACAAGGGCTCACAGGTGAGTTTCCCTCTGGCATTGGAAAATGTGGGGTGAGTTAGAGTCTGAATGCGCCCACAACACACAATGAGCTCATTTGCCCCTTTCCATGAAGCTGAGGTCAGTTGCTTACACCACATGATTGAGCTCCTGAAATCCCCTTCGACTTTTCATGACAAATAGGCCTTGGACTTTTTGTGTGGCACCTTGAGTTTTTAAAGGACTGGCTACAAAGATTGCGCCAGGTAAAGACGGCAAGTCTGTGGGGTCACGGATGTGCAGCACAGAGCGTTTGGCAGCTTCTGTTGTAGGAGCCTCTGAGGACGGGTCAGGGCGTTGGGGGAGGCTGACACAGATTTGTCTTCCTGTCTCTGAAGAGAAACCGGCAGCTTGACGACATTGCCGGTGCCAGAGGGTTCCACCCTCTGTGGCTCTGCTCCCCCAAGTCCCTGTACAGGAATGGGACGCGCAAGAGTCAGACTCGGTCCCTGGATGTGCTGCAGGGCCCCGGGTGTCTCTCTGCCTCCCAGGCTGTCATCTAGGCCAGAGCACCTCCTGGGAAGGACGGATAAGTCTGCTCTCGCTTGAGCTTGCCGGAAGCTCTCCCAACACTTGGCCAATAGTTTCAATGCTTTCCTGGAGCCCCAGGGAATACTGTGGGGTTGCCTGCCCATCCTCCAAGGTTATAGTTTGGTACAGTTCTGTTGCTATGACAACCATAGTGAGGAGGCCTGGGGAGATGTGGGCAGTGGAGTGGCGCTATGCCCTCCTGGAGTTTGGTACAGCTTCCTGAGGCCATTTCCAGGAGAAGCCAATCGGAGGCTGGCTCTGTGCAGTAAGAGGGCCGTCTCTGGGGCATATGGGTCCCCCAGGGCCCCGCTAGCTCATGAGGAGTCTTTCCGTGAGCAGCCCCGTCCTAGGCAGTGCCACTGGCTAATTGAGCACGCAGCAACGATGGCAGAGCGAAGCCTCCTTCTCCATCAGTTAGCCCCCCAGGGATGTTTTAGCAGTTATGGATGTTTATCCATCAGCCTCCACCTCTGGTTTACACTTCCGCTCTTGCTGTCATCAGCAAAATGGCATTTAGAAGAAAGATGCTTGTTTGCTCCCTAAAGGCAGTCTTGCCTTTTAGTATATGACTTAAGAGAAAAACGAAACTGCCAGTTTCTCAGGAGGCGGCGATGGCTTCTCCCCAGAAATGCTGGCAAAAATGTGTTGTCCTTGGGCGAGATGGATCCACACGTGGTTTCTTTGAGCCCTCGACTCTCCAAGGTGCCTGCGGTGAGTGTTGCTCAGCCAGGCTCGTGGAAGCCAGATTTCCTTTGTTTCTGTCACCGTCCTAGCCCAGCACCACCTCTGGTCTCCTGGGGCACAGCCAGCTTCTGGACAGCTGCTCTGTGCCCGTCTGGTTTGTTCCCTTTGCTTTGTCACTGACTGTGCCAAGCCTCCTAAGCGGGCGGCCTCTCGGGGTCACGCGGCCCAGCAGGAGGACCCATGCAGAGCTCAGAGGCCCCCAAAGGGAACTGACTTGATTTAACCACCTGACTCATTCTTAACAATTATGGCCTTTTTTCAGTTTCTTCTCTCTGGAAAATTCCCACTCCACTGTCCTGACAGTTGACCACTTCTTGGTGCTTCTTCTCGTTTTTCTCCAAAGGTGACCTGTGGGACCCAGGGCAACAGGAGCATGTGTGAGATGGGCGTGGTGCTGGCAGACACCGGGCAGCACGTGTACCAGTGGGTGTATGCAGGCAGCATGGCGTCCGTGCTGGCGTGCGCTGTCACCCAGGGCTTCACCTTCACCAAGACCACCCTGATGGCGTCCTCCTGGCTGCACGATCGTGTGTTTGACAAGGTGCAGTTCCCTGAAGCAGTGTGCTTACTGGTCCATCTGTCAACAGGGTTTATTGAGCACCTACAACGCGCCAGGTACTGTGCTAGGCTCCGGGGACAGACACGGGGCTCGTGGCGCTCCCAGCCGAGTCTGGGACGTCTCCCAAGATGTAATTACACAGTGAAAGCAAACCTCAGGGAATGTGGGGGCGGGATGGTCATGGGCCGGGGCTAGGCTAGGGGTGGTCCGGAAGATCCCCCTGTGCTGCCCTGCTCCAAGCGTCCTGAGTACATCGAGGCCTCACAAGGTGCTTCAGGCTCCTCCTCGTGCCACTGCCTTGAGGGCCCTGCCACAGTGCACAGCTGTGACGCACATTTTAGGGACAGACACAGTGGACCTTGGCTTTTTATTGCCCTGGGGCACAAAGTCCTTCTCTCCTCCCGAGGGACCCAGGCTGCACCCCAGGTTCGGAGGGAAGCTGCCGACGGAGGCCGGATCTCCCACATTCACTGTCATCCTTGGTGACCACCTGCCCGGGATGCTGCACATCGTGTTGGGCCCCGGAAGGAAGGCAGGCCCTGCCTGCGCTCATCAGCCCAGGCCCAGGCTGTACTGAACACACACCTCGGACGCTGACTCTCCGATTGTCTGCGATCTTACAGAGCCCGATGAGCTTCTTTGACACGACGCCCAGCGGCAGGCTAATGAACGAGCTGGACGTGAGGCTGCCGTTCCACGCTAAGAAGTTTCTGCAGCAGGTTTTCATGGTGGCATTCATCCTCGTGACACTGGCAGCTGTGTTTCCTGCTGTCCTTTTAGTCCTGGCCAGCCTGGCTGGAGGCTTCTGTATTCTTTTACGGTAGGGTGATGCACTATTTTTTAAAAAGGAGCAAACAAAACCCACACATGTGGTTAACTGCACAGTGACCAGGTGGTGTCAGGTGGTGCTGTCCTGGCTGAATGGTGGAGCATACTGGTTTTCGCGCTGACAAAACACCAGGGGCTGTGCTAAGTGCCTAGTGTACGCCCAGCATTTGAGTCTGAGGGCAGCCCTGAGGTGGACGTGATGGAGAGGTTGAGCCACGGCCGGGATGGGGCTCTGCCTGCCGTTCCTATGGCTGGAGAAGAGAGGAAACAAGTTCTCCGTCTCTCTGAGCTTTGAGAACTCACCCCTGCCCTAACCACTGATGTGGACAGACAAAGCCTTCTGGCTGCTTGGCATGTGCCCCGTGCCCACCTTCATGCCATTCTGGGGGAAAGGAGGGCAGCACTGACCCTAGGCTACTGGGACACCCAGCTCCTCCCTGTTCCGCGACAAGCTGGTGTTCTCAGCAGCACGGTGGGTATCGCATGAGGGCAAAGGGTTGGAAATCAGAGAAATTTGTCCCAGAGCCCCAGCTCTGCTGCAAAACTAGCTGCAGGACCTTGGAGAAGTTGGAGAAATGCTACAGCCTCAGTTTCCTCCTTTCTAAAATGGTGATCATTAAAACATAAGCCTCACCTGTTCTGGAAGGGTTCTTGTGACTGTCAAATGAAACTAAAGGACTGCAAGTATCTTGTAGGTAAGAAATGGAATACAGTATCTATAAACTGAATTTCCATAAAATTTAATGAAATGTTTATTATCCATCTCTGGGCTGGACACTGAGGGTCTTAAAGAGGGACCCCGATTGTGAAGGGTTTGGCCCACAAATCTTTGCTCCCATCTCCAGCTGTAAACAGGGTTGTTTGTTTTTACCCAGAGACACCACACTCAGAGCTGAGTTTTACAGCTACAGCTTTGGCCGCAGTGTGGAGGGTGGCTGGACCTCGGGAGAGGTCGGGACAGGGCCTCGGGACGGGAGGCTCTTGAAAGGATGTCTGAGTGACAGGTGACGAGCACCAGACACAGGCAGCAGCGGTGGGGACAGAAGAGGGGGTGGATTTGCAGGCCATTTCTGAATAGTCACCGAGGTGAGGAGATGGGAGAGGCCAAGATGTGGAGTGACATGAAGAAACCAGGAGCAGAGGCAGAGGCGGGAACCAAGGTACGGGTTTGGGTTGGAGTCTCGTCTGTGGATCAAGTCCACGGTGCTGCCCGGAGATGACGGAACGGTGGGTGAAGAGGCGCCCGGGGCTGGAGAGCTGGGCTGGGCATCCTTGGTCTCTGTGCTGGCTGGCGTGGTTGTGGGGACGAGCACAAGTGCCCTGGGAGTTGGGGAGCTGGCCCTCACTTCAGTCTCTGAGGAAGGACACATGGCCTCAGTCTCCAGCCTCAAGGATTGATTGCAATGACCATAAAAAAGAGTTTCTGAAAGAATTTCTTAAATTGGGCTCCTTGGGCTGGTGTTCAGTTTTGTAATCCCTGTGTTTGCCTGGTCATTGGTCCTGCCTGTTCTCCTGTTGAGGCTGTCGGTTTACTTAGCAAAAAGTTCTTCTCTGCCCCGCACTCCTACTTTTTACTACAACGACAGGCCAGAATTACCCAAATGTTTCCAACTGACTCATGTGAGCTCTGAACAAATGAGGTTTTCCTTTCCTTTCCCCTGGGTCAGTTTTGCTGCGAGCCTGGAGGGCACTTACTGTGTCCCGGGCCAACTTGCCAATGTGCATGCCATGGGCAGTGGTCTCTTGTTCACCAGTGTCCTGGGGTGTTGACACCCGGGGGAACTGCATGCTGTGGAGAGTTCATTCAGCTTTAAAGTCAGCTCCTCAGGCTCCTGTGACGTTTGTTCAAAATTGACTTTGAAAATGCCTTTAGAAGACCACACATTGACATGTGACACACCAGATCCAGATTTTCATCCAGAATTGGAACAGTGTTTTTTCTTGGGTTGGGCACCCAAAAGTGGTTGGCTTGTATTTAGGGCTGCACTGGATGAAAAATCCTGGTCTTACAAGACTCAAATGACGTATCATGCAGCGAGCCACTCATACTGCAAGAAGCACTGAGAACTGAGACCACAGGAAGGAATGGCTCACATTTCCGAGACCCATATTTATAAGGCCCCTGCCCCCACCCCACACACACAACTGGGCTGGCCACTCCTAGAGGAGAATGGTGGGCCATCCTCTTGTCCCTAGTTAGATGGCACCTGTCTGACTTTAACTTTGTCTTGAGGGCACAGTCAGCTGTGAATGTGCCGGTGTGCTCTCTGCCTCCCCGGGGGACCTTGTGGCCATCTTGGTCCCTCTTGATTTCCCCCCAGCGTCTTCCATGGAGGAGTCCAGGAGCTCAAGAAGGTGGAGAACATCAGCTGGTCACCTTGGTTCTCTCATATCACCTCGTCCATGCAGGGGCTGGGTGTCATCCACTCGTATGACAGGAAGGAGGACTGCTTCAACAAGTGAGTTCTGTGCTGGGGCTCCCGCTTCTCAGCTCACCCCAACATGAGGTCACAGCAAGGATGGCTTCTCTGGCTCCGAGATGGGAGGTGTGGGCTGCTGGCGGCTGGCTGTCGATGAAGAGCTGGCAGCATCGAGGCCCACCCCCCTCCTTAGACACCTGGCCTTCCTTCTCCATGTCTGGGGCCCAAAAGATGTGAGCTAATTCAGTGACAACCTCAGCATGAGATTTGACGTGTCTTATTTTTTCACACAAAAAGTAAGATGTGTTCAATATAGGAAAATAGGAGAAAAGAGAAAAAAATCAACTGAAAACAACAAAAGAACAAGACAAACAACTGAAAGAACAAAAACTCATAAACATAGACAATAGTTTAGTGGTTACCAGAGGGTAAGGAGGGAAGGAGGAGCAAGGCTCTAGAAGAGGGTAAATGGGGTCCACTACATGGTGATGGAAAGAGAACTGACCCTGGGTGGTGAGCACACAATGTGAGACGTAGATCATGTATTACAGACTCGTACACCTGAAATCTATGTAACTTTACTAACAGTTGTCACCCCAATAAAATTTAAAGAAAAAAAAATCATCCATAGATCCCAACCCAAATCCTATTAATATTTTCATATATTTCCTTCCAGTCTTTTTCCCTCTGTTTCTGAAGGATTTATAATAATTTTGGTCTTGTTTTATTTTCAAATAGCATTTTTCATGCTATTACCTCTTCCTTGTCAAGATAATCTTCAAAGGCCAATTATATTTCACTTAGTGGATAGACCAGTTTCTTTCTTTTTAAAATGTGGGGACTGGATTAGAAACATTTCCTGGAGTGTTCCAGCTCCCAATTTCTAAAACACCTGTAATCACATATAATCACTGTGTATCAATCACAGTAGACTCACGGTGGGAACAAAGAATCCAAAATTTAGGCCCTTAACACGTTTATTCTTCCCCAAGTCAAGAATGGGGGTCCATGGGGTAGGGGAGGGGATTCTGCTCCACACTCAGGTACACTGTCTTTCCGTTGGGCCTTGGCCCATCTCGAGGGCCTTGGGGACTTCTTCAGGGTCCTCTGTGTCTAACTGGAAGATAAGGGGAGAGATGTGGTGGAGGGCTCATGGGACATTTTTATTGGGTCATCATTTCTGCACATTCATTGGCCAGATTCCAGTCACATGGGCTCACCTAACTGCAAAGGAGGCTGGGAAATGTAGTCCAACAGGAGGAAAAGAAAATGGAGTTTGGTGAATCTATAGGCGTCCCTGCCATAGATGTTCTTTCCCCCCACCCTCCATATTTTCCTTCCTCAAAAACCTAACACACACTCCAAAGCTTGCATCTAATTCTCTCTCTCTTCCTGCAGTTCGCTACCCAGGATCTCAGTGTGGGCTTGGCATCCCGGCTTGTCTTTAGTTCACGAAGCAGCCAGTCCTATTGCTAGTTTGACCTGAATGGCGTCTGTCAGGAGTCCTGCGTCACACATTGAGCCTTCCAGTGTCCCGGTCATGAGGAAAGGCTTGTCTGCAGAGCCATTCCGCGACTCGTGACAAACAAAACAGACGTGAGCTTTCTTCCTGCAGAGTCTCCTCCAAGGCTTCCTTCCCAGAGAACCCTGCAGCGAGCTGAGCCCTGCATGACTGACAGCTCTTCCTCTTTTAATACTCTTTCCTGTCATGGGCTTTCCAGAGGGCTTGGGCTGCTGACAAGTATTGCTTTTGCCACCAGACACAAATGCTAAAAAAGGTTTGAGGTCAAAAATTCCAATTTGATCCCAGCCTGTTTCCGTGCAATCTAACCAACCGCACAGATTAAGACCCGAGATGACTTCTAAGTCACTTAAGCTGTCAGTTGAATTTGTAGGCTTTATAGCTACATGATAGAAACACCATGGTGTTTACAAGAATATTTTAACTAAGCTCTGGGGAAGACAAGTTACAGAGGAAACGGAAAAGAGGAGGGTGCTACAGGACCCTGCCTGGCTGGTCAGAGGTGCTTCCCAACGGGGACCTCAGGATGGGGAAACAGCGGTGCCCAGGGACGCCATGGCTGTGCCAGTGGAGGCAGCTTAGCGTCTAGGGGTTTAAACACTGCATTCTTTTCCCCTCAATCATTTCTACCAGTTATTCCCAGTGGGTCAGGGGAAGCTTCAGTGGCAATTGAATCTGCTGTCTCTTTTGGTTAATGCTTAGCTCAATGCAGTTAAAATTTCAATCTTGAATGTATTCAAGACACAGCCCTCCCTTTCCCCCTCGGGTCGTGGAGTGGCCACGCTGTGCTGCGAGTGTGTTGGGCATGGCGGGCAGGTGTGCTGGGGGAAGCACTGGGTCTGCTCTTTTAAACACCCTCTCCCTTTTCTCTGAGCCTGTTTCTGTGATGCTGGAGCAGGGGGATGGGGTGGGGAAAGCCACACTCAGTGACCTCCGTGTCTGGGTCATTCTCTCCTCTCTGCTGCTCATTCCTGCTCTCCAGCTCCCTGTGCACATGTGGTGTGGCAGGGTAGGGCCCCCACCAGGAGCAGCTCCCCAGCAGCTCTGTGAAGGCATGGCCGTTGGGCACGGTCTTCCTGTGAGCTCCTCCTGGCTGCCTCACGCTGTGTCTCTTTGATGTGGGGTCTCCTTGCCTCGTGCTGAGCAATGGCGCATCAAGACTGCAGCCCAGAGGCCGTTTCCCCTCCCCACGCCCAACTCCAGGAACTGCCGGAAGGGCCAGATGTGCCTCTGTACACCTGGGGCACAGAACGAGGAACTCCAGGGGTGCGTCTCGGCCCCTGCTGGTGTCATCATGCTGTCACTCTGCCCTGTGCTCTTTCTCCTCCTGGGCTCAGTGGACACACAGTAGGAGTCCACGACGTCAACTTCCTCTTCTTGAAAAGCCACCCGACGCTTTGTAAGAAATTACCTTGATCTTCATTCTCTTCTTTCGGGAGGGGACCAATCAAGCAGCCTCCCTTCCCCCCTGGACCACCACAAACACTGGCCGTCCCTAAAGGTGACCTCCTCCACAACCCACTCCCACTCTTTGTGTAGATCAAGGAGCAATGGTCGATTCCACAAGGCCTTCGGGAGTGGCTGACTCCCGGTATTGGTCCTTTGAAGGTGGAGCGTGAGGGCCTCAACCCCTTTTGTTCTCAGCCGTGGGTTCCAGTTGCCAGTTTGGGAAAGACAGTCAGTACCTACTGTCACATGGGATAGCTCAAAATACGTGCAAATCAGATGTCTATGATGGCAGACTTTTGAGAGCATGGGTGTATGCTTATTTTTGGAACCGTGTACTCACCCTGGAGTAAGAATTCCTCTTCCTTTATTTCTGCAGTGGCCCTAACCCTAGGTCGGCAGACTCTCCACCCGATCTCCTGTTTTGTCTGATTTCTTAATTTTAGGTTTAAGATGCTAAATGATGAAAACTCCAGCCACTTCCTGTACTTTAACTGTGCTCCCAGGTGGTTTGCTCTAAGGATGGATGTCCTCATGAACATCATCACCTTCACTGTGGCTTTGTTGGTGACCCAGAGTTTCTCCTCAATCAGTGCATCATCCAAAGCCTTGCCATTATCCTACATCAGCCAGGTAACGCCTGGTGTAAGGCTGGGCCTGGCGTGGAGGCTGTAGAATAGAGTGCATCAGGAGGATGGGCGTAATAGAAAACCCAGCCCAACCGGGTTTAAACAAAAAGAGAGCTGAGGGGTTCACATCCTTTAAAAGTGTAGGCTTCAGGCATGGTTGGACCAAGGCCCCTGGCTTTGTCCTCCTGTGATGACTTCCTTCATGGTGGTGGTGATTGGCAGCCTCGAAGGGCTGTACCAGGAAGAAAGCAGTGGCACGCATTTCCTGCCCTAACCGCTGAACAAAAAGACCTGTGCTTCACTCTTACTGGACCAACTAATACGCAGAACTAATCAGTAGCTTGACAGGATAGGGGTTACTGGTTTAGGCCGAGAGGTGGAGCTGTACCCCATCCTACCCTGAGTCACATAATTGCCCATAGGGGAGAGGGGAAAGGATTCTGGAGCGCCAACCACAATGTCCATGACCAACGATCACTGACTTCTCTTCTGGTTGTTTTGGTTTTCTTCTTTTGAAAAACAGTAACAGTGAAATACATGCCATTTACTATGTTTCAGACACTGTTCTAAGCCCTTTAACATAAATTAATTCATTTATCCCCACCACGGCCATCTGAGATGGGTGCTGCCATAATCCCCATTTTACAGATGAGGAGATTGCTGCTCAGAAAGACTTGCCCAGGATCGCACGCCTGTCATGTGTGAGAGCCAGTGTTTGAACCCACGTCATGGAGGTCTGATCCCATCTGAGACTGAATCTCCTTCCCTGATAGATGCCTCATGTTCTCTCTGGAAGCATTTCCGGTGCAGCCCTTACCGTCCGTGCTCTCAAATCCCAGGACGATGCATGAGTGTGGATCTTTTTTCCCTTATTCTGTTCAAGGTTGTGGGTTACTTTATACTGAAGTCAGTTCTCTCTCCGAGTTGGAAAAATTTCTCCTTCTTCTCCTCTTGACAATCTCCTCATCTCCTTTTCCTGTGTTCTCTTTCTGTGACTCACTGTGGGTGAATACTGAACTTCTGGCATCGACAGTGTCTTGTTTCCTCCAGGAGTATGTTTCCTTTTTTTATCTCAAAGTTTCCATGTCCTTGTCTTTTTATCTTTATTCTGGGAATTTTCCTTGGCTCTGTCATTCAGCCATTCTTTTGAAGTTTAAGTTTGGCGATCCGGTATTTCTATTCTTAATTTCTCAGTCTCTGGGTTTTTAAAGGAATCACTTTAAAATAGATCCAATACATTTTTCTAAATTTCTCTGAGCATATTAATTCGAGGTTCCCTTCCTTCCTTAAACTATCCTCTCTCCTTTGCTGATATCTGATTTTTCCAGAATCAGTTGTTCTTTTCATTTAGCTGGTTCTTGCTCTTTTGTG
The DNA here is from genome assembly GCF_964194185.1 of Rhinolophus hipposideros. Classification (NCBI taxonomy): domain Eukaryota; kingdom Metazoa; phylum Chordata; class Mammalia; order Chiroptera; family Rhinolophidae; genus Rhinolophus; species Rhinolophus hipposideros. Next base: position 3,556,698 of record NC_138067.1, on the reverse strand, counting down.
CCATTCGTTTTGTTCTTACGTCTCTTGATCCATTTGTATTTGAGGGTGAGGGACCAGGTGGGGTTTTCAGGGTTTCCTTGGCCTTTGTATGTGCCTTGCTGGGTCTCTCCTGATGAGAAGTTTTATAAATAGGGGTGGGTGGGTAAGGCTTTTCCACAGACTGGCTTCATTTCAGGAAAGCAGCCAGGGGACTGGCCTTCAGGCACCCGACTGTTGGATTTAGGGGGTTTTACCTAGGGTACTAGTCTGGGGGCCCAGTTTATTCCCAGGTAGTTCATTCAATTTCTTTACAGCAGTTGTGTGTGTGTGTGTGTGTGTGTGTGTGTGTGTGTTGGCCTAGGGATGAAGGTCCAGCTACCCCTGGTGGGGAGCACTTATCTGTACACAGACTATTCATGAGCCTCTTTGGGGGCCCCTTTCACACCTGGAGCCTGAGTTCTGGACACGGGGCCCTGTATGCCCTGGCAGGACACACTGCCTCCATTCCAGCAAAAGGCTTTCATCCTTTTTCTAACTTCAGTAAATCTGTAGCCCTCTCCTACAGTGATATCTTCCCCCGATCCCCTTGCTGTCAAAGGCCTTTTTCTCTGAAAAATCTGTTATCGTTTTAATTGTATTTTGGGAAGGAGGAACAAAAATATCTTCTCAGGACTCTATCTTAAGTGGGAGAAATGAATTTGCCTCTTCGATGAATGTTTTCATTTGTTGTTGCCTAGAAAAGTACGACACAGACGCTGCTGCATAATTCCCTTACTTTAGTCCAAGTGAAACAGCTTTCCTCAACTGAGGTCATGCTTTTGGGGGAGACCATCGGCTTCCCATGAGATTGTTTTCAAACATTCCTGCAAGGCTGGGAATGTGCACACACTGAGATGCAGGGGGATGTTTCCTGTCCAGCGGGCTGTGTGGCTTCCTTGAGCATCAGCCCCCTTTGGAGAACACAGAATGCAAATGACAGAGCAGCCCCTGAGCATGGAGGAGACACCCTAGATGGATAAGGAATTGGCATGAAATTCCACAGAGCAGGAAGTGAATGCAAAGGAACGTCACGTGATGTCACAGAGAAATTGAATAAGCAGTTGGGGCCAATTCAAAACCCATGGAGGGCTGCCCAGGGCTCTGAGGAGCTGATACCCTCAAACTTGACAAAATAAGTACATGCCCTTCTCACGGTCAGGGTTCATTCATTCATTCACCAGATACGCATCGAGCATCTACCGTGAGCCAGGAACCATGCCAGCTGCTGCGGTTTCAGCAGTGAGCAAGCTGGACAGGTCCCTGCCATCGTGGCGCTTATATTCTAGTTGGATATAAAGGCACAGCAGTGGGGCTGGGAAAAGTAAGTGCACAAGGAGCTGAGTGAGAAAGACGACTTCAGAAATCTTTTGTGTTATGGAGATAACAAAGTGGGGGTAGGGTGGCTGGCAGTGGGCGGTCACATTAGATCTGACAGTCACAGGACACCTCGGCCGGGAAGTGACTTCCAAGCTGAGACTCGAACGATGAAGAACCAGCCAGGAAAATGGAAGGAAGGGTGTTTTAGGCCGAGGGGCCAGGGAAAGGCTCGGGGGCTGGCAGGAGCTCAGTGCGACTGGGGAAGTCAGAAATGCACATGGCCTGAGCAGACTGGTAGACCAGGCCTGGGGGTCTGGCAGGGGTAGCTCTGCAGCCTTGGCTAGCCACGGGCAGGCTGGCCTCTGCTCTAAGGAGGGCTCTTGGCTGCAGCCCGTGGACGTGTGGGCCAGGTAACCTTTTCTGTGAGGGGCTGTGTGTGCCACACGCTGTAAGATGTCAGCTGCCTTCTTGATCTCTAAGTAGGAGATGCCAGTAGACCCTCCCTCCTCCAAGGTCGGGACAACCAAGAACGTCTCTACACGTTGCCAGAGGTCCCCTGAGGGGCATAATCACCCAGTTGAGAGCCATCGCTCTAAGAGAATGGGAAGCCAGTGGCGTGTTTTAAGCAGAGAGGCCTGCTGCGGGGATCTCTCCGGGGGTGTGGACACGCACTGCTCCCCACACTGCCTCCTTCCCGTTAAGGACACATGCTGCTGCTCAGAGCTTTCTCACCCCATTTGCCTGGCGGGCTTCTTATCCTAACGGCCTCCTCCACCACCCTCTCTCAGGCAACTCCCAGCCCCAGCCAGTCTTTCCCAGCAGCCTGTCTTATCGGCATTCTTATCCTTCCTTGGAATTGCCAGCCCACTGGAACACAAGCCCTGTGAGCGCAGGGCTCTTGTCTATCACATGCACCCCCGGGAACCAGTCCCCAGGCGTGCCTGGCCCAGTCCCTGCTCCCCTGGTGAAAGGAAACGCGGCTGATCCTGCCTCTAGCCCAGCAGCCAGCTGTGCTGTGACTGAGGCAGGTGCTGTCAGTGCCTCGGCCTCCCAGGCAGGCCAGCTGGCCCCTTACTGCTGTGGGAAGGTGCTGAGTCCAAGCCCAAGGCAGCTGTCAGGTGTGGGGTCCTCCGGCCCGGCCTCCTGGGGCAGCTCAGGGGAGGTCCTTGCCATCTCCCTGCGCCCCAGCAGGAGGCCTACACCCCTCGTGTCTCACCTCCTCTCTGTGCCTCACTTCGCCCAGCCTCTACCTGTACTTTTGGCGGCCACCTCCTGGAGTTTCCCAGGGCTGAGGTGACAACTCACCAGTGAGTGGCTTAAAACCAGAGAAATTGCTCTCTCCCAGTTCTGGAGGCAGACGTCCAGAATCAAGGTGTCTTCCCTCGGAAGGCTGTCGGGGAGAATTCGTTCCTTTTCCCAACGGCTTCTGGTGGCTGTTGGCGTTCCTTGGCCTGTAGGGGCTTGGCTCCCATCTCTGCCTCCTCTTTCACATTTCCTTTTCTTCTCTGTGTCTTCTCCTCCTGGGTCTCTTATAAGGACACTAGTGATTAGATTTAGGACCCACCCGGGTAATCCATGATGGTCTCAAGCCCCAGAGCTACACCTGCAAAGATCCATTTTCCAAATGAGGTAGCAATCACAGGGGTTTCGATGTGGACACCTTTTGGGGGGGACCACCATTCAACCTGCCCTAATACACTGTGTGCACTCGGCTCCCAGGGTTGGCTTCTGGGGACCCTGGCCTATGGTGGATGACTTTATCAATCCACATCCCCCAGTCTGGGCCTGGATTTCCTCGTGTTGGAAGCAAGGAGACAGACTTGGTTTTCTTCCCCCTCTGATGGTCTGTGGTGATGGATTTCAGATGCTTCTTGGCTGTGGGGGGGGGGGGGTGTCAAGCGGGGAGGGCGGCAAGAGCAGGACCACACCAGTGGGCAGCGAGGGGCCCACACCCAGCAGTTTTGCGGGCCGGGAGGATCCCAGCTCCACCCAGGAGCCAAGCCGGGCAATGGTGGGCTGATTCTCACCATCTGGAGTGCCAGGGATACATGGAATTACCATTTGTTTCCAAATACAAAGGGAGCCTTTGAAGGAGTAGCTCCACTTAGGGGCCTGTGCTTTGTGTGGTCCTGAGGCCGTGATGGGGCCTCCCAAGGGCGGCGCCTGGAGGCGGAAAAGGGCTCTGACGGTGGCTTGTTCCTGGGCCGTAGCTGAGCGGACTGCTCCAAGTGTGCACGCGGATCGGAGCGGAGACCCAGGCCAAGTTTATCTCGGTGGAGCTGCTCCGGGAGTACATTTCGGTAAGAAATGAGCGCATCTGAGAGGGGCGCGCCAACTCTGGCAGCATTCCTGCCAGCATTTGATCTTTTTAAAAGTGAAAGGGATGTTTTTAAAAATTGAACTCAGACCATAAGCCCTCTTCTTAAAACTCATATTTACAATAAAACCTTGATGTGGAGGGACAGGTTCTTCTTTCTAAAAACAATTTCCCTAAGGCAGATTCTGTACACAGAAAAGAGAATTCGGCAGCTTACTGCAGTTTCTAAAATTAACATTTGATTGACTAAAACTGTAAAATGAAAAAAAAAACTAGTCTAATCCTTCTTTAAAAGCTTTTTTGATCAACTTACAAATCCTGCTATTTTTTGAAAAGAAGTCTAGCCAATTCAAGTAATCACCTTTAAAGGCCTTTGAATAACATTTGGCCCTATTTACAAACTTAAACACTTTGAAAACATTTTAAACTGGATTTTAAAACTTAATACATTCCATTTCCTTTTTAAGTACCCCGATTATCTGATTTAACAAACAAACCCTCCTGAGGTTACATAAATCTAATAAATTAAACTAAATAGAGTGGGCTTTAAGTTTGCATAGCAATCCCAATGCTGTATATAAACAGTAAGCTTTTAGCTTAAAATCATGTTTAAATGAACTATTCAATTATGATTTTAAATTAGAATCACAAGCCCAAATGTTATTAATATTATGAATCCATAAAATATCAAACATGCAGATTCCTTAAAAATATTACTGTCATAATTTTGCTTCTCTGAAATATTTTTATTATTACTTCTAAACCTTTTAGAGGTTAAAAATACTGTCTAGAAATACAATTATTTTCTCGGCTAACTGTGGTTGCTTATTGACCAGAGATTCCGGCTGGTGCCACCCTCATGGGGCAGGCACAGGGGAGCCCCACTTCTTGTCACTAACAGGAACTTCATAACTCTAGAGGAGGGGTTGTCTTGTAATGCAGCCAAGTTGCTCTCTACTCCTTAATTAGACTTAGCATTTCTTGGGCTCTTTAAAAACTAAATGTCTTTTCCTTGGAACTCTAAAGACCTCTGAACTTGACATCCTGCATTCTTGTCATCTTCCTACTTCTAACACTATGATCACTCTTGCAGATACAGAAATTGTATCGGGTTGAATTTTGCAAATTTTAAGACTTGGTCTGGATCTGTTATCCAGCTTCAGGGTCACACTGCTGGCACTTGCCCAGGCCCACAAGGCTCAGTATGAGCTGTCCCTTTTAGTTGTCCATCTCTACTCACTAAGCTCCAGCTGCATGACTTTTCTTTCTATTCCTCAAAGTGCCCAAGCTTGTTCTGGCCTCAGGGCCTTTGCATTAGAGATCACCCTGCCTGGAAGGCTCTGGACTCAAATCTTCTTGTAGCTGGCATCTTCCCAACTTTGAACACCAATACCTAGAACTGTGTGAATAAATGAAAGAATGAAAAAGGGAATGGATATTAACCCGTCATTGTTTTTCTGCTTTCAGACTTGTATTCCTGTATGCGCTCCTTCCCTCCAAGTGGGGACCTGTCCCCGTGACTGGCCCAGCCATGGGGAGATAACATTCGGAGACTATCAGATGAGATACAGAGAAAACACTCGCCTTGTTCTCGACGGGCTGAACTTGAACATCCAAAGTGGACAGACGGTTGGGATTGTTGGAAGAACAGGTTCTGGTGAGGACAAGCTCTGGCTGTGTTTCTTTCAGGCGGTTCTCTTGGCATTTCCAATGAGTGTGCTAGTGTGTGTGTGTGTGTGTGTGTGTGTGTGTGTGTGTGTTGGACCGCCTGTGTTTTTCCCTCGATCTCATCACTGTAAATTAGGGTTTCAGGTAGAATGGTTGTGTGGAGTTGGAAGTAAACATACACCAGTTTTTTAATTAATAAATGAGAATCATTCTGGCGAAATGAGACCCAGAGGATGAGTCGTGTGTGAACCATCACTGCAGACACTGGCAGGCTGGCAGACGTGTGAGCGGTTGGCCGACCGCCCTGCGGAGTGAGCGATTTCTGCCTGCGCCGTTGGTCGTCCTCTCAGAGCCTTTTCAATACATTAAAAATGCCCTTGATTGGGTACTTGGATGTGACGGAAGTGCCAACTGATGTTTGAGTCGCCGACCTTGCTTCCTCGACCCCAGGGAAGTCGTCCTTAGGAATGGCCTTGTTCCGCCTGGTGGAGCCAGCCGGCGGCGCCATCTTCATCGACGGCGTGGATATCTGCACCATTGGTTTGCAGGACCTCAGAGCCAAGCTGACTGTGATCCCCCAGGACCCTGTCCTGTTTGTAGGTACAGTAAGGTAGCTGTTTTGGATCGTTGTGCACCCCTATTTTGGGATCATGAAATGAGACCAAGCAGGAACTCTGAAGCGCCAACGGCGTGGCCAGCCTGGGCTTTTCCATCTGAGGGAGGGAGGGAGGCGGCAGGCAGAGGAGCTGGTCCCATTCCCGAGTGGGGCTTGGGAGAAGCCGAGGACTAGGCCCCTGAACGTTACGTATGCTGGATAAACTACATGACAGTGAGCAAAGTACTCCTACATAGGGTGGGCAGATAGCCTGGTGTGTGCCTGGATTTCGGCATCCTGTCCGGTTCAACAGATGCCACCCTGGTTTGCACAGTAAATGCAGACAGCCCTCGGGAAGTGCATCAGTTCGTTCCCATGAAGGAGCGAACAGAAGCCATTCAAGTACCAGACTTCTAGGACGCTTGCGATCTGATGCCCAGGCACCAGGAGAACGCCTGTTTCTCACGGAATCCAGTGCAGTGGCCGACCCTCTACTGAGAGGCGCACCTCTCCCACTGAGCGGCAGATGAAGCCGGGCCGTGTTTAGCGAGTATGAAAAACAGAATACGCTCCTTGTCTTGAAACGCCACTCATACCCCACACAGCTGCTCACCCTCTGCGAGGTGCTGGCAACTGCAGACGTAGCTGCTGCTTCTGAAGGCGATTCTGAGGGGAATCGCTCTCCCTTTCTGTCTGCCAAGAGTTTGTAGAAGGTCAAATCCTCTCTGCTGTGTGTCTTCCTGAGCGCCCAGCAGACCTTACACAGCCCTGCCCACCTTGGTGGTCTCCGTGCCGTCACAGAGCTGTGGGTCCTGGGTTTCTTGGCCTGAGGTTGGTATTTGATGACGTCCATCGTCCTGGCGTAAGCACTACTCTGAAGCCACTGGGTCACCACATGGCACCTGCTGCCTTCCCCTGCACGCTGCAGAAAACCTCTTGCCCTCAGGAATCCAGCTCCCTCTCCCTTCCTTCCTTGCAGGTATAACTTGGATCCCTTTGGGAGTCACACGGATGAAATGCTCTGGCAGGTTCTCGAGAGGATGTTCATGAGACACACAGTAGGTCTCGGGGGCTGTCAGGATGAGTCTGGTTCCCAGCACTCGTGCCCCAGCTACCCGACCCAGGCTTATCTGCTGGCACCACGATCCTTGTTTTTTCTTTATGATTAAAAACAGCAATAGGTGGTATTTATTAGGCCTGTGCAGTGATTCAGCCAACACTTCCACATGCATTATCACCCTTGGTCCTGACTACACCCATGAGGCTGGTACTCTCACCTCCATCTTTAGAGATGCAGAAAGGAGAACTCAGGAAGTACCACGTGCAGGCTAGTGAGTGGCAGAACGGAGACTTGAACCCATGTCCATCTGACTCTAGAGCAGATGGAGTGGCCTGCTGCTCTGCCAATAGCCTCATTCGCCTTTCGGAAGCGAGAAGGCACCGGAAAGTGAGGAGCATGGCATGCTCCAGAATGGCAAGTACCGTGTTTCCCTAATAAGACCTAACTGGAAAATAAACCCTAGCATGATTTTTCAGGATGACATCCCCTGAACATAAGCCATAATGACTCCTTTGGAGCAAACCTTAATCTAAGACCCGGTCTTATTTTCGGGGCAATAGGGTACCTGGTTTGAGTGGACCAAGCCAGTGGACCTGAGACATGGGGGCCCGTCCTATAAAAGCTGTGGCTGGGTCAGCGGGGAGTGTGGCCACCTCTGCAGCCCACAGGGGATTCCCCCCCAGGACTGGGTACCAAGGGGAACATATCCCAAAGCCACTTTGACTTGTCCTGCTGGATAGCTCAGACCCTGTCTCACCTTACCTTGACGACCAGAAACCTCTCCCATCCCACGTCTGTTTTTTCCATGAAAACAGGCACCCTGGGAGCCGTTTACACTTGTTTGTATTTCTCGGGAGCAGTCAGTGCATCATTTGCACTCCTCTGGCGAGCTGTCTACGGGGTTCTGTGAATCACACTGTGATTTTAAATTATTAATGTCCGCCCACTCCCTGCTTGTTCCCTGGTGCCTGTTTGCAATGTTGAAATGATTGTTGTTTTGCACTTTCTTTTCCTCAGTAAAATAAAGGCAGCTGATGAATGCAAGAGAAAGAGGCAATCAATAGAGATGACGCAGGACAACTATATGGATCGTCAGCATAAATGTGGCATTTTCTGTGTTTTATAGATAATGAAACTCCCGGAAAAATTACAGGCAGAAGTCAAAGAAAATGGAGAAAACTTCTCAGTAGGGGAACACCAGCTGCTTTGTATGGCCCGAGCTCTTCTCCGCAATTCAAAAGTAAGGAAACAGCATGGGAAATGGATCGGTCAAGTTGGGGAGAGTTCCCACAGAGCCACTCAATCCAGGAGCTAGAGCCACGTGTTTGTCTTTCAGCAAAGAGAGAGCAACTGAGCCACTTAAAAACCAATCCCTCTTTTCTTGAGACAAAGTTGTGAGAGGTAAAAATTGAATAATCACAGCCATTTACAGCCACAGCAGCTGCCTCCCCCAGGCCTGTCCCCGGAGGTCTTGCTTAGGTAGTCTCTGTCCTCCTGAGGGGTCTGCATTTGAGAAATCAGCCTCTCAGCTTCTCCCGTGTCCCTGAGCAACAGTACCCAGGACACGAAAGAAGGTCTTCAGGGTGCTGGGACATGAGACTGGTAAAACTGATGCTCATTTTTCGTACGGACCTAGCCATCCTTACTTACTGATTTCAAGGACGGGACTGCCGTTGCGTTAGAAATCCCATTCTGTGTGTGTTCTCTAGACGTGCTAATGGCAGGAAAGGGAGTCAGCCACCTTCAGTGCTGGCTGGGGCCCTCACCACACACTGCTAAGCAGTTTGGTGTTATCTCTGCATTTCATGCTCAGAATAAGGTATAACTCACTTTTACAGACAAGGAAACGGAGCCTGGGGGAAGTTTAACCAAAGTCAGGCAGAGTCACAGCTCAGCTTGAGCCCTCTGACTGGCAAACCAGCACTGTGGTAGAATAATTTCCCACCCCCAAAATGTCCACATCCTCATACTCAGAACCTGTCAATGTGTTACCTTACAGGAAAAGGGGGCTTTGCAGATGTGATTCATTCAAGGGTTTTGAGCTGGGGAGATTATCCGGGATTACCTGGGTGGGCCCAATTAACCACACAGGTCTTTATAAAAGGCAGGAGAGTCAGAAGGACAGAAGGACACGTGAGGATGGAAGTAGAGGTTAGAGTGATAGCAGGAAAGGGCCCCGAGCCAAGGAATGCAGGCAGCCTCTAGAAGATGAACCAGGCAAGGAAACAGTTTCTTTCCTTGTACCTGCAAAGGGAGTGCTGCCCTGACAATACCTTGACTCTGGGACTTCTGGTCTCCAGAACTGTAAAATAATAAACGGGGGTTTTCAGTCTCTAAATTTGTGGTAATTTGTTACAGCAGCAAAAGAAAACTCATACAAGTACTGCTATTATATTATGCCTCATGCTGACTCATGTTAGGATGGTAGATAACCCCGGGTGCTTCTTCCTACCACTTTGTAGGATTAGAATAAGCCACTTAAAAAGAGGAGTAAAGAATATATAATCTTGTTCCTCCAGCCAGTCCCTCTGAGGAAGATGAAGGTGGTGTGACGTGACTTATTTTGCCATTGTTTTTCTAACCTTTTGAGATGATGGATACTTAGCTCATTACTTTTCAGCTCCCCCCACCTTTTTTTTTGATAAGTAGAGCTAAGACTATAAATTTCCCTCTAGGTACGGCTTTGGCTTAGTGTGACTTTTTACAACATTTCTTCCTCAACAGATCATTCTCCTTGACAAAGTCACTGCCTCCATGGACACCAAGACAGACACCCTTGTTCAGAGGACCATAAAAGATGCCCTCAAAGGCTGCACAGTGCTGACCATCGCCCACCGCCTCAGCAAGGTCCTCAACTGCGACCTGGTCCTGGTCGTGGAAAAAGGGAAGGTACAGGAAGTTGTGGGCGTCACCTCTCCAGAGGCTCAATGGTTTGGGCTCTGTGGGGGTGGGAAGTAGATGCTTTCTGACAATTTCAGCTCTTCTTTGATTTCCAGGTGGTCGAGTTTGATAAGCCTGAAGTCCTTGCTGAGAGGCCAGATTCTGTGTTTGCGATGTTACTAGCAGCAGAAACCCAAGTCCAATTATAAAGGGCCCTGTGGGGGCCACATCAGCCGACTTCAGAGGAGGAAGAGGAGTGAGAGGAGCTGGATGAGTTGGGAGGAGGAGGGCTATCCTCCCAGCAGGCAGCCCTGGTCCCCTTTCCCGTCCATCCCTGACACGCAGGCTGAGCTGAAGCAGCCGTACCTCCCGACCTCTCTCAGTGGGCTGGGGGCTGGTTCTGGGGTGGGGAGCACAGGCCACCACCTGTGGGGAGGAAGCCAGGCAGTTACAGACCTGTCCCTCACCTCCTAAAACCCCAAGGGTCCCTGTGTGTCCTTATCAATACTACCTCAGTGCCTGACAATACAAACATTGTAACTGTAAGTTAAAAACTGGTCGAAGTAAACAGAATGGGCAAATGCCTATGGACTGAGTTTCTAAAGGTTTCTTGCCGTGTTTTCTTCCCATTTAACTGCTATGCACATCTATTTTGAGTGAATGACAAGCAGTAACTACACAGACCTGCATCGTGAAAAATCGGTTACAGTGTTCGTTTGGTGAGAAAACTTTAAAATCATATTGTATGTTCCGTTTGGTCTATTAGAATAAGCAGGAAAACAAAATGTTGGAGTTTCTCTGTAAATGACATTTTATATCTTCTGTGTTGGTCATTAAAATGCAGTAGGAAATTAAACTATCGCGAAATGTTGCCTTGCAATTATTTTACTGGCATTCCAATTTCTGTACTGTTTCCGCTCACAGACCCTGGGTGCTTTCTCCACTGACTCAGTAATAAACCCCCACAGCGTTTCTCAAATAAAAGGCCTTTTCTCCAACCTCAAGGTTTGCTATGATAGAGGCAGTAAAGGCATATTCGCAGTAGCCCAGGAGTGAGCGCTGCTAATTCACGGTGACATTTGAAAAAGAAAAGAAAAATCTGATGGGCCCTTGTGCCAATGGCACACCCACCGTCCGGCTGTTTCTCGTTTCCCAGGATTGAAGGCCCCGGTGAGGTTCTCATGAACATGAGGTCTCCTGGCCGTGCCTCCCAACCCCAGGCTGAGCTCTAGATGGCGGCACAGGGCAGCGATGGCCCCCAAAGCCTTCGGCACACGTCTCCCACCCCTCCCCTTCTCAGTCTTGGTCACACTTCTCCTGTCCTTCCACACATGGAGGCAGGCAGTGCCTGGCACATCTGAGCACTCCAGACTGAGTGGCGTGGGTATTGGACCCCAGGACGAGTTCATCCAAACACAGGCCGCCGCCTTGTGGGTCCCACCCTGTCCTCGTCCCCATCTCCGTCCCTATCGCTGTGTATTTGCAGGTTGGAGAGGCTAAGATTTACAACCTACAAACCATCAGCCAGCATCTCGAGGGCTGGGCTTGTGGAGTTTGCTGCCATCCAATCCCTCTCCTGCTCTCCTGGCCACGCCCGGGTAGGTGTGCAGGCCCAGGTGTGAAGAGCTCCCAGTCTGGAGAGTGCTAGGACCCTGGCTGGGGCAGCCAGGCATCAGTGCTGCCATCAGCACACCAAGAAGCATGTGGTCGAAAAGACCACGAGCGAGGGGCTCCTTGCACAGGCAGCTCCCTGCCAAGTTCACGTCTCCCCATGAAGGGACAGAATGCATCCTTAAGCGTCCACTGCCCTGAGCGGAGCCTTCCTCCTGATCTGTGACCCTGGTTGGAGGTCATCAAACCCACACCCAATGGGCTCCAGAGCAGCTGCCCCAGGCTGAGTGCGGCAGTCACAGTTGATGGATGTCCAACGACTCCCCCATGTGGCAACCAGACCTGGTAGTTTGCTGGCCGTGGGAATCCATGCCAGCAGTGCGATGGGGGCGGGGGGCTTTATTTTCTGTCAACTCGGCACCAGCCAAACCATCAGTCTCTGATCACAGGAAGGCATTTCCGTGAGGGCAGGGGAGGGCAGGTCTACAGGGATCCCTGGAGCTCATTCACATTCATTGAAAGACACGTCCCTTCCTGCCACTTGCTTCTGCCCGTGGTCCCCTTGGCGTGCACTGTCCAGAAGAGAATGCCCATCCTGACATCTGGTGAGCTCCTGCGATGTGACAGACACTTTCACCTCATTTCGTTGACTCTTCACCTCATTCCCATTTTACAGGAGAAACAAAAAGGACACACGAGAAGTTTCTGCAGAGATTCAAGTGGAATTATAACGAAGCCTCCATGTAACTAAACATTTTGTAAATGTTAAATTTGTAAGGGAAGTTGAACAAAGTTTAACAAATTCTGAGTCTTCCCTTAGTGTCCACTTTGATGCTCATTAGGACATCAGAACTTTTTGAAATGTCCTCATTTTAATCTGGTGCCCCAGTTCTGCTGCCTGCCTCCTGGGTGATCTTATGTTCAATGTTGTGAATGAGAATCTCTTGAATATCCTTTGTTAGATGCCAGCAGAGAATAGAATGAACCAGTTACAATCATTATTAGTACGAATTAATAACAAATTGCCCGTGACATGTTTCGCAGTCCATTGTGTCCTGAAGCTAATGGTGAGAACGGCTGATTTACAGCGGGGTCAGCAAACTATGGCCCAGAGGCCAAACCCAGTCTGCCACCTGTTTTTATAGAGAAAGTTTTAGTGGAGCGCAGCCATCCTCATTTGGTAAGCCATTACCCATGGCTGCGTTCACCTTCCAAAGGCAGAACTGAGTAGCTGAAACCAAACATACATCCTCAAAGCTGAAAATATTTATTCTCCTGGCTTTTTACCAGAAAAGGTTGCTGACTCCTGTTTTAGGCACTGGTATGTGATGTAACTCAGTCAGTGAGACATGAGACTCTCACGTCTCACTGGGGGCTGGGGGGCTGGGCTCTGGAAAGCCTTCTCTCCCTGTTAGAGCAATTTCCGGCGATCACAGCCGTTAGGGACCCTGAGTCACCCCGGTGGCTTTAACCAATCCCCTAACGCCACAATAACAATGGCGCAAACCCTCTCAAACCAGGAAGCCCGAAGCTATATAACCAAACGTTTGACCCCCAGGCGAGTGCTTGATCTTTGGGAATGATCCCACTGAGGCCACCAGCAAAACAAAGCTGTGTTCTCCCTGATCTCTGCATGCCGCTTGAGTTTCTCGGTCCTTGCTGTTTCCCGCAACATCCCACTGCCTGGTGCGTATGGAGTGTCTGAAGTGTACAGCCACCCATGAGCATGGAGGAAGAGGAGGGAGGCCTTCCTTGACACTGGGCTGCTGGTTCACTAACGTTGCGGTCTCCACACCTCTGTCCTTATACCGTCTAAGCAGCTTGAGTTGGCTTGCTGTTACTTGCAGTCAGAAACATTATAAACGATGAGGAAGATGGTGATGGCTTCCCTCCTGGGAAGGTATGCGTCCTGAACTGAGGAAAGGAGAGCCTGGGTCCCTGCGCCGGATTCACACTCATCTCTCCACCTTAGATGTGGCCCGAGTGAGCACTGGCTCACATGGAAGCAAGGAGCTTCCACGCTCATCTCCCTCCAAAGATTCATGCCACTGATGAACATTTTCCTTACCTGCTCTCCCTGCTGCCTGAGGTCAGAAGGCCTAAGAACTCACTGATTTTGTTCCTGCTCTTCAAGCAAACAGATCTGAAGTTGGCCCAGAATTGTTGGCTAAAATGTAAAATATTCTTTGCTAAGAGTTGGGATCACTTTGGCCAGAACAGCATGATTTAAAATGAATTGAAAAGCGCAGGAGGTCATTTTGGGGTCAGATGGACCGATCAAAGAAATCACTTTTCTTTTGGCCCGTGTACAAGGTCACCTGTGGGTGACGCTAAATCAAGCACTAAAACCTTCACATAAATGCTGATCTCCATGGAGAGGGTTTGACTTCGTGAAGTGCATGTTCATTTTTTCTTAGCATAATGTCTTCAAGGCTTTTGTCAGCATTTCATTCCTTTTTAAGCCATCCTGATAAGTGTGATAGCTCATTGTGGTTTTAATTTGTCCCTAATGTTTAGTGATATAGAGCATCTTTTCATGGACTTACTGGCCTTGCATTTCTTTTAAAGAGAAATGTGCACAGCATGGGCGAATCTTAACAGAGACACACTGTTCTACCATCTTGCAAAGTTCCTTCTTTAATACAGTGTCTTGGACGAATGTTCTCACTATGTCAGGATATGGCAGGAACTCAGAGACTATAATTATTGACTATGAGCTAAGCACCTGACATAATCATAGCATTAATTCTTTAAAACAACTCATGAGGTAGAAACGGTTCTTCCTGTTTGCTCAGGGAGATTATGTGACCTGCCCAACGTTACCCAGACAGTTGTGAGAGGAAGCAGGATTCACACCCAGAGCCCACTCACCGTCCAATCCCTTCACTGCACAGATTAGAAAACTGAGGCCAACAAAGCCTAAAACGGGTCCGAGTTCATCCACAGAGTGACTGGGGGAGGGTCAGACTCCTGAATTCCAACCCAGTGCCATGTCCATGACACCATATTGAGGGTTGCACAGATTGTTCCCGAAAAGGATTACGGTGGCCCCGTTCTGAGAACCAAGCCATAAAGGAAATAAAAGATAATAGTTCTTTCCTCCAGTGAGTTTATCATATCACAGGGAAATGACTTAAATGCACCAAAAACATACAGTAAAATGGCGGGGGACGGAGTGTAAGTTTAGATGCGAGTGCATTTGTTCACGCAGTCAGTATTTCACCTGACCATTTGCTGTTTTCATCCTTCTTTCCTTCCATTAAAACAAGGGAGAGGTGAATGAGGTTGGAAGAGGTGAGGATGACGTAGGAAACAAGCAGCGCTTGTGGGACAAGTGGGGGCCTGAAGGGGACGGGCCTGGGAAGGGCACTCCTGCTGGGAATTCCTCCAGAGACCCGAGGGGAGCGTGGGCCTGGGGGAGGGAGACGGCAGTGCGGCCACATGAACGAGGGCTGAGGCTGGAGAAAACAGCCAGGGCCTTCCCTGTCTGCTCTCCAAACACAGCTGGAGCCACCACCGCTTGGATACAATTGGTGATGGGAGAACAGTTTGCTGCAGAAACAATTAGGGCAGGCTCTGGGAAGAACCTGTTAGCAATCAAGGGAGTCTGGCCAAGAAAAACAGGGCCTCCCACAATCCCACTGCAGCCGAGCCAACAAGATCAGGGAGACAGGAGTGCGTTAGTTCCACTGCAGAACCGCCATTCCCGCCTTCCCAAGGTGGGATGGGCGTCCTGAGGACAAACAGCCAGCAACATGCAAGGGCTGGTCTGTAACTGGCACGCTGTCCCCAACAGCAGGAAGCTGTCTCCTGGGCACACAGAGGGAAGAGACAGGGAGCCCAGCAACTTCTGGCGCACTTTATGCCTGCAACGGGTAAATCCGAGATCGTCTGCACAGCAGGATGATTTAGGAAACGGCGAGGCCACTCTGTCCAGGGAGCACGTTTGGCCTGGCAGCCCAAGGCGAGCTTTGGTAAGTGGTCAGAACTACGCAGGCCACAGCTCCACTGACATTCCTGCTGTCTGTGACGTGGGGATTTTAGAGCCGAGCGTCCTCAGGCTAAGCACAGGCAACACGCTGATATCTGGGTTGACAAACCGGAGGAGGAGAAACGAGCCCTAGCTTGGGGATTCCAGGTCCCTCTGGCCACTCTCACGTCCCAGTGTGCTTTTGCTTCTAGCCGTGTGGACCTCGAACTCTTCTTCCCAGGACCACCTGGGGCTACTGGAAGCCACACTCCTCACGCTTGAGAAAGGGAGAAGAGCCTAGACGTTTACATCCCTCCCGAGCAGCTCTGAGCTGATATGGCACCACTCTGAAATGTAACTTACACTTCCAAGGTCCCGTGTGGGAGCAGGCCGAAGGTAGCCCCCACAGGACTTTGCCGGAACCTGCATTTTCCCCCACCTTGTCCCGCTTTCCCCTGACCATTAGAGGTTTTCACTGCGAGTATTGCTTGATAAAGTACCAGCATAAATATCCTTGTCTCAGGGCTTATTTCTGGGGAATCCTACATAAGACAGAGTCAAAGACCTGAATTCAAACCCAAACCCATCATTTCCAAGATCTCAGCACCCCTTGGGGGACCACTGCCCATTTTCTTCTTAGCCCAGGCCCGAGCTACTTCAGATGACGCTCACCTCACCAACTGTCTCTGGGATGGAGCCCAGGCCAGAGGGTCACATCCCTGCGGCGCCAGGACATCGAGTACGCATAAGACCAAGGTCGCCAGCTGGGTCAAACGCAGGACTTACTGCAGCAGGAACTAAGGGGACAACAGAGGTTCCCCTTACATGGTGGGGACCACAGACCTCTTTAGCTTCAAGCTTCCAGATGCTGTTTTTTGATATCACAAGGAGAGTATCTGCCTGAGAACGAAGCCAACACAGAACCAAGACTGGGGATACCGTGTGCCCTGGCATTCCTCACCTCCTACGAGACAGCACACTGCTGATGGCCGGGACCTGGTGCTGACCTCCTAACCCCGAGGTACCCAAATGTCCCCACTATGCCAGAGCCACGCTGTGTTGTGCCCCGAATGGGGAGAAGGCCCCTCACTAGGTGGCGCAGCCCGGCCCAGGGGGCCAGGCTGGGACCAGATGCCTTTTCAGGACCAGGCTACCCCCTGCACAAAGCGTCCTCTTGCAGGTCAGTCCCTGAGTCAGGGCCGAGGCCCTGGGGACCCCTACGACACTGCACCTTGAAGCACTTAAGTCAGAAAACATTTATTTAGAGCTCACCATGTGCCCGCAGCACCCTACCAGTGCTGCCCGATGACCCTGTTTACTTCTCAAGAGCTCCGTGAGCACGGTGGTTTCCACGTTCTAAGACACAGGCTCTCAAGCTACTCGGCCAAGGACCTCGCATTTTTAAAGTAAGTTTTCCCGGTGATTTTACAACTTGAATCTCCTTTGATTATTGTAAGTTTCCTGAATTGGGATTATTAGCCCTCATTTAGAATTTTAAAACCAGCCCAAAGCATAAAAAGTTGAGATAAACTGCCCACCGTCCCATGGCCACTTCAAGGCAAGGTCCCTTTGAATACCTTCCTGCTCAGAGCTGGAAGGACCTGGGAGGCCACGCGGTTCCAGCTGGTCATCCAACTGGAGCGGAGAAGGCTCAATGGAGGAGACTTGCCTAATAGCAAGCTGGGGGCTGGGGGCTTAGTCTTTCTCTTCTTTTATTGTACTGTGCCCCTTGGAAACTCTCTGTCTCCGATTCTTTGTCTCTGTCTGTCTCTGTCTGACCTGTCTCATCTGTCTGTCTCAGTGTCTGTCTGTCTGTCTCTGTCTCTCTCCGGGTGGAAGTGGAGGGCTTGACCAGGATACTGGTGGGCCGTTGAGCAGCCATAGCCAGCAGGCCCTGTGGGCTGTCACAAGCAGAGACGGCACAGAAGGATACTGCAGCCAAGGTGAGTTTAGAGTCAGAAAGAGGAAACCATCTAAATGAAAACCTTCAACCGCACTGGAGAGGTGGTGAAGAAAGTGAGTCAGCAGGACTGGTGCAAACTCCGCCCGAGCCACGCCCCACCCCTCCCTTCAGGAAAGTTCCTGCATGGGGATTGATGTGCAGCTCCTGAGTGCGGCTGGCAGCACAAGCAGAATTAATGAGGACAATGGCTGGGCAATGAACTGTATGAATAGACCCAAGCAGAAAACAAATTAAAACGACTTTCCTAAATGAGTCCCAGCAAGGAACAGAAAGAAGACGCAGAGGACCATAGAAGGTGCTGGAGGCAAGGGTGTCGGGAGGGGTGGGAAGACCCTGAGAATGATCACCAACAGTTATTTATTGGAAGCTCTCGGTGACAGCAACCCCAGATTAAACTGAAACATGAACTCATGAAAGTAAGTGAAGGGATTGGCACCTGGAGAGGAGGAGGAGGATGGGAGCAGAGGAAAATTTGAAACTCAAGAAAGTGAAGGGCGTGCCACCGTACACGGCTGTGTTTTGCAGCTGTGTGCACAGTGGAGCCCCAGGAGACGGAGACCCTGGGGAAAGATGAGGGCACTGCTGGCAGCCATGTCAGAGCAGCTCTGCTCACTGGGCTTCCGGCCCCTGCGTTAGGATGGAGCGCTCTGGGTGGGACAGGAACGCACTGGGGATGGAGGCCCGCAGCCAGTCACATCCTGGAAGTGGTTAGCACTTCCAAGGGGACATGAGCATGACCCAAGTGTTTCCCAAGGCTCAGGCCTCACAATTTCCTGTGAATTAGTTGGAGCAGTGGCAACGGAGCTTCAGGCCGGGCAGTGTGGGCTGCCTCCACTGGTGCCTGATTTCTTCATCTTGTGAAGAAAAGGCAGTGGGAAGCTTAGTTCCTACCTGTAGCAGCCAGTGGGCTCACCAAACATTCCATCTGTACCTCCCCCACCTCCACCTTCCCAGCCCCCTTGCTGTTAGGGGAGGAATTCTTGCAGTTCTCCCCCAGTTTTTGTTAACAGACTTAAATGTAAGTGACATGTGTCAACACGGGCTGATGCATGGAACAGCCAGGGCAAAACTCTCTAGCGTCTCTTCCAGTGTTTTGGCCAAGTGCCAGATGGCTCTCCCACCGGTGGGACCCCCATCATCTAGGCTTCCTGAGTAAGTACGTGAGGAAGCCTCCCTTCCCCTCCCAATTCCTACCAGCAGCTGACCTGAACAGAACCAGTGGTGTGAGTGAGAAGTGCATTCCAGCATGTTCAGTAAAAGACCAGTCTTTGTTGGGTGAGATTTTGTTTCAGTAGCAGGGCCTGGCAGACACTGACTAATATTCTACTTAATAGGCACCAATTAGTATCCAAATTGATACTCACAAAAGCGCTATGATGGCAGTAAGCCATCTTGAGATTTGATCATTTAAATTCAATAAGCATTTATTGAGTCCCTACTAAGTTCCAGACATTGTGCTAAGTAAGCCCTGTGCTACCGAGATGAACCAGATCAGGTGTTTCCATCTATTTGGGTTGACAGGTTCACGGGTTCGTAGTAATGGCGCAGTAGGAGAGGTTCCGTTGTACTGGGTTCAGGGGTACCGTGGGGAAACCAGAGAGCGGATGCCAGAAACAGCGGTGGGGGTGCGTCAGGAGGACCCTACAGAGGGGTGTCCTTTGAGCTGGGCTTTGAGGAAGTGTATGGATGTACCAGCTGAAGAAGACTCAAAGAGCACTCCAGTCGGAGAACGAGGAAGATCGGACACCTGCAGTGCTCTGCTTTCTCTCAGGTCTCCCCTTGCACTCCACATACTCACACTTGGGGAGCTCCTGAGACGGGAGAGGAACCACCACCCTGTCAGAAACAACTCTAGATTGCATCAGAGCCCTTGGGAACTCGGGGTTCTCTCTGGCTCCAGGTTCTAGGTGTAATGAGGAGAGCTGGGCGGGCGGGGCTACCTAAGTAGGCATCTAGGCATCTAGAGGAACTGCCATCCACCTGGGAAAAATCAGCTAAGCCAAGAGAGGCCCAACCTTTGAAAGCAAAGGAAGGCAGTATGGTAGTGTCACTGAGGGGTCATGGGGGGGAAGGAATCAAGGAAGGGAAAGATTCAACTTTGTTAAATCATTAGTGGCTGGCTGCCGACCAGAAAGAGCATCCCCCGGGCCTGTGTTTTCTACTTCATCCAGGAGGCTCTCTGGCATTCTGGAATTTCTGTTAACACAGGCAAGCATCTGCATGGTAAATTCCAGTGCCACACAGTTCTTACTGACATGTCTCCAGGCTGAGACCTAAAGGGGACCTGTGTGTGAAAATAAACAAACACCGGTGAGCCCTTGCTCTGGACAGGGTGTGGGGCTAGTGGGGACACACTATGATAGACAGGACGTAGCTGGGCTCTTGAGTAGTTCCAGTCTACGGGCAAGCAGACGTGCTCCACACCATGAATGACCCCCGAGGGGGTGGTGGGGTACAGAGCGAGCCCCGCTAACGTCAGGCCTCGGGTGGTCCTGGGGCTGGAGGTTCAGACAGCAGGGCACCAGGAGGAGAAAAAAGCCATCCCAAAGGACAGCAAGGAGCAACATGAGGGACGTGAGCTGCTCAAGTTCAAGGAGGAAGACGGGCCCCAAATAGGAGAACTACTGAAAAGTCAAAAGTCATGAAAAGACTGGAATAGAGAAAACACCGAGGAACAGGATGGAGGATAGAGAAGGCCCAGACACTTTGCTGGGAGCCCGGCTGGAGGTGCCATGCCATTGCTAGGTCATTTGCTGTACCTTTTGGGGGTGGACAGATGTGTTTAAGGGTCAGGGTCTGCATGTCCATCTATGTTGTCTTGAAGCCAGGACCCACAAAACCCAGGCCCAAGGAGGGTTTGAGGTCAAGAAAATCCACAATGAAGAGTGATTTCAAAGCAATGCTCCTGTCCTCGACTTACACTTCCCGGCCACGAAGGGCGCACACAGACCTCAGCCCTTCTTCACACGTCCCTATTCTCTCATCCACTTTACTCCAGAGCTGCAGCAGCTCCCAAACCAGCCTGCAAAGCTTCATCCCCCAAGCCCTGCCTTCCAGGCCTCTTGCATTTCCCTCCCTCCTACCTTCTCCAGATTTCTGTGCCAGCGAGTCTAAAGAGCCTGCCAAGCAGAGTGGTGCCCTTCTCCGAGGGGAAGGAGCAGGCTCATCAAAGGGCAGGGGACCAGGGACGACTGGAACACTCCCCCTTTAACATTATGTCCCATCACATATATAACGCAGCACCAAACGGCAAATATGAAGAAGCAAAGGCCTCGGGGTGTACAGGCTCGTCCGCATGCCGCAAGACTGCTGGGAACATCACAGGGACAGTGTGTGGGGGGTCCCAGAGAGAACATTCCATGCCCTTCTAGGGCAAGACAAAGTCCCTTGTGTTAGGTCAGCAATGGGCATGGTCAAAGCGGCTAGGAGCCAAGTCAGACCCCTCCTCGCATGATGGAAACTGGGGCCCCTGGCGTTTCCCCGAAAAGGCAGCAGACCTTGGTGCGATAAACAACTCCCGGATGCAGCTGCCCGATCTGTGCTGGGGGGCCTGCCTGCTCAACTGCCACCTCACTCAGCCAACCCCCACCCCCAAAAATCGCATATATGCCTCCCTCGCTCGGCCCTGGGTGCGAATTCACCGGCCCATCTGCAGACCAGTGAACCTCGCCCGGGGCGCAGAATAAAGCACTCACCTTTCTCAGCCCGCCTGACTCTCTTAGCCTCATTATCTCGCAGCAAGCCTTACACCTTGTCCATGCCGAAAGTCCGAGGGTGTCTCCCTGTGCCCCCAGGACGGTCCTGACAACGCAGGTTTGACCTTGCGTTTCATGGTTGACACATGCTCAGCCCACACTGCTAAATGTCTGAGCACTGACGGAGGGCACACCATTGATTTTCCGGCTACAAAAGGATCCTACTTTACGACACTGCAGGAGTCACGAAGCTCGGAAGCTGCTCGGCCCTGGAATCAATCCTGCTCCAGCCAAAGGGGTGAAACAACTCCCTAGTCATTTTCCATTGGTCTCACACGTTGCGTTTCCTGACATAACCGCCCGATCCAGGGGTACACCTGCCTCTCCATCTCGCAGCTGGAGACTGGTACTGTTTCCCGGTTCCCGCACAGGCAGCGGACATAAAAATGTTTTTGTGAAGAGTGAATCCTCTGGGAATTAGCTTAGGCCACACACCGTGCACTTGAAGTGTGAGAAGGGTGATTCAAAGCCAGTCCTGTGAACGCAGGTGAACTGGGTTGACACCCACGTCACCTACTTCCAGCAGATAGGTCCCTGAGGACCTAACCCCAGGTATCACTAGGTGGCCGAATATTCCCCAGCTACCTTCATCCCCGCGTCACACCCTCATCTCTCATCCCATCTTTGACTCCTTCCCTCGCCACAACTCTACGACAGGTGTCATCCAGCCCAAGAAGTAGAACAGTGCTTCCCAGAGAGTGTTCTCCGGAACCTGAGTCCATAGGCTAGTCTGGGTTTCCAAGAGCATTCGCTGAGATAAAGATCCCCGGTTCTTGAAAATCGGGGAATGAGAGTGGGGAAGTGAGACAGGGAAGCAAAAGCAGCTGATCACGGATGAGCTATGGGGCCGTTACCCCATGTACTGAAGCTTAACCCTGCGGGGGAACTTGGCAGCCAGTTAGAACTTGACAGTCACGCCACCCCAAGGTCACGGCAGGGAGCCAGGTGGTGCCACACCACCTCTGTCACTCTCTCCTCTGGAGTGTTCATTCCTTGGCACTTCTTGCTTGTTTTGGGTGAGCAAAGCGGGCTCCGAGGGTCCAACAAGGCCCTCGGGAGTGGAAATGCAGGTGCTGCCCAGGGGAGTGGGGCCAGCGGGCTAAAGTGGGAAGACGGATGGACATGGGTGGAGCTGACAGTGATTGCCAGCACTTTCTACCTACCTGACCACACAACCTAGTCTGCTCCCTCCAAAGAGCATCGATTCGTACACTGTGATACATTCAGGATAAACCTGGCTTAGAGGCTCAGCAGGAGACATGTAACACCCAACTCTGAACATGGTGCTTCTGCTATCAGAATAAGCTTTGAGCTGGTACCTGAGAAGTGGGGGCAAGGCCTGAGTGTTGTCAGGCCGGGGAGCAGCCCAAGCCCTTTTCTTGGAAGCCAGTGGACAGGTCTGGCTCGGTGAAAGGAAGACGTGTAATCATTGGACCAGACACTAAAGGAATGGAGGGACAGTGGACTTGCCAGGCTGGGTCTAGTCTAACAGGATCAGGGTTCTGTGTGTGTGGGGGGGGTGAGCGTGGGGGGGAAGGGATAGTAAGGGAGGGGACTTGCTGGCTCTGAATCTGGGTCATTTTAATAATGTCTTTATTTTGATCTTAGCTCCAGGATTGGAGGGCAGGAAAATGGGCAAAGCCAGTGTGGGGACAAAGCCCCCAAAAGCAGTTTCCAGTTCCTCGGCCTCACATAGAAAGGTGCTGGCTCAGGTAGTAAATGGCCATCAACTGTGACCAGATGGCCATCAGCTGTGGCTAGTTGGCCGTCAGCTGTAACCAGTGAGACATTGGCCACTAATATAACTGCCGTGGCTACGCTAGCAGAGAGAAGATGGGGGCTAGCAAGAGCGGGTTGCAGAGAGGCGGATGCCGCCGGCGAGAATATAGTGATATGACTCCCCTACTTATGGCTCCGTGGGTGTTCCTTTTTGGCCTCACCGTGTCCTGCGTCCTTATGTGGGGAGCGGGAGCAGAGACCCCGCAGGCCGCCCCGCAGGACAGCCAGGGTACTTCTCCCCCAGTGTCTCTGCTTCCTTGGCATCTCTAGCACTAACTGTGTCTCTCTGAATCCCTGGGTGGCCTCTGCCATGATTTCGCTTCTGCATTTCAGACAAAGGATGGAAGGATCACCTGGCTCACAGCCAGATGCCCCCTGCCCCCCATTATGCATTTCCCACTGGCTGAGGGGAAACCGGCCTTTTCATAGAACTGGGCTGGGAGGAAGTGAGGGAGAGTGGCGCCCCAAGGTCCTGAAGCCTTCTCCTGGTGTGGCGAAGGCCATTCTCTTTTTCTTCCTTTACCACTATGTTAAAAGTCCCACAAGAAATTCAGCCTGTGCTGAGATTTCCAACCTCATTTCAAGCCTCCATGTTGCCAAGGAGGCAGGAAACTTTTGGGGGCTCTTAACTCAAACTGTTGTGCTTTTCTGTGGATAAGAAATAATAGTTGTCCTTTGTTCAGAGTCAGAAGAATGGATTAGCCCCTTGGGAACCTACAGATTTAGTTGAAATTAATCTTCCAAAGATGAATGAAGAACGTGAAAGAAAATCCCAGACTGATAATAAAAAGAACTGAGGCTCTCGCCAGAAAAAAAAAAAATTAAAAATTAAAAAATTAAAAAAGAAACACAAGCAAGTTGAATCCCCCCAATGCCAGCAGCATTTCCTTTCCTGCTCTCTATTGTATTCTGTACCCTCCCAGAGCATGTAGTGTGGTTCCAGTACCCTTCTAACTCAGCTGCCCCAGTGCTTTCTGACACTTCCCCGATGACTAATGCCCTTTCGCACTGTAATTCACCCGAGGAGACAAAATTCGGTGTTGGCTGCAGGGGAGACAAGTGCGTTCTTTAGGAGGTGGGAACCAGACTATGCCTGTCTACTTTCTGTTTCTCTCAGATCCACTCCCAGCATTCTCTGTCCCACTCGGTGTCAAAGGAAACTACATTTCCCAGACCCCCTTGCTCTCTGGGTGGGATGAGAGGAGGAAAAAAGCCAGGTGTGTCTTCCCATCGCCCTCTGCTTACTATGGTGTCTCTGTCAGTGGCTTGGTATCCTCCACGGCTTTAGCTTCCATCAGACAGCCCCTCCCTCAGTTGTTCTGGGTACTTCCCAGCAGCCCCTGGCTCAATTGTAGCTCCTACCTGGAGGCCTGGCTTCTGGACTCACAGACCCATCTCTTCAATTGTCCCTCCAGCCCTCAGATGACAGTGACTTCCTGCCATTCCTAATTTCTGGCTCCTCACTGTCCTGTTTGGCTTCTCAGCTCTGTCATTACCTGTGTCACCAAGTCCTCATACTTAAATTGCTTCTGCTTGGAAGACCTGGAGGGATTTCTGCTTTTCTGACTAGATCCTCATTACAATAGTGGTCTGTCCTGGGTGTTGGGGACCGAAAAGACCTCCACTGGCCAGTGAGATGAGAAGCTGATCTCCCTAACCCAGCAGTTGTGGTAAACAGAAGCCAGGCTGCAAGGAGCAAAGATTGGGATCGCCCTCATTATCACGGAGGCCCCTCAATGCCACAGTTTCCACAATATCCCTCTGTCCGGCCCAGAACATTCTAGGATTGCTACTGTTACTTCCTATTTTTATCCTGTTTTACAAACATGGAAATCGAAGCCGACAGAGGTGAAATCAATTGCCAAAGGTCAGCGTGGCGTTTGAACATGGGGGTGGGGGGTGGCGCTGACTCCGGAGCTTGTGCTTCTGACCACCTTCTATTCTGATCCCCTGTGTGCTCCCCACATGGTCCCCCAAATATGAATGGCCCAAGGCCTTCTGTTTCTGATCTGCTTAGATTTCTTTCTCCTGGTTTCTTCTGGCTTGAAATACAAGTAGGACTGAAGAAGAAAATATGTGCCTGATTATTGCGTCTTAGATCTCATTTGATTTCTAACCAACATAATTCTTTCATCAATTCTGCCCTCAAACGGCAGAAACGGCCCTTGGGTCCTGAATGCTTGGTTAACCGTGGGGGCCGCTTCATGGATAAAGATCCTCTCTCCTATAAAGTGGTAATGAGCCATCCTCCAACATTCTCTTCCCAGCTATGTAAGCACTTTGAGGGCATTTCAAGATGCTGGGTGAGGTTAGGGGGTGGGCTCCAGACACAGAAGCGCAAAGCTAACAATTCCATGAGGAGATGGCGCCATGACCCTAGGCTCATTAGCACACATCTCTAAGCAACTGGTGACAACCATTGGCACAAACCCCTTTTCTTCCAGGAACATTCTAGGCCAGAGACTAGAAGGCGGTATCCTTAGCCATTCCCCAGGAGCCCGGCCTCATTAAGGAAAGAACTTAGTTGTGTCCAAAAGTTCCTCAGAATGACAAATTAACTAAGCTTTTTATAAACCGTGGCCTTGGGGACAAGGAAGAACTGGGTTATTCCCAGAGGGTCTGTTCCATTGATGCAGGAAGCCTGTCTTGCAAAGAGCCCTGTGTGGAGTCAGTGGGAAAGCACAAGGCACCTACTAGGGAAGGAGAGAATTTGCCAAGATCAGACTGGGGCTGACCTGATTTCTTACTGGGGAACGATTGCCCGGTGCTGAGACTAGAAACATAAGAGTGAATCTGTTTCAAGTTTTTATCATCACCATCATCATTGTACCATCAATGGCATTACCACCCTCAGCCCTGACAACATTTATTAAGGTTGCTGGCTTGGGCACCTCGTTTCGGTAGCCAAATAAAGTTGGAGTGATTAATTATGAGATGTGGGCCCACATCTGGGTTCCCGTCAATCAGTAACGTATTCATCAGCCATTTCCTGCAGATCTGTGATGTGCTGAAACATAGATCTAAAGCCGGCCTGCACATTACAATCACCTGGAAAGATTTAAAATAAAACCTGGGCCTGGGCCTCACAACAAGCGCATCCGATCTCTGGTCGTGGGAACAGGCCTTCATATTTCTCAAAGAGCTCCACTGGGGACTCTGACGTGCAGCCAAAGCTGACATGAACTGTCCTAAGAAATGTGCCAGAAACTGTGCAGAGATTCAAAAGAAAACACCTGACCTCTAGGTACTTACTGCCTAGTTAGGGAAATAAAATGCAGTTAGTAGCAATATATGTGTTAACTGATAAAATAAGAAAACAACTCAAGAGACGTTTCAAAGTGGCACTTCACTGGGAGAGAAAGAGAGAGAGAAAATTTGCCAGATGAGTGGAAGGGGCAAAAAGGTTCAGAAGAAGTGGAGACAGGAGTAGGTTGGAGAACTCTGGGGAAGAACTGAGAACTGAGGAGGAGCTTAAGGAGAGTCAGAGAGCAGCTGGATCATTCCAAGCTGAAGTGGTCTCAATAGTTCTGGAAAAGCAGATTAAACTTATTGTTTTCTAGAAGTAGTGGTAAGAGAAAGAACATTATTAATGGCGAGTCAGTAAGAGAGGATTAAAAAGCTAGGTTACAGGCTGGATTGAAAATGCCTTGGCTATGTGGCACAGCAGATGTCTAGAACTGATTCATGGTGCATAACTGAAATCGACAGCAATCGCCTAGAGTTACCACCACCATACTGTGCACCTGAACATTCAAAAGTTGTTAAAAAGGCAGATGCTAAAAGTTTTAACACACACACGAGCACACATAAGAAAACTTTGGGAGGTGATGGGTACGTCTGCTACCTTGACTGTGGTGATGGTTTCACAGGTGTACCCATCTGTCCAAACTCATCAAATTGTATACATTAAAATGTGCTGCTTTGTTGTATGTCAATAATATCTCAATAAACCTTTTTTTTTTAAAAAAAGGAAATGGCCTTGACTGCAAGCTCAGGCGCGTGGCTTTCATACTGTAGGTAATGGAGAAACTTGATTCCTGAGCAGGCGGGTGACAAGATGCAGATATTCTTTTTCTTCGATGGAGGTTTGGTTTTATAATGTAATGAAATGGGTGTGGGCTGGACTGGGGGGCGGGAGGAGCCAGGGAGAGAGAGGACATTTAGAGGGCTGTTGTATTATCTCAGGAACGAGACCTCTGACCAAGACAAAGCCGTGTAGCTAGAGGAAGGCAGAAGACACGTTCTGGAAGAAGAGTGACTGACCAGTGGGATATTCGAGTTTCCAGTTGCCTTGGGCAACTGGTTGTCTGGTGATGCTTCTCACCAAACAGGAAGGCGGCCAGCTGGCGTGGTAGAGGATCAAGTCTTGGCGACAGCTGGCCCGAAGTTACACTGTGGTCAGTCACTGACTGATCAAATAAGCCTCGGCCCTTTGAGAGTTAGTTTCCTCATCTGTAGAGTGGGGCTTAGACCACTGGCCTTGCATATTAGTGGGGAAGATTTCAAACAATGTCTAGCTAATGCCTACCACCAGGCCTTGCAGAGAGTATTGGCTCTGTCGGTGGCGGTGTTTTTGCTATTATTATGATACACAGAAGATGTCTGCAGGGATGAGTTGAGTTTTAGACATGCTATATTTGCATGTGTAAATGATATTTCAGCCTTCTAAGATATCTACAGAAACATGCAGTAGGCAGTAGGTAGCATGGGCCCAGTGCTAAAAATAGGGCCTGAAATAAAGAGACGAGGGTCATTTACACAGAGGCGACAGCAGAAACTCATGGAGATGGATGCAATTGCAGGGAAAAGGGGTTCAAGAATGGGCTGGGCCCAAGCTCACTGGTCTTGGGCCCATCCCTGAAACAATCACTACGACCTTGTCTGAGCCTGGGTCACATGACGACCCTTAGGCCTGAGGAATGGGCTCCGGCCTGCCCAAACATGAACTGAGAGTACAGAAGGGAGTCTGCTGAAAGGTAAACTGGAGGCGCTATTCATCCACTAAATGGGGTCTGCAGGCCAAATCCCTCTCTCCCACAAATGTTTTGTAAATAAAGTTTTATTGGCACACAGCCTCATCCATATGTGTATGCATTGCCTATGGCTGCTTTGAGCTACAGCGACAGAGCCGAGTAGTTACTGCAGAGACCATCTGGCCTGCAAGCCTAAAATATTTACTATCTGGTCCTTTACGGAAAACGCTTGCCAAGCCGTGCACTAGAATCTAAGTCCGTGAGAGCAGGGACTTCTGCCTAGATTCTCACTGTTGTGTCGTACTGGATGGCCACTGCCAAACCACGGGAAGCATCAACGCTCACTGCGGGCTGGTTTGAGTGGCATGAGGAAGAAAGGAGGCGATGGAGACTCACATGGACCCATGTCTCCGGGGCTCTGGGAGAACAGCTCAGAGTGCTGGGTGAACTGTGGGAAGGGCTGAAAGGACGTGTGCGGACCTGGAAGGTGTTTCAGTGGGTGCAGCCTGCTGGCGGGTGACGAGGTGGAAACAGGACTGGGGTGGTCACGAGCAGGAGAAGGCTCAGGTTCTTACAATGCCTGGGTTCCTTGAGAAGGTCTTCTCGACTGGTGTTGGCTTGGTTACCCTGAGTGCGGGGACTGCCATCCCCTCACTGACTCATTCACACTTCCCTGCAAGAGCCTGACCAGCCTTTCCCTGGGCTGAACATCTTCCGAGTCTCTGTAATTAGCCCTGGGGGAATTGCCTTGTACTCACTGGTAATTTAAAGCAGGAAGGATAAGGGCGGGTTTTTCTTCTTTTCTTTTCTTCTCCTTCAGCTTAATTCAAAGACCCCTTCTGCCAACTTTATTGGAGTATATTAATTGATGTCAGAATCACCCACCTCGGTTTCAGTTGTACTTGAATCAATTCAAACATCTGCACAGTCCATTAAAGGCAGGATCAGAGTTACAGCTCATTCCCTCCCACAGGAATTCTTCACATACTGGTTTTCTCTCCATGAGTCGGAAGTGAGCTAAGGTTAGAGAAAAGCATCCAGCAGAGTCTCAGCACTCAGTAGGCACTCCCAAATCCGTTCTCCCCTCCCTTTCCAGCTCTTCCAAAATGGACAGAAAAAGGCTGCTGCTTCCCACTGGTCTCTGATTGTAGGAAGAGGGGCTCGAGGGACGTGACTATTTAGGAAGAGTTGCTTAAGCTGTCATCCAAGTAAGAGTTGGAGGTTTTAAGACATCCTCTTGGAAGACAGAAGACCATTCTGCTGCTTTTCTCACCTTGTGGTGGCAGCTGCTTGTGAGGATGTCAGGATGCAGGCAGACTGTGAGCCCCCCACCCCCAAACCCCAACCCCCACCTCAGAGGCCTGGTCGCCCCCCCCCCCCATAGCTGATTCGTCTGGACAAAAATGAAGTCAGAGCCGGACCCTAGTTTCCCGGGATACACTGGGCCAGTGAATGTGGCAATTTGTTGAGTCACAATCTCTGGCTCTGCATGCCCCACCCCAGGGGCTTCTTGACCCAGATGCCTTCCCCCACCCACACAGAGTCGGTATGAACACACATTTGTGTGTGTGTTAAAAAACCAGAAGGCTAATCTCAGCCCCTAAGAAAGAATGATTAGATCAGCGAGGGTGAGCAGGGAGGTGGGGGTGGGGGTGTTTTAGGCTCCTATTGATGTCTGGGGACACGTGTACCGTGTTTTCCCCAAAATAAGACCTAGCCGGACAATCAGCTCTAATGCGTCTTTTGGAGTAAAAATTAATATAAGACTTGGTCTTATATAAGACCTGGTATTATATTATATTATGCTATATTACATTATATTATATAAGACCCTGTCTTACAGTAAAATAAGACCGGGTCTAACATTAATTTTTGCTCCGAAAGACGCATTAGAGCTGATTGTCTGGCTAGGTCTAATTTTCGGGGAAACACGGTAGAACAGTCTCCACTCCAAAGCCCCTCCTCTTGGGAACCTTTGCAGCCCTGCGTGATCCCACCGGCTGCCACTAGGGGCTGCTGTGGTCAGGGCGCAGAACCAAGAACAGAGAGCTAGCTGTTTACAGAGAGGGAAAAAAGAGCAAAATGACAAAGCAATGATTATCTCAGTTTGTGAACATTTTTGAGATGTCAGAGGATTTAGGTCGTGTGCTTGGCCCCTGGTCGTGTTTGGCAAGTATGTGACTCCTTTCTTACAGGATGGTCGCGCCAGGATGGCCCCATCAGAATGTCCCCTCCGTGTGGTCCACAGGCTTTGTGTGACAGGTGCAGGCTTCTGGGGAAGGTGCGGGCTGGGCGGACTTCACACTTCATCACCAACCCAGTACTTAGCGGGAGAGAGCTCTTCCGAGGACACCGAGCGGAGCTGGACTCCCAACTGCAGGTGTGGAGTAATGAACATCAAGAGAGCAAAGTAGAGTGGGGACGTAGGGTGTGATCAGACATCTCCCCAGATCCTGTAACCCTCCGTAGGGCTGACCAAGATAAGGAACTGGTTGGCACTTTAATGTAATCCAGCGCAGCGTTTACTGAACTACTACTACCTTCAGGATACCTTACTCGAGTTCAACAGTATTTATATAAGCTTTCTTTGGGAGAGCTGAGTTAGAAATTTGGAAGGAGGTATAGGGGAAGTGTTGAGAGGCTTTTGAAAACAAAGCTCACAGAAGCGGGGAAAGTAAGAAACGCCTGCAAATTGCATCAATTTAATTTACCAAGAAATAGAAACTGGGTAGGGAAACATTGAATTAAAGGGTAGGGTGCCATACTTTCTTTGTTTCCTGTGGCTGAAAAAACACGAAAGCTGGAAAAATGAATCCCTGCTGAAGAGTGATATCCTATGGGTCTAAAAGTTCACGGTGGCACTGTTATTGTTATTAGTGTTTTTGTCATTCTTATCCTGAGCATTTTTTTTTTTTTTGCCAGTGTGAGCAACTGTGCACAAAGGACATGCATCACTGCTTATCAATTCGGCCCTTTTCAATTGGAAACAAAATGAAATGAAACGAAAACTCATTCCTCCCCTACTGGAACCAGACCTGAAATCAGCAGCACTAATAAATAAACCTTGGTGCCTCAGCGTTCGGGTCTGGGCTCCGGCACCCCCGTGGGTTGGCACTTCAGGCTCCGGGAAAGGATCTGTCATTTTGGCAAGGGCAGAATCCAGGCAGGACGTGTGCATTTGCTATCTGCAGCCCTCCCCTGGGAGCAGACAACGCTGGAGGGACATAACAACGACTCAGACCTATCTTCACTAGATTGTCCTCATGTAGCCAGGCAGCCCGGATCTGGGCTCGCTGTCCTGTCCCCCAGAGACAGGTAGTGATTTCTGGACCTAGGCAAAGTCAGACCTGTGTGTGGAGGGACGGGGAAGCAGTCTGGGAAAGGCTTAGTCACCCGAATGCCCCTGCATGTCAGCAAACTTCTTTTTCTCTCTTTATCCTCCTTTGCTCTCCAACAATGTGCAGTGTGCTTTAGGGAAAATGTGTGGGATGAGCCTGGTTCACTGTCTGACACGTAGTAGGTGCTCAGCGATGTGATTCCCTCCTCCTCTTCTTCCCTCTGCCGTGTACTTACTCCCTCTTCCAACCAGAAGCTGTCAATCTGGTGATCTCTGATGACAGGAAAAACTGGCCTCCTACCTGGTGGTTCAAGAAGGGCCAGTGTGTTCCGCTCAGGGGCTGGCGGGCGATGTCCTTGGGCTCTCCAGGGCCAAGGGTGGGCACAGCCTCAGGGTGAAAACTGGGCCACAAAGCTGATTAACTCAGAGAAACAGACCTAATGCAGACACTGGGAATATGAGACCGCGTTTGGGCTTTTAGTGTCTTCTGGGTTCTGCCTGAGTTGTGTGTTTTCTGCATGTAAAGCACTGGTTTTAAAGGCAACAAACGGAGCAGATCTGTTTGTGAAATGCAGTACATGCATGCTGAGTATTTTAGTCGAGTCCTAGCCAGCAGGAATACTTCTCTTCTGGTGAGAACATACAAATACTTCCTCCTTCCTTTGATCCCAGTTCGAAGCACAGAGAACTCTGGATTTACATAAACATAAAGATGACTTTATACATCTGGAAATCACACCCTGCCAGATTTCTCAATTTTGTCTTTTTACGGAAGGCTCAGCACTCGGGGCTGTTAGAGCTGGAAGTGGCTATGGACACTAACTTCCTGGAGGAGCGTCCACTGTGTCCGCCCTGCCTGCCCAAGGGAAGGGCCCACGAGCAGCAGCGTCTGTCAGCCAGCAGCTTTTTGACAGTGCAGAATCCTAGCTGGCCCCAGACCTAATGAATCAGAATCTGCATTTTAATAAGACCTCCAGGTGCCTCGTGAGCACAGTGAAGTTTGAGAAGCACTGTTCTTCAGCTCTGACACATGCTACCCACGTCCCCCCACACAGGCAGCGCTTCGAAACTTTTCTACTCATGAGCTGTCATCAAGCTTTCTGAAGCAGCGTGTAGTAAGTCAGCCCGTCTTTACCAAGTAAAGCAACTAGTGCAGTCAGCCCACAAATATGTATGACGAGCCCCCTCTGCGCTAAGTGTTTGCTGGAGAAGAAGGACGTACGCGTGACGGCGTGACGACGGCGGCTTGGCAGCCGGTTGCTCGTTCTTCTCCAGAGCCCCCAGGCACGCAGTGAGCTCTCCAACGCCAGGGCTTCAGACCCCTCGTCATCCTTCAGCTCACCCAAGTGGTTGGACTAATTCTCTCAACACTAATTCATTCAGAACATGCTTACTGAATCCCACTTAAAATCTGGCACTTAAGCGATACCATAGGTTTCTTTTTTGTTTCTTCTTCTTCTCTTTTTTAACCAGATGATCTAGCAATTCCACTTCTGGATATTTATCTAAAGGAACTGAAATCAGGGTCTTAAAGCGATCAGCACTCCCAATGCATTGAGGCGTTAGTCACAACAGCCACAATGTGGAAACAGCCTAAGTATCCACCGGCGGGTGGATGGGTAAAGCAAATTAATACACACACACACACACTGGAATAGACAACCTTCAAAAAGAGGGATGTTCTACAATATGCAACGACGTGGTTGAAACTTGAGGACGATAAGCTGAAGGAAAAAAGCAGTGACAAAGGACAAGTGCTGCACGATGTCACTTACATGACATATCCACAATAGTCAAACTCGTAGGATGCGAGTGGGATAGTGGTTTCCAGGGGATGGGGGAGAGGAAACGGGGAGCAGGCAGGAAGTTTCAGTTAAGCAAGATGAGCAAGTTCTGGAAATCTGCTGTACAGCGTTGTATCTACCTTTGTACACTTAAAAATTTGTTAAGAGGGTAGGTTTCATGTCAAGTATTCTTACCACAGTAAGATTAAATTGAACAAAACCATGTATTTCTAACATAGCCTGAAAAATTAATAATTGAGGGGGACTTCTTCTGTGGTCTGGGCAGAACAGTCGGGGAGTCTCTTGTTTGAGTCCCGGCTCCACCTCTAACTAGTGGTGCGGCTCGGTGGGTGAGGGGCACATTCTTTTACTTCTCTGAGCATCTACAAAACGAGGCACTAAAGTACATCACTAGGGTCCCTCTGCGTTCCCCACTTTATTCCAGATCTATGAAAGGAAGGAAAGGAGACACCCTCTCACATCCCGCCACTTGGTGCCTGCCACTTCTCCCATCCACCGTATTTATGAGCACGACCTCCCCCAGGGTCAGGTGGGTCCCCAGGCCCAGGTGGTACAGCAGTGACCAGAACAAACAGGTTTTATGGAGTTCCCGAACTAGGAAGGAAAGAGGGAAACACAGGAGCTGTCGCAGAGCCTCGTCTCCAGCTCTCTGGCCCACGGACTGCCGCTCAGACCGTGCTGCTGGAACGAGAGGCTGACTCAGGAGACGAGGATTTACTTCTTCTGGGGCTGGACCCCGGTCGGTTGTTTCTCATCTTTGTTTCACAAGCAGTCTTCTTAAAAATGAGGGAATGTGTAATGTCCGATAAAAGCCTTCTCTTTCATTTAACGTGGACTCTCACTACAAGCAATGGTGTTGCAGCGGGAGGAGGGAAAGAGGAGAGATAAGCAGGAAACAGGCAGCGTCCGGCGGCGGTCCTCCCCCTGTGAGCAGGCTGGGCAGCCGGAGGAGCCCGAGAGGAGGTTCTGAGGTGTGACTACGGAGGCCCAGCCAGGCTACTCCACTGAGGGCTCTGGGAACAAAGCTCTGCCATAAAGTGGCAAATGCATGCCCAGGTGGGCTTGTTGCCCCAGTGCAGGGTCAGGGGTGAGCGCTCCAGCCTGACTGACTGACATTTCCACACAGGATCCTTCAAGCATCTCTGCCGCTGACAGCAGCCAGGATCAAGGTAGCTTTTCTCTAGGATGCCTGCCACTCTGCTGATGCAGAGAATCATCTGCAGAAGGAAATGACACCTGAGCAAGCTTTGTGATGGAGAGCCAACTCTGGAATGTTCCTTGACACAGCCTGCGCCCTTCCCCTCAGGCAACCCCAGCTTCATGCAACCTTTAGTCTTGGGGTCTCCTGTGGGGCTGGAACGCCTCTGTTTGGCCTGGAATCCACCATCCTGGAGGTTCCAGAAGTTTCTCACTGTGATTCAACCGTGACTGCTGACCGTCTGCCAAACTCAGGATCTGCTCGCCTGTAGCCTCGTGGCTCAAGGACGAGCAAGTCCTCTGTTCTCCCTCCCCAATTCCTTGGCTGTCCCTCCAGGGCCTCTGATGATGCCTGGGGCTGGAGTTTGGAAATATTATAAGCCTTGCCAACCCCCTCGTGTCGGTCAGGGTTCTGGGCTGATGCTGCAGAAGGCAGCTCTGGCCTCTTCATAAAAATGGAGATGTTTGGCAAAGACAGAATAGGCAGGAGCTGTTCTGAGTAAGCGTGACTGCCATCCGGGTCACCAGCACCTCCTCTCCTGCCATGATGAATGACTTCCAACCACTGACCCCATTCCTTTCAGCATTCTTCAGAATTCATGGTCTGGGGAGAGAGTATCTGCCCTCGCTCTCCTGGGGTGCGATGGGCTCCCTTAGTTTTTGTAGTGAAAGCTGACCATCTGGAATTATTTTTCACCGAGACGACCTCCAATGGGGAAGGGTGGAAGATAACTCCCCAGGAGGAAAGCGGTGGGATCTTCAGGAGAGGAACCCAAGGCAGGGAGCCTAAGCTGAGATGTCGACCACTTAGGTGGCCCAGCCTCCATCTTGCAAAAGACAATGAAAAGAAAAATACAACGGGAAGTGTGGAAAGCTCTCCCAGTTTGGTCGTTTTTGTGTTTTTCCCTGTCTACTGAATGTACCAGAGGCAGCACACAGGAACCCCCACCTGGATCAACACACAGGGACCCAGTCCCAGACCCTCCACCGGGCCGCTTGCTGTCCTTGGCTGGTGCTGTGGGCACTGAGCAAGGATGTGAGAGCAGCTCCTCTGCCCCTGAGAGAGATTCAGCTTGTTCTGAACAGGCCAGCTGTGCCATCACCAGCCTTTCCTTCCCCCTGGCCTCACTGCCCTTTTCACTTCCTGGGGCTCCAATTTGTTTAGTTTCTTTTCCTTCGCTGTATTCCTCAGGTTCGGCATTCAGGTGGCACTATTTCCTCCTTCATTCCCCGGCAGGCAGGCTGGTTTCACTCACATCCTGTCCTTGGTTTTCATGGAGCCTTCTGCCCTCCTCCCCGTGCAGCTGACGGAAGAGCTGAAACAAGACTGGAGGTCCTGCTGATTTCAGGGTCCCACAGTCATCCCAACGCCCTGCCACCCCTACCCATTTCCTCTTTGTCCTGTTTCCTCCAAGTATGACTGTGCTGGGACCACAGAGACCCAACAGGCTAAGATGTCAGCATCTCCGTCCAAGGCTCTCGGGCTCAGGATGTAGCGCACCTTCCTGGCCTACTCTACTCCGACGAGATGTCATTCGGCTGTGACAGCAGCAGACCGAGATGCTCATTGGAAAGAACCACAGAAAAATAACACTGAATCCTCTCGAAAAGCGCACCCAACAACACTTCGACTTCTCAAGCCGATTAAGTGAAGTCAAAATAAACAGCGAGGGATGGAGAAGCCATGGGAAAGGGCAGGTTCCGCACACTAGAGTCGCTTTGCTCTAAAGCAGCACTAAATCAGGCGGAATTATAATTATAGAATAGCCTGCAAATGTCATAAACCTTGAAAATTAAAAAATATAACAAAAATAGGGGAGGGTAGTGCTGATTTCTGTATCTTCCATAGAATGGAGTAAATAATTTTTAAAATTGATATCGATAGCTTATAAAAATGACTTAAATATTTTTAAGTTTTAATCATTATTATTTGAATCTAAGAAGGGTCTTTTAGGAATTAGTACCTCTAGTGGTACAATAACTTTTACTTAGAATTCATAAATTCTTTTAGTTTAATGCTATTTTCTTCATACTAAATTGAAGTCAATTAAATTTATTTTTTAAAAAATAATATGTACAGTATCATCTACTTCATAGAAATATTGTTTACTAGATTAATCTAGCCTCCCATCTGTATATAAAAGAGAAAGGTATTTGGAATAATCTTGTAATTTTAAAAATATTCACATTGTTTTAATGATATCGATTTTTAGGGGTTAGATTTGGGTAATTCTTTTACTTTCAACTCTGTAGATTTGGCACTGTGTAAATTCTTTATAATAAACACAAACTGTTGTTGTTTTTTAAAGCCCAAATATAATCATTACTGTCAAGAGAAAAAAAAAAGCACCTTGAAGAAAAGGACTCTGGGTTAATTGGAAAATCCAACGTAGACATGCGTGATGTACAACAGACATGATCACTCATGTTTACGTAGACTATTTGAATATATCTATACTTCCTGCTGATTTATAACTCACATACATAATTTTTTAAGCTTAAAGACTTCTACCTGGGGAATGTCTCTGTGTTAATATATGACTAGGTCATTGTTGAAGGATGACATCCATGCTTTCTTAATTAACACTGGGGTGCAAAGTTGGTGATGAAGTTGGAGCAGAGGGTGAAGAATGAGCTCCTGGGTTAAAGGCAAATGAATTTATTATGAAGCAAAAAGTGAATAGACGACAAGTTAACCACGTGACGGGAGAGCTAACAGGAAAGACTCCCGCCAGTGACAGCGCGTTTAGCTCTGTGACTTGATGCTGTTTTCATGCCTCCACCACCCCGACTTTGGGCTTGATATAGTGACAACCCCAGTCTTTGAGACTCTCTCTTGTTCAAGTTATTTTTCCCTGGGTGGCAATTTTTCTGCTCTCACTTCATGGAGAATGAGCTAAGAGCTAAAAGCAAGTGTGTTGCTGGGAGAAGGGCTAGCCTGCGGAAATCCAGGTGGTGCCAGGCTGCTTTTCCTAATCCCCAGTGCTCCCTACGGAAAAACCCTGGAGAAAGGGATAATGTGATACCTTCTGTAATAGTGGGTGGTTTTATATTTTAATTGATCTGAGCAAA
Source organism: Rhinolophus hipposideros (assembly GCF_964194185.1). Lineage (NCBI taxonomy): Eukaryota > Metazoa > Chordata > Mammalia > Chiroptera > Rhinolophidae > Rhinolophus > Rhinolophus hipposideros. The sequence goes on along the minus strand of NC_138067.1, from coordinate 3,519,381 downwards.
TTACATTTCTCCAGATTTATACCAACATTCTGACACAAGCTCAGGCACTACTGTTACCCAAAGCACTGATGTTTACCCAAGGCCTTCTAAATTAACACCAAAAAGCAAGAAATACGTGACCCAAGTACCCTGTCTATTTCTACTGAAACTATGGAAATCTTTGAAATTGCTTGCATTCAAAAATCAGGGAGTGCATGTGTTTTTATTTACCCACGGAGGAACATGTGGCATTATTTTGTGTGGATTTTAATTTAAATTGTATCATACTGTGTATTTATATAAGTGCACCTAAAAAGATCTGAAAATATCATTTCATAACAATAGTGGCCTTTAGGGGAAGGAAGGGGACCAAAGCTGGGCATAGGGAGCAAAGGGACCTCAACAAAAAGACATCTGTAATGTTCTCACATCTCTCTCCTCTCTTCTCCCCCCTTCCTTTTGTTTTTTCTTTTAAGCAAATATAATCATACTTTACTTCCACAACTGAAAATTACTTTTAAAGATCTGGGGATGATACTCTTCAGAAAGTATAGTTATACGCTTAACGATTGGCTAGTCAAATTGCTTCTTAGGTTGTTTTAAAAATATATCCGTATAGTAGCTATGCTTTGATTAGATGCAGCTGATTCCATATGGTCACTGGGATGAATTAAAATATGAAAGATATGTTTTTTTGATCTGAGTAAATATTATTTGCAGCTGGGAACCTGTTCACTAGGGGCATACTGTATTCACTCCACAAAATGTTTGTGACATGGCCGGATTAGTGGGTGGCTGGATAGCTGGAAGGATGGATAGATGGATGGATGGATGGATAGATGGATGGATGGATGATGGATGGATGACTAATCTGATGTGAGAGATAATCACCTGTTAGGTTAGGCATGACCTTGAGCACAGGTTATAAATTCAAAAAATAAAAATAAAAAGTTAAAATACATTTTTATTTACTTTTGGCCAATGGCTGAATTTGGTAAAGGCAGTATTTTGAGACTTAGACATAGCATCAAAATGAGGGTGGGGCAAGGTGATCTAAGTCTAATACTCAGCGGAAGCTGAGACAGAATGAATGCAGTAAGGGAGCAATGGGCTGTCCTGCCTCTCAGTGAAATGAGAGGAAAAGTTACAAATGAACACCAGAATCATTTAGCAATGTGATTTACACAAGGTACAGGGAGGACAACAGTGCCTAGAGGTATAGCAAAGCAGTCAGGAAAACTGAATCCACTGCCCGAATACGGGTGTTATTCCAAAAGGGACAGAAAAGGAGGCAGCCAGTCACTGGCAGTCAAACATGATAATGGAACCAATAATCCATAAGAGAAAGCAAGAGACCCATCTTCTCATGGACACTCAGTGACAGGCGGCAAGAAAGAGCCGCTTTTGCTTGACCCGCGTGCTGTCTTTTCCTAAATGGTCACCTCCTGCACCCTCGCTTTGCACTTCCAAGCTCAGGGTCACTGCCCTTTCCTTCCCTCGGAGGCTCTTTATATTTCTGTGGCTCTGGATGTGGAGGTAATGAAGACTGAATGTGAAGCATAAAACTTTCATCCTCTTTCCGCTGCCAGCCCACTCCACCCTCAGGGAAAAGAAAACCTTTTCTGGAAGCTCTAGAAGGTGTTCAGCAGGCGTTTCTGGCATCTTGTCAGAAAACAGCTCCCGCTTTATGCCACACACACCCTCCCTCCCCGTTTGCAAAGCTCTGTGCTGGGCGAAGCCCTGGGGCCTCTAGCTTTCCAGGAGCTGCCAGGCATTCCCCCATGGGGACCGCCAAGACAGAGAGTGCCGTGGGAGTGAGTGGGGACAGGAGAGGAATGCGTGTGCCTATTTCACACAGCCATCTAAAGAGGGCAGACTAAGCCTCTGGGTGGAAAGAAGAAAGTGGGGAGAAACAAGGTCCCCTCCCCCTACCTCCCACCACACAGCGGCTGGCGGTGACTGACTTGGGAAGTGCCATAGCTGCATCTCTGCTTAAACCCTGCTGTCAAACTTGTTTTTCTGTGCCTTGAAAAATTCTGTCAAATTCCATAAGCCAGTCTGTCAAGAACACTCTTGTTTTTAACTGCCAGATCCTTTGCCTTGCCTCTTCCTTCTTCAAAACATTCACCTTCTTTATGGGCTGTTGGCCAAATTTGATGGCGGAAATGGATACTCTAGTTGGTTATCCATGATGGAATGTGCTACGTGGTGATAACACACTAAGCCACTGTGTCAAACTCAAATGCGCACAGGGGCTAGGCAGGCCACACAGAGGAGCCAAGGAGGCCCTAGGGTGGCTTTGGCCAAGTGGACTGTTCCCATCCCACCTATGTGGAGAACCTGGTTCTCAGTTCCGGCTTGACTGCTCACCTGGAAGTCTGGTGTTGCCAGATCAGTGATCGGTTCCACCTGATTCAGGAATAACAGCACAACTCAGAGAAACATAAAGTGCAAGATAACTGTTGTTCCTGAAGCTGTTCAGCTTGCAGTAATTATTCCAGTGTCATAACTGTGCTACTTCCCATCTTTCAGGGAACTGTTTTGGTTTTCTCTTCTCCATGACTCTAAAATGTGACTAATCAGCAGGTACTTCATTCTAGGGAGCCATCCACAATAAATCTCCAAGGATGGGCACTTCTCCCAGACTGGGTGATCCCGCCACAGTGATTAGTCCAGGGGCTGGGCACGTGGACCCAACTGGCCAATCAGTATCCTTTCCTGCTTCTATTTTTCTCTTTTACTTGGAGCTTGGAGTCAAGCGCCTTCTTTTCATTGTGAAGCTGAGAGGGTGTCAGCTAAGAAATCATTGGTGGCCCTGACTCCAGTCTTGTGGAAAAAGGCAGCCTGCAGGAGCTATGGAGACAGCTGGAGATGAGAGACAGTGAGTGCTAGGGCAGTCCAGTCCCCAGCCTCTGCTGTCTCAGAGAGCAGCTCCCTTCCTGGTCTTTTCAAGGGTTGGTTTTATGAGGGAACAAACTCTCCCTTTCTGCCTAGCTAATGTGAGTTGAGTGTCTACCACCTGTAACTCAGAAAACCCTGACAGCTCTGTGGACTTTGGGCCCAGAATGCTTGGGTTCAATCTATATCTGACACTTGCTAGCCGTGTGAACTTGAGAAAATTCATTCACCTCTTTGCCTCAGTTTCCTCATTTGCAAAATGGGAACATAGGGTTGTTGGGAGGATTGAAGAGTCAAGACATATAAAGCACTCAGAACCTAAGTGTTATCATCAAAGTGTGATCAAGTAGCAAAACATTATTAAATACCCCAAAGGGAGGGACCCAAACTGTCTGCACTTTTGCGCAAATAAAAATTTAAAACCTGCAAGGTAATTCTGCTTCCATCAGGTTCTCACCCTTCAAAGAGGAATGGTAACTGCGTCAGAAAGATGGTTTCTCTTTTCCTTTCCCAAAGAGAAGAGAAAAAGAATTTCATAAAACCAAATGGTTGTTATATCAAGAAATTAGAAGACAAACTAGACAGGAACTCTGGAACAAGGTGGAATTCAATAATATTCTGCGAGGGGTGAAAAGTTGAAGAGATCAGAGTAATTATAAGACATTTAAACACCCACTACAAAGAGAAGCTACTAATGGGTGAGTGTAGGTATAATTTAGTGCTTGCATTTATGAGAAAAATCCAGGAAATGACAGGCCTGTATTTCTGACTTCAGTACAGGAAGTAATGGAAATGCTGTTCGCGCGTAGAGCAGCAGAGTCAAAGTGATTATTTAATTAGGAGCTACAAGCACAGATTCAGACCAGGGAAGAAGTCACATTTTGCCATGCAGGAGGTTCGTTGGCTTCCTGCAGAAATGAAGAGGAAGCAGAGACATGAGCTACCAGCCTCTCCAACAGAGCGTATCTAAGATGCAGCCCAGGCTGAGTTTGGGGTTGGCCTCCAGGGAAACCCTCCTGCAAGCTGCCTTTCCCCACTGCGAGCCCTTGGCGCCAGTCTCAACAGAAACAATGTAATTTGCAAGAATATGAAGAAGAACAAAGATGAGCAGTTATCTCCATGTTTTGCGGACTGAAGTAAGAAAGGAAGAGATTAAATGAATAGGGTCGGGGTTGCAGTTTTGATAGGAGAATCAGCTTTGTGACAGCCTAGTGCTAAAACCGCAGGCTGAGGCTCCATGGTCCGCACATGGTGTGTCCTTTCTTGGAGATCTTCAGGAAGGGATGTGATAGCCATTTGAAGACACTGCCAGAGGAGTGAGTGAGACAGGCCCGTTTAGGGGGATTTTATGGCCATTTTGCTCAACTCCACAACTCAGCATAGCTCCGTGAGTTACACTGACTTCAACAGACTGTCGTAGAAAGTTTCAGCACGAAATCTCCTTTAAAGACAAATGAGGATTTCATGCAAAGTTCATGATGCCTGGGAAGCCCTCTCTGTTAAAACGGTGGGGAGGCAGGTTGGCAGCCTGAGGAAGTTCATGGCTCTGTCTGACATCACTATTTTACCACGGATGGACAGCAGACTTAAAAGAAAAAATGGTTATTTCCAGGTCAGACATTTCCTCTTGGAAGATCAGAAAAGGGTGACTTATCAGTCCCAACATTTATTTCATTCAGTCTTATTTGAAATGGTTGATAAAAAGAAAGCCAATTAGACATTGACTTGGAGAATAGTGGGGAGACCATCCCACAGGTAGCTGTCAGTTTAATCCCCAGGTTATACCCACAGGAGGTGGCCAGGGCAGAGAAGTAAACTCATCTGATCCAGATGACACAGATTCTTGTCCCAACTCTGGTGACCTTAGTCAAGTCACTTTCCTGTCTAAGCCCGTTTCCTTTACTATAAACTTGAGGGAATGAAGAGTGACTGGCTTCTAATGTCCCTTTCAGCATTAAAGTTCTGACAAATAAGTTCGTTCTATGGTAGAAAGAGAAGATATAGTGTTTATTTGAAAATGTGTCTGGGAGAAGCAAATTTAGGAATGGATGAAATGTTGACTCAGAAGGACAGACAGAGCGGGTCCACCCCTAGGGTGCTGGAGACCCAGGGACAGGGAGCAGAACATGCTGTTGGGAACATGGTGGCCGGGAAAGGAAGTGAGGAGCCTTGAAAACAATGTGGTAAGAAGGAACTAAGAAAAACAGGGAGTAGAGTCAGTGCAGATGGCAAGTGGGTTCTATACCAAGCTCTGCTCTGAGGTTCATTATTCAAAGTCAAGTTTTAGGTTCACCTCCTGAAGCTTTCCCAGGCCAGGCCCAGCTACAGTACTGGGGACAGGTGACATGTCCCTAAGAAACCATCAGTGGTGAACAGAGTCTAAAATCCACATCTGGTCTCCAGAATCTGTTTCCTATCTATCTTTCTAGACCTCTCTCTAACCTGGCAAGGGCTGAATACTTTATCCTTCCCAGAATGTTCCTGAACATTCTCCCACTGCTTATTTCTGGGAAGCTCTTCAGCTCCTCTCTGCTGGTGGAACACCCTTCTCTGTCAAGACTTACGACACTGCTCCTGACCCCAGCAGTATTTCATCCATCAGGCCCTACACAGTTTTCATGAGCCTATAAGAAATTTTGAGACCTGCCGTGAAGGGGAAAGAAACAATGAGCTCCAAAATAAGAAAACTGAAAAATCAAAATAATATTTTAAAAACAATTTTTGACAACACAACATTATATTTAATATGGGAACTGGATGCATTTTAACAAGATTGCCATGTCTTGGGGTGGGATCTTCAAAGGAAAGAGTGCCTGGGGCTTACAGATGTCTCTAAGAGAGGACCCCCTGCTGAAACCCACGCTTGAGGGCTCTCTCCCATCTTCTTGCTTCTCTAGTACTTTGGGCCTACATCACACCACTAGTTTCACTCTGTGTCCAAGTAACCTGTGTCCACTGCTGCCACCTCTGCTTCTTGAATCCTGTCTCCAACTGGAGTCCCCGTTAGGAGCTTATAAACCAATAGATGTACATGTTTTCAAATCAGGAGATTTCACTAAATGCCCAGGTTTCTGGTGTCTTTAAGAATTCACTGTCAAAATCAGGCTTTCAGGTGCACAAAGCAAACTTGAGCCATTCACTAATAACATGACACTATTTTCCCTTTTCAAGGGAGGAAACTAATAACAAGCTATATGGAGTATAATTGGATCATTTTACTGAAAATGATCACAGCAGCAGCAAATTACATCTGTTTGATGGATCTCCAGCATTACCGAACTTTTTGTCAAATTTGCAGGCAAGCTATTGTCTTAACTCCAAAATGATGTATCTAAAGATTTGTTAATGCAAGAGTGTCAGATGCAATGGAAATTCATAATGAAACACACACTGAACGCAAGATGAATGTCTACCATCTAGGGCTTCTAGTTTTCTTTTATCGAACAAAATGAGTCTTCTCCCACATATTGGTGAAAATACTCTACTAGATGAGAAATTCAGCTGAAAGGAATGGCACAGAAGCCTACACATTGCTGAGCAGAGATTTAAAGCCATTGTTTCAGAAAACTGAATTTTTTTCAAAATTTCAAATTAGCTTCTGAGCTCTTAGGTGTGAGAACTGTGTTCAAAAACATAGCCTCATGCATAGGCTCAGCTGTGGAACTGAAGGTGCTATTTGCTGTGACAGTTTGACTTGAAGCACACACAGTAGTGCTGGCATGGTAGGTCTGTGTGGACACGGGTAAGCATCTCCCCTTTCCACCAGACTCGAAGCTCCGTGAGGGCAGGGACTGTCACCACTCAGTCTCTCTTCATGACGCCGCCACAGTGCCCTGTGCATTGCTGGTGCCTAAATATTTATGATTACGTGGCTAATGAACACGCCCAACTCACTTGCCATTAAACTCAGCAAACCTTGAGGCAGCCCTCTTAGAAAACCAGCAAGCTCCAAACTCTGAATGGCTGTGGGAAATTGAGTAGATTTACAAGGAAAGCCTTTGTCATTCATCACTTATGTCGGGAAACAACTACAGCTGGCAGATGGTACTCACTCCCAGTGCTGGAGTAAGTTCCTATATTACTACCGTGGAAGTGTCACCACTGTTGTAATGTGAAATGGGATTTACACACTGCCAGCTACATCAAATCAGATAGAGTTGTCCAGCTGCAGACGTGGGATTTGACCCGTGGAATACTCAAATCAAGGAAATCATGAACTCAATGTAACAGAAACCTGTTGTAGCGTTATTTCACAAATCAAGAACAGACCCAGCGTTATCCTTTACACATGACGTGTGTTTCTATCCGTTGACCAACTCCTTGAAACCGATAGTTGTTGAGGTCGAGATAGAAGAATGACACGCTAGATGAGCTTAGTCTTAAAAAAGATTTCCTCCCACCCACTGATCCACTCTCCACGGAGGAATGAACTTCCCTGCCCCTTGACGTTGAGCGGGGCCATGTGACTTGCTTTGGCCAATGAGATGTTAGTAGGTGGGACCCCAAGCAGAGGCTTGAGGTATGTCTGAGTGGTCAGTATTACCCACTTGTGTTTCTGCCACTGACATGAGAAGAGCATGGCCTGGGTGGCACTGTCCCTCCAGTCTGGACCCTGAACTCAGGTCTTAAAGCAGAGTGCCCCAGAGATCCCTACACACGGGAGTGAGCAGCCATGGGGGGCATTCAGTGACACAGCCATAGCTGACCAACACGTGTGCTCCACCTGCCCAAGGCTAAGCAGCGAGCGGCAGGTGATCCACGTGTATGTGCCAGGTTACAGCACCACAGGCCCCTGTCTTACAGAGGGAAGAGGGGCACCGGGAACTGGGAAATACTGCCCTTGGGGACTCAAAGCCACTGGTTGGACAGAGAGAGGGGTAGCGATAGGGGCTGATTCTGGAACTGTGCAGCTGGGCTCCTGTCACACAGCTGTGCCTTGAACGAGAGAGCGCCCGCCTATACTGCTAGAAAAGGTCTATCCTCAAAGAGCTACATGAACAAAGCGATGAACACAGACCCAAACTCTGTCTGCTTCCCCCCTGTCCCACTTTGGGGGTGGGGCGGTGTGACACAGCTGACAGAACACTGGGCAGAGTCCAGCGTGCTGCGCTCGGATGCTGGCTCCGCCACGACCGTCTGCGACCTTGGCCAAGTCACTGCACCTCCTGGAACCTCCTTTTCCTCGTCAGTAAAGCAGAGGCATTGAAGGGATTTACGGAAGACCGACTGGAAAGTGCTCCTGGCAGTGTCTGGCAGAAGCTCTGCTTCGGGGGCCAGGCGGTGCCTCTTCCTTTTGCAGTCTCCTGCAGCAGAAGCGGTTACACATTTATCCGTTCTGTCAGGTGAAAACGTGCAGAGCCAGCGGATCCTAGCATCTTCCTGTCAAGAAAATTGGCACATAGCAACCTGCCTGGCCGAGCAGAACAAGTCACCAGTGTCCTGCGCTTCTTCTGTGAGAGTCCTCTGTTCTCCCAGAGCCCTCGCACGAGTTCTGCTTAATAGAAAGGTCATGCCACTTATTGTCCAATCTGGTCTCAACTTTACTTCCTGCTTCACACACCAGGCCCCCCCGGGTTTCATGGCTGGAGCCTCCGTCAGGATTGAACCTCCCTAAGCACTTTCATTCAGCAAACGTGAGTGAGTGAGTGACTGAGTCGTAGGCAACTCTCAGTCTTTTGTGAGTTGCATACCCTCGCCACCTGTGAGGCAGAAAGAAGCGTCCCCCTCCTGTGCTCCCAAAGCTCATGATCCCCCCGGGGAAGAGGCCTCTAGTAGAAAGTGTTCCCATAAGCCCCTCTGCCCCTCTGCAAAATGCACCTTCGTTAAACTGTCTTCAATTGCCCCTCTGAGTGTTCCCGCTACTTCACAAAGGGTCAGTTCCTGCCCCTTTGAGTTTTGTCTTGAATGACAAGGAGGCCTCCAAGGTGACATCTGGGCAAGCGTGCTCCAGGCGGAGGGAAACACAAGCAAAGCATGTGCAGAGAACAGACTAGGTGTGTCATGGGAACAAGAAGAAAGCCAGAAGGAGCCGAGGTCAACAGGAGACAAGGAGTGGTGAAACTGGCAGTTGACGTAAACATGTTTAGGTGTTAAAGCATGGAGTCTAGAGATACAGGTATGAGCTTTCAATGTTTCAATTGCTTTGGTCGTCATGGAGCTTATGGTCAAAGATTAAGAAAGTATCTTAGTCGTGTCCTGGAGGCCTGCCTGTAAAGCAAGTTCCAGGAAAGAGGTTTAACAGTACACCTTGCTTGAGATAACAGGAAAATGTAGCTAGTTGAGCATCAAACAACGGTAGCTGACACAGTAACAATGGTCACATGATGTTTACTGTCTGCCTTTTGCTTTAAAGAAAGCATCACTAATGCACAATTATGAGATGTTGGGCAGAATCTTGGTTTTTCAACCTGGTTATGTTACCCAACCATGGGACGAAGGCACCAGACAAGATGACACCAGGAACTGAATTAATCACACTAAGGAAAACCACTGAAGCTTATTCCAGAACTAACCAACCAGCTTCGGCCTCCACGCCTCACCCCTAACCCTCGATCTTTGTCTTTAAAAACCCTTGATTATCATATATATGGCGATGGAAGGAGAACTACTCTGGGAGGTGAACACACAATGGGATTTATAGATGATGTAAGACAGAATTGTACACCTGAAATCTATGTAACTTTAACTTTACAATTGTCACCCCAATAAACTTTAATAAAAAAAAATTATCAAACAAACAAACAAACAAAAAAACCCCTGATTAAAATGAACTGGCGAGTTTGGACTTTGAGTACCCGCTCTCCATCCTCCTGGGTAGCACTACCGCAAACAAACAGCTTATCTTTCTTCACTGCACACCGGGTGTGAGGTCTCACTGACTTTCTGCCTACGGGCGGGTACGAACTCTCACTTGTGTTCGATTACAGCGGGAGATGGAGGTCGGAGGTACAATGGCACAGACCACGCAGGGGCCAGTGTGCTGGGGAAGAACTCAGGGGTTTATTCTAAGTTCAGTGGGAACCTGCCGGCGGGCCTGGAGTTGCAGAGGAACATGTCTAATTGATGCTTTAAAAATCTATAGTCTATACTAAAAAAGTGAAACAAAACCGAGCAAAACCAAGCTGAAAGCAAACCGCAAATGGATGGGGACACATGAAAACGTCACAGAAACCAACCTGAAAGCGTCCCCAATGGCCAAATTGAAACATTTTCAGCAATAAAATAATAATCGTGTTGGAATGTAACCCAAAGAGGAAAATACATATTCATGAGTCCGTACTGACATAAATAAATGACTGAATCAATCGATCAATAAATGGAGGGGAAAGCCTAACTCTTCCTCACAGAAGAATTCTGACCAACAAGTGGGGAAGGAAGGAGACAGTCACCGTGAGAGCATCCCGATATTCTCTGCTACAGGCAAGGTCCACAGCTGAGCGCCAAGATTAGTGAGGGGAGTTCAAGGGGGGACAGGATGTCTGCACGGCCTCAAAGCATTTCCCTTCAAATATTTATTAACATGGGGGTGGCTTTAACAGACATCTACAAGTCCCTTGATACCCCTTCTTCCGGGAGGGGAGCTTATCCCCCCCCACCCGTGTGTGGGCTGGATTCTGTGACTTGCTGCTGACGCACAAAGTATGCAGAGGGAAAAGAATCACTTTACAGTAGACACTCCAGTGACAGCACTGTAACCAAGTGACGAAGGGTGGAGTCACCAGCAATGGGACACCCTGAGCTCGCCTCCCCCCAGTGTGGCGGGATGAGGAGGGGGCCGGTGTTTGGGAGCACCCCTACTCCACAACCTCAGTCAGTTCCTGAGAAATCATCAGCCAACGTCACAGGGAGGGCAGCCTGACCACATGGCCACGACGGTATTCTTCAGGTCTTGGCTCGTGACCCATGAAGACACTGCAGCACATTCCACCTGCTTAAAAGCAGACTACACGGGCTCCGACCGGACATCTCACAGAGCATCGTCCATATACAGGACAAGAACTAGTTCATGATACTTTTGGAGTTAGTCTGACCCATACGTGCGTCTACCTGTTTACAAGGTAAAGGGTCTCTCCTAAGTTTACTTGCAGCCAGAATACTCTAAAGGTCTGTGGTCGAAGGGGTCCCTCTGGGAAAATGCTGGATGTTCTGAGTTGAGGTCCTGTCCTCTCTCTTGCTTACGTTTCCTAATTATAATGATATTAACGGCAAGGATGTCTCCTGGTTCTGACGGATGTGGAATTGTTTGGCAAACCATAAGATGTTGCATGTAAGAAAGTTCAGGGTTACTTTTGCTAAGTGGTTTTGTTCACATACCTAGAGGTGGGTGTGGGGTACTTAGGTGTCCTGGGACCATCCATGCAGCTTCCCAGGGAACCTCCCAGCTCGCTGCCCTGTGGCTAACGCTTCCTGCCAGCCCTCAGGGTACTATTTCTGCCAATTAGAAACTCAATGCCCAGAGGTTAGCTGCTTAGGCGACATATGGAAAAGCTTCCAGTCCTTGGGGAAGTGTTTGCAGGAGGATTTAGCCCTGTCAGCCTTTCCCCAGACTTCGGAGGGCTAACCAGGGCCGATACCCATCCTAGCAGCTTCCTGGAGACACTGAGGCAGGACTGGGCTGTCCTTTCATGGGACAAAGAGGGGAATGGGACACGATTGATTCCCAAGGCAACCTGGGACCTCCCTGTCAGTGCTAAGAGTCACAACTATTTGATGGGTTTAAGCAGGGCCTCTCTTCAAATGAGTTCAAAGGAATTTCTTGGCTGTTAGGCTCATTTCTTCCAAGGTCATTGTAGAAGGTGTGGTTTTCCCTGCCAGCTCCTGGTACTGGGTGGGGTGAAAGGAGGATAATTTGGAGGTTCGGGCCTGGATAACCTGGAGGCAATGAGGGCTGGGGCTGGATTTACTGCAGTGAAGTTCCCCAGAACTTCCCATCTGATTCTTCCATGCTGTTTTCATGACCACTTCCCTAAAGAGCTGTCTGACATATTTCTCGACCTGCCTTTCACCCTCTCGCACCCGTGAAATGTTAACAGCACAGATACGCTGTACGCCTGTTTACATACTGCGTGTATCTCTGCCTTACACACACAAACAGTAAGATCACGCACACACACCCCGAGACAATTTTTGCCCCCTTGGGTGGGGGGTGGAGGGTGGGGCGAGGGGAGGGGTGTGTCTGCCCTGCTGGGAGTGGAGGCTCTGGAGAGACAGTACGACATGCCAGCATCTCAAGGCCCCAGCTCCTGTCTGTCCACTAGTGCAGGGTGACAACAGCACCGGTCACGGAGTTACTGTAAGGACTAAAGGCCACACTGCAAGCAGAGTCCTTAGCACCGCGCTTGGCACCAATTAAGCACGTGGAAGTACCATCTCTTTATTATGAGTGATAATCGTAACAGTTAACATTGATTATATGGGGATTATTATATGATAGTCTTTAGAGCTTTTCCTAAATTCAATGACGGTTCTCACAGCAACCTGTTAGGTAGGGACTATTATTATCATTTTACAGATAAGGAAATTGAGGCTCAAACAAATTGAGTTATCCAAGGTCACACAGCCAGTTAAGTGACAAAGCCAGCCTTTGATTCCAGGGAGTCTGGTTCCTGAGATGACACTTAACCATGACGCTTTGTGTATTCGTACTTGTAAGTACAATGGTAGTAGAATCATCAGGACTAATACTTTAACTTTTTCAACAGCAGCAAGTGACATCACCAGTATTGTGGCTTCAGATGGGTTCTGGCCCATGGGTCATGTTAGGACCCTGACACGACCTTTCTGAGTCTCTCCTTGCCGCCTGGATTACTGAGAAGGCTCGGTTATCTGATCTCCCACTTCCAGCCTGGGGAAACTACCCAGGCATCCCTGAGGATCATTCCTCCCTCTTTAGAATCAAGATGGCACGAAGCGTGGGCTGCTGCTGTGGAAATGCGTGTTGCTATGGCAGCAGCTCATGCCTCCTTTTTACCCTCTCCGAGGTGCACTGACACAGGCAGTGGTTTCTATGGTAACAAGAGGAGTGGAGGGTCTGTGAAGAAAGGCCTGTGGGTTCTGACATGGGGAGAACTGAAGATGGATCCTGGGCACTTGGAGGGCTGCCCTGCCACATGTCGAAGGGGAATGGTGCCGTCACTGCAGGAATGGTCCCTGCAAGTGGGGCATTAGCGACATCAGAGTTTCTTGGCTTAGTCTCCCCTGCAAGGTCACCTTTTGTCTTCTTTTTATAAAGACGATTTAAGACTTCAGAAAATAAGATGAAGAGGAGGAAACTGTAGTTGGGAGTGAATCCTCAGAGGTGTATAATTCAATTACTATGCAGGTATTAGACACACAAAAAACTTTTAAACACAGTTCCAAACCCCTCAGAGAAGTTTCAAAGGATAAAGGGACAGAGGTTCTGTCCTATTTGAAGCGTTTCAATGCCCAGCAGCAGAAAACCTGCCCGCTGCCTGGCAGCCTCCGCCTGCAGGCTGCTGTGCCCCTCAGAGCACACACCTTTCCTGCTGCCAAGAAGGCTGGGCTGCTCCGCTCCCCTCCGTGGGGTCCCGGCTGGTTGCACTCTGGGATCTGGTCCCAGACACCAACACCCACGTTGCCCTTTGCATGCCCTCACGTAGGTACCAGGAGATGCAGGAGGACAGCCAAGCTTGTGTCAGCCTGGTATTGGAAGAACAGGCTCAGTGGGGAAGACCATGTGGCAACGGCAACTGTTCTGTATCCATTCCAGGCACCAGCTAGCGCTTATGAGCGCTTCCTGTGTGCTAGGCTCCGGTCAAAGCAACAGACATCTATTGGCTCATTTAATTTTCCCAAAAGCTGATGACATAAATGGCAGATTATCCCCATTGCACAGATGAGGAAATCAGCACAGAGAACTTGAGGAACTTACTGAAGGTCTCTCGCTTAGTCTTTCACACAGCAGAGGTAGGGTGCAAAGCACACATTAGGACCCTGGGACGGGCTGTAGTCCCGGCAAGAAGCCAAATTAGAGTACTCCATGAAAGCTGCACAGAAGCTGAGCTTGCGGCCAGAAGATGTGGGGCCATAGTAGGCCTCTTTCAGGGACAGAAATCCAAGTCAGGCAGTCTTAGGGAACGAAAGGAATTTAGGGGCCCACCATACAGATGCCCAAGGAAGCGCCTCGCTTCAAGCCCGGCGGAGTCTGGGGCACAGTCCCTCAGCCCGGCCCAGACTCCTCTCCAGTGCTTCAGGCTCTCCCCAGTGCTGCAAAGATCGCTGCTGGCAGCTTCAGACTGATATCCTACAAGCTTAGTAGCCCCAGGACACTAAGGGGACTTATGCCCCATCATTCCAGCCAAGTCTTGGTGTGACTGGCCCAGTTTGGGCCACATGCCAATACCCAAACCAGTCATTTAATTGATGCTGTAGTCTCATTGGGCAAACCTGGGTCATGTGCCCAACTTAGGCCCAATGTGATGGTGGGAAGGAGCTACGCATGGGTAAAGCGAGTCCCCAGATGAAAAATAGGTGCTGTGAATGGAAGAGGGATGAATGCTGGACAGGCAGAAACGGCAGCTGCCCCACTCCCTGCTCTCTGGTACGTACCAGACCCTCAGCAGCCAACGCCTGTGCCCTCTGCTCCTGCCCACTCTCCGTCCCCAGCTTCATGAGGCACAGAGATGAACCAATCGCTCCTCTCCCCAACGAGGGTGTGGCCAGCCGGTGGAAGCTCTGCCAAGCTAGTCACTTGATGGACACCCTACTCTGTTGACAGCTGCTCTCCCCCCACCTGCCTCATTACCTTCACTTTCTAGATCTCTCATCCACCTCTTTTCATATTCCCCTCTCTCGGGCTTTTCCATCAGAAATGCTTCAGATTGCTCAGATTCCTTTTCTGCCCATCCTTCTGGCATGTCCCACTGTCCTTGAAAACCAAAGCCCCGGGGTCTCCACCACCTCCTGAGCCCCGCTTGTGGCCCCAGCCTGGGCACATGGGAGTCCAGAAGCCCTTCTCGGTGAGGCTCTGAGCATTTTGAAGCATGTGCTTCAGGGAACTGAGGCTCCGGGGTTTTGCTGATGAGGGAGGGCAGTCACTGAGCAGTCTGTGATGCCAGGTTTGGCTTTTCTCTCACACACTGAGCATTTACTCCGGGCCCTCGCCACCCCCCGTGTATACTGACTTCACCCCTCGCTGCTCTCTCGTTTCTCTGAACTTCTAAAGGATCTCGTGGTTACTGTGGCTCCCAGACCAATATCCCCTGTGACTTGCATGGCCCTGAGGTAATGGACAGTAAGGCGCCCTTATTTAGCTGGCAGAATCTTTGGGGGTCTTACTGTCCACAGTGGCGGCCTTCAGGTTGGGGGAACAAGAGCATTTTCAGAACTAGCGCTGGCTCTGAAGGCCACATGGCAGGAGGGGACTGCGATGTTCAGGTCCCCCCAGAATGCACGCTGAAGCCCTGACCCCCACTGTGAGGTATCTGGAGGAGGCCCCTAGGGAGTAGTTAGGGTTAGACGAACTCCTCTCACCAGGAGAGGAGGAGACACGTGCTTTCTGTCCGTGAGCTCTCACTGGGATGGCGGCCAGCTACCGGCCAGGGTCTTGGACTTTAGCCTCCAGACCCGTCGTCTCAGGGCCCCGCTTGTGCTATCTTCTTAGAGCAGCCTGAGCAGACTAAGGCAGAAGAGAGATTTCTCTTCTGTTCAGAGAGCTCAGACAGGCTATGACCAAGCTTCTTGGAGTTCGATACCAAATTTCCACATTTTAAGTTCTTGATTTTATGGTGCCAGCTAAGGGAGAAACATGCATTTTTTTACCTCTCCCATACGAGGTAGTCATTAGTGTTGAAATGGAACTTTCTCATTCTCCTGGTACAATATACGACTGCACTATCCCCTTGGAGTTAGTGTGCATGAGTGACCGACACTCTGGCCAATCAACTGGGTATGGTCTGTTTCAGGTGGAAGCTATAAGGGCTGGTGTGTGATTGGTCACGTTCTCTCCTTCCTTTCGCCACAAGAACCAGCATTAAGATGATGGCTGCTCCACGGCCTGGGTCCTGGGGTGAAGAGCCCCCTGGAGCAGAGCCCCTCCCTCCAACGTGCTGTGGGGATTGCCATGAACACCAGCATGCCTACGTTGATATAAATCACTGAGATTTGCAGTCACATTATCGCAGCATGACTCAGTCTGCCCTGACTGAGGTCAAGTCCTTTTACAAAGGGGCTGTGAGGGGACCGAGGCCCGAAGCATAGCTGTTCCGTGGAGACGTCCCAACTCCACAGCACATAAGACGCTCTTCTCCACCATGAACTCCCATGTGGCTCAGTCCTTACCTTTTATTAATAGGTCTCAGCTCAGAGATCACCATTTCGGGTGACTTCTTTGACCAGATGTGTTGAGAAGCTCCCTCAATTACTTTGTACCTTCAACCTTCACAGCACTGGTCAAACGCTGATGTAACCTTGTCTATCTGCTTCCCACACAAGCACAAAAGCCCCTGGAAAGCAGGGACTTTGACACCACTGTACCTTCAGCCCTCAGCATCCTGCCTGGCACACGGAAGTTCAATAACATTGCTGACGGAGCGCATGAGCGGATGGGAAAGAAAGCGGCGAAGGAAAGCCTGAATGTATCCATGCACCCTGCAGAGACATTTGGACATAAGATGCACTAGAGGTGAATGGGGGTTGGCGAAGTGTGAAACGCCGCTCTCTCCTTCAAACTGAGTTGGTACGTGCCAACATAACACCGAGCGCACGCATGCACGCACACACACACACAGCACACACACACAAAAACACCCTTGATGGCACTGACCTAAAATGCACTTTGTGTGCTTCCTGTGGACCATGAAGCCTGACTGAAAGGCTTAAGACTCACAAACAAATGCACACACACAAGCCTGGCATGTGCCCCCCCCCTCAGTGTCTAAGTTGGCACCTCCTTTCCACCTGTGTAACCAAAGGAAATAGACCAGGATCTTAGTGCAAAGAAATAATGGGGAATTACCTCAAAAAATACAGCGGGTGTGTGATTCCCTGAACAAGCCCTTGGGGTTTGGTTGTTGTTAAATTTCACCATCGGCTCTCCCTTACAACTTTTCCTTAGACCAAACAATGTAGCGACGTCAGCTGCCAATCCCAGACATTCCCGGCTCCTTGAAAGCCAGACAAGAGCCGACTCCACCAGTCCCTTCTGGGAACCAGTGAGCGCAAGAACCATCATAGCACATGCTCTACCTGACCAAAGATCAGGGGGCATTTCAAAGGACAGCTTTACGGTTTTTCATAGAAACTCGCACCCTCTAAAAAGATTACAATTGTAACGGTCAGCGATACAGAGATGCATGTCACCTTAGCATCGGAGTGACAGAAACAGTGCCATGACACCAACTGTCTCCTGATGTGTCGATACCACCGGACACCTGTAATGTTTTAAACAACCTCCAATATGACCAACTGGACGGCCAAGATGTTCTAAAAATGTATGTTCTAACTAAATTACAGATTTCCTCCCTTGAAAGTAAACAAGGAACGTTCATCATTTGGTAACTAAACCATTATTGCCTATAACTTCCTACAAAAGAGATGGATCTGAGGAATGGAAACAGATTTGGGAGAAGGTCCCAAGGTCAAAGGATGCCTGGAAAAGCATACCATGGTGGTCACAGGAGGGCAGCGCCGATGGGCGTTATGGGGTAAGGTGACTGAGACACATCTTGTCTATTTCATAACATTGTCCAAGTGCATTTCTGAGGATTTTGTAAAGAGTAGAATATAGGTTTCTATTAATTTTCTGACCCTTAGAAAACTTCTCCCAGGGAATTAACCCTCTTGAAGAGGTGAAATCAACTTTTCCCAGAAGTATTTACAGGCGAACTGCGGTGTATGTATGTGGTTTTTGAAACAGAAAACAAAACAAAACAAAACAAGGAAGGCCGGGTAAGCATTCGTCCAGACACCCACAGCCCAGAGTGTGCCCAGTAGAGCTGACATGGTGGGACAGCTGGTCCAGCAGAGAGAGCTGGGGGTTTCACTGTAGCACCCCAGACACAACGCTCAGAAGGGAGCCGTCCTACCTTTTCTCATGCTGCAGTCTCACGAATCTCGTCTTACCTCAAGCCCAGCAGACAGCGTTTGCATCACAGTGGTTTCTTACAATTCTGCTTTTATTAGTAGCTTCTCCCGTTTGGTAAAATCAAATTGCTTTTTGGCTGCCCATATGGCAGAAAATGCAAGGCATAGGCCGTGGAGCGAGCTTCTCGGGCATTCTCATGGACACACATGCCCATCAGGGCGTTCTCATGGACACACATGTCCATCAGGGCATTCTCATGGACACACATGTCCATCAGGGTGTTCTCATGGACACACACGCCCATGGGGGATTCTCATGGATACACACACCCACATGTTTAAAGCCAAAGGACTATAAAATTTACACTTTGCACTTTAGAACACCCACTGTATTTAGCTCAGAGAAAGAAATGTGTTTCAGCAGGCAGGTCCGTGACCTCCACCCCATGGCTTCTTCTATGTCCTTTAAGAGTCAAACCCACTTTTTCCACAACATTTTATCAAAATCTTCTATTTTGACCTCTTTTGTGGGATTTTCATCTCTGCAAGTCAATTCCCTTTAAATGGGTTTTGAAAATTTCAATATTTTTAACAGCATATTTTGAAAAGAAAGGGATTTCTCAAGTGCGGTTAAGAATGCTATGCACACAAATACAAAATCTTCTGGGACATGGGGACAAAGCTACGCACTTGTGTTTGATGGGCCCCCTCAGCACAGCAGAGGGAAATTGGACCTTGCTCGAGTTTTCTTTATTGAAATCCTGTCTCTGCTGATTGCTTTGCCTCTGGCTGAGCTTTTGGTGAAAAGCTCCGCAGTGCAAGAAAAGCTGCCCTGCCTCCCTCCCTGTTCATCCACTTTCAGCCAACTTGTCCAGGAGGCCGCGGCTGGGAGCGTGTGCTGCATGGACGGGGGACCAGTTTATGTGCATCAGAAGCCACGACCCCTAATTTCAGCCACACAGAAGGATTCTAAAACCGAGCTGTGAGCAAAGCCTTTTCCTCTTGCTCTGCACGATACCCAAGTCCACACTGATGACCTCCCTCCCGCATGCGTGCAACTGCTCAGGACAGTTAGCTATCTGTGCTGATGGAGGTGGCTGAGGGCTGAAGGAGCCCACGTCCCCTCTACAAGGCTTTGGAAGGCACTGAACGAGCGTGGCTCTGCAGGATCCAGTGTATGTTCTGGATTACTTGTTACAGCTTGGCCTAATAGACCCCGTGTTATTAGAATGAGGTCAAACCAAGTAGGTGACCAGTGATGGGATGTAGAAGGGGCAGGTAAAGGAAAGACTTGGGATAAAAGAGTTTAAAGTTCAGTTGCAAAGCTGATATCAGGAAAATAACTGGCAGTCTGAATCCACAGCAAGGCTGACCCTTAACTCAGAGATTTGGGGTAGGTGTTTGTTTTCATCTCAGAACCATTTTTTTTCCAAGTTGTGGTGAAATACACATACCATTGAATTCACCTTTCCAACCATTATTAAGGGCACGGTTCAGTAGTGTCAAGTGCATTTACACCGACGTGCAACCAGTCTCCAGAACTCTTCTCATCTTGCCAAATCCAAACTCTGTACCTGTTTCACTCGCCCGCCCCCAGGCCCTGGCAATCACCCTCCTACTTTTGGTCTTCTCAGGACCATTGTAAGTGTCTGTGCTGTTAGGGCTTTTTTAAGCCTTAAGTAACAAAAGCCACTGGAAACGGCTAAAGCAGTAAAGAAAATGTACAAGCTCAAGAGCATCCACGGGAGGGCTGAGCAGTCAGCCACAGAAAAGCAGGGGTGGCCCCAGGAGCGGAGGGCGCCCAGCCTCACAGGACACTGAGCTCCTGCACCCCTGCTTCTTTTAGCACATTAGCTCCACCACCTCTCCCCACCCTCTGCAGAGGACCTTTCTCGACGTGGCAGACAGTGTGGCGACCAGCGGCTCCATATTAACTACACCACTAGAGAGATGTGGATTGACGAGCTCTGTGGTTCCAATGTACATTCCTAGGAAAGGGCCTATGGAATCAAGTGGACCAAAGGCAAATCCCGGACCAATCTGCCACGGCCAGGAAGGCAGGGATACTACCATTGGTCCAGCTCAGGTCGGGTGCCCAGCGCTGACCGATCCATTGTGGCTAGGGCAGGAGCATGTAAGATCATGACAGATTCCATGGCAGCCACGTGAGCAAAGGGAGAGGCGAAGGCGTTCCCAGCAGAAAATGCCAGTGGTACTGGGCGGATACAGTAGAAGGTACTCTCCGGAGGCCCTTTACTTCCTCTCCCTCCACTAGGCATCCATGTATTTCAGAGCCACATGTCTGCTATTCTGCTCTCATCCACTCCCCGTGACAAGGCTTTCCCAGGAGGTCCCCCTTTCTCTAGATCTTTCTTTCTTACTAGCAATAGGAGATGATGAACTCATCATATGCACAGTGCTTGGCACATGTGCACGTAATTCTCTGTCTGTCTCTTTCTGACAAAAGATTACCTGTTAGGATCTTAAAATGTGATTCTTCTTCCTAACGGTATTCTTGTACTTAAAAAAAGAAACTAAAGACCAAAATCGTTTAAAGACTCATTGCCCGAAACTCACCCCTCATGGTAGAATCCAAGGCATGTGGTCACCTAATGTCCCTTCCCTGAGCCCATCTAACAGCTTTGGGGCTGCTGGCAAGAAGACAGGGAGCCTTTCTCCTCATGCTTGTTACTCTAATTCCCATGCTTTGTGACATTTAACCAGGCAGGCTCCATCTGTGTTTTTATATTGGTCAGATTATCCTTGCCTTTAAAGAACTGTCTTGGCATTTGGGCTGAGCAGGTTTGCAGGCAAGCAAACAGCTCATCTCCACAGCATATTATCTGAAGGGCAAAACGTACCTGTGTCCTGGGAGGCCTCCATCCCAGGCTGGCCAGGGCTACAACTCCACTGTGGCAGTGGTCCCACAGGGATCCCCAGAGACACTCAGTGCTCACTGGCCCTCAGGGTACGTCTAAGACACTGCAAGGTGTCCACATGAAGCCCTATTTAAAGTAACACCACCGAACCCGGTCAATCCCTCATGAATTTAAAAGAGCACTCAACCCATCTTAGAGTTTCCAAGGCACATTCAAGGTCTGCTGCTCAGTCTGAGATTGTTGAGCATCATTCACAACTCAGACACACATATTCAACAAGCTTAAAGAACTCCAAGTAGGATAAACCCAAAAAGACACATTCAATGACTCACATTGTAATTAAACTGTCAAAAGTCAACAAGAAAGAGAAAATCTTAAAAGCAACAAGAGAAAATTGACTCACCGCTTACAAGGGAGCTCTTAAGATTATCAGCCGTTTATCAGCAGAAACTCATAGGCCAGAAGGCAGTGAGATGATATATATTCAGTGCTGAAAGGAGGAAGAAGAAAAAGACTGTCAGTGAGGATGCTGTATCTGGCAGATGTCACAACGCAGCAGCCTCCCCGTCTGTCTCCTGGTACCTGCCCCCAAAGAAAGGAGAGTGTGAGACGGATCCTTTCGGGGACTTTGCTTCACCTTTATGCTTACTCTTATGTCTCCCTGTTTGGCCCCACAAAGATATCTGGCTGGTCAGCCAATGACGAGTAAGATTCCCCACGCGGGTGGTGGGGGGACAACTCAAGCCAGACGCAGTTGAGTGGGGACCAACAGGGGAACCCACGGGGTTGATAGAGGTGGGCACAGCCCCCCAGTTCCCCCAGGCTAAGGAAAGCCTCTGCCTCCGTGGCTGCATTCCTTCCCAAAACCTGTAGGGGAAGAGATTCATTGACGTGCTCTCCATCTATTCATATGCATATAGGTTTTGTCCCTTGGGGAAGTACATACATCCTGAGACTTAGGTCCAGCTGCCTGCAGGCAAGGGTGATTGGCTTGAATCAGTTTCCTATTATGATGTGCAGGATTCACAGATCTTGAGATTGACAAGCTTTATCTCCTTTACTTCCCCACCTAACTAATAAAAGCTAATGCATAGGCCTCCAGTCCTTCAGGCTGCACAATCCTTGGCCCCGCCTAAACTCTACTTTTGGCTACTGTCTTTCTTAACCCTGCGCCACCCTCCTCGCTCCCCACAACTCTCGTCAAGTGGGCCGGGACAGGAAAAACTGTTTTTCAAAGTGAAGGAGAAATCAAGACTTTCTCAGATAAACAGAAACTGAAGGAGTTCATTATCACTAGACCTGACCTACCAGAAATGCTAAAGGGAGGCCTCCAATTACAAAAAGACGGCAGACAGCAGTATGAAACTATATAAAAATACATGGTTTTCCGGTAAAGGCAAATACATGGACCAATACAGTAAACTGTATTACTGGAGCTTTGGTGCATAGAATTAGAGACAAATATATAGCAAAAAATATAAATCTATGTTAATGGGTACACAACAGATACAGATATACTTTGTGACATCAACAATATACTGTGGGGGAGGAGAGGGGAGAATTGTAAAGCAGTAGAGTTTTTGTATGTGACTGAAATTAAGCTATCAGTTTAAAATAGAATGCTACAACTTTAAGATGTTTTATGTGATTGCAATGGTAACCACAATGCAAATATCTATAGAGTACACACAAAAGGAAATGAAATGAAAGCATGTTAGTACAAAAAAGCCAATGAAACATAAAGGAAGTCCCTCCATATTGGCAGGCTCTGCATCTGTGGATTCAACTAACCTCAGATCAAAAATATTTGAAAAAAATGTTACATTGTTGCTGACATAGAATATGGAGCTAGGCCTATGATGGTTGCATCATGAACCCTTAAACAATACATTTTAACAACTATTTGCACAGCATTTGCATTGTATTAGGTGTTATAAGTAATCTAGAGATGATTTAAAGCAAATGGGGGGTGTGTGTAGGTTCTATGCAATACTGGGCCATTTCATACAAGGGACTTGAGCATCCACGGACTTTGGTGTCTGTGGGCATCCGGGTAACAGGCCCTGTGGATACTGAGGGATGACTGAATATGCTGTCTACAAGAGATTCAGTTTAGGTCTAAGGACAGTAGGTTGAAAGGCAAAGGATAGAAAAAGATATTCCCTGCAAGTAGTCACCAAGAGAGAGCAAGATATACCAATATACCATCATCAGACAAAATAGACTTTAAGTCAACAACTGTTACAAGACACAAGGAAGGACATTGTATAATAATAAAACTCACCAAGAAGATACAACAATTACGAATATTTATACATAAACCTCAGTGCTCCTAAATGTAGAAAGTAAACTGTGACAGAATTGAAGGGAGAAACAGAGAGCAACACAATAATAGTAAGACATTTCAATACCCCACTTTCAATAATGGATAGAAAACTAGACTGAGTATCAACAACAAAAAAGGACTTGAACAACAAGATAGACCAACTGGATATAACAGACATATACAGAACACTTCACCAAACAATAGCAGAATAGACATTCTTCTCAAGTGCCCATGCAATATTCGCCAGAATAGACCACCTGTTAGATCATAAAACAAGTCTTAGTGAATTCAAAATTAACATCATATAAAGTATCTTTTCTGGTCACAACAGAATAAAATTAGAAATAGCAGAAAGAAAACTTGAAAATCCACAAACGTGTAAATTAAACAACACACTCTTAAACAATCAATGGGTCAACGAAGAAGTAACAAGGGAAATTAGAAAATACCTTGAGAAAAGGAAAATAAAAATGCAACATGCCAAAACTTATGGATGCAGTGAGGGCAGAACTAAAAGGGAAGTTTACACTAGTAAGTGGATACATTGAGAAAGAAGAAAGATCTCAAGTCAACAACCTAACTTTACACCTAAAGGAACTAGAAAAAGAACAAACTGAGCCCAAAGCTACAGAATGGAGGAAATAATAAATATCAGGGTAGAGATAAATAAAACAGATAATAGAAAAACAACAGAAAAAAAAATCAGCAAAACTAAGAGATGGTTTTTTAAAAAGATCAATGAAATTGAGGTATATGTCTATACATATCTTTAATCCCAAGTAAATTTTAATTTTAGTTGTGATTTTTTTCTTTGAACAAAAAGTTATTTTAAAGAGTTTGTTGTTGTTTTTTTAATTTCAAAGAGGGATTTCTTTTTAGGGGTGGGGAAATTGTGATTTCGTTAATTTATATTTCTACTACACTGTGGTTCAAAAATGTGGCCTAAAAAGTTTATAGCTAGAGAATTTATGAAGGCTTTTGTTTGTTCCTTTGTAACCAACTAAAGGGCCAATTTTTACAAATGATTTGTGTGCATACACACACACACACACCTACACACACACGGCAGGAATATACGGGTATGTTCTCAATTTGTAGGATACCATATATATTTCAAGTTTGTTAACTCTCTTTCATATCATTTATACCCTTTTAATGTTTTATTTAATTGATCGGTCAAATTCCCAAAGAGCTGGATTAAAATCTCCCAATACAAATATAGTCCTATCAAATTCTTCCTACATTTCTAAGCGTTTCTGCTATATGTATTTCTTTGCTTAGTTGTTTATTGCACAAAGAGCCATACTTAGTATTTTCTTTTTTGTATATTATAATTTTTTCCTAACAAAACATTATTCTATCCTCTTTAATACTTTCAGCCCACTGCATTCTCTCTAATGACTGCATATGCATAGAATGCGCTAACATAGTTGCTTAACTAATTCCCTACAGATATTGAATTATTTCCAATATTTGCTACCTTCAACAATGCTCTTTATCCTAAACTTCTTTACACATATTATTTTCAACTCTGTTCTGTTGAAAAAGATGAAGAAAAAAATAAACCATTGTGCTTTAGGACATTATGAGATGTTTTTATTCGTCAGGACCCTAAGGGATATGTGTGAAGTTTTTTAAATGCAAACTTTCTCCCTGTCGATTCACTTGTATGGTTCTTGACACTTGGGAATCAATTTTACTACCATATTATTAAAACTAGAGGCAGCAAAATAAATTACGTTGAAGAGCTTCTTTTAAGTTAGAAACTTGATACTATGAGAAATGTACAGAATGATTCACCGGAGAGCTGAGAGCAGAGTGCATTCAGGATAGAAGAAATCTTGCAGATGGTGCAAAGACGATTTTGCCATTCAATCGAATGGCAGAAAACTGAAAGTGACCAGGGGGACTTTGAAATTACAGTTCCAAATGGCTGCTGTTATAGAAAATCACCGGGGACTGTTATTGAGTTTGTTGAACACTACTTATTATAAAAAATTATCATCATCCAAGGAAGGAAGAAAAATCACTGATTGCAGAGGTAGACGCTCCACTGCCATAATTCTAATGAAATCACAGGCATCTGTTACACTGCGAACACCATCTCCAGTCTTTTCCCGTCAAATTATTTATGGGGGATGGGAGATTACCTGATAAAAAGAGAAAAGGGAGCTACTTCGAGCAAAACAAGTGTCAGTGACCCTCAGAGACACAGGTGATGACAAATAAACCGTCGAGGTGACGGAGTACAATGAAGAGTGTCGGTGATTTGGACATGTAGCTTGTGTGGGCTGATGTGAGTGACACAGCCATCCTGGCAGAAGAAAAATAAAACAATCCGAGGCTTCAGGAAGACTTCCTGCCAGTAAATCTATAAATGAGCTTTATTTTTGAAATATGACAGTTTTTAACAGTGACTTCTGCCTTTGAGACACAACCCGGGTTGACGAAGTATTTCAGAAAAGAAATGGTCCTGCAGCACGAGTCTCCCACCCTCATACTCTTGGATAAAATTAAATTTGATTTCCCCCTTGGATCAGAAATGTCCAGGGGCCTTTGGGCTGGAAGCCTGGCGCCTGCAGCACCGCCATTGGGTGGGAGGAACAGTGTCCAAGAACCATTGGAAAAACACTACAACTCACCTGCCAACTGAATCGTCCTGTGGCTGATGCCCTAGGTGGGAAGATTTCTCTGACTTAGTGAACTCTATTTCGTTTTCTCCCTAATGGATACATATTGCCTTTTTTCCTTGTATGGCTGCATTAGCAGTAATTTATCCACAAGGCTTACGTGGTTGTGATACACCTTTCAACTGTGGGCGCAACACCAACGCTAAGGCAACCCCATCGTAAATAAGAGGCACCACTCTCTAGACATCCATTTCCTCTTAAACTCCAAACATATGAATAACAAACTCTTTGCACTCTGTCCACTCTCAGTGTCCCAAAACCTTGAGCTACTTTAGTCAAAGGCCCTAGATTTAGTACCGACTGTCCCGGGAACTCGTTCTTTTTAGCAGTGTTCACACTGTTGCATTTGCAAACAGTGTGAGCTGCCGCGGAGCACTCACTGTCCTGCACATTCTCATTTGGTCCTTACAAAATCCTGTTACTCCCCATTTTTCTTTTTTTTTTGGCATTGACAGCTTATATGCAAAAAAACTAAGGTCCCAAGATATAATTTGTCCACAATATATAACCAACAAGAAGAGGGGAAGCCGGAGTTTGAATCCATACTGACTCCAAAGGCCAGGACTCCTTCTACCTATGAAGGGAGGTGGACCGCTGTAGAAATACTAATGACTGACATGCAGAGAGTTTCCAGGTGTCAGAAACGACGCCAGGAGCTGGAATGTGCCAATTCCTTCCAACACTTGTGGAGGAGGCAGAACCATCGGCTGCTTCACAGAGGAGGAATCACATGTGGAGAGCTAGGTGCTCAGAGAAGGGCCCGCGAGGCCAGCGGGCTCCTGAAGTCCAGTCCCCACGAGAGCACCAAGCAAGCTGCCTCCTGACCGGGGTGGGCAGGAAGGGGGTGCTGTGTCTGCTCCCAACGCACCTGAAGGTACAGCGTCTGCATCAGATTGTCTCCCGAGGAAAACTGGTCTGGTTCTCCCTGACAGTGTCCTGGCGATGCTACTTTGGGACTCACCCTGGGGACACAGGCCCCACTGAGGCTGAAGTCCCATCTTGGACCACAGCCTCATGGCCACCCCTCCTGAATACAACACACAGCCAAGCTTTCCTTCAAGGGGAAAAAGCCACCATGAAGTTTGTGAAGTCCTAGGACAGGAGAAACTGGAACCCCAAATAATCAGAGCTTTGGGAAGGAGCCTGGTGTGTAAGACACCTGTTCAGCCGGAAACAGTGAAGACTGAGCTGGATGGTGGAGGTTGCCTTGGCGACCAAGTCCTGCTCCAAAAAGCCTTGAAAGGAAGTCTTGGAGTACAATCTCTCCACTTCTGAGGCACATGTCTTCTAGCGGCAACACTCTCCACACACGTTTTTCAGTCACTTCCAGCCTCATTCACTGATGATGGTATTTGAGCGCTAGTCAGCCATCCTTTCCAGTGGTCCACCCCATCAGATCAAAGGTTCACGGCGCTCTATCCGTGAATTCTATCATGTCGGCCGGTTCACTCCACAACACCCTACTAGAGCTGTCCTCCAAGCCCGAGGAGAACTCCAGCTCTTGACTCATATCCTTTTTTTCTTCCTCTTTATTACTCTCTTCCTCTTCTCCCTGTGTCAGCTCGACCCTGGGGACCATAAGTAGTGCCTAAACTTCCCCCTCTCTGTCCTTTCAAGCACCCATGCTGGCTATCTGCTTTCCCCATGGCTGCATCTGGACTGCTGGGTACCACTGGAGAGGATTACACAAGCTAGCTCATCGGTTCCACTGGAAACTCCTGCCTACCAACCAACTGTCCTGGAAGCCCACTATGTTTTCCCGGCCAGTTCCTACTCCTGTTATTTTCCACCTTTTCTCATCTTCTGGATGAGATTCCCTGGCCTCCTCACTTACTGTTTATCCTTGAAACCCAATCTGCTAGCCCTACAGCATCTCTTCTTGGGGCCCCACCGACATCTCCTTCTTTCACTGTAGGTTCAGCCATTTCAGCTGCCATGGAAGGTGCCTGCTGAGGGTTCACCTGCACGCTTCTCCGGAAGAACGCCCCTGGATTACAGACGCTGCTCCCCCAGGGATGCCTGGGAGATTATGTATCTCACCCACTTCCAAGCGGGCAGCGGATGGCTAAGGACTGTCTGATGCAGGAATAGAGACGTCCAGCGCCCTCGCCTCCCAGACAGGCTGGCTCAGTGGGAGTGGTTCACACGCCAGCCAGCACCCTCAGCGATGGGGCTGACACAATTTCTGAAAGCCCATCTCTGCCCAGCTTATGTCCTGCAGCATTCTGCTTCTCGGACTCCCTTACACATTGCTCTTAAAAACACTCCCTTAATACATCACGTACAGAAAACCCCCTCGCTAGCTCTGCGTCTAGGGAACTTGCCCTAAGATACCCCTTGTCATTTTCGCTCTCTTTTCTTCCTGTTGGAACTGAGTGATCCCTGTGCTTTTCAAGGCCTCCCCCATAAACTTTCCCTCAATCCCACCTCCTTTCCAGCTACTACCCCCAAACGCCGTCGCCTCTCTTTCCGAGCCAAACTTCAGCATTAAGTTGTTAAGAGTTTTTGAATAATTTTTTCCATAGTTACATTTCTCCCTCATATGTAGACAGTGAAGCGTTCCCATTATGGAAAGATTTGAGATTTTGGAGGACTTGAGATATGGCCAGAAGGGAGCCCTTTAAAGACGTGCCTGCCACTCTTATTGCTATTTTGAGTTTTTCTGGCATATGAGCTGGAGAATGCTGCCCCACAGTGCTGTTTCCATACATCTCCTCCATTCGCTCACTTCCTACTCCTTTCCCACCCCCCTGCAATCTGGCTCCTTCCCCCTGACCTCCACACTGCTAACTCTAACAGATACTTTTCAGCTCCCATCCTACCGATTCCTCTCCCGCGTTCTGTGTTACATTCTCTTTTCTTGCTTCCCTCTCTTTGTACCTCTCCTACCTGTCCAGCTGCTCCTTGTTTGGTTCCTCTTCCTATCAACACTCATTAAGCGATGGTACCTTTCAGAGCTCCTTTTTATTCTGCAAGTGTCATAAGCAACGACAAGCATTTTCAAGGCTGTGATCACTATCTCTGCACGGTAGATTCCCACATATCCAACACATGCCTTTTCTCTGAACTCTAGACTCATATTTTCAAGAGACTTTGCCATGTCTCCATGTGGATCCTTTAAATATGCCCTAAACACAACATGTGCAAAATTAAGTACAAAATGTTTCTCCCCAAACTGCTTCCACACCAATCTTGATAGTTTTAAGAAACAGCACAGCCACCCATTTAATTTCTCAACTCAATAATTTATGACTCAGTTGTTATTCCTCCCCAATCACATATCCAATCAATCATGGAGTCCTACTCATTCAGTCTCTTAAATATCTCTCAAGTATGTCCCCTTCTACACATTCCTCCATGACACCTGCTAGTTTAGCTGACGTTTGTCTGAAGTAGTGCAATAATCTCTCCGTCAACTGGGGTTAGCTTCGGGAAGTAGAAATCACTTTAGTTTTTACATATAAAGAAATTCGAGGGGCCAGTCCGGTGGCTCAGGCGGTTGGAGCTCTGTGTTCCTAACTCCAAAGGCTGCCGGTTCGATTCCCACATGGGCCAGTGGGCTCTCAACCACAAGGTTGCCGGTTCGACTCCTCGAGTCCCCCAAGGGATGGTGGGCTCCGCCACCTGCAACTAACAAAGGCAACTGGACATGGAGCTGAGCTGCGCCCTCCACAACTAAGATTGAAAGGACAACAACTTGACATGGAAAAAAGTCCTGGAAGTACACACTGTTCCCCAATAAAGTCCTGTTCCCCTTCCCCCCAAAAATCTTAAAAATAAAATAAAAAGAGAAATTCGA
The DNA here is from genome assembly GCF_964194185.1 of Rhinolophus hipposideros. NCBI lineage: Eukaryota > Metazoa > Chordata > Mammalia > Chiroptera > Rhinolophidae > Rhinolophus > Rhinolophus hipposideros. The sequence continues at coordinate 3,489,768 of NC_138067.1, read as the reverse complement.
TAGCCGAAACCGGGAGCTCGCGCAATCCTGGAAGGACTGGAAGGCCCTAGGCTAGGCTTCGGGCAATCCCACCCGACAGCACAGCAGAAGGAGCCGGCGGAGGCCCCTCCCCTTCCACAGTCAGGAAGGAAGAGCACCCTGCGCCAGCTCGGGAACTGTGGCCTTTAGGACACACCAGCTAGAAGCGGTGCAGGGATCACAAAGCCGCAGAAGCTGCCTCTTCTCACCATTTCGCTGCCGCCTGACACTGCACTGCTGCCTCAGAGAAAGCCAATGGTCACGACCAATCTCGCCAGCTGAGACCATTCTAATGTCCAAGATGCAGGTAACTGGTGAAATCTTATCTGCTCCAGAACCTGAGCTGGAAGCTGGTCTTCTGCAGCCTCTGCAGCACAGGAAGGCAGGTTTCGGGGAGGCCGGAGTGGATGCTGGACCGGCCAAGCTCCCCCACCCCCCCACCCCCAGCTGCCACAGTCTTCCCCTCACCCCTCGGCCCTTCTCTCCCCTCCAGCCCCACTCCTCTTCTGCTGCCGGAGCAATGTTTTTACAAGGACAGGCAAGATCATGAAATCCTCCTTAAAACTCATCGAGGGTTTCCCATTGCTTTAAAAATCTATCAAATTCCTCATCGTAGCCTACCAGGCTATGTGTAGTGCGTGTCCTGTGCTTACTCCGTGCCAGGCACCGTGCTACGTGACTTGTGTGGGTCAGCTCATTTCATCCTCGGGTACTTATCCTGGTCTTACAGAGGAGCCAACCTTAGAGGTTAAGTAACTTCCAGGCCACCAGACTTTCTGGCTTCACAGCCCACACACTTAGCTCTGTGCTCTGCCAGCCCCATCTGCACGGCTCCCGGCAACATCTCCAGCCTCATTTCTTACCCCCCACGCCCTCACTCCCTCTGTTCTCACCACGCTGGTCACCCTCAGTCCCGGAAGAAGTTGTGCTCTCCCTTGCCTCCAAACTTTCAAACTTTTTGATCCCTTTTCTGGAATGTTCTTCCTCATCTTTTCCCCTAAATCGTGTCTGCTCAACCTTCAGGACAACTCAGGCAAATCCCCTTCCTCTGAGGCACCTCTCCTGACCCCTGGGGGAGCCTGACTCTCCGGAGGACCCCTCTCGGGGGCCGTCACATCTCGTCTCCTGCAACACTTTACTCACACGGGATTATCCACTAAGTCTAATCATCTTTATTTAATGCTGGTCTCCCTCACAAAACTGCGCAGTGACAGCCCCAGGGTCTGTCGTGTTTCTCATTCTGTCCCAGCTCCCTAGAATTCTGCCGGCTGCAAAACAGGCACACAATAAATATTTATAAACTGGTTAGTAACTCATTATCTGAAATAAGAGTGAAAAAAATAAAAACAGCTCAACAAAAAGTATGGACACATTCCCCCTGAGAAAAGAAAGAGGGGTGTGTAAGGGGAGTAAGGAATGTTTGCAGACCTTATCAGTCTCTTGAGTTTTCAGGTGCAGAGTACAGGAGGAGACAGAGATGCAGTGTCCCCGTGCCCAGCCCGGCGCTTACTCCGTGCCCCCTCAAAGCAGGGTGCTGCTGCCGCACATTCCAGAATTCAATCCAAATCCACAATGCCATGGTATTAGGTCCAAATCCACCATGTTATATTTCCAGGAAGTTGGTGGGCGGGGGTAAAGGGAGACTATTTCACACCATGTGGCCAAAGTTCATAAAAATCCCTTTGCACGTCTCTGCTCTGTCTCCGAGTCCTGTCCAGAAGCCAGCCAGCTGACCTCCCCTTTCTCTTGCAGGGTCTCCCTACCCACCTCTTCCCCGCCAAGCCAGCCAGGGTCTCCTTCCAGTCAGAGGCCCCCCCTTGGTTGGGCCGTGAGACTCACGTCTGAGCTTCTCCAGGGAACGTTCTCGCACACAGCCGCTGCTCAATAACAAAGCCTCCTTTTGGGGTCCACTTCCCTAGGAGGCAGGCTGGGCTGCAAATGTAGTGAGGAAACTGGGGGGACACTAAACCTGTGTAACCCTTTGTCCCTCATCATCGTGGGCTCCCACATCAAGAACCGTACCCAACAGGCGCAGATCATAGAGTTTCTTCCACAGTGAAGCGAGGATGCTTCCCCTTCTGCTATTCGGTCTGAGCCATGAGACCCAGTGCCCTGGGAAACAGGAGAAGGGCCCTCCAAGAGAAAGTGTGGGATGAAGTATCCCTCCCACTGTAGTGCAGTACAGGAAGAAGTGGGGCAAAGGAGTCAGACCTGTGTCCCGCCATCCTGCTCACTGGCTGGAAGCTTTGCCGGGGGTGGTATACATCCTGAGGGGTAAGGGAGAGCCAAGATCACCACGGGGCTGGGAGCTGGAAGGCCGCATACTCCTGGGTCCTGTCTGGGAAAGCTACACATCCACGGGCATAGGAAGGATGCGGCATCTCAGAGCGAGGGGTCAGACAGGACGCCCCGAGGTGGCATGCCTGGCTCTCTGAGATGCGTGCATGGGCTGCAAAAGACCCAGAAGTTCCTACATGTTCTTGTGCAGGAGACAAAGGTTCAGAGAGGACTACTGGGACAGCAGGGGCCTGGGTCAGAAAGAGGCCTTCCCGGGTCGGACCTCAATGACCAGCGGCCATGACAGTGGTTCCAAACACTAGTGTAGCCGTGAGACCAAAGGTCGGAAGAAGGACAGCATACGGACCAGGTGTCACAACCTCTTTGCCAGCAGGACTCAAACCCTGCCCCAGAAGTAAGGCAAGAGGAGAAGGAAAGAAGAAATGGCTCTGAATTGGCCAAATATTTACCCAACAGAGACTGTTCTACACTAACAGAGACTCTTTAAATGACTCGAGTTGGAGAAACCATGATGCGGCAAGTTTCAAGTTGGTTACCTGCCTCCTACTCATTATCTAGCCCATTCTCAGTAGACAAGTCTGGAGAGCAGTGGGGTCTGGCAGCTCCAGAGTTGATGATACCTGGGGAGACCTCATCCCTCAGGAATGAGGCATAAGTCCCGGCCCCATCCCACCACTTGCATGGTCTCCACGGGGACTCTCGCACCTTCTGCCTTACCAGAACGATCTGGGCATTAATGAAACAGCGTGCCCTTCAGATCCCTCAACACAGTTGCTGCCTGTAGCTGGAAGGTGTGAAAAAACAAGCCTAATTGCATTTTGAAACCCACTGAACTGTGTCTAGGGTGAGCGCCCTTCCCAGGAGACGATGAGGGGCAGAGAGCACAGCCAGCCAAAGGCACTGGCGGATCAGGACGTGCGCTTTGGGAGGCCGTCAGGCTGCAGCCTGTCTGCACACCAACTGGGACAGGGCACCGAGGGAAGAAAGGAAAGCAAGAGTGAGGGACCTGAACGTGGGCTTAGTTTTAAGACAATTGCCCCGGTCTCTTATAGTGGGCTTTAAAAAATGGCGAGTGAGGGTACCGCTGGGATGGGCTGAGCTGTTGAAGGACAAAGCTTCCAGGGGCCAGAAATGCCACTTCAGCTGTTTAAATGCTGTGCTTGGTTGTACAGAGTGATTGTCATTCCGAAGCCCAAATTCTGCTGATTCCATTGCTCTTCTTTGGATTCGCGAATTATTCCTGACAAGATAATAAGTCTCTTTCAAAACATTAAATCGGATAAGTCTCCCTGCTGGAGGTCTTCGGTTCCATTTAATTTTCTGCAGATATTCTAAGGACCTAATGAGAAATCAAAATGAAAGGGGCTTAATTGGAATTCCTCTAATTCCCCAACATGCGTCTTGTGTTAAAGAACTCGGAAGCGGCCGTGCAGCAAGATACTTCCTTTTTCTCTCTGGGTTGAGCTGCATGAGCCCCACTCCTGACCTTCAGGCCATCTTGTTAAACTTCACAGTCTGTAAAAGGCTGAGCCTTAATTACTGGCTTGATTTTTCCTTGTTTTTGTGGCCAATTTTAATCCACTCCCCAGTTTCCTCCAGATCTGTTTAAGGCTGCGTGTGATGTCTTCAGCTGAGCCACACAGACAGAGCAAATTGGACGTGGACCTTCGGAGCTGCTATTCTGCAGACCATGGAGGATTGAGAACGAGCTTATAAAGGCTCCTGGAAAGTGGTTTGCCAAAATCCGTGTGTCTGATTCTCTGGAGCGTTGGTGTGGAGAAGTGCCTTTGGGCGTATCCACACCCGGTAGTGACCACTGCGCTTTCCTGAACACTTACTATGTGCTAGCCCGTGCATGTGTGTTTCATATAACCCATCGCCAGGGAAGAGCCCAGTGAAGTAGATGCTATGATTATCCCCATTTTACAGGTGAGCAAGTGGGCTCAAAGAAGAGAAGTCCCTTACCTGAGGCCATACACGTAGTACGCAGTGTGAGTGCTGGGGAACAGGCAGAGATTTGGGTCTACATGAGTCTGTTCCACGCTTGCACTCTCATTACCCCGAGTATAGACCCTCTAAGTTACACAAAAATTGCTTTTCATGAGGTTCCAGGAGAGCAAGATATGCCTTTAAGGAACAGAGCCCAATCCCTGTCATATGTCCATCCACATGTCCATCTACAGAGGCCAACTGTTTAGCTGCTTTTAGGACCTTTACTGAGATGGCCAATGAGGCAGGAAGAAGGGGAAGGAGTGATGCCCTTCCCAGAGAATGGGGTGCAGTTTCCTCCCAACACAGCTGTCAGCCCGACTGGGAGAGAGACTGACATCACCTTCCTAAGATTATGACAGAAGACGGAGCAGACGCATTAGCCGCCTGGGCAAAGCTCCCGCCCCATTCGAGTCATCTGATATTAACGGCCATCCCAGATTCATGGAACCAGGAAGGCCAAAACCAGCCAGCAACTGCTCTGCACGGTCACTGCAGGCGTGGAGTCTGCTCTCGCCCTACCGCTTCTCGACTCTCACCCCCGGCCATGATGAGACCGCAGAGAAGATGCTCTGGCCAGGATGCGCTTTCCCATGGGGCTTGCTCATAAAGCTCCACTGAAGGTATCAAATGGCCTGTGCTCCTCGCTTTTACATCCAGTGAGAAGGGGTGTAAGAAAGGGTGGGAGGAGCGCACTTTGGCTCAACTTAGGGGACAGTGGCTCCCTCATAAAAGGCTGCTGAGTCCTCAGAGACGAACACCAGTGTCTGAACGGTCAGAGCAGAGCTGTCCCAGTATCTCCCGTCTCCCTGCAGCTCCTTCTCTCTTCATTCACCTGCCCTACAGCCTGATTTTCACCCCCCACCACTCACTTCGAAGGCAAATAAGTTAAGGGAAGTCCCCTTGGAAAGTCTAACTTCAGGGCCCAGAATTTAAGCTCTTCAATCGCAGGAACAGATTCTCCTAGTTCTCTGAATCCATCCAAGGACCAGAGTCACTGGGCTCTTCTCTGACGATGGGTTATATGAAACACACATGCACGAGCTCAGCATAGTAAGTGCTCAGGACCATCCAGTCAGAGGATGAGTCCTTCAAGCAGAAACATCATAGCAAGCGAGGAAGGGACACTGAGGACAGGAACTGCCATTTACACATGTGCTACGATGCGTGAGTGGGGGCTTGCCACCCACTGGTGTTGGATCATAGCCGGACCAAACTCACAGGGAACCGTTCATTATTTACAGCCCGGCCTCCTTCCCAAAGGATGAGAGGTGTTTACACCAAAGGACACACAACCATAAGCCCTGTAGAAAGAGACTCAAATGATACAAAACAAACATCGAAAGAGACAAAACAGAAACTATTATTATAGAAACCTAGACTACAATACGTATAAAGTGTTACTTGGAGCTTCCAGGCATCCAAGGCAAAAAAGGAACAACCTTGAAGTGCATCTTGTCCACGTCTGATTTTAAAAGCACACCAAATCTGTCAGGGTGTAGGGACCACTCAGTTTTACTCCATTCCATGGCCACCCACCACGCCCCCAGCAAAGGCCAGACAAACGACATCGTAGAGATGGTCAGGCAAACACACCCTCTACCTTAAACAAAACAGTGTGGCCACAACAATATCCTTTCTCAGACTGACATCCTCTGCTCTTTTCTCTGGAACATCTTTGTCCATTTCTCGATAAACCCTCACTCAGTAGGACTCTTCCCAAGATGTCCTAGCCCAAACCACGCCACAACGCCTGAGATGGACCCCTGCTCTTGCAATGTGCTACGGAAGGAAGGTTTCAGAAGCCACAGCTCACCAGGCGGCAGGGAAAAGTAACAAGGCATGCTGCAGGCAGGCATTAGACCCTACTGCATCTGCAGGTCCATCTAGCAAGTAAAGGCATGACACCTGCAACAGTGAGGTCGGGCGTCCTGGTGGAGGTCACGCCACTAGCTGCTCAGACCCAGGACTGAAACGGTAATTGTTTTTTCTGTTTCTCTGATCAAACCTCAGAAATCCAAACATCTTTAATCTTGTACCACTGTCAGTAAAAACATAATACATTAGTAAAACTGTATTTTTCATACGGCAATACACTAAACGTGACTCGAATTTCTAATTCTGTGTGACTATGGGTCCTCTTGCTAATACTACATGCTGGGAACCCCTAGACTGTATCGGCACCCTTCAGTAAAATGCGGAATTCTAGTTTTGGGACGAAGGAAAGGAAGCCTGGTACAATGTGTAGAAAGAAAAAAGAGCAGAAAAAATGGGGGAGTAAAAAGCAGGGAGTGAGGGAAGAAGAGAGAAAAGAGGTAAGGAAGGATGAATGGAAGAAGGGACCGAGGAAGAAGGAAGGAAAGCAGGAAGGGGAGGAGAGAGGAAGCGAGGGAGGGGGAGCGCTCTGAAGCCACACACAGATTTTTTTGGAGCCAAGGGCTTTATATGAACCCGGAATCATTTTAAGATCCTGTTACTCTAACTCGCAAGCAACAAGCCTGGATCAGTCAAAGGGACATCAAAATCAGATGTGCTATTTCCTACACTTTTGTCACTCCAACGTACAACTGAGCACCTCTGGTGCAACAGAGAGTACCAGTGTGTCCTTCGTGCCGGCCCTGATGCTTGAGAGCCCTCGACTGGCTGGCTCACTTGCTCTTAGCGCGTGTGTCTGCTTTCGAGCCTTCAGTTTCCCGGCGCCTGACTGAGACGGCACCACAGTGCAGCCGTGATAACAGAGCAGATAAGGTGCCTGTTTTGTCTAAACCGGGCCAGTCCGCCTGTGAACACGCCAGAATTTGTCGTACAGAACGAAATACAGTCCGTATCACTGTGAGCTCACAGAACCCCTACAAGTGCTGAGTCTGCTTCAAATCCGTCGTTCTGCACTTCGCGTGTTTGGAGAGAACTTCAAATGTCACGTAGTCCAACCTCCAAACCACGAAGTAAGCACTGACAGCAAAGTCACTTTATCTTTGGGGGGGGCCTTGGTTTTTCGGTCTGTAAAATCAGAGGACTGGAGAAGTCAAAGTCTGAGATCACTCTGGTTCCAACATCTCATGAATCAACAGCAATATCTAGCAGCAGTCCCAGACCCTCGGGTAGAAGATCAAACATACTGAGGAAGAAATAAAAATTGTAACTCTCTTCTTTGCTTCCAAATATCAACTATAAAAGCTAATCTTAATTTGAAGTGTTTAAAGGGAATTTGGTATAGTCTGGAAGGAACATCTAGATACATCAAGAAAAGTAAACACTTTTCTTTCAGGATGGCGAAAGGTTAAGTATAGGCATTGATGGATAACCTTTTATTTCCATGATTTCAGCTCACCCTGGACCAAATGTGCAACCTCAATAGAAGTGTCAAAAAGACAGCAAAGTTTCCAAAGCTTAAAAACAAAAAATAGGCAGGTCTTCTTCTCTGACGTCCACGAAGGCCAATTACTCATGATGACAAGCCATACCCATCTCAATGTCTAGATAGTCACAGGGATTTCACAGGTCAAAGCAAAAATGCCATCTCAGGCTCCCACAAGAGACTATGTCCCATTAATCCCCAGCATACTAATATTTACCACCTTTTTCCAAGGAGGAAGAAACACAAAGATAAAGGGAAGTTCAGTACCTTGGAGAGAGGAAACCAACTCAAGACACACACTTGGGACAAGAAGGGCAGCTACTGTGCTCTGGGGTGTGTGGCAGAGGGGGGTGGTGGTAGGGACTACGTGACATAACTGTGGGCTTCCAGAGGGGGACAGGACTCCAGTGTTCCCAAATTCATGTGCTGAAACAGGCTAAGACTGACGGAAAGAAGCCCATCCCTAAGGGAGAGGACTCTTTCTGAAAACCTTAAATATCTGATAGGTTCTTTTTTTCAAGAATTAAAAACTGTTAATAGCTGCTAAGCATTATGTGCCAGGTACCACCATAAATTCGTTACATGCATAGTCTCATTTAATCTGCACAAAAAATGAGTTTCCCCCATTTTGCATATGACAAAACTGAGCCTTAAGAAAGTGAAAGTGACTTGCCCACAATCACACAGCTATTGGGGGCGGAGGAGAGAGAGAGAGAGATAGAGAGAGACAGACAGACAGATAGAGAGCAGTTGGACTGAATTCAAATCTAGACAGTCTCATCACAAGCCACCATCTTAGCCAACAACTGGTACTGCTCTCAGATGAACCTTTGCCTTCAATTCCCTCTAAGATTTCCTGACAACATATATGTATATATGTCAAAAATGAAAAACGAGTTTATATTCATTTGGCTTTAACAGTCGAGTATTTTTTATGTTCTTTGAGATGAACACAGAGCTCAGAATTGAGAACCAGTGCTTGGGCTTAACAGACCCCACAGAAGGGGACATACGGGTGCTGCATCCTTGAGTTCCCCTTGGAGACTCCGTGTCTTCATTCTAACTCCGAGTGGCCCCTCCAGCCTGCTGCCGATGACGGCCATGCCCTGGGGTGTTAACAGGAGGAGAGCGGGGCCAAATCACAAGATGTTCAAGGACAAGTGTAAGTGTTCTAGTTCTGGCAAAAAAAAAATCAAGACACCGTAGAAATTCTATTTCTGGAGATTTATACTCCACTCTGCGCCATGAGGACTTGAGGTGGCTAAAAAAAGTTTTACTTGGAAAGCAAATTGAATTATTGGATTGTGAAATTGAGAGCCATAAAATTTAAAACAACTTTATATAAAACTTCATATATTGTCTTTTGTATTTCAAAGTAAAAGAGTCAGACAGTATCAAGTAAATTTGAATCTCATAAAGCTTGAGGACACAAGAAAGGAGAGGAGGGAAAGGCTGCCCTCAGCAGGAGGTGCCTCAGAAGGAACTCCTGCTGTGGGCTGGCCGTCTTGCTGCACCAGATGTGTCCTGTGCCTCTCTCTCTTTGCTCTTTCCCTGTGGGAAGGAGAGTCTGCAGAAACTCCTGTGCCTATTCCAGCCTCCAGGTGAGCGTCACATCTGAATTTGACACCCACGCCCTGGAAGGCGTACCTCCTCATTCCACCACCCCCACCCATCTTAAATTTATTTTTCCAGTTGAAGAGTAAGTAAGCTCTTTTAGTGCAAGGACGCTATGCTCTCTGACACTTCTCTTGTTTCCCCCAGTCTCAGGTGAGCGGCAGCTTAGTGCAGTGACTGAGGTTTGAGTCTGAACTCTGAATCTGTGTGATATTGACTAGGTTACTGGCCCTTTCCTTCTTCTGTAAAATAGGGATTAAATGAGCGTAAAGTACTTAACCAAGCGCCTAGCAACATTCATTACCCAGAAAGCTTTATTTATGATTATTGTCCTTTATTGATTGGCAGAGCCTGACTCATAGTCGAGGTCCTCTAATGGGTGGTCTTCCCATTCCTGCCTCTCTGAGTTCTTAGGAACTAGTCCTCCCCTTACAAGATTAGGGGCTACACCCTTCTTACACCATCATAAGGAACCCCACCACTGCAAATACTGCAGCTCCTCTCCCTCGGATTTGAGTATCTCTTATCATGTCATTGAGAGGCCTTCAAATGTGGAGCTGCAGAGGGCAGCGGGGTGTAGGTCGGGGCAGAGTGCTGCCCCATTAACATTCAATCCACAATAGAGACCATTATGTTGGTAGTGATGTGAGGAAATGGTGGTGGGTTACCAAAGCAACAGAGACTTGAGCTGCACTGTTTCTATGGCAACAGAGAGCAGGCAGCAGAGCCCTTTCTGAGCTGGAATGATGGTTAGTTAGACTCTCACCAATAGCATGGTGGCTCACGGGTGGACTGCCTTGAAGAGGGTGGGTTAGTACAGCATTTCTCTGAGCATCTGGGCCGCAGTAGAGACCCTAACTCTTCAAGCTGGGGCCCAGACTTCTCTCTTAAAAATCCGTGTTCTCTGGCTACTGACCAATCAATTACCTCCCCAGTAGCACCAGTTCTGCCTTATGACCTGCAGTCTCCATGAGTAGGCTGCTTGAACAAAATCCATTTATGGAAATCCAACTGGTAAATTAAGTAGCAGATAAGTAAGTGCCCAAGCAACTTTTCCTTTTTCCCTCAATTGTAATTTTTCAAAGACACACACTCACATCGTTAAAAAGTCAATTCGTGCTTAAAAGCTTGAGAAAAAAGAGCATTCCCCACACATACGAGAATAACAGTCCCTCCCTTACCCTGGTTCCTAGAGGCAACCATTTAGAACAATTTTAGCTGTACATCCTTAGTTATCTCCATAGTTCCAAATATTTCCATACTGAATACCATTTCCTGTTAAATAAAGCTCTCTCACACCCTGCTTCCCTTCGACTGAAACTTCTAATATGATTATATCATAACTTTTGCATAAATCTCTACGAAGTGTTTCCAACATTAAGGAAACATCAATACTGACTCACTGCTGAGTCAGTTAGGGAACCGCAAGGCCAACGGGCTGGAGGCCTCCTGTGTGAGATGCAGACCTTGCCCCAGTCCCCTGGGTCTGGCCTGGCACACCTTGCCCTCCTCTGTGACCAGTGTCTATTCCGTTTGTCTCGAGACTCACCTCCTGCTTCTTGGCAACTGGAGTGGAGATCTGGGGTCTCTACCTGTCCCTTACACAGACTGTCACATAAGCTTGTCTTCAGCTGCCACCTGTTACTCACCTTTGGCGGTAGCTGGTGCTTTGGTTTCCTGAGCCTTTCTTCCCCCCACACTGTGTGCTTATGCGGTGGGGGTTCTGAGTTACAGGTGTCCTGTGCTGTTGTCCAAAATGGAGTTGTGCTTCTGGTTCTTACTTCCTTGTTGTTTGGGAGTGATTGTAACAGAAGAGGGCAGGGACATATTTTTTGCTGTCAGAAATCTGGACATTTTCTGAAAGTGACTGGCTGGGGGAGGTCGCACTCATGAGAGTGGTTTGAGACGTGACTACACTTTCTAAATGTTTCCTTACAGCACCATTATTGCAAATCACTAACTAAACCCATCCAAAGAATGATTTGGTTTGGAAAATTTTTTGAAAAAAAATAATTGGTTTTAAAAAAAAAAAAAGTTTTCTGCCCTGGTACACTGCAATCAAAGCTAGACGATTTTCCCTTTTGACTGATTGAGGCTCTATCCTAAGAAAGTAATTTAAGACAAGCACTGGATGAAATCGATCGCTGCTATGTTAACTGTAACTGTGAAAAATGAAAATTATCCAAATGCCCAGTGAGAAGAGAACTGTGATATGTGAACATGGTGGGAGTGTATGTACAACATGAAAATATGCCACTGTACTAAGAAGCTGACTTTATGTTCTGGTTACAGTGTGTAAAATATCCACTGTAATCTCCTGGTGTAAAATGGGATGGCAGAGGAGCTGCTTCATGGGGTTGTCACGAGGATGGATGGAAAGAAGGCCTCTCCGTGTTAGCTCGTGCCTGAGACATAGAAGCGGGCAGCACAGGCCAGCTGCTGTGGCTGTTACACAATACCGTGGCATGTGTGTAAACGCTGTGGGATTATGTGCGTTCCATTCCCATTTTTCTTTTTCTACTATTACATGTGCAATAAGTTAAAAAATGAAGATGCACAAAAATTACCTCCATAACGGGTGGCCGGTTGGCTCAGGTGGTTGGAGCACAGTGCTCATAACACCAAGGTCACCGGTTCGATTCCCACATGGGCCAATGAGCTGCGCCCTCCACAACTAGATTGAAAACAATGACTTGACTTGGAGCTGATGGGCCCTGGAAAAACACACTGTTCCCCGACATTCCTCAATTTAAAAAAAGAAAAATTACTTCCATAACAATAAAGAAACATTAACGTTATAGTGGAACTTTTGTGAGTATCGAGGTCCTTGTCCAAACTGCTGGTTGGGAGCAGGGGTTCTCAAAGTGTGGTACCAAGTGTCACCTGCAAGGCTGTTAGAAAGGCAAACTCTCAGGCCCCACCCCAGACCTTCTGGATCAGAAACTCGGGTGGGGTCCCGCCATCTGTGCTTTAAGGAGCCCTGCAGGGGACTCTGGTGCAATGCTAAAGGTTTGTCAACACTGGCTGAACATTAAAATCATTTTAGGAGCTTAAAAAATAACAACGCCCAGTCCCACCCAGACCAGTTAAATCAGGCTCCACGGATGACGTGCGGCCATTGGTAATTTTGAAAAGCCACTGGGTGATTCTAACATGCTGCCAATATTGAGAACCACTGATTTACAGAGATGACTACACGGAGAGGCCAAGTTAGACGGGAGGGGCAGCGGCCTTTCAGGCAACATGTTAACCATCTGCCATCCTCGTTTCCACAGGACCCTGCTCTGCCCACTTTTCATGTGTTTTAAGGTCAGTGGAGAAGAGGAGTGATTAATTAGGCTCTTCCACCTTTCCAGACATATGTTGATACAGCTTGGAGATAAGGCAAAAATAGAAATGAGGAAGGTTTGATGTGGTAATGTGAGCCAGAAGGGTGTCATTCTCTCTACTCTGAGAAAACTGCCACTGTATAAAGTGAGGTCTGAGTGTCTTGGTCTCAAGGAAAACCTGGTAGTATTTTCTTAGGAGCCAGACCAGAGAAAGTGCCACATTCCCTCAGTTTTCAACCCACACCTCTTTCTCCCTTTGAGATTCAAGCCGTGTCTCATCCGAGTCCAAGGCGCATTCCACAAAAATAAGTTTCAGTTCATGGCAGACTTTCTGCGTTTCATCTTGGCCGTTTGCTGACAAATTTCTATCAGAAATGACAGAAAAATAAACACCCATGGTTTTATTTTATTTTCCCTTCACTCCAATTTTCTCACTTGTTTGCTTTTATCCTGTTGAATTTCTATCTTTATAATCCTCAAGTCTTCTTTTAGAATTCAGTGGGTAAAATAAATAAGAAGCTGTGGAAGCCTATCAGTCAGGTTCTCCATTTGCTTTTAAGAAGAAATCCTTCATTTATTCAACTAGTAAGCATTTATTCAGTTCATTTTTTTAAAAAAAAATTCTGTTGAGAAACTCCAGTGCTGTGAACTCTGCAAAAGTTACACAAGCTGTAATGCCCTTCCTTCCTTTACAGAATTTATTTACCGCTGTGATTAGATGAAAAGAAAAGTGCCTGGAATGGATGAGGAACAGTGTGAGATAAATTACTGACCTATATGCAACTAAATGTAAGAGAAAGACTGTGGCCTGAGGGCTCATGGTGGGCAGGTGCTTTCCATACATCCTTGCACATGTTCCTAACGGAACCCTATGAGGTGGCGATTGGCACAGCTCGGCTTCACGACTCAAAGTCTGAGCTCTGGAGTGATTTACTGAGCCTCTTTGTGCCTCACAGGTAAGAGGTGGATAATAATAATCCTACCTCAATGGTCGTCATGATATCAAGTTCAGGTAAAGCACACAGCACAGCGCATCTGCACTACTTAACACACTTTACTGCCCAGCACATCGAAGCGATTTATCATTGCTAGATGGCAGTTTAATTCCATTGTAAAGATGTGAAAACTGAGGCTGAGAAAGGTTAATGCATGTTGTCATGACATAGCTAGACACAAACCCGGTGTGCTTTCTTCTCTTTCGCTTGTAAAATCAAGTGCAATGCCAAAGCACAGATGCCAAAGCAATTTACTATTCCGTTTGCATTAGGAAAATACTTAATACACCCGATGTCAGACTTCATGCAGTCAGTCCTATTTACTTCTTTCTTTTAAATAAAGAGATGTGTTGTAAGGAGCATACAGTTCCTCCTCTGCTAACAGACCCACTCAGGCACCATGGCGTGAAAAGGAGGCCTCTGTGGCCTGTCCCCTGGGCCTCCAGGTCCTTCCCATCCCATCCAAGGAGAGTGTCCTTCCTGCCTCTTGCCTTTTGCTCCTGAAACCCGCCTCTCTCCTCTTTTCCATTGCATGCCCCCCATATTCTAGGGCCTAGCCCAGGACCCCCATTCCCCGAGCCCTCCTTCCCTTCTTCTCAGCGCTCACAACTATAGGGAACCTCTGCTCACGGTGCATAACTCCCACCTATGTTAGCCAATCCCCTAAACCACCCTGATTTCGTGACCCTCACTTTGCAGGTGAATAAATTTGCCTTCCGAGAGGTTAAGAACCGTGCTGGAGGTCCCACATCTAGAAACTGGAAGCGCTGACTCTCAATCTGGCTCTCTCGCCTTGTGCTGAAATCCTCACTAGGGTTTCCAGGCGGGAATTCCCACCCGTTCTCAGGAATTTTCTTCACTTTCCCATTCCTGAGAAAAGTTGGTCGGGAAATCAGGAAAATCTCTCCTTGAACCCAGTAATACCCACAATGGGAAATAAACGTACTACTCACACTGTATCTCTTAGACACTTTTCCTATTTATTGCTAGGATTTCCAGACAGGAATTCCTGCCCATTCTCGGGAATTTTTTTCACTTTTCCATTCCCGAATCCTGAGAAAAGTTGGTTGGGAAATTGGGAAAACCGGCTCCTTGAACCCAGGTGATTGGTAGTATCAGCCGTCACTTTGTGGAAACAATTCATCGTGGAGAACAGAAAACAGTTTATATCTCGGGATTCAGGAACAGGAAAGAGAAACAAATTCCTGAGAACAGGCAGGAATTCCTGCCTGGAAACCCTAATCTTCTCAATGTCACGGTCACCTGTCCTGGCCTTCCCACCACACTAAGTGCCCTGAGTTCCAGGAGCACAGGGATGGGACACAGTAGGACTAAACATTTAATGACTGACACAGCAGTCCTTCAGACAGACCTCTGCCCTGAGAGAACATCCCTTCCCACCACAAACCCAGCTCATACAATGAAAGAAGCCCCACTGGGTACAGACTGACATGGCATACGACAAAGAGCAGAGACTTCAGTGTCCCCCCGCCCCAAACCAGACTTTGAGTAACTTGTCCCCTTTCCTCTCTATTTCTATCTGGAATCTGAGCTCTCTTGGAGGCTTATCTGCTTTAATTCTTGAATGACATGAGTGTCTTCTGGACTTCCAGTAGTTATTTATTCATTTAGAAGTTTTTATTGAGCACCTACTATGTGTGTGGTTACTGTGCTGGGAGCCACACATAATGATGAGCAAGAAGAGATACAGTCTTTGCCCTCATGGAACAGAGCCAAGTACTCAGAGAATCCCACAGATCCAGCGGAGAAGTGCCGTGATGGAGAGGCTCTGAGAGCCCTCACGAGAGGCAGGTGCGGGAAAACCTTCCTCAAAGGAGTGAAAACTGGAGCAGAGATGTGAAGAAGGGCAACATCGTCACAGTAAGGGAAGGTCTTGGGAGTGCAGAACAAAGAGCATAAGCCAAAGCCTTGACGTCACGGCCACATAAACAGGCACAGGGCAGTTAAGTGGGAGGCGTGGCTGCCACAGCTCAGACCAGGGGTGGCCTTGTGGACACGTCAAGGATTTGGGTCTTTCTCTTAAAATTAAGTGGAAAAACGCTGAAGGTTTTTAGGCAGAGGTAACATGATTAGATTTGTTTCGGAACGCTTACTCACGGAACACAGTTTGGGGCCACACACAAAGTAGACCAGGAAGCCAGAAGGTGTGCTGGTGGTGGGTGCAAACAAGTGGACCAATGTGAGGTATTCAAGTGATCGAATCAGAGCGATTAATGACAGAGTGGATAAGAGAAGATGGGAGAAAGACATGTCAGAAAGACCCTCAGTGTTTGGTGGGAGGTAGGTAGTGGGGCTGCCAGACACGGAGATGGAACTCTTGGAAGACAAGCTTCTAAGGACAAATACTGCACTCAGGCTTTAACAGCCACGTCTGAGGAGCCTGCTGACACGTCCCCTTGGAGATGTGAGGAAGGCAGTCGTTAGGCATATGGGTTTGAGATTCACAGGTCTAGGCTGCTCTTCAAACTAGAGTTTATGAGTCATTGGCCCATTGGAAGTCGCTGGAGTCATGCACATGGATGAAATTCTTAAGGAGAGATTAAAGAATGAAATTGGAAAAGGGACTGGACGAAGCCCGAGCTTCCTCCATATTTAAAGGCCAACAGAAACCTGTAAAAAGGCAGACATCATGCTCAGAGTGGTAGGAAGAAAATCAGGGTAAGGAAGGGAGCATGTTAAGGAGGATTTCACAACGTGGAGGTCACTGGGGCCTTCCCCTGAAGCCGTACCAAGAGCAACATAAATGGAACCTGCTGTCATCCGTGATTTCATGGACACTACATGCCAGAAAGGCCATGTTGTGTCACCGCCAAACACCTATAACCTTGGCCTTGGTACCTGAGTCCAAGCCATGCTGCGTGAATGAAAGCTGGTTTCATCCAACCTATTACTAGCATTCTAACCCAGCAGAAGAGGAAAAGACAGAGATTTGAATTTGTTGATAGTCTTTGATCCAAGGGTCAAGACAAGAAAGGGAGTAATTATCTGCAGCTGAAATCAAATCTCTCTCTCAACCAACGGTGGTGAATTCCCAGGTGGGTGCAGTGTGCACACCTAATGAAAAGCCCATCTGTTACAAGATGAATTGTGGCAAAGCTCCGAGACCATGCCAGCAGCCTGTGACAAGACCACTTTGTCCTTTCAAGCATGTTACAAAGACTCGAGAAAGGCTTCATTTTGCACCTGACATTAAAGCACCATTAAAGGATTCCGAATACAATCTCAAAGCCAGGCAATTCTGAGGATGGTGGGAGTCATGAACTCTCCCCATTACTTTGAGAGGGACAGAAAATGTTAAAAAGACCAAAGGTCTGTTTAAAGAACAGAAAAGCCTAGAAATGAAAGAGGAGGAATGTCACCGTATGTGGAATTACAGCTTAAAATAGCACACAGTGTGCCTGGCAGTGAGGGAGTAACAGCTACGAGGGAATCTGCTCAAGCATGTTCCATGGATGTGAAACTTGAGCCGCTCCTTCCAAAATTCTGGGGGCTGGCAATTGCCACCATGTGGGGCAGGCAGGGGGCTCCCTTCCCAGTGTGTTCTGAGGCTCTGTAGTTCACACCTAACTCACACAACGACTGGGCCTAGGCGTGCCCCTCCTTTTTGGATAGCTAGTGAACTTCCACGGAGGTAGGGCCGAGGTCCCATGGTGGTGATGGGACAGAGAGGAGCAGGTCTGTCACTGCTCCATCATGAAGAATGCTGCAAAGACTGCCATTTCGGAAAGGTCTACTGTGAGCCAGAGGTCATGCAAAGCACATTATGTAGGTTCTCTCTAATCCTCACAGGAACCCTGATAATAAGACACAATTTACCTCCACTTTACAGATAAGGAAACTGAGTCCAGGAAAGATTAAGCGACTGTCCATGTCTTGCTTCTAAGTCCATGCTCCTTGGACTGCACCCCAGATTCATATCTGGTCGTGGATCCACTCCGGGTCCAGTGGGACCCCATGGGGGACACATCCATTATTGCCCATTAACCCAGCATCTGTTGTCCCTTTGGCGACATTGCCTCTCCCCCACTGGGGTGAGTCATGCTGGGATGGAAATCTAGGCACATGCTATCCACCATGGGAGCTGTAGGGGTCCCCAGAAGCTCCTTCTGCCAGGTCTGTCCGGCACTACCCACAGGCAAGGGTCTGGCCGACGACCTACGCTCAGCCAACCAGCATCCCTCTCCTGGGATACTGAGCATGTGCAGTCCCGTGCCCCCTGTGCAGCTGGCAAAGTTTCATTCATCCCTGATTCCGGTGTCACCTTGTTTTCCATCTTTCCCTGAGGACTCCACACCTCCCCCAACAGAAGGAAATGTTCTCATTTTAGCACTTGTCACATAGCATTACGGCTGGGCATTTTCTTTGTTCCAGCCTGTCTGCACTGCTGTGAGTTCCTGGAGGGCAGAGTGTGTCCCCAATGCCCAATACAGGCCTGGCACGGAGAGGAAGCTCACTTCAAGACTGTTAACTGACCTGCTTCACTGTACAGTCAAGTCCGTGGGCTCTGCTCTGGACTCAGTGTGTCCCCACGTCCACATATTGAAACCTGCTCCTTAGTGTGGTGGCTTCTGGGAGGTGATGAGGTCATGACAGCGGAGCCCTCCTGAATGGGACTAGTGCCCTTCTAAGAGCAGATAGGAGCGATGACCTTTCTCTCTGCCATGTGAGGACACAGCAAGAAGGCAGCCATCCTGCAAACCAGGAAGAGAGTCCTCTCCAGGAACCAACTTGGCAGCACCTTGATCTTGGACTTCCCAAACTTCCTAACTGGGAGGAATAAATGTCTGTTGTCTAAGCCACGTAGTCTGTAGTGTTTCTGTTATAGCAGCTTTAACTGACAGGCTCAAAGTACAGGGAGCTCTCTCTGGGCTGGGGAGTTTAGGGGGGGCTTCAAGGAGGATAGAAAGGACTCAAGTAAGCAGAGAGCATCAAGGAGGACGCCACTGACGAGGGGGCAGCATAAACAAATGTGGGACGAGAAATGGCTCACCACACGTCATTTGGTATCTAGAAACAGAAATCCACTCCAGATTTGAGTAATTTACTGTATATAAATTATAACTCAACCACAAAGTGGATTTCTTATAAGCTTGTTTCCTGATATTCAAGTTAAGGAAAGATGGCTGGTTGTCAGGACACATAGGAACAAGGAGCTGGAATGCTGGCAAGATGACCGACAAATGGCCTCTCACCTCTGTTGCCCTCTGCACACCCATCTCTTTCCTTGGACCACCTTCACTTGTTCCACCTGCACACAGTCCAGCCTGGACTCCCCGAACGCACGCCCCCAGCCCCCAGCCCATGAGGTCTTCCAGTGTAGCTCTGCAACTAGAGTCCCTGCAAGACTGCCCAGATCCACTCCGGGTCCAGTCAGCTGTGGTGTGGGAGGGGGACCTCTCGGGCTACAGGGATCTACTCGCCTGGTGGAGAAGGGGCAGTGTGCAGAGAGGGTGACCCAGGTGACATAGGAGCTCCACCGGTGTGCCAACCACAGGGCCTCCTAGGGAAACCAGCTGGGCCAGAATGGAGGGTTTGTGTGAAAAGAACTGGGGACGAGGCTAATCAGTGAGGCTGACCAGCTGCAGGCCCAGCAGTTATGCACAGAATCTCTCAGGTGCAAGACAGCCTGCGCTGTAGAAATACTTTACTACTGGGCTCCAGGTTCCTTGAGGGTGTACCTTGCACCCCTCCCAGGAATGCCTTCCCAAGGGAGCGGAGGAAAGCCCAAGCCAAGCCGGGCTGTCGCAGAACAGTTTTCTGTGCCAAGAAGTGCTGTTGAGAAGTGAGCGGCTTACTGACCCGCCCCCTCTCATGACAGAGGCCGGCCCTTCTCACCACCCAGAGGTGTGAGACGTCTGCATCTCCTGACTGGCACGGCAGGTGCACGGCAAGATTTCCAGGCCTCCAGACGGGGCTGTGCCGATGGCCCTACTTGCCACTTTGGGAAACGGAACAGACCTGTCTCATCTGGAAGGGCCTACACTGGGAATGGAGCATGCGCCCACTGCCGTCAGGTATTAGAACGGCCCCGGGGAGGGCATGGAGGTGAGGAAGGGAGCTGGCAAAGGGGAGGGTTAGCAGTCACGCCAATCTCGGAGCAGATCTGTGCAGGTTACAACTCTTCCAGCTGCGATACCTACCCTCCCTGGAGGTGGCATGGGCCAAAAGGAGGGGGAATGGGAAGGACAGAGTGTCTTACAGAACTCACTGGACTTCAGGGACAGAACAGAGCCCACTGTCTCACAGCATGCCTCCTTCATTCTTTTACCTGACTGCTTTCCTGTCCCCAAGGCAGAACGGAACGGTGGTCACCAACACCCCCTGATGTCACATGGCCTCCTTTCAACAGGACGACCCAACAGAGCCTGCTGTGTCTTAGTTGTTCTCTGTGTTTACAGGGAAGCACCTGACCGGCCCAGCTAGCTTTGGCCGTCGCAGGCCAACCACCAACTGTGGCCCATGGACATGACCATGTTATAGGAATACAACTCCTTTCACAGTAACAACAGAAGCTGAGGCGGGGAGGGGACAGTGATCAGAGAAGGAATAATTACACAGTGAGCTGGGAGACACCCCAAGGTGTCCTTTATGGCACCCAGTACGTGACATTCCGTTCTTTAATGTCACCAGACATTATTCTGTGTTTCCCAAGCTTGAGTCATTCACAAACCATCGTGACAACGCTTGCCATCTCTAAGTATCACCTCTTCTCTCACCTACATAATTACTTTGTAAATTAACTTACTTGCTTTACTTAAGTAAATTCTGGCTTTGGCCCAAGCAATAATAGTCATAAAATTCTGTGTTTTGGTGTGTTTTAAAAATATTTTCCTAGCACAGATTATAATCAGTGCACACCATCAAAATCAAAAAAGGGTTTGTCCATGAATTTCCGAAACGATTCACGGACCCTCTGAGACATGTGCACCATACTTTGGGACTATTGCCCTAGAAGCTCTCAATAAAGAGAAAAGCAAAAGATGGTGGTTTTGGGGCCACACGGGCCTGAGTTCACATGCCTATTCTAGGCTTTTCAATCCTTGCCAAGTCACAAACGCTATAAGCCTCAGTTTTTTCATTTTTTAGAAACTCTTTGAGCTATAGTTAACCTACATGTTGTGTAAGCTTAGGGTGTGCAGCATGTTAATTTGGTGCATTTATGTATTGTAATGCTATTACTGTAGCGTTAGCTAACACCTCCAGAACATCACGATTACCTTTTTTTAACATGATGAGAACAGTCAAGTTCCAGCCTCTTAGCAACTTTGAAGTATAACGGATAAATAGATAAAGAAGATGTGAGATATGTGTGTACACACACACAATGGAGTATTATTCAGCCATGAGAAAGAGGGAAACTGCCATTTCCAACAACATGGATGGACCTTCAGAGCATTATGCTCAGTGAAATAAGTCTGACAGAGAAAGACAAAGACGGTACAATCTCACCTACATGTGGAATCTCAAAAGTCAAACTTGTAGAAGCAAAGAGAAGAATGGTGGGTACCAGGGACTGGAGGTGGGGGGAAGGTTGGTAAAGGGCACAAATGGAACCAGAGGATGAGTAACTTGTGGAGATCTAATGCACAGCACAGAGACGATTGATTTGGCAAAGTGGGGACCAACAACAGCCATCTGCAAGGGGTGTCACGAGGCTCAAACAGGATGAAGGACAGGCAGGCACGCTGCCAGTTCTTCAGGGGCTCAGACCCACTGATGCCTTCAAGGGAACGTGGGCTCCTGCAGGGTCACCACTGCTGGCTTCAGCGTGGTGCCACCTTGTGCCCACACACCTTGGAAATCACCCCCCATCTCGCAAGGTGAGTCAGGGTCTCAGATGAAATTCCCCCCACGAGAACACAGGAAAGGCAGCCCATGATGGCCATTAATGTTGGGAGTCGGCTCAGCTGGATTTAAATACCGGTTCTACCACTTATTGGCTGTGTGGACTTGGGAAAGGGGCTTAACTTCTCTGAGCTTCTGTTTCTTCTTCTGTAGAGACGATGATAATAATACCTACTTCCAAAAGGTTTTTGTGAGAATCAAATGAGAGAGAGCTGGCTCTCCACAGGCTTTCTTCTCCCTTTATTCTAGGCCACCAGTGTAACCACAGCAGTCACCTGCCATTAGCCACCGTGACTGGGACATTCCTATCCGTGCCTTGACAAGACCTGCTATTTCCGGGATGTGACAAGCTGAACTGGCAGCCAGAGGGGGACTGTGTGGGAAAAGGCCTGACCATGAGCTTCATGAGTTCTGACAGTTATGTGTGTAGCAATGAAAACAGTCATCATTTTCTACAGAAAAAAAGGAAGAAAAAAAAGCATCTCCCAAACCTTTTAAATGAGAAATAATTCATGCATGAAGAAAGCCATTCCAGGGAGATATTATTAAAATTCCACCCTTTCTTGCTATTAGGATGAAATAGGCAGAAAGCCTTGGCAGAGGGGGAGGGGGTTCTTCTCCCACATCTGCAGCCTCGAAATAACACGAAATGGCTTCTCTTTGCAGTTTGAAACAACGTCCCTTCTCATTCAGGATCAGAGAGGATGGGAAGGAAATGGGAAGTCTGAGCTCTGCTCATGGGCGGGAGAACCCTTTCAAAAATTTTATTCTTATTTATAAAGCTCTGGGAGTGGGGTGTTCTTCTCTGTGGAGATGCAAAGCTGCCCCTAATGGGTTTGCCTGGGTAGAATTTGAGGTCAGGGAGAAACTGCAAAAGGAAGGGGACACTGGGGACTCCTGTCCTGAACTCAGGATTGGAACCCCACACTTAAATCAACCCTGAATGCTGACAGGGCTGAGCAGGTAATTCAAATGAGTGAAGAATGCAACTTCTGGAGAGTCCATCTCCACCTAAAACGGGGCAGCTGCCGCTCAACTCAGCCAATTGCCATGTTGGAAAATGGGCCCAGAATTGCCAGATCTTCTAATATTTCCAGAAAAGGCCCAAATCAGAAATTTTATTTGCAGTTTCTTTTTATGTCACAATTTAAATATTCTTTAAAACACTAAGCTGGCCAAAAAACAAACAAAAAACCCTGAACACATCTGTGGGCCACATTTGATTCAGGGGAAACCGGTTTGTGATCTCTGGTTAAACATTTTGTCCTTGCCCTAGTCTCTCGCCCACTAGGGTATTTCCAGACTGTTCTCCCATTGAGAGTCACGGGGTGTCTTTCGAGAAGCCCCATCCTGTGACCACGACACGGCAGTGAAGATGCCTGTCCCTGTGTTGTTAATGGAGGAAAATTTACACTCACGCCTGCCTACAAATCCTCTCCAAGACCTTCGTTCCTCAAAATCGCTCCATTTTTTGAGCAGGAATATTTTTCAAACTGAGATGTGTTTCAGCGGGATGTTCAGTTCGACACCAGCATAACCTACTGTGACATCGCCTATTTGCTTGACAAATGACAAGATAGGGACTTGACAGCTGGGATGGATTCCTAGCCGCAGGCCTGGCCCACTGCTACCTGCAGTGTCCTCTGGGGCCACCTGCTCCTGCCCCTTGCCTGATACACAGCCCTGTCCAACACTAAACCTGACGTTTTTGCCATAAATCTAAGAGCTGTACTTTTCTGTTCTAGTCATTTAAACGTGCAATTTTGAGAGGCTGTGGCCTCCCCAAGGGTGATGTGTTCTGACATCCATATTCAGGGCTGACATGAGACGGCTCCTGGAGAAACAGCCGTGACGTGACATCCCTTCTGAGTGGACATCACCTGGTGCACAGACGGCTCCCCGCCCAGCTTTGCCCTAGATGGTCCACTGAGGGCAAGAGTTGCCATCTTGCACAGCACAGGAGGTCCTCACTGGATGTCGCTGGCAGCTTCTGCAACTTCTAGCAAAATGACGTATAACGAAACCAGTTGCACCATGGGCTCGTCGATAGAGGTAAGAGTTAAGTTCCCACGACATCTCATCAATGTTACAACGAAACGACGTTATTTGAGGACCTGCTGTACTAGCTGTTGGAGGCCCACAAGCACCTCTGTAACCACGGCTGTAAGATGAGGGTCATAATACTTATACTGGGGGGTCCTTCCTGGGGCTAACTGAGAAAACCTATGTGTAATATATGGTTTCTCAAGAGGGGATTGAACAGTGGTCCCGTTCTGTTTCTTATCTGGAAAATTATATCCCCAAATCCATTAGACAAATGGGAGGGAAGAATTAGAGTTCCTACAGTTAAACATTTGAAGCTTTATTATTAGATTTTACATAAATATTTTTTCGTCAAGTTAGTATATCTTGAATTTACCTAACACCTTTCTTCATTAGAAACCCAAAGTTTCTGTGTTGTTACAGCAGGCCCCCCTCATCCATGGGGGACAGGTTTCAAGACCACCTGCGGATACTTGAAAGAGCGCTTAGCACCGAACCCTATATGTGCTATGCTTTTTCCGATACACACATACATTTTCACTTAAAGGAAGCACTTCATGGCTTCTCTGTGGTGTACGTGAATTGTGTGCATCACTACTCTTGTGCTTTGGGGCCATTATTAAATAAAATAAGGGTGACCTGAAAAGAAGCACTGTAGGACCGTGACAGCGTCTAGTAACCCAGACAGCAGCTAAGTGGCCGGTGAGAGGGAAGTATCTACACCACCAGACGAAGGACGGATTCAGGTCCTGGGCAGTTGGAGTTGGATAGTACAAGATTTCATCACACTACTCAGAATGGCACGTAATTGAAAACTTATGAATTGTTTAGTTCTAGAATTTTCCATTTAATGTTTCTGGACTATGGTTGCTCATGGGTAACTGAAACCACGGGTTGGGGAGACTACTGTATTTAGTTGGGCCTCACATAGTAATGGCCAAGTGTACACCCTTGGATGAGTGTTCCTTATCTTCTGTCTGTGAAATGGGATAATTTAATGCTTTATCTAATGCACAGGACGAAAAGTGTGGTAAGCTACATGAAAGCACTTTAAAGAACATAAAAAATAACATGCAAACACAAAATATTAGTTTGATTCCCACAGTCCATTTGGGATTTCATGGCCGAATCCTGTCCTCTCACATGTTTGGTTTGACTTGGGCCCCGCTCATCAGAAGCTGAGGTGGAATTCTTCTCCATAACAAAGCAGATAGTGGGACAGAGAGGCCAGAGAAGTGCTCCAGGGCAGAAAGGTTGGGCTCCGGGCTACGCGGGGCCTGGCAGGGTGAGCACCCATTGTGCTCACCTGTCCGTCTGTCCATCGCTTAACCTGCATGCGGCTCCTCTCTTTCCCTCGCCCCCATCCAGTCTCTCCACAAACGCTGCTGGTTTCCTTTTCAAAGTGAATCCCAGTGGGGACCACCTCACTAGTCCAAGCCACCGCCACCTTTCATGACAGCGTCCTCACTGGTCCCCGCTTCTCCCTTTGTGCGTACAATCTACTCTCCACACAACAACCAGAGGCATTTTTCAATACGTAAGTCAGACGAAGGCTCCGTCTGTCCTGCTGACAACCTTGAGGGCTCCTTGCCCTCCCTGAGGACGAATGACCCACCGTGAGGTCCCAGGTCCCACTGCCGACCTCATGGACTCGCCTGCGCTGACCCAGTGCCCTCTGCACGTCCTCCCTGCCCAGCGGCGTAGCCACCCAATCACCTTACGCCGCATGGTCGCAGCCGCCCCATCACCTTACGCCACATGGTCTCAGCCGCCCTACCTACCAGGAGTGGACTCTGACGTCAGGACAGACCATGGAACTGAAGCTCAGACAGGCCAAGTAACTTGTCCGAGGTTTCGCAGTTGCAAAGTGATGGGGTCAGGGTGTGAATTTGCGTGTCTGTTTACATTAACCTTCTTTATTTTCACGCTGTTGTGTATGATTTACAAACCCCTAGAAATCCATGTTGGAATAAGCAGGGAAGGAAGGAAGGAAGGCAGTGAGGCAGGTACAGTTTTGGGCCTGGGACTAGCCATGTCTCCAGTCCAAGATTCTTCAGAAGCCAGGAAAACGGTTAGCTTGGTAAAAGTAGTCTAAAAGGTGTGATTCTCCAGAAATGTCTGCAGATACAGAGAAGGCATATTTCAATCAGCAGAGGAAACCTGACTAACGAGGCTAGTATTCCAGTTAACGGCACAGAAAATATAGCCGAGCCATCAGCAAATTGTTGTAACGTCCAGTCTCTGCCATTGAGCTGCCTGCCATTCACATGATGCTAATGAATTGCGATAAAATGTACCTTGAAAAGGAAACCCATGTGCTCTGAAGCCTCAATTAATATGATTAAGATACAGCTTTACACAATCAACTTGCGTCTGATGCTCATTCTGAGCCTTTTGGGTATTACAGTGGCACGAACGCAGTCACATAATGTTGTGCCCTGTTAGCACTTGCAGCGGGCCGGCTCAGTGGCCCAGGGCCTTCAGAGAAGAGGAGCGCACGCCTCTGGGACTTGACAACCCCTCTGCTCCCAGTCCCTCAACACAGACCAGCACCCAACATGGTCTTCGGCTGCCGTCCAGCACCCCGCCCCCCACAGTCTCATCCTAGAAAGTGCAGGGCTCTGGGACTGCCCGCCTGCTCTCCCTGGAAGGGGCTGCAAGTGAGCTGGCAGAGACTGCCTTCCTTTGCTTTCTTCTCTCAATACTCTACCATCAAATCCAACACATTTTCCTGATCGTCTACTATGTACAAGTCACTGAGGGAGAGGGCGAGAGATACAAAGAGGAAAAAGACAGCCCTGATCCCCAGGAAACACAGAGAGCGTTCACGAGTAAAACTGAGCCCCTGTGAAACATCTAAGATGGGTGTTCTGCTCTCCTTCTCCCAGTCTCCAAATTCCAGCCGAGTCCAGCTGGGCACAGGTAAGACCGGGGAAGACCAGCCCTCTTTCCTTCCGTGGTGGGAAGACACTCACCCCAAAGTCAGAGGCTGCTGACATCTGCCCCAGGGTGAGTCCAAAGAGTCTGGGGGGGTCATTCCCAGGCCTGGCCAGGCAGGGCGGCCCACACCTGGGACCACGGTGATTGGCGTGGGGGTGTGCTCGTGAGTCGGTCAGACCAGGCAGAACAGGCCTGAGCTTGTGCTGGGAACTGGTAGGGCAGTGCTGTCCCTCACCGTGACCACTAAGGCGGAAGAAGCAGGCCTGCAGCTCTGGGGCTCTGTCTGCCACCATGGGGGTGAGCAGGAAGAAATCTGCAGAGGACAGCAGAGCGGAGCCATGACGACAGACAGTCCCGATGACACGTGTGCCTAATTGCAGCTCATCCCCTCACCTGCCCAGGTGCCAGGACTGTGAATTCATTTTTTGAAAGGTAGTTTCAAATTGGCAGCTGAAAAAGTTCTGGCTGGTACCAAGGCGATGGCAGGAAAGTCCCAGGATTTGCAGGGCCCCGGTCTCTTGGAGGGGCTTCCACAGACCCTGGAATGCTGCAGCAGCGAGCTGGGGCCTCTCAGAGGTTCTGAGCTCAGGCTGTCGCCTCACAGCCCACGCTCCCCGTTCCCTCCCCATCCACCCCTTCTTCTTCCCCGACTCTCTACCAGGTTGTCAACCTGCAAAACTGTTGCAGGAGCCCTGCTCCAGCTGACTCAGACTTTGTGCATCATTTGGCCTTTGCTCTCTCACCGTAGTCACATTTTCAACAGGCTCATAGCCTGTGAGCCCCAAAGGAACGTGGGCTGCCTTCCTGGGCAGAGCTTTGTCTCAGCCCACGCCTAGTGTTCAGGAAACATTTCAGGGCGAGAGAACGAGGCAGGCACAGCTCCTCTGGGCATATCAGGGGTGGTGCTGTCACAGTTAGTAGAGGTGGCGCTGTGGGACCTTACTCTGATGGCTGTCCTGGACTCATGGTCCCCGCAAGTGCCTTTGATTTTCCCTCCAAACCCACACTGGTGGCCTCAAAGCTGAGCTGGCTAGGACACAGAAATGGGACAGGAGGGGCGCCGAGACCGACTGCTAACACTGGGTGGACCAGGACACAAAGCCCAGGTCTGCAGCTCACAATAGGGCAGTCTTGGTAAGGTACCCAAACCCCCCCACCCCCCACCCCTCACCCCCCACCCCCCACCCCCGTGCCTCCATTTCCCCCTCAGCAAGATGCTAATAGCTTTACGGGGATCATTGTGAGATTCCACCACTAAGGGGGTGAATTGCTTCTCTCAAGGCTTGACATGTGCTAAGCGTCTGTGAACTTACTTTTACTATTCCAGATAACACTCAGATAGTTAGGAGTGTTGGCACTCTTTCTCATTTAATCATCACAAAAGCCCTACTAGGTACAAGACATTACCATTCTTGTTTTACAGGCAGGGGCTGTGCCAGTCAGACTGTTGGTTGCAAAAACACAGAAGCAGATTGGCTCTCTTAGGCAAAAAGGGAGGTACTGAAAGGATATTGGATTCAGAGTCAGTAGGAGGTCAGAGGACCCGGCTTGGGGCTGGGTGGGAACCGAGGTCATAGAGCAGGACCTGTCTGTTTTAGTCTCCTTACCAGCACAGGCAAGGATTCACCCTCCAGATGTTTCCTCCAGCTCTTATTAATCGGCAAGGTCGTAGAAGGGAGCGGCTGACTGAGCTTCCATCAGCTACCTGCCCCTGGCTGGGGTCGGGGATACAGGAAAGGCGGAGAACGGATTTGGGGCCCTCAGCTTCCATGGTAAGAGGTGGTCATAGGAACCGCCCTTCTTCAAAAGTGTACAATGCGGTATTTCCCAAACGGAGGTCAGGGTGTTAACAGGATAAAGGGTGTTTGATTCAGGTCAGCCTGCAAGTGCAGAGGGTCACTCAGGGGAAGTGACTCAGGGATGTTTAATGACTCACCCAAGCTCTCTCTCCCTCCCCCGCCTGACACACACACACACACACACACACACACACACACACACACACACACAGCAGAGAATGAGGACTTGAATCTGTGTCTTTGGACTCCCGCTCTTCCTTTTCCCCCACCCTTGTAGGACAGACTCCTGCAAAGTGACAGGAGGTATGGTGGGAAGAGTGACCAAAAGAGAAGTGGCTGTGGAACAGGGCGCTCACATGGCCTCACTGATCCTCACAGGGAGACCCGAGGCTGGTCTGCCCAGCCCAGCCGAGAGGAGGCAGGGAGGCCATGTGGGACGAGCGGGGAAGGGCGTGTGTCTCCTCCAGAGAGCAGGAAGGGGAACTGCTGGGGATGAAGTGGGAAGGAGAAGAGCACTCTGGGGTTCGGGTCTGGACGGTGCCTCCACAGACACGTGTTCCCCGGAGAGGCCAGGCTGCCCTCGGGTGCTGAGTCAGCGCAGCCTGGCCCAGCTACTCCTCCAAACTCAGGAGCTCGTAAATCATGCTGACAGGGCAGGGGCTCTCTGCCTCGCACACCTTTCTGTTTCGGGGACAGATGGCCGGTGGAGCATGCGTGTGGATTCTGTGTGGTTAGGGAACTGCATCTTGGAGTGGTGAATAGTCCAGGGAGGGGAAAGAAACACAGAGGTCATTTCCCTCCCTACTCACTATGGGCCAGAAGTGACTCCCAGACTGAAGCTTTCAGAACATCAACTGTACTATATGACGTAATCATGCTGTCTTTTTATTCAGACTCACTTTTTAATCTACATAAATATATTTTTAAAATTTTAGGCTTCTGGTTTGGGGTGCAGCACGTAAGGAGCTTGCAAGTTGTTACCGTGTTCCCATGACAAGCAAAAAGCTAGACAAACTGAAAAAGCAATAACTCTTCTTAGATCAGTCAGAGAAGAGAGGTCACAGGGCAAAAAGAAGCCCCCCAAAACTGGAGAGACAGACAAGCAAATACAGAGAGTCACAGCCTACGGGATCACCACTGTCCCTGGGAGCCAGTGCCGGGAGAAACACCTAAATTAAAACTGACAAACTGCAGGACGCTCAGCGTGGACAAGCCTGAGGGTTAAAAGCTACAGTCAAAATCTCTGTGAATTTTACCTCCAGGAACTTGACCAGATTCTCACAATAAATACTGGAGAAAAATCCCCTCATATGGGCGGGGATGGGGGTGGGGAGGGAAGAAACCACTGTGAAATACACCAGAGCGTTCTGTTCTAACAAGGCCTGCCCTCAAGAAAAACCATTTTCCAAGAGTCTAGAGGTGAAAAGTCACTCATGAACCATTCTTTTGTCTCTCCCTCCACCTCCCCCTCTCTCACACACACACACACACCCCAAGTTACTGCCACACTATGTGACAACTTAGGAAATGGCTGCTACCCTGAAGAAATCTAACCATTTTCCTCCAAAGGAATAGACTGGGAAGCACAGGCCATTCCGAAGGAACTAAGATATCCTAAATTAAGTACTGGGATCAACACGACTCAGTTCCACCTGCCAGGCTCACTGGTTGCACAAAGACGACGAGGAGCTTTTATTCTGCTAGTGTTTTCTCACTGGACTTCCTGCTGCTGGTTTCTTCAAACCTTGGTCCACACAGGGCTGCTACCTGAAAAGGGGAGCAGTTTGCTCCCAAAAGTCAGGATGATATGGTAGAACTGGGCACGCGGCCTCTGTACCCCAGCATCCTTTCGGAAAGCACGCTCTTCTCCATATACGTGAAACTTGCAAGGCACAGCAGACAGACGGCTGAAGGTCAAGTGTAAATTCCAAATGCTAAGACATGGTTTTGTCTTCTAAGCCTTCTGTGTTCCACTGCACCCTGCGTAGATGAGGCAAAGCTCCAGGAATAAACAGCAGAGACTCACAGACTCCAGAATTGCGGAAAAACTGGGGTCAGGATGGAGGGAAGGGTGGCTCCTGGCTGAGAACCAGTCACTATTTGTGGAACACCCACAATGTTCCACAGCTAGACAGATATTTAACCTCACACAGTAATGTATATACGTACATATATGTATAAATGTATGTGTGTCTCAAGTTTTCCTTACTGATGAGAACAATCACAGCTCAGAAAAGCTGAATAAGTGTGTTGATGTGTCCCTAGATCATAACTTGAGGTGAAGACCTGTGTGCAGACAGTTGATTCCAAGGTGAAGCCAGTAACCAGGAGAGAGAGCAGGGAGAGTGACGCAGGGAAAGAAGGAAGAGCCAACACAAACCATGTGACTGTGGGTTAGGGCTGCAGGCAACTGGGCTCAGCCCCGTGGAGACACTTTGAGGAACCATGTAAAATGGGCCTCAGAATTGTCCCCTCAAAGTTTCACAGGCTGGGCATCACACCCCTGCACTTCTGCGCTGAGAGAGGGCCCCTAGCTTTGGAGGAGACCCTCGAGGCAGGGAAGCTGGCAGAGTGACAGCTGGCCTTGGAGGGACATGCTGCCTGTGTGGGTGGACCTGGCCGCATCACCACAGCTGTAATCTAAGGTGGTCTCAGTGGAAGGGACGCCGGGCACAAACACCTGCCAGCGTGAAGGACGTGCCCGGCGCCGGAGCCCGCGCTCCGCACCAATCACGCCACTTTGCTGGGACTGCATCACTGGTGCAAGTGTACCCTGTCCTTCCGGGGACCCACCCTGCGGCCCACCCTGCAGGCCCGTGTTCTTGGGGAGATGTCAAGCTGCAGCTAAAGACAACTCAGCACTTTCCCCACGCCAGGCGTTCCGAAATTAGACAGACGACCCTGGAACAGCTCTTTTGAGATGGTCCCCAAACCCAGGGTGAATGACAGAAAGTCATACTGTGCACGTCTGCACTGGGAGGTGACTCAGACTTAGCTGTTAAAGGGAATCCCAAGGTTGAATTCCAGTGCTAGGATTCTCCTCCACATTTCCATGGGGATTCGTATGTATGCTTGTGCATATATGAATGCTGACTTACATGGGAGCAGCTTGTTTCTTCATGCAGCTACCCACCGTACACGTTGTCTTAGTCTGTCTGGGTGACCCTAACAAGTACTTCATAGACCGGGGGCTTACACAACAGACATTTACTGCTCCCAGTCGTGGAGGCTGGAAGACCAAGAGCAAGGTGCCAGCAAGGCTGGTGTGTGGTGACAGCTCACCTCCTGGTTTGGAGATTCTGTGTTCTCGTACCCTCACATGGTGGAGGGCAGAGAGGGGCACAAACTCTCGGCTCTCTCCTCATAAGGGCACTGATCCCGTCATTTGGGTTCCGGCCCCATGGCTTACTAACCTCCCCAAGGACCCACCTTCAAATACCATCACACTGGGGACTCGGTTCAACACACGAATTCTGGTGGGGGGACGGACACAAACATTCAGCCCACAACACAGATACATCATTTCACACCAGCATGTTTCTCTCTTAGTGTCTGTGTGCTGTTATACTGCATAAATATTCGCAGTGTGTGATTTATTTCACTGAGTCCTTCTGCAGTTTACACGGTTCCCAGTTTTCTGCTTCAACGAACATCCTTACGTACGTCCCTTGCAAAGTGTAACTGTAGGATAAACGCCTAGTTATTCCTGGGAAAATTGGTATATGCATTTAAACTGATTGATGTTGCCCAATTATCCTCCAAAGAAGCCGTACCGATTGATAACCCCCACAGAAATGTCTGAGTATGTTTTACCATTCACCACTCTCTGAGCAAAAACATGTCTCGTCAGTCTTTTGACCTTTTGGGAGGCTTCCTTTTATTCTGACATTTTCCTGCTTAATAATACACGTTAGGAATTGGCATAAAGGCATGGCTAGTCTTTGCACTGAAAAGCACAGACCATGACCTTCACCCAGTGCCTGAACACCATTTCTATTCATCTCTACCAATTCGCTTTTGCTTATAATAAACCACCCCTACCTCAGTGGCTGAAAACAACAACCATTCATTTAAGTCACGGTTCTGCATGCTGACCATCCAAGATGCGCTCAGCTGGGTGGTTCCACTACCTCGTGAGCTTACTCATGTAGCTTATGCTGGAGTGGCTCATCTCTGCTCCACATGGTCTCTCGTTCTCCTGGAGGCTAGCCTGGGCTTGTTGCCATGGAAGCTTGCAGCTTCCAAAAGAGAGAGTGGATCCATGCAAGATCTCTGGAGGTTTAGGCTTAGAACTGGCACAATGTCCCGTCCATCATATTCTATTGGTTAAAGCAAGTCCTAAGACCAGCCGCAAACCTTCCCATTGACCTTTTAATGGTAGTAGCTACAAATTCTCAATTCTAGAATGAAGCCACGCATGATTACCTTGGGCCACTCCTTCATTTCATAAATGAGATTCATAGTGGATGGCCGGCTTATTCAAGGTCACACAGCTTGTTAGTGGATATATCCCATTCCCCATAGTGGCCTGGTCCAACTAGACAATGTGATAAAGGAATAAAACCAACAAGGCAATCCATTGAGGAGCGCAAGATGAGTCATTGGTAGAGAATAAAGAAAACTTCTGTTCCATCTGCTTGCCCAGGGTAAGTCATGAAAAACTGCCCAGCCTGCACTTGAAGCCATGTTAGTGCAGCATTCCGTCTGTGAACCTAATCCTTCACTGAGAATTAAATAATTTGTAGCACAAAGCCTGTAATTATAGCATCCTTTAAAGTCCTCTTCACGACAAATGGCACAGGTATTGAAATACTGTGCTATGAGTCAATTTGAGTTTTTCACAACAGAAAAAGGACACAAGAGACAGCAATTTTCAGTAAAGTTGTCATTTTCTATTAATATGCCAAGAAGAATGTAGCAATTCATTGCATGCAATTCATCTTTGTTATTTTGTGTACACTTTGATGAGATTTCTTAAATTCCCTTGGTAAATAGCATATATTATGGGCTCTTTATTAAAACTTGGGAGCAACTAAGCGTAAAATGAAATATGACTAGTTTCCAACAAGCCCAACATCTCCACTAATAGGAATATTTCCCCAATACAGGTTGCGCTCGGAGATTTTGCTGAGTTATATTTTCATACTTCACAGTTCTGATTTGAGATGAAAAAAAACCAAAACAACAAGCTACCCATTAGGCAGAATACATAATTCATAACAAGAAACAACAAAGATCCTTTATATCAGCTGTTCTGCAGAATCTACAGCCTTCAGCCACTTTTGCACCCAACCTCAGGGAGCATCTGAGCAGTTTACTTACATTTTGCCTTTTTAAATTTAAAATATTACCTAACACCCAAATTCTCATGGTAAAAATGAACACAATGTACAAGGAGGAATAAACATTAAAAGTGACCTTCACGCCTTCATCTTACCCCCTCCACCCGAAATACCATTCACTTCCTAAAAGATAGCCCCTTTTTGCAACTCAGTAGATTAACTTTTTAGATATTTTCTATGCCTTCATGTTTGTAACAGAAACACATAAAGGTCTGTTTTGTTCTACATAAACAGCATTCTTCTCTACACTTTTGTACTTACATTTTACTATTACAAGTAATGCTACAGCAAGTATTCATGTGTTTGTGTGTGTGTGTGCTTGTGCTAATGCTTGAGCATTTCTGTAGTGTAACTCCTTGAAATGGAATTGCTGGGAAAGGGAACAGGCATGTTCAAGTCAATAGATTTTGTCAAATTGTGTTCCAAAAAGGCTGTGTAAATGATATTCTGTATTCAATGCACACAAGACAGGCTCAGAAAACCGTGGGGTCAGAAAGGGAGGGTTCACCTCCAGCTTCCACCACTTCCTAGGTGGTGATTCGGGCAGCTAGTCAAGCTCTCTGTGCCTCTGTTTACCCATGGTGAACATAGGACTAATGCACACCTCTAAAGGGTCTTGAAAGTTTTAAATCAGTGAACTGGAATGGAATTTCCTGGTCTGTGACGGGTGTCCAACTTTCCCCAGAAGTTGTAACCTACTTTGAATGACATCTCCCTAGGGATCTTATCTGCACTGCGGTTCCAGGGCGCCACCTCCAAAGGTGTGACTGCAGCCTCCTGAAATGTGGCCCAGAACGTCACACATTTTATTAAGTTGGTGTCAAAGTAATTGCGGTTTTTGCAATTATTTTGAACCTGTTAAACCGCAATTACTTTCGCACCAACCTAATAACCACCTGCCCGGAGATTTTGGTCTTTGGACCACACTTTGAAAATCACCTCTTTACCAGGTAAGCCCCAATTCCATTGATGACTTCTTCCTCCTGAACCAAACCCACCGTATACTTTTAAACAGAGGATTTCCTGTCCGTATTCCTTGCTGTCTCTCTCTGTTCTTTCCGATCAGACAGAGTGAATGAGTCAGGAACAGGGAAGGGCACGTCTGCCTGCATCATCTGTTAACCAGGCCTTGGAAACCCGTGCACTTTGAGATAGTTTTGTTTAGAGACAGAGAAAATTTTACATAATAAGTTGATTATAATAATAATTGCTCTTGGAGAGAAATAGCCCTGTGTTCAGCTGGAGGAAATGCCATATTTAATCCAATCGAAGATGCTAAGAAAGAAAAATGTTGTCATTTATAATTATAAGATGTCTTCTATGATAAATAGCATTCCAATTTCAGAGATGTTAAATATGAAAAAAATCATGGTCTTAGAACTGGTGAAATATGGAGATTTGTATAAGCTATTGGATGGGCAAACGGAGAAACACCAAATCATATGTAACTACAAAACATGGTCACCAGGCCTTCTTTTGAGAAAGCGTCCTGGGGGGCCGTTTAGTTTGCTGCGTGTCTAGATGAGTCTGGACACACAAACTGGGGAGTAGGCAGAATTGCTTTGCTTGTTTGAGGACAAAGAAGCATGAAATTCTGGGAGGAGGAAGAGAACTGAGGATTCTGCGGACTGCAGGGAGGACCTTTAAACACAAACACACACACACTGACACACACACTCACTCCTCAAACATATACAGTCCCTTCAGAATATTCCTTAGCTGTGCAGTGTGCAATGAAACCCTTTTTTCCATCTCCTCATCAGATCTTCAGTGAAGTCGGCCCTCCTCATTCATACCCATCACGTGAGTGCATTCTTTGGGGATTCTTAGGTTTTATTTCCACTTTATTAGTAAAGCAAAGACAGAAAAATTTCAAAATGGGGCAACTGGGGGATAAGCAAATTGTTGCCAACTGGTTCTTGGCACCAGTTTTTAATATACCTTGTAAGACGGGAACCGCATCAGAAGAACTTGTGGCTCATCTGACATCATTCAGTGTATGTGAGCCCCAGTTAGAGTGCAGGAGCCCCGAGTCCTCTCTGCTCTCAGGTCTTGGGCCCCTTCCAAACTCAGGGAGTGGACCCTTCTGTGGGCCGCATCTAAGGTTTCAGTCATTAGAATTAACCATGAGGTAGAAGTTTCTGGACTCCAAGTGACCCAGGACATTCAGTGGGCTACTGTGCTGCCCTTTTCTCTGCTCAAATAGTATGACACAGCTTCCTGACACTGCAGCAGTCCTCTGAGACGTCTTCCCTTTTCCCATATGTCCACGCAGCTATGCTCCCCCTGGCCCTGATGTAAAGGCACGCATGCTCACGGAAAGACTTGTGCTCACAGTTGAGAATCTGCTACAAAGAAGGGACAGGGTATTGAGCTCTCCCTCCAACCCCCCACCCCGGGCTTAGAGTAGAAATGACCAGCCCTGGTGAGGGTCAAGCACCGGTCCAGTGGTGACATCTCTGTGAGTGGACATATCACTGCAACTTAGTTGTGTCACAATGCCAGGTCTCTGGTTCCCCCAGTTTAAGACTCAAACTGCCTTAGAGAAGACGAGATCCACAGGTACTAACAATCAGTACTGTTCTCTGCATTCACCCCACAGGAGCCATGCCAATGAGAAAGTCTGCTCTGTCTGTGTAAATTAAACGCAATGCTTAATAGCTGACATAAGGAAAACACAAAACCTGTCAACAGCTCTTTCAGGTTTAATAAACTGAAGACTTAGCTGAATGTTTTCTGTAATGTGACAATCAGAAGTGACATGCTCGCAATAGAGCATCACTCTTCTTAGGAGATCCTGTGTTTCTCTGCTAATAAGCACAAGTGTCTCCTGGAAGCTCCCTCCTGTTGCATTTTCTGCAGCACAGAGGAGAACTAACTCCCCGGTACCCCTGCAAACCGCTGACATGTTCCCGCAGGAAGAATGGAGTCCCCACAGAGGAGGCAAACCTGAGCTTACCGAGTGCACATTGTCACTGCAACGACGGTGGGAAGTTTGAGAAGAGTCACTTAGAGAGTCACCAGTGGGTCTGTGCCTGGTTATTTGTTTTGATCAACATTACTGAGGTATAACGTACAATCAAAAGATTGTATCCATTTTAAGTGTTCAGGTCAGTAAGTTTGACAAATGGATGTGCCCATGTAAACACACAATCAAAATATAGGACATTAGCATCACCCCAGAAAGTTCATTTCTACCTCTTTGTAATTAACCCCCCGCAATTCACAGCCCCAAAAAGTCACTGATCTGTTTCTGTTGCTATAAATTAGATCTCCCTTTGTTATAGTTTTATATAAATGAAACCACGTCACACATCTTCTTTTGTGTCTGTCTTTTGCGCTCAGCACAAAGTCTGTGATGTTTGTGTCTTTTTATTGCTGAATAGTATTCCTCTGCTGCATGGGTATATCACAGTTTATCCATTGAGTGGGTGATGGACATATGGATTGCTTCCAGCTTGGATTATTATAAATAAAGCTGCTATAGCATTTGTGTACAATTTATGTGGGTTTTCATTTCTCTTGGGTGGTTATCTGAGAGTGCAAATGCTGGGTCATATTGTAAGTGCATGTTTCACTTTACAAAAAATTACCCAACTCTTTTCCAACATGTTTGCACTACTCTGTGGCTCTATCTCCTCACTAACCCTTGGAATTTTCATTCTTTTTAACACCTTATAGCGGGTGTGAAAAGGTCCATCACTGTAGTTTTAATTTGCATTTCTCTGAAGACTAACTATATTGAGCATATTTTCATGTGCTTTTTGGTCATATAATGTTCATTCAAATATTTTGTGTTTTTAGTGTGTCTCCTTACTGAGTTGTAAGAGTTCCTTATATATTCTGAATGCAACTACCTTGCCAAATACATTTAAAATGTATTTCCTCTCAATCTGTGACTTGCCTTTTTAAATTTCCAAGGTTATTTTTTTTTTTGAAGAGCAGACATTTTAAATTTTAATGAAGTCCAATTTGCGAGTTTTTAAAAAACATTCTGTGCAAAAGCATAAGAAATGCCTAAGAAATCTTTGCCTAGCCAAGGTCATGAAGATTTTCTCCTATGTTTTCTTCTATAATTTTTAGTTTTCGCTCTTATGTTTGAATCTATGATCCATCTGGAAAACACTTTGGTAGTTTCCTTTAAAGTTAAACATACACTTTCCATATAACCCAGCAATTCCACTCCTAGGTATTTGTTTAATAATAATAATAATAATGATAATAATAATAATATATGCCACAGAAAGACTTGGCTGCAAATATTCAGAGCAGCTGTATTTATGAGTCAAAAGCTATAAACAACTCAAATGTCTATCCTCATATATGCATATATATCAGAAATAGGAAGGAACAAATTACTTGTAAGTGCAACTACGAAGAATGTCATAGATATTAGATTGAGTGAAAGACGCCAGACGCTGAAGAGTAAATATTCCATTTATGTGAAATTCCAGGGGAGGTGAAAATAACCTCCAGTGATGGAAATCAGATCAGTGGTGGTCAGTAGCGGTTAGGATTCGGGCAGAGGGAGACCAAAGAGCTGAGCAAGCTCATGGGGAGATGGAAACACTGTATCTTAGTGCAGTGGTGCATGCATGTGTCCAAAGTCATTGACCTGCACACTTAAAATGCGTGAATTCTATTGAAGTAAATTATATCTCAATAACATTCAGTTAAATCTGACACTTAGTAAATTTTGTAATTTTGGAAACACCACCGTTGCACCCAGAAATGTTGAGCGGCAACAGGGCTCCCCTTCGCACTGTCAGGTTGACCACTAACATGAACCCCCACAGTAGTTATCTACTTATTTGGGTGAATACTGTTGCACATGTCCTCCATATTAGCCT
This sequence comes from Rhinolophus hipposideros, assembly GCF_964194185.1. Classification (NCBI taxonomy): domain Eukaryota; kingdom Metazoa; phylum Chordata; class Mammalia; order Chiroptera; family Rhinolophidae; genus Rhinolophus; species Rhinolophus hipposideros. The sequence goes on along the minus strand of NC_138067.1, from coordinate 3,451,327 downwards.
CGAGTTCCATGCGGTCCAGGGCCATGCCCACGTGGCTCACCATTCAATCTGCAACGCCAACGAAGCACAGTAACTAGGAAAAGGAAGCTTGTTTAGCAAATCTTTGTTCAAGGAAGGAAAGAGGAGCAACCTGCCATCTTGTTCAGGAGAAATAATGCAGGGAATTAAATGCCTGAGTGCAGGGCTGAATTCACTTACTAAAAGGGCAACGGGAGTTTGGGGAAGAGAGAAATCAATCTGTGTGTCCTCAAGCAGTCGAAGAAGATACTTTGAAATAAGTGAGTCTTAAAAAGCAATGGAACTTGAAGAACAGGAGAACTGGAATTCCTAGTGGAGAAAATGTCACGAATAAAGATGTGGAGTTAAATGAGTGAGAAATGAGGAGGGAGCAAAGCTTCATGGATTTTCATCTCACACCCAGAGTTCGCAGAGGAAGAGACACATCTGCTACTGTAACCCCACACCCCAAATCCAGACCACTATCCTGCTCTGCCTGCCTGTGTCATGCAACACCCCCAAGCCTGAAGCTTCTCGCTGATGCTTTGTGAGGTCCTGGGCTTAGGGACGTCCCAGGCCTGGGCCGTGCAGCCAGTGGGCTTCAGAGAGAGCACCTCGGGTCTCCAAAGCCCCGGCACACTCTGGAGACAGCACATTACAAGCTGAAAATTCATTGCATTTGTGAAAAACCTGAATTTATTTAGACAAAAGCAGATGGAGAGGATGGATAATCTCGTTATATTTCAGCACATTACACTTTATTCAGAAGAAATGAAACATAACGCATTATGCGTTCTTTTCTTTCCATCTGCTTTCCCTTCCCCAAGTTCCAATTTATTATTAATATAATGAATTCATCTCGCCTCCCTCTCAATTCCATTAGCCCGTACTCCTAATTAAGTCTTGTTCGCGTTGTCCTTTCCAACAACTCAGAAACTCTTTCAATGTAGCGTTTTTTTTTCCTCAGACTTCAAACCATTTCTACAGACGAACTGCTGCTACCAGGCATATGAAATGCCTTCATCAAATTATAATTTTTTCTCAAATGTTAAGAAATTATCTAGGCCCTTCTGTTCCCCAGAGTAGGTCTGACTGACTTGAAGGACAGTCTTCAGAGGACTGGAACCGAGTCTTGACTTGGGTTTTTGGGAAGGGGAGGTGGAAGCCACGTTTTTCACCTTGGCCAGCTCACTATTTGCCAGAACAGGAGCTCCCCCCTCCCCTCCCCCGCAACACACGCCAATGCATTTTCCCCCCAAAACGAATGTGATGGGTGGAGAAAGTCTCTCAAGAAAAAAAAGCCCAAACCTTGGAGACAATAAAGACCAAAGGAAAGACTATAAATGTTGGCTGTCGCAATATGGCAACTACTGTGACTGCTACTATTCAGGGCAACCTTTATGTCTCCAGAATGGGACCCCAACCCATGACTGCATTCTGCACCCTAAGATTCAGGAAATCAATCTAGAACTAAAATCACAGGAACTTACACCAACCATGAGAGGCCAGCATTTCTCTCGTGGGTCAGCTCCACAGTCCATTCACCCGAGGAATGGTCCCTCCAGGGGGGTTACCGAGGGAGATTTGAGCGTCACCCTGATTCTCTTCCGGAAGCCAACTCCCAAAGAAGTCACTCTCCATGGCCTTATCCCACCCTCCTGGTGGCTGGTTCTGGTTTTGGTCAGAACCTCCTTCCGGGATGTGGCATTCCTTAGGCTGAAACCATGGAAGGAGGATGGCCTTCCTTTTCTTTTCATTCTAAAGCACAGGTCAAGGAAGTCTGCTATTGGTATTGTGAAAACATGGCACGTAAGATCTGTCTGCCTCTCTTCACGAAGCTAGGACCTGCTCACAGGGAGGCAGACCCGGCCTGCGGCCTTTCATTCTGACTGGCTGTGGGTCCCCCACCGCTGACCTCTGAAGGCAGCTCACGGTGGCAGTGGACTGGGCGACCTGATTGGCGAGCTTTCCTGCATCTTCAGCAGGACACCCTCTGAGCAGGTATGTTCTTCCTCAAAGCGGCAGAGCAGGCTGCCCGACACCTGGCCCGTGAAGAGCAGAGGTGCGCCTGCCTTTATCACAACCCTGAAAGCTTCCAGAATGAGCCACCTAAACTATGGCCTGCAGGACCGGTGAGTGAGTTTTTTATGACTCTGCTTCAGGGCTCTTAGGAGACAGCACATTTTCCTGAACTTAAATCTTCTCAATTGGAGTTGTCACCTTTAAAGGGTGAGCTGACCCAATGTCCTTGCTGGCCAAGGAAACTTCTAAATGCGGAGGAAAAATTAACACCTTCCTCCTCAGACACTCGGTGAAAGAGGCCACGTGGAGGTCAGAACATGGGCTCAAATCCAATTGTTGAGGGAGTTTGAGTTCATTTTTACAGACAGAAAAATTACCAAATGTTAGCACCTTCTGCCTCCTCCCTCTGACTAGCTGTCTCCCTCATCCATCAAGTGGTTGTGGGGGGGCCTCAGGTCCTCCAGGACTGGCAGCCCTCACCCCCCTAGCAGACAGGCCGCAGTGAGCTAGAAAAACCAAATGCCTGCAGGAACATCAGCTCCAGAGAGCAGGGGAGCAGTGACCACGTCACGACCAAATGTCACCGTGGCCTCCCAGCAGCACCGTGCACTCAGCGGGCTGGCCCCACAGCCCAGTAACAGCAGGTGTGAGCAGCCCTGTGCGCTGTGGGGGGCAGACGGAAAGAGAACACCTCTGACCTGGCAGAGGGTACCGCCAGGTGGGGACGTAGGCACCGTCCTAGGGAAGTGACCAGAGGACACGCCCACAGCATGAGATCTAGGGCTCTGGGTCCAGCATTTCCTAGGGGAAACCGCTTACCCTCCCCATCCTTAAAACCCCACAGCGTTGTTACAAGGATGAAAAATTAGAACATGCACACGTTTGGTACGTAGTATTTTAAAACTCCCCATGAAAAGCTTAATCATCTCACATCACTGTCCCCAACAACTTCCTATCACAGAGGGGACAAGATAGGACCACACCTCACGGTTGCAGGGCCCGCACAACCTCACACACCTCCCTCTTCAGCCTCAGCTGCCCCCACTCTCCCTTTTCTCACTCAGCCCCAGGCATACTGGCCTTGTTGTTGTTCAAATCCAGACCTTCCTCCCTCCTCAGGCCCCTGCTGCGCTCTTCCATGTAGACTGTTCTCAGCCCATTACCTCCCACCCCCCCAATTCTCTTGGCTTATTCCTTAACTTTATTCAATGCTGCCTCTTCCCGGATCGCTTTATCTAAAATAAAAACATGCCATCCCTGACCCTCCATCATCCCTTTACCTGTTTTATCTTTTTTCATAGAATAGCCCTACCTGAATTACGTCATGTATTTATTTTGCACCCTTCACTATGGTATCTTCAGATCCTAGAAGAGCATCTGACAGGTAATAGGCTCGCAGTAAGTGTCTATGAATGAATGAGTGAATGACCTCTGAGCCCCTGACTAGTGTCCACTTCCTTTATCACGTCTGCGGCAGGTGCCCTGGGCGACCCACCTCCCACTGACTGGCTGCAGCTGGGCGGACAGTCCTGTGGGAGGACGGTCCTAAGTGGTTTCTTGCTGGCTCATCTCAAGCACTCACAGATTTCCTGTCACCCAGGGGCTTCTCTGATGCCCTGAGATTCCCCGGGATCAGAACCCAAGTGTTACCCCTGGGTGGGACGTTACTCCCTGGGGCAGCCTGCATCTAACAGAAGCAGCAGCCTTCACTGCTCCCTCTGCTACACCACGTTTCAGGCGGGTGTTCTGCAGGCTTCTCTGCAGGTCCTAGGGGCATCCAGCCCCAGGGCCCACGACAGTGACCTCAGTAACACATCCTCGTACCAGCTTTTCTTTATCTCCTGTCTCGTTGTCCCCAGCTCCTCACTTCTGCTTCCTGGGATCAGGCTCTGTTTTGGGGAGACCACTTGACACTGAGTCTAAAAGAGGCATAAAGGGGAGTGCACAGAGCATGACCAGGCTGAAGTAGATAAGTAGAGAGGGCTTCCTGGAGGAAGCGGGCTCTCAGCTTAATTTCAGAGGAGAGGCATGTGGGTTAGCAACTCAAAAGAGCCCTTTTGGGCTGCAGGGTTTCAACTTCCAAAGACTTCACAGTAAAGAGCCGAGTCCACGCAGACCACAAAGTTTTTCATCCCCAACGATGGTGACCAGGGATGCCAGGTTTCAGACTGTTCTGTCTTCAGACCTTATTCACAGAGACAGAATTTATATGAATGCTTTTACCTTCCTAATGAAAATTTAGCCTTTCAAGTCTCATTAACTATAATGCAGAAAAAAATTCCTCTATCTCTTTTTTTCCGGAGGTAAAAGCAATGATATTAAATGATCCAATTTAGCTATTTCTAATACCACTCTGGTCACTAATGAAGACGCATGTGCAACATAATGTGAGGCTCACACAGGGCACCACCGCTCAGATGGAGAGCGTGCAGATGGCTCCGTGCAAGAAGGAAATGGACGCAAATTAAATTTTTGCGGATCAAATATTGCTCTCCCCTGGATTCACATGATTGTTTAAGAATCACAGATTCTAACCGGTCAGGCCCCCGCGGAGGGCTCCCACACACATTACCAGTCCTCACTGCAGGTGGCGGATGGCCCGTCACGAAAAATGTGCACACGGGAGCACTCCTTCGCTAAGCGGCCGCTCAGAGGGCTCTGGGCAGACAGGATTTGCAGCGGTGGGAAGCTTATTACTATGTTTAACGATAACCACAGCATGCTAAGTGCTCTGCTGGTAGTACCTCATCTCAACAGTCCTATGAGGCACGTATATTATCACCTTCATTTTCGTAACTGGAAATGTAAGCCTGAGAAGTTAAGCCGGCTGCCTGCCCAGGGTCACACCGCAGCTAGGCGATCTGAAGTCAGCATTTGGATGACACACACGTGGGGTAGGCTCACTCCGTTTTCACAGTTAAGCACTGCGGGAGTTTGTGTTGTTTCTGTTCGGGTCCTTATTCATTCGCCAAACATTGCTGGAACAACCAGGAAACGTCAGGTGCTGGTATGTGATGGCTACCACCTCGGACTAGCATTCGACAGGTGCCTCTAGGTGTCATACACCTCGTCTCATTTAATTCTCACAATGTCCTTACTGTCCCCCCACTTGTACAGAGGAGAACACAGACATAGAGAGTTGAAGTTCACAAGTGAAGGCACAGGGCTAGTCGCTGAGGAGCTGCAATTCAAACCAGCCCCACAGACCCCAAGGCCCACGTTCTCTGCCTTAACTCCAAACTCCCTCCCATGGGGAGAAATTCAAATTCACACCCGAGTCCTGTAATTCAGAGGCCTACGTTTCCTCTGTGTCACGCAGTGCCGTACCAGTCACCAATGACCTTATGCACTCGGGGCTGTTCACACTGATGTGTGCAGTCGTGGCTGTATTAGTAGGTGCTCAAGACATCTTGAAATGGTTGGCACGATTTTCACGATCGAAGTCTCCTGTCTGGCCTACGGCCAGGCACAAGAGAATACTGACCTCATTCCCTTTATGCCCCCTTTATTTCACTCACCCTGGAGGCAGGCTGGATAAAAAGGAAAATAATGGAACAAGTAGAATTCCAAGAGAAAAGCCAAGCCATGTGAGCCGGGGGCATATACCCAAAGTCAGACGCACTGGGGATATTGGCTTCCCAGAGAGAATTCAGCATCCCGACAGCAGGAAAAGAAAACCGAGGGGGCTTCTCGAACTCTGGCCCTGTGCATTGCTCCCTGCCCTGCACAATTTTGGCTCCTATGAGGCGTCCAGCTGTCTTTGCGCTGCTGGCTTTGGTGGGAGCTCTGCACACATTCCTCTCCGACTGAGCATCTTTGTAACAAACCCCAAGTGAGTGCCATTTCAAATGCTAATATGTGAGGTGAACAAATGAAAAGGACAAGAAAAAATTCATCTGAATATCATTAGTCATAATGATTGAGGAAGTCTGGTGGTGGAGAAAAACAGCTCTCTACAAAGGAACGCGACCCATCACAATGTGAGTTGTGGAGAGGCGGCAGAGGAATGGGGGTTTTCTGCATATTAAATGCACAAAAAGCCATCTGCCCCCAGATGATAATGATTGAAATTGACAGGCAAGTCCATTAAGTATAATCGTCAAATTGAGACTTTAAGGAACAGCTTGCCAGAAGAGGAGATGTTAAAGATTTATTATGCTTATGAACTACTTTTGTACAATTATTCAAAACAGACGGAGAGTAAATTATTTCATAAAATGTACTGGTAATGAGTGTGTACATTTAGGCCTTTAAAGTGAATGCATTTATTAAAGAGCTCTTAACGTTCTGCTTGCTATTTTATTTGGCACGTCGTTTGTGTTTTAAAATGTCAGTTAAGTATTTCTTTGTTTAGGGAGATTTTTTCCAGTATTTCTGTAGGAAATGGAAAACAAAATATGGCTGCAAGTTCAGTAAAATTACATCTGGAACATTAAACTCTGGATGTGTGTTCTACCCATTTTATAAATGGTGCCGTATGAAGTAGCGGAGGCGGTCGGTATGTTTTAAATATGGATGGGAGATAAGTGAGACAGGCACTAATATCTTTATAGATTATTTGCAACGCCTTCCTCTCACGCTTTCAGAAACTTCCAGCTACACTCCGGTGCCATAATTCAAGCTAAACTTCACTCACTTCCATATCGCTTCTCCTTGCGATCCTTCTTACCCCTTGGTTTCTCCAGGCAGATTCTGACTCTACCCATGACCTCCTTCACGCCATCTCTGCGAGCTTGTAGGACTTGAGGCTAATGGAGCCTATTTCTCTGTCCTCTGAAGAGCCAGCCCTAATCATCTGGATTTGATATGTACACAACCGTACTCTTGAATCTGGTCCACTGCCCGCCTTCCAAGAGCATGTCCCTTTCCCTGGGGGAAGACCGGTGCCAAGGAGAGAGAAGGGCTGCCTGCGGTTTCGGCTCCTTTAGTCAAGAAATCTTTAAGGGTCTCCTGTTCCCACCACACTCCCAGCTCCTACATTGTCAAGGAAAGCAGGAACAGTTCTCATGAGTCTATTTCAGCGAACCTTTTGGAGGGGTTACCACTACCTAGGAAATAAATTCTCCTAGACTGAAACATCCGCTTAACTAAGAGAGAATAAAGAGGAGACATGAATTAGGGATTGGATTGCTGTCCCACACGTATGAAGAGTGAGCCAGATTATTAATATTTTCTGTTCAGTATTTAACAAACCAGGGCTCTCCCCTTGCCAAAACTACTCCCTGGGTACAAATGTGGTCCAGATGGAATGGGAGGTCTCTTTTTCCCACTGCAAAACCTGATTTTTATTCTTCTCTTTGCAGTTCTAGAAATTGTCATACGCTCTAAATTTACTCTCTTCTCTCTCTATTCCAGCATACCCCAACTCAACCTGTCCTTCACTTTGCCCTTGAATTAAGTACAGTCCTGGTCACTGAAATAGTTCAGAGTCTCTCACACAGAGCTAGCAAGTCTCCTGCTGTTTTCCCCCCTCTATCTCACGGTGAATTCAGACACAGGGAAACAACAGGGGCTTGACACCAAATCAGAAAGTTGGAGAAGACTCTGTAGAGATCAGGTGGGGAAACAGAGGCCCGGAGAAGCTGTGGCTGAGCCCGGGCCACGTGGTCAGCATGCAGCAGACCTCTGGCACAGTAGCCCACATCGGGCGGGAATGCATCACCTCTGGGATCCGGACAGCCAAGAGCCAAGCCTAGTTCACTGCTTGCTGGCTGAGTGTCCCTCTTGGAACTTCAGCCTTGCCACCTATAAATTGGAGGTAATAACTGGTCACTGCCTGCTGTGAGAATTCTGTAGGACGGCCTAGGAATACAGCTAGAGCCCAACCAGTGTTAGGGTCCAAGTAATCACAGGGAGACTGCCCACCCCATAAAAAATTCTCTTTACCCAAATGCTGCTACCACAGAACTAATTTTTCTTTTTATCACCATGGGATTTCGTATACCCACTTACTATTCTGCCCCTAAAATTTTATTCTCCCTATTAAATTTAAGAATTAGTGCTAGAGCAGCCACCTGCCATTCCTTCTACCACAAGTATTCACAAGAGACGTTAAATAATATTCTCTGTTGCCCTTGGTGACTTGACAAATAAGAAGAAAGAAGTGGGAAAAGGTCAAAGAATAAAGGGAAAGGGAAAGGGAAAAGCACTTAGTAGGAGAGGAAGTGCACAGGAATGGGGAGGAAAGAAAACGACGGCTCTAGGGGAGCAAACAGAATTCTTTTTGGAGAGAACTTAAGAAATCATCGAATCTATTCCCTCACATTACATTTGGAGAAACTGAGGCACAGAGTGGGACTGGGACTCCGTGGTGGTGGAGGGAGGGTAAGCACCCAGGACCCAATTTTCCAAACTGCCCCTCTGCCCAGACTGCTTTTCATTCTGCACCTCCCCCCACCCACCCTTCTGCCTTGGTAACGCCTATCCATTTGGAAACCCCAGCACAATCACCTGTTCCCCTGGCAAGTCTTCCCCGACCTCCCCTGCACCACGTGTCCAGGCCCTGTTCTCCCCCAAAGGCCTGCCAGTGTGTTTCTTCCCTCCTCCCCTTTCTTGCCCCAACACGAGGCCATGTCATCTGCACTCCATAAACACATGAGTCAGGAGCAGGAAACAGAGCGTGTGCCCCATGTGGGATGCTTTTCACCTCCGCAAAGAAACACCTCCATGCAATTCATTCATAAGGAAATAGACAGGAGGAGTTGTTTCCGTGGAGGCGTCTTCCCATAGCCAGGTTCACGGGGATTCATTAGAGGAAACTGCTAACCTGACGTCCCCTCCTGCACAAAGTGGCTCTTTCTAGCACTCTTCCTTTCAAGGCAGGCAATGCTCAAGAGGAGAACTAATAAGCAACTGCCATCAATTGTTGTAGAGCTTTATTTTTTTCTAACACTTGCTCTTATCACTCCAGCCATATTTTATGTGGAACAAATTGATCAAAACATAAAACAAAGATTCTCTTTCTGTTAGGCTCTGTGGTGTGTAGTTATTGGGATGTAAAACGTTCCTAGTGGATTAAATAAATTCACCCCCCCAAAAAAAAATCCATATCTTTACTGTCTTCAGCTGTAAAGTTTCAGCTCCTTGCTGAGAAAGGGGGAGAAAGAAAACTGACATTTATTGAGCTCCTACTATATACCAAGCTCTGGGTGAGACAACTTTCATCATGCAGCCATTCTGCACATAAGTACCAGGCACTGTTCTAGGAACTGGGGAGGCAGCAATGAAAAACTGAAGTCACTGCCATACGGAGTTTCCATTCCAGGGAGGGGAGACAGGCAGTAAGCCAAGAGACCACGTGGTGTCAGACAGGATATGGCTACAAAGAGAAAGAAAGCAGATTAAAGAAATAGGAGTGAGGGGAGCTATTTTAGGTTGGGGGTCAGGAAAAGACTTTCTGAGGAGGTGGCACTGGAACAGAGACCTGAATGGTGTGAGTGGCAAGGCCTGTGACTGTTGAAAGGAAGTGTTTCAATCTCGGAGGAAGCAGCCAGCACAGAGGTCCTAAGGCAGGAAAGTGTTGGAGCTGCTGGAGAGGCAGGGAGGAGGCCAGCATCCTGGGAGCCAAGGAGAGAGGCCAGAAGGCTCAGAAGATGTAGACAGAGGGGTGGACGAGGGTCAGGTCACGTCACCATGTCAAGGACTTTGAACTCTCTTCCAAATGTCACGACCCTTTGGAGGGTTCTGAGTGAGGGTGGGCTATGGTTTCTGACTGACTTTTTAAATGGCTGTGTCCCATTTAATCCTCAAAATGACCTTAAGAGAGAAGTAGCATTAACCTCACTTTACAGATGTAGGAACTGGTGGTTGGGAAGATCAAATGTCTTGCCCAAGTTGATGCTGCTTGGAAAGGCAGATCGGCAATTCCAGCTGAGGACGAGGATTGATTCCAACCTGCCCACCCCATCTGAGGACATGACCTGTGTCCGAATGATTCTAAAGCATGGTCACAGGTGGGTATTTTCTAAATGAATGCGTAAGACTCAAACTCTGCCAAAGTTCTGGAATGCCTGGGTATTTGGGTCATTGAGGGGGCAGACATGAAGAATAAAGGGATTTTTTTACGATCAAAAAAGAGAATGGAAAAAATTAAGGTGTTTTGGTCCATGCCCTTCTTCGGGCGATAGCCTTTCAAGGAAAAACATGGTTTTCTTCAGTGCTCCGTTTTTACCTCCTAGACTAGTTAAAATTCCATCTCCTACAAAAACTGCTCTGTACATGCACACACGCATCAACTCTGAAACGGATGATCCACTTGCTATTCGGCCCAAAGGTCTACTGGAAACGACCGCCATTAAACCTTAGCTGAGCTTTGAGTTTACTACTAATGGCTATTCGCACGCGTAGATCATGTCAAGACGAGTAAACCATGACTGGATCGAGGGCCATTTCTCCTTTCACTTCCATATAACCCACTGAGGGGAGGTTCCTTCATCCATCCTTTCCCCGGGATGGAAAGAGAAAAGACCATTTTCAAGTGAGTACACACATGTACCCACCTCTGACTCAAACCCACTCCCTGACAACCCCAAGGCAAGTCCCTCACATTTGCTCCTTCCATAGACATTGACAATCAACCTGTAGCGCAGGGTGAGGACCTCTCCGTGGTGCTGAAGTGCCAGCAAGCTGGGCGAGGATGCCTTTGCTCTCAGGCAGGAGGCCCGACACAGGCTCACACAGACAGTAAGTGACAAATGTGGAAAGGGATTGGAAGAAACAAACCAGAAGGTCTAAGAGCTTCCGGGAGGGGGTGGAGGCACAGAGGGATCTCTGATGATTGACAGACGGAGGCTGGGAGGGCTTTAAGAAGATGAAGAGGAGAAAGGAGGATCCCTGAAGGCTATGAGCTTTCTCAGGGCTCCGAAAAGAGCAGAACCAAGGGGGACCTGGGGAGTGCGAGTGTGCCTGGGGCGTGGGGGAGGATGGGAGGGAGGCAGGGACTTTTAGGGTCTGCTTCAGCATCTCCTCTGCCCCAACCCTCTCCATACTGAGTGTTGATGTGGCCTCCAGATGAGATAGCAAAATAAACAAACAAAAACAGACTCAGGAAATCCTAAAAGTTCCCTGGGAGTGGCTAGACCTAGTGGTTGTAAATCCTACAAGGAGAGAGGGGGTGGAGAGGAATTTACAGAGAAAGCCGTTAACATCGCCTCCCCAGAGACAGGGACCCCAGGTGAGGCTCTCAGGAGCCATGAACAGTCGTTTACATCCTGGGGCTCCCGGATGAAATGAGAAGCAGTCATTAACTCAGCAAGCAGCCCTCATCCTTCTTTCTCCATAAAAACACTGTCACCCAAGGACGGAAAATTACCCTGACAACCCTATCTCTCCAAACTGCACTTTGGAGACAGGCTGAGTAAGACAAACAGATCCTGGGTAAAAACTCCTGGCAAGACTTCCAAACCACAGACTCATAAGTAACCCTGAAATATGCAATCTGACTGTGGCTTTGCTCTGTGGCTCGTGGCTTCCGCCCTAGGGGAGGACCATGAATTGCAGGTGGGGCAGAACAGGGGTGTCTGCCCAGTGGGCTGAGGACCCGCAAATTAACCCCATGGTGGTGCTTCCAGAACAAGTCGGCCTGCTTAGGCAAAGACTGACCTCTAAGAGAAGAGCGGGCCTGAAGGCCAGGACTCCTTCCGGGAATGAAAGAATCCACCCCAGCCCACACACGCAGAGCTGAGACCTCCTGCCTGAAGGAAGGAGCTCAGTGTATCACAGCATCAGAGAAGGCAAACGAGATTTTCAGTGATTGAAAATGCTCATTAGGAGGGAGCCTGTGCAGCATTAAGGAAACCCAGTTGAAAGGTGCGAAATTTTCATAGGCTGTATTTTTCTTTCTCAGTCAAAAACACTCTCAATTTGCCAAAGCACTTTTGCAATCATTTGTAAATTGGTCTGCCAGGGTCTCCATGAGAATGTTAAATGACAAGAAAAAGAATCAATATCTCATTGCTGGGCTGGCTCCGGATAGGCATTCATGTGAAAAACAAGATTGGGAGGACCGAGATGGAAGGGTGCAAAGATGTCAGTCTCCCGGGATGAAAAACAGCAAAAGGTGCCAAATGCCAAGCCAGAGAGAATGATCTGAATAACCAGTGCAAGTAAATCCAACATGAGGCAGCTACAGATGTGGAACCTTCTCTTTAATTTGTATGTGTCAGCGACTACTGATAAGAATTATATCAAAAAGATTATCTAGAATAAACTGACTCACGCTAAAGCAATAGCTGCAAACAAAACAAAAAAGCTTGTGAGGTGAATTATTAAAAAACAAACCATTTGTGCTGTGAATAAGAAAGGTTATAAACGAACAACTTTGGAAATAGGAAATTTACAGAGTTTAGTACTATTAAAGAAAAAAAGAGCCCACAGGCCCCCCAGTTGGAGTCACTGGGGCTAAGCCCAGGTCAGTAAACCAAGACCTAATATCTAACCTAAATGCAGCTGCGGCCTCTCTCAGGGATGTGACCTCTAACCAGTCAGTGTGGAACTACCTGGTCAGCAGTTGGGAGGTCATCTACCTGACAGGCCCCAGGCCCCCCCAGAGGACCGTGACCTTGCCTGAAACAAGGCATTCTTTTGTTAGAAAACTCCTTTTTTCCTCTCCCCCTTCTGCCAAAAAGGCCTTCATTTTGTACTGCTCCTCGGAGCTCCTTTCTAGTTGCTAGATGAGATGCTGCCTGATTCACGAATCACTAAATAAAGCCAATTAGATCTCCAGATTGACTCAGTTGAATTTTGTTTTTCTAATAGCACAAAATCTGTATCTTGGAAGAGGCATTGCATGGAGGTGGGGACAGCTATTCAGGATCCAATAACTGTTAGTATTTACCAGATATTAACTACATACCAGGTAGTGCTGTATTTGAGAGGTGTGTGTGTGTGTGTGTGTGTGTGTGTGTGTGTGAACAAGTGGTTTTGTGAACATTCAATGAGCCCTATGAAGTGTGAAGACAATTTTGTAGACGAGGAAATTGGCATAGAGAGGCGAACTATCTTATCCAAGTTGGCGCAGCAGAGCAGAGCTGAATTCCAGTGTCAGCCCCTGGGCTCTTATTATTTGATTCCACTTTTCATAATTTTCTACCCATTTGGGTGCAGAGAAAGAGAATTTTGAGGGAACTAGCTGATATTCCCACAAGAACAAGAAAGAAAGAGCTGGATAGCTTTACCCAAGCAAACTTTTTTTTCTTTCTGGGAAGAGAATGAAATGGCAACAGGAAGAGAAAAGACAGTCGTTGTGTTTCGGGTCTGACCATCACCTGCTGTTTTCTTTCCCCTGGGTGCCATTTCTGGGACTTCAAAGAGAATCCTGGGTTTTCTCTTCATGCAGTTATAGCTAGCTAAATAAATAAATAATGGGGGAATGAGAGAGAAGTGTTACTTTTATATGTTTTTCTCAGGCTCCTACAGAACAAGGAAATTCAGCAAAGTTATCATTGAAAATATTTTAAAATAACTACACAACAAGCTAAGAAGCCAAAACATTCTCTTCTTTTACCAGATACTCTGATTCCTTTTGCATTTCCACTTCTTGGAGTAACATACCATTCTCCCTTTTTATTTCTTTTCTCTCTTAGAAAAGCTACACAAACGCCTCTCAAGTTCACTCCACACTCATCTCAGCAAATTATCAGTGTCTCCTGAAAGATTTTCCTGAGACATTGCAAAGGCTGGTAATCAGATCCTTCAAGAACGAAACAGAAAAAAAAAAAAAACTTCTTTTTCTTTTTGGCTTGTGGTCTTATTCCAATATCTTCTTTTTCGTCCCAAATAAATGTATGAATGACTTTCTCTTCCCACATGAAAAATGCACCGTTTTTTTTTTTTTTCCATTTTATTTTAAAAGGAAGGTCTCAAGTGATTGCTGATCAAGTTCCAGCCAACAGCTTCCACCAGCAGCTGCCACCCGGCCCATTTTCTGTGTACTTAATAGTCACATAGGTTTTGTGATGGCTCTTTTGTTATCCAGCCCTGCCTGGCAGTGAACGAGGGCATCAAGTCAATTAACTGTGTTTGGATGTTGCTGGCCTCGCATTCTGGGAGCCAGCAGAGCACTGCAAGCTTGGCTGTGAGGAAAGGGTCTCCGAGAAGGGAAAAGAGGATTAAGTGGCTTTATGAGGAAGGTACTGAAAGACGGCCCACGGCCCAAGTGGCCCAGGTGGGAAGTGAATGACCACGTGGAGAGGTCAGGCCTGCAGTGAGCAGGCTTGGCTGCGGTTCCTTCCTTCCGTTGACAGCTCAGTGCTGCCCACATGACATCATGGTGCTTTTTCTCCTTCTCTGAGTCTTTTCTCTCTCTTTTTTTCCCCCAGCCATTCAGAAAACCTTTCCTTTACTTTCTTCCCCCCTTTCTCTCCTTTTCCCACCTCCTCTGTCTCTGTCTCTGCTCCCCTCTTCTTTTTGTCACTAATGTTTTGTAGGATACAAACTCCACTTGGCTGGCGTTTTTCTCCAAGGGAATTGATGAGCAACCTTTTATTCTTTCAAGCTGGTTTCCAAGAGACAAAATACCTACTTTGTGTCATGTTCTATGTCTGACTAATGACAACAGAATGGTTATGAGTTGTACATTTGTATTCTTAGAAAGCTTAAATTACTACCATTTTAATATAACAATTATATCAGCATAAAACTGTTTGCTTCTAAAACAAAAACATGAAAGCAAGTTAAATGGCTTCAATTATAGATGTCCACTGACTACCAAACCATTCGAAAGCGGACACTAGTAATTCTCACTCCAAAATACTGCACAATTTCTGTTGCCTGAGTACTTACAAGATGACTTCCCAGGCCTTCTAAGAAAAAGAGAGCATGTGGGTCAGAGGAAATAATAAATCCTGCCGAGGCCAATCGTCTGTGCCTGCTCCCATTTCTGATCCCCATTTTCTGCACCGATTCTCTCCCTTGACATTATTGATCCAGCAATTAATACTAGTCATAAGATACAAGGATTTTGAAACTAAAGATTCTGCCACATATTGAACTAATTTTAATAAACTTTTCTTGAGGGATGAATGAATGAATGGGTGGATAGTGAATGGGTAGATGGATGGGTGGTAAATCGACAGAAGGACAAATGGTGGGTGGGTAGATGGATGGGTGGAGGATGTAAGCGGACTCTAATAGTCAAATCAGATCATCGAAGGAACATTATGTCTGCTTATCCTACGCAAGACATAAGGTGGTAGATGTTTCTACACAAAGAAGTAGAAAACATGATCCAGGCCTTAAAAAAGTTTTAGTTTAATTTATAAATAATATATAATTAAACATAAAATTATATGGTACAGATTGCTCAGAGGAAACTTGGGTTGCAGAAACAAAAAGCTAGGAGTTCCAAGTAAGGAACGGAGTGTTCCGGGAAGACCTTATGGAAGAGACTTGATCTAAGCAAACGTTTAAAAGACAGGTAGGTTTGGACAAGTGGGGAAGAGGGGCCATTTCTAGGGAGTAATGAATGAAATTTGGTAGCACCAAGACATTTCTCTTACTGATAGCTTCCTACTGTCTAAGTGCTTTCAGAAAGAGGAATTATAATTTCGTCCTTTCTGTAATTGTACACTCAGATTCTTGCACAAAGTAGGACCTCAATATGGAGTGAATGAATGCACTGAATAAACAAAGAGTTATTCCGAAAGTCTCTACCCAGACTCTGGTCTCTCCTTAAGGTTTTGGCATAACATGCAGTTCGGCTACACGCCAGTACAGATTATATTTGATTAGACTTTTCCAGCATAAAAGAGCCCTGATACCAAGTTTACAATATGAACTGAGAATAGGTTGATTAAATAAAACCTGTACGTAGGCAATAATGGAGACAAACCAGTTTCTGTACATTTTTCCCAGAGGAACCCTTTCATATTTGAAATGAAAATGGCCAAAGGGAAAAATGGAGCCATGCTTTGACACAATCTTAATTAAATACCTTCACTCCCAGCTTTTTAGGGGGGGAAAAACTCTAATCTAGTAATATTTTGCCCACGGATTGTTCTTCAAGAGGATAACAAATCACTCCACTGGTTTAGCCTGGCAACTAGCGATGTGCAGTAATTTAATTAGTGGATGTGCCGTATCGGCAGTTTAGAGACTGCAATTGACGATTCTGAACCAAACAGGAAGCTGGGCTGGGAAGTGGTAACTGCCTGTAAAAGTCCTGGGCAGTAAGTGACATGGGGAGTTTGCTAACAACTTTGTCTTCTTAAGTAGCTGACCCCTGGATTTCCTAACATCCGTCTGTTCTTTGGGAACTTCTAGCTCCAACTGAGAAAATAGTGGAGAAAAAGGAAGGAATGTTATACAGTCCAGAAGACGCTGCCTGCCTTGGGGCCTCTGCGTTGACGGTTCCGTTTAGAAGGCTCTGCCCACAGCGGCCCAGCCTTCCCTCACTCCCTCTGGCCCCTGCAAATGTCACCCCAACAGAGAGGCTTTCGCAGGTCGTCCTATCTATTCTAACCTCCCCCTCCTATGCTGACGTCCTGTACTCTCCATCCCCTTATACTTTATTTTTTCCCACAGTACTTATTACCACACGACAACAATACGTGTTTGCTCGTTGTCAGTCACCTCCCACGGGAATGAATAAATGGGATAAGAGCTTTGGCACTGTCCATGCCAATACTTAACCTCTGCTGGAGGCTAGAACAGGGCCGAGCACAAAGAAGGCACTAATAGTCAAGGAATGAATTTACTGGGTTTTTGCTTTGCATATTTAAACCTTTAAAGAGGTAAGCTGAAAGCAAAAGTTGCAGTAAGACTTAGAGTTAGCATTTCTTGAATACCTACTACGTACATTGTGCTAATCACCTTCCATTCAGCAACTTCTCCAACCCTCATAACGATGCTGAGAAGTGAATACATTATTACCCCTCGTGCCAGTGAGCAAACCAAGTCAGTCTCTGCCTGCACACTTCGGGGCGCTGTAGATGGGTCCCTACGAGGGGAGTTCTCGTTAGGGTCATCGCCTTGGCAGCCTGAGTATGTTGAAAGAGGCACTTGAGCTGAGCGAGGGTGATGCGAAGCTGCCACACACAGTCCTTATGTGTTGGGTGCTCTTCTGCGTACGTTACACGTGTGGACCACTGAATCCCCACCACAGCCCCACGCTGACAATATCTGAATTTTACAGATCAAGAGGATACGACGTCTGATAATTAAGTTCGCGAACTTGGTATTAGAGGGGTTATTCATTATGAATTTGTACCACGTGGACAGTTAACCAAGTTTACTAGTTGGAAGTGCTAAAAAGGCTGCGTGAAAAAGTTGGACGACCTGAACTTTTCACCAACAATTCATGGCTCTTGCATCACGACAATGCACCAGCTCACACGGCTCTGTCTGTGAGGGAGTTTTTAGCCAGTAAACAAATAACTGTATTGGAACACCCTCCCTGCTCACCTGATCTGTCCCCCAATGACTTTTTTCTTTACCTGAAGATAAAGAAAATACTGAAAGGGAGACATGCTGATGACATTCAGGACATGAAGGGTAACATGACGACAGCTCTGATGGCCATTCCAGAAAGAGTTCCAAAATTGCTTTGAAGGGTGGACTAGGCGCTGGCGTCAGTGCATAACTTCCCAAGGGGAGTACTTCGAAGGTGACCATGATGATATTCAGCAATGAGGTATGTAGCACTTTTTCTAGGTTGAGTTCGCGAACTTAAGTGTCAGACCTGGTAAGCCAGAGAGTGATTACTTTTCCAAGGTCAGAGAGTCAACCTAAACGTCAGACTCTGGCTCCAGCGTCTTGTAGAAATGCCATTAAAACAAACCAAACCAAACAAACTGGAAACCCAAAGAGAGGGGCTAGGGGCTAGAATCCCATGAGCTCCGTAGACCCACACATAAGCTGGGACTCAGCGGCTATTGTCATCATGGGGGTGTTACACAGGATTCCAGAGAGCAGTACTTTTCTGAAGAAGATCATGCAATATTTACGGAAAACTGCTCATTGAAGAGACCACTAAAGGTGGAATCTCTTACCAATGGGGACTTTTATACCCTGTAATCACTGGGTAAGTGAAAAAAGTCATGCTCTGGGGAGCTAAAACCTCTCTCCTGAGAGGGAACAGAAAAAGCAATCCCTAAAATAAGAAAGGACATGTAGGACAATCATCGTGCTAAATAACGTATATGAAAAAACCAAAAAAATGGCCCAGTCCCTTGCATTTAGCTGAAGACTTTTTTTGTTGAATGAGGTTCTTTTACTTGCATCTAAGCGATTTAGTTTTCCATTTGAATTGCCTCAAAAAGAGTCAAGAAAAAAAACAAACAAACAAAGGTTACTGGGAATGGAATTCAGTAATATTTAGGGAGAAATGAAATTAAATATTATCTGATACCTCCATTTCTGGTTGGTCACATACAAGTTCCTGGCAGGGAGCTCACCTAGCTGAGCTTCAGGAAGCATGTTCAATGGATTGTGATTCTGCGCACATCTGTGGGAACGCTGGGAGAAGTGACAGACCCTTCCCAGCATGTGCGTACACATGTACACGTACATGTACACACACACACACACATACACACACACACACACACTCACTCACTCACAGCAGAGGAGGGGATAGGAGCAGCCAAATCTAGCTCAAATTTTGCCTATACTCATGTTACTTTTCTTCAGCCAACCAGAATCTTAATAATTTAAATATTAATAGTTATTATTTGTAGAGCACTTTCAATGAGCCCAGAACTATGCCAAGTGCTTTTTGATTATTATATCAATTAAACTCTCACAACTCGCCCACGGAAGAGCTGAAGGACTCAGAACTCAGAAAACACTTACCCAGCCTCATGGCTAGAAAGAAGTGAGGCTGAGATATGCGCTGAGGCAGATGTCGCTCCAGGACCTGTGGTGGCCGCCACCCCACAGTAGTGTGAAGGGCCCTTTGGGGGATAGCGTTAGCGGGGTCCAAATCCCACCCCAAAGCTTCACTGAATGAGGCTGAGAAATGGTTCCCCAAAATAAAGAGGTGGGCTCTTTGACCGGAAGAGGGAATGCTGGAAGAAGTGACAGACCCTTTGCAGAAGCTGTCATTACACGTGGCACGGATGTGCCTGGCAGGTGGCTTTCCTCCTCACCACCAGCGATGAGATGACTCAAGGGACACTGTCCAGATGTGACGCCTGCTGGGGGGAGGGGTTCATCTCAAAGCACAAGGACCCTAAACACAAGCCGTACGCTGCACAGTGATGCCAAGGCCACTTCTGCACTGGAAGACTGGTGTGTCACCTGCCTCCTTGAGCATCATGAGATGGGATCTCAAAGGACACTGGAATAGAAAATACCAGACAAGTCAAGGTCAGCGACAGGGCCTTCCTTTCATTTCCCTCTTGGGATGGAGTCAGCACGCTGTCTTGGGGTGGATCCTCCCGAAGTAAATCCTGAGACAATGATTTCAGTGCAAGTCGCTTATTTGGGAGGTGATCCCAGGAAAACCAGGAGGGAAGGGAGGGAGCCTTGGCGGAGCATGTGTTTGAGCAGGTCCCACTGGGGCCACTTAGACCGTGCCTCCACCGAGATGTTTATCCGCCAGCTCCTGTTCACCATATTGTTTTTGAGAGCTGCTCCTGGGGGCAGCCCCTGACATTTCTGGCCTGCCCTGTGGGTGGGCTGAGAATGCTCCAGTGCCCAAAGGAAGCCCCAAGGGAAAGGTCACATCAAAGCCATGCGAGGCCATCTGGCTGGGGTGCATGGAGCCTGGGCAGGCCCAGGGGAGGAGGGCCGGGCACTGGGCACCAACAATGCCCACCACAAACACACAACACCAGCTCCACTGCGAGAGCCGACAGCCTCCAGTGTCAGCGAGAAACCACAGCAGCTACTGAGCTCCAACCAACCGTTGGCCATGCAAGAACGTGGACTCAGTGCTCAAGAGAAAATACAAACCAGTAATGTATTCGAAATCCTTTGATTTTCCAATGTGTTGGTGACAAATTCAAACACTGAAAAGCATGGCAGGCTACACGAAGCTCATCTGCCTGCTGGTCCCAGTGTCCAGCTTCCCAGAGTGAAAGAGGTAAGATGTCCCACCTGCTGTCGGGAAGCATTGTCCTTTCTTCCAGGATTTCCACCTGCCCTCTCACGAGGCTTTTACCACACCCAGGAAGAACGCAGAGGTTCCCGCATAGCGCACGTCACAGAGGTCCCGTGGGAGGGACAGAGGTGAAGGCGAAGGGCTTTGCTGACCCACGGCCATGCCAGCTTCGCTGGTCCTCCCACCCAGCCAACACTAGCTCTGTGACCCTACTGCCTCCCGCAGGCGAGCCCTCAGCAGGGGTGGCGCCTTCGGTCAGGAGCGTCTAAGGGATGAACTTGTTCCACCATACAGAGATGGGACATTCTAGAGGGCAGGTGGTAACCGTCAGCTGCTCCACACGGTGGATTTCTCAGAAAATCCCCCAATCTTCCAAGGTGACCCAAGAACACAGCTGAAGGGACAGGGCTGAATCGGGCCACTTTTTAGCATCTGCCCCACTGAGGGGTTACGGTGAGTCTGCAAAGAGATCAGCCCATTCAGGAGCTCAAACTGTCTCAAAGGTGCTGAGAAAATAAACACACTCTCTGTATTAAAGCCTCTGCTTTCTTTGAACTTCTCATTTTTAGAATATCCCCAGTGATGAGGACAAATGCAATTTTCACCATCAGTGGATGTGAACAGACAATTACACCGAGGCAATAAGACGGGGTGAGGCAGTGATGTAAATCGCCCCGCATGTATCTAATGTGCGGACAAAACCCGCGGATGAAAATAACCCCCAAAGCACCCAGCAATTACTTGTTTTTTGCATCTAATCTGCACACAATTTGCATAAACATGCCTCTGCCTACCACCTCCACAAAATCACTTGCTGGTATTTGGAGGGCCGGGCAGAGGGGAGAATTCAGACAATTTTCAGAACATTTTTGGGCACACAAAGGAAACTGCTCGAGCCCTTGGCAAGGGCTTCCGGCGCCTAAAGAAAAACAACGCCCTCACTGTGGAAGCAACTCAGATGTACAAGGCCCTCCCGGGCTTGGCCCTCTGAGGCCCGGCACAGCCCCCGGAGCTCAACAAGAGCTTCTTCAAGTCCCTTATCTTTAGAGTGGAGGTCAGCCCAGGGTTCTGAGCAGTGGCAGAGCAAGTGGCAGGATTCGCCACGGAGTCTCACTTTCTGCTGGACCAGGCTGGGCTTGTCTCAAAGTCTTCGTCCAGGTGAAGAGTATGAGCCCACAGGCCCGATGCTGAGCAGGGAGGCCAAAGGTCAGGCTCACAGAATGAACTGGGCCCTGGTCTTTTGTGTGCAGGAGAAAGGGAAAGAAGTGACATTCAGGAAAAGAGTGTCGGGGAGGCCACAGGGAGGGTGACGCAGACAAAGGCAGCAGCCTGCTCGTTAAAACCTCCCTGGAGGAAAGGGACCCAGGCTGAGGGCCTCTGAAGGAGGCTGGCAGCTCAGGGAGTGTTACTGGCAGGCTTGTCACACATGTAGGTAGCGTCTGATGAGTTCTGGGGAGCTAACACGCTTCTGCCCCCATCCCTGGCTGCCGATGGGACAGCCCTGCTGCTCTCTGGAAGGGGCAACTTGGGAAGAGTCTTCCAGACTGGCTTTCTGGGGAGACTCGGTTTCCCCAGAAAAACAGGGAGAGTCCAGGAAAGGGTTCAGCCAGAGCAAACCTGCTTTGTGCTGCCTCATGCCTCATTTCCAACTTAAAATGTTACGTGTGTGTGTGTGGGGGGGGTGACAAAAGGACATCACTGATGGGAAAAAGCACTGCCTAGATGCCTACGAAGGCCCTCTGGCTCTGAGGTGCTGCGAGGCCCCCCTTTGAGGGCAATGGGTCTGCCTCATCGTCTAGCCCAGTGCCTTCCTGAAGTGAGGCAAATGTGACCCAGGGAATTCACATGGCACCTGCAGAGCACTGTTTAATGGTCATTTATTTTAACATTGAATCTCATGTTTATCGCAATTGATGCTGGTTTTGCATTTATGATAGTGATATAAAATATCTTCTTAAAGTCGATTTATTTCCGCCTTTAAAAAGTGAGTTGCTTTCACTCTTGAGTAACTTTTAAGTACTAATAGTACGTGTTGGACATACAGTCTGATTCCCAGCAGGTGGGGGGCTGCTGTGCTGACACAGTCGGGGGAGACAGCCCAGCACCACTGAGGAAGCCAGAGGCGTGCCCGACAGGCCACCCAGACTTACTGAGCCTTAGACAGAGTCACTGTGGCTGCTGCATGAGAATTCACAGCTGGCCACCACATGCCTCCTGTCCCAGGGGCAGGGACAGGCTAGAGACACAAGTCACAAGAGGAGATGGCAAAGTCAAAGGGTGGAGTGGGGCAGGCGCTGGCGGGAGAAGGAAAGATGAACGAAAGACCCTCCACACATGACCTTCTTGGAAGGCCTCTCCAGGAAGCCTCCCTCATGGCTCCGCTGGCACAGATGTCCTGGTGCCCTCCCTGGGCATGTTCCATGCACTGTCCCAGATCGCTTCACCCTGCTTTCCCCATAGCAGGAAATGCACCCCAGTGATGGTGAGTGAGCTGACTCAACCTCAAATGACATTACACCACAGAGTGAGAAAGTCACTCCCTTCTTGTTTCTACTTCAGTGCATCTGATTAAGAAGTGCCAGTTTGATACTGGGTCTTTCACAACTATGACACTTGCTAATCTCCCTTTTACTAAAGAGAGCCTTCATCATGAAATTATATCCATCGAGAATTTAACATTATTTTGTTTTACTGTATCTATTTTTAATCAAACAAAGTATTTTGTTTTTTTGCTTGAAATAGTGATTTTTAAATGAATGTGTTTTTACAATCTAATTGATTTAAAGAAAACGTTACGTGGTACCCAAGATGGTGCATTTGTGCACAGATGCTGTGTGGACACGGCAGAGATTGGGAAGGTGGTACATAAAAGACTAGAGTCTGGAAAACACTGGTCACACTTGTTATGGGCATGATTAATCTCTTCCGCTCCCCATGGCAGAGGTGGACCGGGCCGACAGGTCAGAGCCCGGCAGCAGCCTCTGCTGACTTCTCCATCCTGTCCCTCAGCAGCTCCACTCCACGGTCCACAGCACACGCCCTCTCCTGTCCAAACACCTCACGCCTCCTTTGTCCATTAGGAATAGTTAGGGTGCAGGCAGCAGAACCGGGTACCATCTTAAGCAAAACAATAAATGACAGCAACACAAGATGAACAGAGACGCAAAACAAATCGACTGGAAGGCAACTGAGGGCCTACAGAACCAAGAGGTAGTGCAAAGTTAGGGCACGCTGAGGACCCAGACGAGGAGGGACCGCGGTCCCGGCAGGACGGCACCGTCTTACCACGGAACACTCCTAGTGGGCCGTCTCTCCAGTATTCAAAATCAGGGGTGGGGTGGGTGCCTAACTGAGCCGGGTCACCAGCCAGTGTGCTGGCTGCCAGTGGCGGGGGGAGGGAGAAGCATGGCCATCAGCTTCCACAGCCAGAGGCAGGGAGCTGCCTCCCATAAGACCAACTCAGTGGGGATTTCCTCCAGCCCAAACATGACAAATGTTCCTAAATAACCCCTCCCACGCTCTGCTTCTCACACCTGCCCCACCTCCTCAAGGCCTTCCCTCTCCATCACCCTCTGTGTCTTGCAACAATATTCAGTTTGCTGGCCTTGCCTTTAGCCTATAAACATGTTTGAGTCGCTCCCATCATCAAAACCCACACTCACCCATAGCCGCTTACAACCTACCACCTGATGTTTCCCTACCAAGAACCAGAGCAACGCTATTCACGCCCGACTGACACATCTCACCACCTCGGTGGCTCATCCCACTGCAGCCTGAGTTGTGTCCCCACAACCCCACCACCCCACCCCAACACTTCCCTAAAACCACTCTCCAAAGCCAGCAGTGACTCCTAGCACTTCAGTAAAGAGCACACTGCAGCCTTGATGACTTCCAGCTCTCTGCTTTCCTGAAATACTTCCTCTTCGACTCTGGTGCCCCTTCATCCAATTTTTTACTCAGTAACTTTTTTTTTTTTATAAGATTCTCTCTTATTTGTACTCTAATTTACATTATAGGTTTTTCATACATGTTTTATTGTCCCTTCTCAGACAGATCCCTTTTTTTTTTTTTAAGATTTTATTGGGGAAGAGGAACAGGACTTTATTGGGGAACAGTGTGTACTTCCAGGACTTTTTTTATTTTATTTTTTTTTCCAATCAAGTTGTTCTCCTTTCAATCTTAGTTGTGGAGGATGCCGTTCAGCTTCAAGTTGTTGTCCTTTCAGTCTTAGTTGTGGAGGGCGCAGCTCAGCTCCAGGTCCAGTTGCCGTTACTAGTTACTAGTTGCACAGGGCACAGCCCACCATCCCTTGCGGGAGTCGAACCGGCAACCTTGTGGTTGAGAGGACGCGCTCCAACCAACTGAGCCATCCGGGAGCTCAGCGACAGCTCAGCTCAAGGTGCCATGCTCAACCTTAGCTGCAGAGAGCGGAGCCCACCATCCCTTGCGGGACTCGAGGAGTTGAACTGGCAACCTTATGGTAGAGAGCCCACTGGCCCATGTGGGAATCGAACCGGCAGCCTTCAGAGTTAGGAGCATGGAGCTCCAACCGCCTGAGCCACCGGGCCGGCCCCTTACTGAGTAACTTTTACCAGGTCATCAGTACTCCTCAGAGCAGGCACTGTGGTCAGAGCTGGGTGGGGAGCTAAGAATAAGCAGGATGCCAGAGTCCGGCGCTGAAGGCGCTAAGAATCTAGTGGGAAAACAAGTAAACAGGCCGGTGCCACAGTGCTGGATACTGAAGTGGCAGCCTGGACTGCTGTCCCCAACTCCTCAGCCCCTTCCTATACGGAACTGCATGCCCATGCCCTCTGCCCTGTGACGCTGGGCTGCGGGGTACGCTTCCCTGTCCCTCTGACATCGGGCTTGGCCATATGACTTGCTTTGGCCAGTGGAATGTGAGCAGACATGACAAAGCACAGGCTTTAAATGTGCCACGCAGCATGGCTCAGCCTCTGACACTTCTGCCACCCGCAATGATAAGGGCGTGTCCTGGAATGGGAGACATGAGGAGCTGAGCTGCCCCAGCCGAGGCACCTGCACATGAGCAAGGACATTAAATACGTGTTGTTGGGAGTTTGGCGGGTGTTGGTTTCACAGCTCTGCAGCAGAAGCCTGACTCCCTGTGCGGGATCAGCAACCCTTTGGGAGCACTGAGGGCGGGACCTAATCTTCCCGGGGCTGATCAGAGAAGGAAGTGTGGGCAACTAAGATGGACCGTGAAGGACATGCAAGTGTTGGCCAAGAGTGGAACAGAGGTACACGGGTCCCCAGTGAAGGCAGCAGAGGCACTGAGGAGCGAGAACACAACAGGCTTGGAGAGTATGTGTGTTTATGCTTGCTGGGGCAGGTGCTGCAGCATCTTTTTCATCTGCTTCTCTGGGCAGTCCTGTAGCTTCCTTCATCATCTGTGTCCTGACTTCTCCTAAACCCACATCTCCAATTCAGACTTCTTCTTTCAAGCTCCGATCGCTTCCCCAGTTGTTGTCTCATGGGGGCTCTCATAGTCAGCGGGTCCTGTGTTTACTTTTCCAGTCCCCCTCAGACTTGCTCCCCTGTGCTCCCAATCTCAATAACAACCCCTGCCCCACCCCTGCCAGGTGCCCAGACCAGAAAGTTTAGTCTTGTCTTGGAATTACTTCTCTCTCACTCAACCCACCTCCAATGAGTTGAGGAGGTTCTGTTTAGCCCTCCTCTTTATCTCCCAAATTTGCTCCAGACTTTGACACCTCCTTCCACTGCAAATCGTCATAGTGTCAGCGGGCACTTTTACCTTGTTTCTGATTTTAGGGAGAATTCTCTAACATGCCACCATTAGGGAGAATATATGTTAGAGGTTTCTGATGACTACACTATCAAATTGAGTTATCTTCCTCAATTTCTAGCTTGCCCATGTCTTTTTAAATACATAGGTGTTGATTTTCTAAGTTTTGTTTCCTCCTGAATTGACTGAAATGATCACATAGTGTTTATTCTTTGACCGGTTAGTGAAGCAGATGTCCAGAGGCTTCACAGGCCACACTTGGGGATGATGCAGTTTGGTACTCCTTTAACTCAGTGTTTCATTTCATGGAGGGGTAGGTCCTGTTTGCACCGATTTCTCTCAGCCAACATTCCCAGCTCAGACTTTCTGCATCTATGTTCATGACTAATACTGACTTATGTCTTTCATTCTTTGTAATATATAAGATTACATGAAAAACTTTAGTACTACTGTGACAGACTCAGTAAGTTAGAACCCTTTACATCATTTCCTACAATCCTGAGGCGTATGTCTATACACTGGATAATGGTCATTGCGTATACCTAACAGTGGATAATGGAAATTACCCTTCCTTCATGGTTCAGCAGAACTCACATTACATTAACTGGACCTAGCATACTTTAAGGGTTATAACCTTTCATTGCCTTTTCTATTTCTTGCATGATTACTGGTCTTTTTGGGTATTCTCTAACCCTCTGGTCAATCTGATTTTGTTAAACACATTAGTTTATTTTCTATTTCATTAATAAAAATTAATTTTCATTCATTTAACTTAGCCTTTTTACTTTCTTTGGTTTGTAATTTTTTCTAGCTTCCTATGTTGAAGATGAATTCATTAATTTTTAGTATTTCTCAGCTTCCAGTGTATGCACTTAAAGCTGTACATTTTCCTCTGAGTATCACACTGGTCATCTCCTATTGGTTCTGACTGTAGTGTTTTTATTGTCAATCATTAAAGGTGGCTTGTAATTATCAGTTTGGCTATCTTATACAGCAAGCCATTTCTCACTGTTTTTTGGTTAGTTTTACACATTTTTTTCTTTTAACAGAGAAACCATGTTAAGTTTCCTGTTGTGATTTTAATTGAGAGTTTTTACTTTAGTTGGAAAAAGTTAATATTAGATTTCCTAAGAACATGTTATGTATCTCCATTTGTCTAGATTTTCTTTTATGTCCATCAGTAAATTGTAGTGCTTCTTTTAAGTAAGTCTCATGCACCTTATTCAGTTTATTTTTGCTATTGTGAATGGGATTCTTTCCCCTTTATGGTTTCTAATTAGTTATTAATGGTCTATAGGAAAACTAACAATTTTTGTGATTTTTTTTTGTTTGACCATATTAAGTGACCATACTAAACACTTATGAGGATTACTAGTTATTTGACTCATTCTTTTGAGTTTTCCAGGTAGGCAATCAAGTTATCTGCAAACTACAGCACAAAATAAGTGCTCAATAAATATTTGTTGAGTAAATATTTGTTGAATTTCTGAGCTTATCTTCAAGGAAGTATAGTCTTGTGTGATTTGGACGTCCCTCAAGAACCTTGCCCTAGAGAATCTTTCAGCTTCCTTCAGTATACTCCGCATGTTCTCTACAAATTCTTTGTACCTCTGTGATTTATTTCAGCACATTATATAAGCTGTACTCTGGTCTTAAATAATTCCGATGAATCAGAACATAAAGAATTCAAACTCTCACAAATATTAGGGCCTCCATGGTGAATACTGTCGTATTTCTGAAAGACCTTCCATGTCAAGTCTAAGCACCAAAAGTGGGAATAGCCCTCTCCTTGCACACTACGGAAGGGCGTCGTGGGGGACGTCCCGCCCCGCCTCCTCTCCAGAAGCATGGACGGGCTTCTGGCTCTCCAAGCCCTTGCACACACAGATCTTCCAAAAGGAACAGAGAAAAAAACGCTGAAACTTGCTCCGGTGACAACACTAACCCACGAGGACTTGAAAGATGTAGGAACGCAAACCATCCTCCAAAAGACAAATTTGTTTTTACTATTTGATTTAAGTATTCCAAACTTAAAAAAAAAACACCAGTGAGGGCTGGGGAAGAGGAAGGAGGCAGGAAAACGAGCCCTTTGGAAACTCCTCTGGAGAGCCAATGCCAGCCTGTGAATATTAATGCTGGTACCTGTACCCTGGGTGCTTATGGAGACTGTGAGCTGACTCAGGAGCCCTGCTGTGCCTGGTTCTTTTTGAATGTTAGGAATAAAACCCACAGTCTCTGTGTTACGCACAAAAATGTCCATTTTCCTTTGTGCACACACTTTCATAGTAAACAGCCGCAGGCTTAGCAAAGAAGGAAAACCATGAGAATTCTTCACAACAGGCTGCTTTCTCCTTGGCAAGGAAAATCCTTACTTGAGACTCTTACAAAGTGAAGGATGAACAGGAAACAGTGAAATGAAGCTCAAATTCATCTTGGAAAAGGATTTCTTTCTGAGACAGACTCAATCCCTGATACTGCTCTGGGACTCACAACCATTTGTACCTAAAGTAGTGAAAGCAGCATGGACCCTTGGGCTCAAAACAGGAAATGACTGGAGGGAAGATGACTGATGGGAAGGAAGACTTCTAAAAATTAGAAGGAAGGAAAATCAGTGCCTCAGCCATTCCTTTGGATAATATGGTTTTTAGTAGGAATTCAGACTTGACCTTGAAGACAAAGAGTGACTCACCACCGGGCATCCCGACGGGATGGGACGTGCTGAGCATTGCAGCGCTCAGCAGCACTGCGCCCCCTTGAGTCCTCTGAACAAGCCTGTGCGTGCACCCACCCCCTTCATCTCCCTTCTCCCACCAGTCCTGAAGGTCAGCTGACACGTCACCTCCTCCAAGAATCCTCCCTTCCCCTTCCAGACCCTGTGACTACCTTTACTGGGGCACCGGTCACCTAGGGTTCTAACTGTCCGTTTACCATCTGTCCTTTCCCACTGGACTCCATGGAGGCCGGCCTTGAACCCTGCTCCCCACACAGTGCCTGGTGCATGGCAGGAACTCAGGAAATATTTGTGGACTCGACGACGAGCAGGGGACAGAGCAACACAGCATTTCTGGGGGCGACATTGCCCTAGGGCTGCATTTCTGTTTGAGACGAAAGCATTTTCAAGGTTAAATATATTCTTGGAGTCACATTTAATTGGCCAGCATCCCAAACAGTAAATGATTTAGTTCAGGAGGGAGATTTCTTTTTCTCTCCCTCAGCAAACATTTCCTTAAGGAACGCCGATGAGGCAATTGTTGGAGGAAAATGAAACATTAGTGTGGAGCCACAGAGATGTCCAAACACTGCCAAAGACGTCCCACGGGTTTGCCCACTCAGGGAGTATCTATAAATATTTTCCTCAGTTAGGCTATTACGACAAAATTATCTCGAGAACACTTTCTAAACATTAAGTCACAAATGTTTCCTAATAACATGCTGCCCTTCCTTATTCTCCTTTCCAACACACTGGATGTGAAGGGTGCCCTTCGTGTCACAGTTACAGTGGAAATCTTTGGCTTTCCTTATTATCTCTAGTAAAAAAAAGCAAAACAGTGGAACTTTAGAGTGTGGTTAAAGGAATCTGAAACCCTTCAATCAGGTATAGTCGTTTGCTGGGGCTGCCGTAACAAAGTGCCACACCCTGGGGGGGGGGGGCTTAAACACCAGAAATTGATTCTCTCCCAGCCCTGGAGACCATAAGTCCTAGGTCAGGGTGTTGGAGGGCTGGTGTCTTCTGAGGTCTCTCTCCTGGGCTTGCAGGTGCGGCTTTTCCTTTTGTTGTCACAATCTCTTCCCCCTGTGCGTGTCTGTGTCCCGATCTCCTCTTACAAGGACGCAGTCATATGGGATTAGGGCCCACCCCAATGACCTCATTTTAGCTTACTCACCTCTTTAGAGACCCTCTCTCCAAATGCAGTCCCATCTGGGGTGCTGGGGGTCGGGACTTCCAAACATTAATTGTAGGGAGGGGCCCAGCTCAGCCCACAACATCAGAATGTGTTTTATTTCCTCCAATATTTCTGGGTAGCAATGGAAGATACAGAAGCAGAAAGTCACTGGCTACTTTTCTTCAAAGAGCAAAAAGCTATAATCTCTTGAAAACACAACAGAAATGGAACCTGTCAATTTAGAAGCTCCCATAAGATGCTTTCCAGTGGGAAGTCCCAAGATGGGAAAAGCAGTGCTTTGATTTTTCTGTGGTTTAAAATGTCCCCTTCCCATCAGAGTAGAAATAAGATCACTGAGACTTTCCTGGACTTCTGTTTTGGTTTCCCCCTTCCTTTCCATTTCCAAGGTACCAGGAGACAGAGGGCAAGGGGTAGAGTTGTCGGGAATGGGTGAGGGGTAGACCCCTATTAGCTCATCACTTTCTCCAGTATTCAGAGTGAGGGTGTAGGGTTGTCTCTCTCTAAGGGAGCGAGAGCAGGATAAAAAATGACTTTTGGAGGTTGCAAATCATACCTGCACTGTCTCTGATTAAATATGCTGCTGACTGCTTTTAGGAGATAAACAGTGTTTAATAATACAGCCTAAACATGCCATCACTCTTCACCCAGACGTGAACGTTTTTCTGAGCAGGTGGGAAGCAGGCTGGCAGGAGCGTCACTCACCCTCATTCGACAACAGCAGGAAGACTTAGAGAGAAATGTCTGGGGTGCTGAGGACGTGGCCCTGCAGTGGATGTCTCTGGTTATTCCCTGTGCCCCGTCTACTGGCCCCTTATATGTTCACAACCCCCCGATTTTAATTTGAGGAAAAGCCCTCACGTTCCTGCTACTGAGAAATTGCCATGGTTCCTGCCTTTTTCAATTAGTTCTCAGAATTACCTTGGATTCTATGAACTGTTTGTATCTCCCACCCAGACCTTTTTCTCAGACTCCACTCATACACCCAATAGCTATTTGACAGCTCGACTTAAATATTTAACAGATACCCCGAACTCCAGTCTAAGTCCTGATCGTCCCCTAAACCTGCTTTCGCCACATCGTTACTCATCTTGGTGGGTGGCAAGACCACTCCTCCAGTGACCCACACGTAGCAGTCATCTCTCAGGGAGGATGCTGTCCTCTCACATCCCACATACATCATGGGAGGGCATCCTGCGGTCTCCCCTTTCCTCGTATATTCAGAATCCATCTCCTCGCCACCTCCTGGCCACCACCACTTATGCAGGACCCACGGCCACTGCCTCCTACCTGGCCGCCTTCCTCCCACAGTCTATTCCCCCAGCTGTCAGAGTATATCTTCCGAAATGAAAAGCAGAGCACGTCCATCCTCTGCTCAGCCCCTCCGGGCTCGTCATTCAGCGTGAAGTGAAATTCAAAGTCTCTGCCACGGCGACAAGAGTCCACAGGATTTGCGGACCCTCGTACCCTCTGACTCTACTGCCATTCTCCCCTAACTCACCCTGCTTCTGCACGTGGCTTGTTGGCTGCTCCTGGGACACGCCAGACACGTACGTGCCCTTGGGAGCTCTGGCTGGTGCGCGAGCCCTCACCAGCTCTGAGTGTCTCCTTCCTTCCTTCTCCGTGCGGCCCGCCCTGACCACCTCATCATAGTCAGCGCTCCATCCCTTCACCATGCTCTGCTTTCACGTGTGCCATATAACTTATCACTCCTCAGAGGTCCTGTAAGTTACTCATTTGCTTAATGCCAGTCTGCCCACCAGCGCTTCCCTTTGCCCAACAATAGAGTAAGATCTACAAACTCATGGATCTTTGTCTGTTTTTCTCTGGAATAGCCCAACACCTAGAATAGTGCCTGGCACATATTAGGCGCTCACGAAGTACTTTTTCATTGAATAATCATAAGGCACACATCCGTCCAGTGAATACTTTTTAACTCAGTCTAACCCAAGTCTGTACAAGCCAAGCAGTCCAGCTGCGACAGCCCCGCTCTGAACCCCATGGCCTCCAAGGGGAAGCCGTTCGATTTTTTTCTGCATTTAAAAATAGGATCAAAACCAGAAAGACACAGACTTTCTATGTTGAGTTCCGCTCTGACTAAATAGCGGGTTCTTTCGGCCTTTTTTTTATATATATATATTTTTTATGTTGGCCTCATAAAATGAGTTAGGGAGTACTGTCTCTTCTTCAATTTTTTGGAAGAGTCTGAGCAGGATTGGTATTAGATCCTGTTTGAAGGTTTGGTAGAATTCACTAGTGAAGCCATCTGGTCCCGGACTTTTGCTTTTGGGAAGGTTTTGGATGACTGATTCAATTTCGTCACTGGTGATCGGTCTGTTTAGATTTTCCAGTTCTTCATGGTTCAGCCCTGGAAGGCTATATGTTTCTAAGAACTTGTCCATTTCTTCTAGGTTATTGAATTTGGTGGCAGGTAGTCCTTCATAGTATTTATTCTTGGATGATCCTTTGTATTTCTGTGGTGTCCGTGATAACTTCCCCTTTTTCATTTCTGATTTTGTTAGTGTCTTCTCTCTTTATCTTAGTGAGTCTAGCCAAGGGTTTGTCAATTTTGTTAATCTTTCCAAAGAACCAGCTCTTTGTCACATTAATTTTTTCTATTGTCTTTTTGTTCTCTATTTCATTTAGTTCTGCTGTGATTTTTGTTATTTCCTTTCTTCTGCTGACCTTGGGTCTTTCCGCCTTCTGTGCTGGTAGAAATCAGTGGAAAAGGCACTGGACTTGGAGCCGGGACACTCAGAAAGGCAACTTGACCCCTGCCATTTCTGGATGGTGTGACCTTGGCCATCACTCGCCCTCCCTGGGCTGTTTCCTCATCTGCAGGGCAGAGCCAGTAAGCTCTAGGCCTCAGGGTTGTTGTGAAAGTTAAATGAGATCATGAGTGTGACCCACAGAGCAGAGGGCCTGGGACCGGAAGGAGGGACCCCTCTGCCCGCCAGTCAGAGCGGCTGGGCACGGCGGGTGAGGGCCCGGGCTCTGGGCAGGCATGCCAGTTCCAAGCCCACCGTCACCACTTACTGCCGTGAACCCGTCCAAGCCTCCACTGCCTCATCCCTCAAATGGGACAGGAAGAGCAGCCTGCCTTAGAGGCCGAGCCCAGGGACCACTGAGTTCCTGCGCCTGGCACACGCAAAGAAAGTGCTAAGTCCTTTAGCTCCTGCTGGGCCAGGACAGGTTCCTTTTCCTCCTGTGCCAACAGCTGTAGTACCCCAGCCGGACTGGCTACTTTTTTTTTTTCCTCTGATGCCACCAACGACACATAACTTACCCCAACAGCCCGGCTGCCCGGGAATATTTACGGGGTAACAAAAATGTGTTTCCTGGGCTTTCTACAGCTTCATTTCTACGATTCCTGGTCTGGAAATGTCAAAATAAGGCTGAGACACAGGTGTCATGCCAGTCGTCTTGGAGAGGAGGGATTGGCATGCAATCCTCCCTGTCTCTCTGCGTTGTCTCCCCCCCCCCACCACAGTCACTTGGAAATAACTCATTGTCCCCCTCAGGCCTCCTCATTATCCCCCTCAGGTTACCTTATCGTCCCCCTCAGGTCCCCTCATTGTCCCCCTCAGGTCCCTTCTTTGTCCTCCTCAGGTCCCCTTATCGTCCCCCTCACTGTCCTCCTCAGGACTCCTTCCTCACTCAGAGGGGTTTTATTGGGTAGAACTCTCGAGTGCAGATGCCAGAAACCCAACTAAAATTGGCTGAAGCAGAAAAAGAGAGAGTGAACACACGGCTAAGATGCTCAGTGGTAATCAGCTTCAGGCACAGCTGGATCCAGACGCCCAAAAGTTATTAGCTGACCTGGTTTCTCCATCTAGACTCTGCTTTCTCCCATGCCCCCTTTTCCCCAGGTGGGCTATCTTCATGTGCTACAAGGATGAGTCCCAGAAGCTCCATCTTGGAAGCCTACTCTTTCAGGAGAGCCAGGTTGTCCCCAGCAAAGGGTGGCCACGGTTCTAGCTATCCCGACTTCACAGAGGAAGAGACAGTTGCTCTGGGAGGTTAAGGACCGTGACCCTGGGAAGGCTTCTGCTGCATCCTCTGCATAATGGGGGCAATTTACAAATCTCCCAGGCTTTTGGTAAAAGTTGGAAATAGTATGTGAAGTGCTGGTCCTGTGCCATATATGCACTCATTTGTTTAAAATAATTGGGGGAAATCTGACACCCCAGGCACAGGCTGGGCAGAGCTACATGGACAAGACAGACCGTTCCTGCCTGCTGGGAGTGCCAGCGGGGGGTGGAAGGTGGGGAGTGGAATGGGGAAGAGGTGCACCAGTGACCCTGAGGGGCACGCAGGTGGGCACAGCACGGCACAGGGGCCGTAATCCTGGATCTGGGAGTTCTGGGAGGATGTGCTATTTCAACATGGGGTTTAAGAAACAAAGAATTCAGTGTTACTGGAGCAAAAACTGTGCCCGAGGGAGGTAAGAAAGCAGAATGGGGGCTGGGGGGCAGGTGGGCCCAGAGGGAGGCAGGACAGGATAAACTGGGCTGCGGAGTTGTATGCCATTCCAAGGGCCCTGGGAGGTAGCTCTAAGTGTGGTGGGGCAGGGAAGGCGGAGGAATGAGGGAGTCCCACGCAATAACCTTCCAACCGGCCCTTTGGCCCTCAACCCAGCAGGCAACACAGTCCCGTTGTTAGTCGGATCACATGCACCTCTGCCCAGTACCCTCTGGGGGCGCCCTGTGGCCTCTGTGAGCTGGCCCGGACCTGCCCACTCACTCTGGATGACCCCCGCCCACTGGGCTCCAGCCACGCTGGCCACACGAGCTGCAATGGCATGTTTCCCTTCAGGGTTTTTCTCACTGGCTGCTGCCTCTGCCTGGATGTCCTCACCATGTCACCTTTTTGCTCAAATCTCACCTTCCCAGTAAGGCTTCGAGTGACCACCTAATACTGAAACCTGCCCACAGCACCTCTGGGACCGCCTCCTCTTCCTCAGACCTTTCTCGCTTTTTCTATAGCACCTGTCTTCTAACTAACTGCCGAGGCCCTCTGGCCATGGGCCACCAAACACGCCCTCTGTGGGACATGCTCGGTGTGCTGTTGTGCAGTGTCGGAGGTGACATACCAGGAAACCCTGGGGCGTCTCCTTCAGTGCAATGAGCAATAGGGCCAAACTGCTCAGCTCCACCTGTGTCCTGGTGGAGGACACTGACCAGCTACAGAGTCTCCCCCTTCTAGCTTCATGGAGGTAGGGGTGCTTAGACTGTTCTGGTAACTGATACATCTGCGTGCCCCGAACAATGTCGGATACACAGTAGCAGCCCAATTCCTATTTACTGAAGGAATCAGTTAATTAATTCAGGAGCTGACAGGATGTGGTGGCGGCTCAGGAGGGGGAAGCTTTGAGAGGAGTTACAGAGGACCAGCAGCCTCCTGGCCTTGGCCATGGGGTGAGTGGACCTGTCGTTTCTAAGCTGGGGAAGCCTGGAAGATGGGCAGGTTGGCCAGGTGGAGGTGATGGGGGAGGAACTAACATGCTGGAGGAATTCCAGTCACAGAATCATCAGCTCATCCTCCTGTGTCAGCCTCAGCCACCTCTGGCGGCCGTCACAACCCCCATCCCCACCCACCTGACCGCAGACGTGCCTCAGCCCTCACTGAGCTTCCCGGCAGCAGGAATGGTGATCCCATGGAAACATATGCCGGGCTCTGTTCCAAATGCTGCACACAGGTTCTGTTACCCCGTCAACATCCCTAAGGTTTTAAAGATGAGGAAACTGAGGCACAGGGACAGAGTAAGTTGTGAGGTGGGATGTGAACATAGGGTGTCCAACTCAGGTCCAAACCACTGGGAGCATTCAGCAGCCATGAATCCAGATGCCAGGAAAGAGGTGGGGTTGAGATGTCATGGCACCAAGACCAACTTGACTTTGGGTGTAGCAAGGAGCCCATTTTGTCATCTCTTAGGAGAAGGCTGATTGCAACAAACACTGCTCACTGTCCCACAGGGAACCCTGAAGGTTGCCCAAAGCCTGTACAGCCACTAGGTCTCGCTCAGGCCTGTCACGGCCCATTGAGTCAACCTGGTTGAGTTATGTGACAGGAAGGGACTGCTGCCTGTGACATATGCACCACCTGGGAAGTCACTGAAAATCTCAAAGGGAGCCAAGTGGGGTCCTTCTCTCCCCACCACAGGAGGGTGGCTGAGATCCGAAACCCAGGGCTATTCACTCCACCAGGCACCCGAGTTGCCATGGATACCATCACCCCATCACCCCATGTCTGACATCAGGACACTTTGTCTGTCCTAAGCTGGCTCTGCTCTTCAGCCCTGACTCATGCAGGTGAAGAGGGTTTTTCTCCCCACCTTCCCAAAGCTGGTCCTACAAGTACAAAAGGCATCTGAGGACTCGGAGCTGGGAGAGCTCCTTCCACGTCATCTTTTGAATTACTAATTTCTTCCAAACTCCGTGGTGCAGTATGCTAGCTGCATTTGCATTACATGGAGCATGTGTGTGGGTACAGCTGCGCTCTCCGAAACTGTCGGTCTATAGGTCTATACTGTAACTGAAAATTAAACACCTTGGAGGTGGGAGGAGAGGGAACCAAGAAGCCAACTAAGCAGTCCAAGCATCTGTCTGCGCCCATGACAAAGATGGCTGCTGGTGAGCCTCAGGTTTCACGAAAATTGCAGATGTCAGCACAGGCGCATGAAGCCCCAACTCCTCCAAAGCAGGACAGGGTTTAATCTTGTGTCCCCGAGACTTCCCACGGAGCTGTGCTTGTCACTAACATTCTCAGTGAACATTTATCAGAGAAGCAATCTGAAGGCTGCTTTCCACCTGTGACGATTCCTTATCTCACTGGAGCCTCACGACGACAGTGCAGCTGTCCAAGCCAGGCCCAAATGAGGGACAGAAATGACAGTCATTTACCAGGACGGCAGTGGGGGCTTACTGGAAGTGCGTCCTAAGTGGCCTGCCGGGGACAGAGGGATGACAGACGACAGAGATGTGAGCAAGCAAACGGAGCAGAACGCAATGGTAAAATGTCTGCGTTGGATAAGTCTCTGTGGTCCTATCATTCTCCCAAATTCTATGTTTACGTATTAATTTCCTGAGCACTTGGCAGACACTTACTCTAAAATGAAGACACTAACATTAGTCAGCTAAGAGCCATCTAAGATTAAGCTTTGCAGCTACTTGGAATTGAGCCAAAGCATTATCAGTTAGGGGCTCGCTTAGCTGTGGACGCAAACACCAGCCAAAGCCCAGGGCTTGCAATGACCAGGGCTTATTACTTCAAGCTCCCTCTGTGCCCACGGCAGGCTAGCCGGGCACATTGCCAGCGGTATTGCCCAGTGAAGCACAAAGGCCTGTTCCCATTCCATCGGCTACAGCAAGTCCCACAGTCACACAGGGAGGGGAGCAGGTCCAGTGACCAGCAACTGCGCCTGGCAGAGCAATGCCCACACGTTTCTGTTCTGCCTCTCCTTTTAGACTGCAAGCTCCCTGGTCACTCTCCATCATTTTTACCCCTAATTACGTAAACTACAATGTCTAGAAAATCTTCACCTCGCTGACATCAGTACTAACATTTGCCACCAAGAATGATCCGATCTTTGATAGCTTTACCCTCTGAGAAAAGTTCTTTTTCACATGCGACACCCCTTGTGTTGCCAGCTGCAGGACAAACGCCCCTGGACTGTATGACCAGTGGGTCTTAGAACCTGTGGAACAGAGCCTTTGTGGCTTTCTTTGCCTGGTTGAGATCTGCAGCTCAGCAGTGGGACAGCCTCTTTCTGGAAGCTCTCATGCTGACGCTCTGAAACTGCAGGGCAAAGGGCAGGGAACGAGGAAGTCATCTGAGGACGGCAGGGCGCTGTGGAATTTCCACAGACAGAGGTGATAATAACAACTCAATGGAGTAGGACAACTAGAAGGGAGCTAACCATTAGCAGTGTAGATGGGAGGGGGAAACAGACTTCACAGGAACCCTGAGGTTTATTTCCGAGGCAAAGAGAGCATTTCCTCCCTGGCAGCCAGCCCCCGACCCCCTGGGCTCTCCCACAGATGTCTTTACGTCTGCTCCCTGCAGTGATGTACAGGCCAGGCCTCCTCCCCAGAGGCCATCAAGAAGATAATTCATGCTGGACAACCTGGTATGTTCCAACATAGGCTTCTGGGAAAGCCAGCTTGGGCCCAAAACTGCCGAGTACAAAGGCCTTCAGAGCAAAGGCAAAAGAGCTACACAGACGATCAATTGCTAAGCATGGAGCACATTCACAGACATTTACTCAGCTACGCCGCCAGCCCAGGTCAGACCTAGGCCCTTGACTGCACGGGTCAGTATCAGGAAAAGACTTTTATCTCCCCACCCCCCACAAGCCCAACACGCCAACACCCCAGACTCCTGATGTAAAACGGTTTCAAGTCAGTGTAAATAGCTTGCTTTGCCCAGCAACTGTGTTCCTGAAAAGTTTCTTGTAAATCAATTCTCTTTTCAAACTCAGAGAACTATCTTTTTAAAACGAACCCGGAGACTAACCCTTTTGTAAGGCAAAGAATTTTTCTGTAATATAAAAACACAGCTACTAGCTACCCCCACCTCTCTCTCCCTCCTCCACCACTCCCCCCCCCCCCGCTGGTGGCCCCCCACCTTCACCCACTCCATTGTATAGGGTCAGCTGTAGACATAAATAACTTTTCAAAGAGGACCCATCTCTGTAACATGTACCTACCGAAGCCCCTGATAGAGAGGTCAGTGGAATACATGTGTCTTGTCTGCAGACACCATGGTACGTGATCCCGAGATGCTGCCAAGCCTGGCTCTGAAAGGATCTGGCTCATGTGCTGGGAGAATGCTCAGGACAGAATCCAGACAGCATCTCAGAAGACAGGTGGGGACACAGAGGGGAACGCCTGTATTTCCCCTCCCCAGGCCACCCCACCCTTCCTGCTAGTGAAGACTGGAAACCAGAGTGATTTACGGAAAATAATTGTTCTCCAAATGTCACTGAGAAAGTCCGTCTATAACATTGCCCGAGGATGAGGCCAAAAGACCAGCCCGTCTCCTCAATCCTTAACCATTTTTACCACGTCCATGTACAACCTGTAGCAGTATTTGCTCAGTAGCTTTAGTTAAATTGACTCACTGCTTTTTA
Source organism: Rhinolophus hipposideros (assembly GCF_964194185.1). Taxonomy (NCBI): domain Eukaryota; kingdom Metazoa; phylum Chordata; class Mammalia; order Chiroptera; family Rhinolophidae; genus Rhinolophus; species Rhinolophus hipposideros. The sequence goes on along the minus strand of NC_138067.1, from coordinate 3,412,472 downwards.
CTTAAACTCATGAGAAGCATGAGATTCATGGAAGCACAGCTTTGAAATGTCGTTACATTTTAAAATAAAATGAAAATAAATTTTATATTAAAATAAATCGTAAGTATTAAAACGTGTGTCCATGCAAGGTGCCACCTAAAGTCATGCCCGGGCCGTACTGGGATATGCAGCACACTCTGCCAGGACTGGACGAGGTGGCGGCCTCACCAAACCTGAAGGAGTCGTGACAGTCTCGAGTCGCTCACCACTGTTTCCGTACCTGCGCCCGAATCATCCAGCAGATGTTACTGAGTATCTACTGCCCTGCACGCGGGTGATGAGAGAAAGAGCCCTATGCCGCCGGCAGCTTAGAGTTAGTCTGGGAGAAAGAAATTTGTAACACAGAGTGCTGTACAGGGAACGGGCATAGTCTCAAAGCACCCCCACCCTCCGCCAAGAAAAACTCATCAATTACAAAGGGAAGGAGAACAACGTTAGAAAGCCTGACAAGACACCACCTTATGAAATGATCAAAGTCAGCGTCATCGCTAATGGAGTAAGTTATCGTCTTGTGCCACCTATTAAGGTGTGATAAGAAGCATATGGTATCACACCTGGGATGTTCCTGCCCAAAATGCACAGCGTGTCTGATCATGAAGAAATACCCAACAAACTCAGATTGAGGGACATTTTACAACATAAGTATGATTTACCATGGTCTTCAGAAGTGTCAAGGACATAAAAGTCAAAGACAGACAGGCAAAGAAAAGTAAGTAGACGGGACAACTAAATGCGACGTGGAATCCCGTGCCGGAGCTGTCACCAAAAAGGACACTGGAACAACCGGGAAAGCCAGGGTTAGGCTGTCGTCATGCATCCACTTGAACTGCCCGAATTTGAAGGCTGTGTTACGGTGTGTGCAGTTTCCAAGGACTCTGAGGCTGATGGGGCAGCATAGTGGCAGCTTATTCTCAAATGGTCTGTATTGTTTCTACAGCTCCCTGTAAGTTTGAGGATGTTCCAAAAACGAAGGCTGCTTGAGTGACTATGACGGTAGTACAGATCAGCCTCGGTGAAAATGTGACCATGGAGTTATCGGAGCCCTTCCCCTCCCCTCCCCTTCCCCCTCCCCCTCCCCCTCCCCCCTCCCCTTCCCCCTCTCCTACTGTGGTACCCAAATAGATCCCAAGCCATCCTACAACTACATACTTCCTCAGTAGACTCCACTTCCCCAGGAATTGAACCAAACCTCCAGTTGTTGTTGACGGCCCTGCTTCACCTGGCTTGGTATTGGTATGCGGTACGGCTCTGAACCCACCACCGTGGCCACTGGAAGGAATGCGCAGACTGGCTTAAGGCAAACACGACCAGCCCTAGACCTGGCAGCAGGATCAGTTCACGCAAGTCTCATGGCTGAGAAATGTCAGATGCTACTGTGAAGAGGAGAAGAGAATGCACGCTGGGATTGCAATCCAGTCGCCTGCCGCAGGAAGTTACTGGCAAAGTCAGGCCCAGCCAGGTGTCCTGGATCCGGTGCAGGAGTTCCATCTCATTCAGTGAAAGCCGGCTAAGGTTCCTTGGCACCAAGACACAGAAGTAGAGCTTTGCATTCCAACAGTTCTGCACTGACTGGAGTACCAGTGCTCAATTCACCATTCTTCAGGCAGAGAGAGGAACCCCAGGGCCTGAGTCCAGAGAGAGGTGGGAACAAGAAGAAGAGAAGGGCGACTCCAAGTTGCGGATTTAAATCAGGAATGAGGTGTAGAAAACCCGAGTAATAACTGTCCTGCATGTGCTGCCAATGGAATCAAATTGCGTGATTGATGGAATCCACACAAAGTGAGACGGTCTTCTGGAAAACTGCCCATGAGCAGATCAGCAAGACCCATAATTGGCATATTAAATAAAAATAAAGTGAGACTAAAGGTGGCGTTTTTCCAACCTGCAATACTCAGAGCAATGCAAAGAGACTGGCTGGTTGAAGGGGAGAGCGGGGAGAAAGATGACAGGTGTGATTTATTCCTCAGGAGCCCTGGATCTGAGCTGGCTTCCTAGGAAATTTTTGTGGATCGCATTACAAATGAAGCTCACACAGAATACATTTCATTCCAATAGCATATGATTTAAGATGTGCTTGTTTCTTGGTCTAACCACAAAAACATTGCATCTGCTAATTCTCTTGGAGCATTTCCAGTCCCAGAATGCCATCACCAAATAAGCAGGAATGACACGAGTCTTTTGATAATTTTCACCTCCATCCTTCTTAAGTGTTCTCTTGGAGAGAAGGAGTGGAGAATTGCAAGACAATTTTATCTTGTGAGGGCCCTGTCGTGCAGGGGACCCTGCTTGCTGCACCATTTGTCATGCGGGGCGTCCGGCGGGGTCTCTGGTCCCGCTACCCACATAAGAACGCAGGACATGTTGAGGCCACAAAGGAACACCCACGGATCCATAAGTAGGGGAGTCATACCAATATATTCTTGCTGGGGGCTGGGCTGGAGACACAGGAAGCAGGATCTACATAATCTGCAACCTGCCGTCCTAACAGCAGTCCGCGCTTGCCAGCCACCATCTTCTTGCTAGCCCCCATTCTTTCTGCTAGCACAGCCACAGCAGTTATATTAGTGGCCAATGGCTTACGGGTTACAGCTGACGGCCAACTAGCCACAGCTGATGGCCATCCGATCACAGTTGATGGCCATTTACTACCCGAGCCAGCACCTTTCTATGTGAGGCCGAGAGACTGGAAACTGCTTTCTGGGGTTCTGTCCCCACAGGCCCCTTCATGGCATATACTCAATAAAAGGTCCATTTCCTTGCAAGGCTCTCCATAAGCTAGTCCGGGCCCGCCTTTCAAAGTCAATCTCTCAGTTCTGCTGTTGAGTCCACTGCAAGAAGCAAGAAGCCTGGAGAAAGGAGTTTTTCTATCCAATTACCAGGCTTGTCTGACGTGCTGTCTTAAACAGGCTGCATCCTTTACCTTCCCACACACCTGTGGGCTGGATTCAGAGGGTGGCCTCCACGTGGTGACCTCTGGATTAAAACCCCACCTCCTTGAAGCTTTCTTTGATTCCCAGCAAGAGAAGATGAGCTCTGTGCTTTGGACACCTCATCATCTTGCTTCTCTCTTGGAGACTACTCAATCCATGTCCTACCTTGTATTGCTGTGATCTGAGCACCCATCTCATCTTCCGTGTTGACCTTCGGCCTTCCAAGGCAGAAATCACAGGTGATTTGTCTCTGTAGCCCCATGATGACCAGATGGATGGATTTCTTAAAGAAAACTCATAGGGCAGAAACTGTGTATTTGACTCACAGCAACATCCTGAACAAGTACAGGCAGACACCGCATGAAGGCTTTGAGGGTGTGAACATGGGAAGGGGCCCTGTGCTCCCTCTCTGATGGGACCCTCTGATACCTCCCTTCCACGGGCCTGTCCCTAAGCCTTCCTTCTGCTGTGGAGGCTACTTAGGATCTTCAGCTCAGCAGCCCCTCCACGTACTGAATTCCTACCACCCTGGGAAGTTCCTAACCTGAGAAGCACGCTCAGGCCCACATTCTTGGAGGCACGAAGCATCTGTAAAAGTTACTGTGAAGTGACACCTGGCTGGTGACATGCCCCAGAGTGGGACGTTCCCAGGAAAGTTGTCTAGAAGAGAAAAATAGACTCTGAGGAGACCAGTCATAGAACTGGAGGTACTAGGGACCATTTTGGATTTTATTTTGTTTCTTTCCCTACTTACCCCAGAACTCCAGCCACCCAAACTGGCCTGCCCCTGTCAGGCCACAGCAACTCTTCTCAGAGTCAAGGGCATACAGGAAGATCTGAGAAACAGGATTCTCAGCTTCAGGCACAGCTGCGTCATCAAAATTAAAGTGGGATGCACTGTAATGTTAACCACCAAGGACAGGGATTCTAGAGCTAAGATCCAGAGTTTGAAACTGGCTCCCTTAGTTAAGGGATCTTGAGAAACTTACCTGACCTCTCTGAGCCTCAGTGAACTCACCTGTAAAGTGATGAGAGCGACAGTGTGTCTACCATATGTGGTGGTTTTGAAACCTAAGTAAGATCATGCAAGGAAAGTGGCCAGCACAGGGTCTGGCACATAACAGCACGCAAAAAATGGCAGCAATTATTTTCTCTACTTTCTCATCATTATTACTAAAGTTTTTGGTACTAACATTCCCAGATTAATAACTAAGAAGAACCACAGGACAGGCTCTTGGCCACCATGTTTCCTGGTGTCGAAACACTCATAGGATACCCAGAGCCCTCTTCTGCCTACAGGAACATCGGTTCTCACAGCTGTGGAAGAATGTTCCTGATCATTTTGTCAGTCCCCAGCTAAATCTTTCTTTCATAGACTCTAAGAATCAGCAGCTGGAGAACGCAAGAAGGTTGGTGTCCGCTTAGTGTACCAAACAGAACTGTCTAAATATGAGACCGGCCACCTTCCAAGTAGTGGACTCGCCACCAAAGGAGCTTATTCAGGTAAAGCTGGATGGACACTGGTTGGACAGACTATGCAACGCTCAGGTATCATACATAGAAATGGAGCTGGAAAACCCTGAGGACTTCACCAACCCTGGGATTCAATTCTCTCTCTCTCTCTCTCTCTCTCTCTCTCTCTCTCTGTCTCTCTCTCTGTCTCTCTCTCTGTCTCTCTGTCTCTCTCTCTCTCTCTCTCTCTCTGTCTCTCTGTCTCTCTCTCTCTCTATCTCTCTCTCTGTCTCTCCTTAGCACTTCCTTACAGAAAAAGAAGTGAGTAACATTGAAAAGCATCCAAAACAACCATTTCAACTGGGGACCTGCTTTGTGGAACAGAGCATTTGGCAAAGTAAAGTTCCCCAAACTTTTATCTTTGACCAATGGAAAATAATTTCTAGTAAACATGCTACAAACCCCTACAAAACTCACACGTGAAAAGTCAAAGAAATTTCTACTCAGTAAACTCTTATTCTAAAAAGGCATTCAAGGAATTGCTTAGTTACATCCACCTTGAGTCAAATCAAGCTCAGGAGCAACATGTATTTGAGACTCTGCCCACCTTCTGTCTCCCACCACAGCCCATCTCTGGCTTCGGAATGTGTCTTTTATCTTCTGGGAGGGTAGGATCTGTCCTCCTAACCGAAGATCACTTTCTAGGTGCTGCGCTGTAATAGAGAATCTGTCTGATCTTTATCCTGGGTTGCTGGCAGGGAGCTTCTAGAACCCTTGGAATTTCCAGAGTGACAGGAGTGTCTGGTTATCCCAATAAGGGACTCACAGTGGGCCCTTAAATAGCTGGTCACTAGATATACCAACCAGGTGATTAAAGCGCAGTGACCTTGGTGAGACCAGGCACTGGGGAGAGGTCAGAGTTCAATCACGCCTCTGTAATGAAACCCCAACAGTAACTCTAGAAACTCCGTGGAACTTCCTGGTTGGCCAACTCATGGATGTGGCAGGAGGACGACACGGCCTGACTTCACGGAAACAGGTAAGGAAGTTCTGCATTCGAGACACCCCAGACCTCACCCTGCGTGCAGCCTTTATGATCAAATTGTACGTGCAGAGCTTTCCAGAGTTCTGAGTCATCCTAGTGACTGAGAAGGTCATCAAAACATCAAACCTGAGAGGGTCATCAGAACCCTCACATTTATAGTCAGTTGGTCAGGAGGGCAGCCTGGGGGGCTCCCAAAGTGTGGTCAGTGTCTGAAGTAAGCACAGTCTGTGGAAGACTGAGCCCTGAAACCCGTGGAACCTGAGGCTACTTCCGGGGGTTAGTGTCAGGCTGGACTGCAGTACACCCAGTTGGTGTTGAAACAGAAGAGATGACATGACATATAGTTATTTCACTAGACAGTCTATGTCTTAGCTCTGCCTTCGAAGGAAGTTTGGGCTGGCAGGATTTGAACCTAAGCTTTGGCAGGTAGTGGGGTTGGTGAGGCGGGACGAGACCTGGACCCTGGAAGACGGCGAGAAGCATGACAGAACTTGTGCTCCATGACCGCTAACTGTGGTTGCCATAGAAACCGAGAGTCCAAATAACCACGGTTTGAAAACTTCGGTTAGCTGAGCTGGTGTCGATTTCCATGGAAACGGAAGTCAGAGCAGCAGAGAAGTGAGAAGTGGCTCTGGTGAAGGTCAGGAACAGTTGCTGCCTGCCAGCCGGTCTGTGGCTCCCTACGTGGCACCCGCCCAGCCCCAGGCAGCAAGTGGACAGCTGGAGTTTGTAGGTTACTGACTCTGGAAAGTAAACAGAAGGGCTCTGCCAGGGATGACCCCCATCGCCCCAGCGAGTCTCGCCAGCCCGTCGGAATAATTCAGCAAAATTATATATTTTTTTAACCCATGTTTGCAGAAAGACTACGTAGTTGTCTCCAAGATGTTTTTGATAATTGCTGAATGTCGTACTTCATTCATATGGGAAAAGCTTCCTTTCACCAAAATGTGACCACTGTTAAGTGACCATTTGCTCTGTGCATGGCAATAGAAGGTAAGAACTTTATACCTAAGGTTGCACGCCTTAAGAAATGACTACGTGTAACTTCAGACACAAGCAGGTGAACGTTTTACTGTGGAAAATTACAACCATCTCCTGCACTAGACAGAGGAAGGCCCGGGCCGGCCCCTCTGGGCCTCGGCCAGCCCGTGTCGACGCCTTGGCGCACACACTGCCACGTTTCTCCTTTTACAGATTGTCTACAGCCGCTTTCCCGCTACAACGGCAGAGTCGGGCGGTTGCAACAGAGACCATGTGGCCTGAAAGCCTAAGATACTGACTATGTGGTCTTTCCAAAGAAAAGCGTGCAGGCCCCCACCTAATGGCCCCTGTGTCCCTCACTCAGCTCCGGTCGGCAGTAACCAGCCCGGCAGCGGCTTCCAGTAGCGGGCGAGCTCTCCTGTTGAGGCTCCTCCCTAACCGCTGTAAGGCCTTCAGCGATTTATACAACAGAAGTGTCAACAGCTAAACACAGTGGCAATGACAGGCATGACAACTCAATCTAGATAGCAACCTGGTATTGCTGTCATTTTCTTCTTCCGCCTCTTGATTTGTGTCGCTCTGGCGTTGGTACCAAGGAAAAAGAGAAGCCGAGGCTGAGAAGATGGAAAGCGGGGCTTCAGAAAGGGGTGTAGCAGCTTTGAGCGCAGCAAGAACGGCGCGCGGACCAGGAAATCCTAGTCAGGGTCCTGCCTCCTGCCGCTCCAGCCCCAGGAGCCCGCCTGGCACACACCGCCAGCACCCATTTCAGTATCTCCTTACACCCAAACTTAGTTTAGGCACACGAGACGGGCTGTGTGGAAGGGACACAGGCGACGGGAGGCGCAGCCCTGCTGCTGGCTTGCTGTGTGCTGTTGGGCTGCCTGCACCAGTTCTGGGCACATGAGTGCCCAGGAGACGGCTTGCTCCGAAATGAAAGGGCACCATTCTGTCTTGCATCGCTATCGTCCCTGCTTTCAAAACTCTGTAGGGCAGACGGGAGGGATACACACACGAGTGCTTTTCGGAACACCACAGTTCACACGCATGGTAGATATGAGGGTGCCATGTTGGAACCGTCCAAGTGACAACCCAGAATTTAGAGCGAAACAAAACAAGACAACGGGGGAAAGTCCTTCCTCCGTTTTCCTCATACCTTCCAGCTTTTTTGGAATGTGTTTTCAGAATCACCCATTTTTATCCTCAGAACCCTCCTTTAAGGTATGTGGGCAATTAATCCAAACCCACATTTCAGGGATGAGAAAGATGAGGCATTGACAGGTAAATACGGTTCTCGAGACCACGTGGGACAAGGATAACGCTCACAGCACAGCCGTGGGAGCTAACCAGTCGGCCTGGGGCTTGTGATCCTGACACATGTCCTCTCCTGGAACAAATTTCTTAACCCCTTTTTACGGCTTTCTTCTTCTTTGTAAAATGTGACTAATACCTAACAAGGGCTTAGCAAATGTTTTCCCTCGTAATGTGTATCCTGGCAGGCAAAAGGCTCAAACTGACTTTCTGTTTATTTGTTTTTGGCTTTTCGTAGGAGGGAGATGTAGGGGGGAGAGGAGAGCAGAGTCCTGCCCCGTGTGTGAGAGGAATCAACATCGTGGATGGTAAAGAAGGGGCAATGTCTAGCATCTGAGACAGCGCTTGCGTGGGTTCCCAGACATACTTTTCAAAACGTCAGCTCTTGATAAGATTGAGCTATGAACCTTGACTTTTGGGAACTCAGCCTTCACCCAAAACTTGAGCCAGACTAAGGTGACACCTCCATCCAAAAGTTACCAACGCATTAGGAATTCAGGGATATTCATGCTTATCGTCTGCTGACAGGTGAAGCTCCCCAGCCACGATCCCCCCCATTTCTTTTGGGGAGCAGAGATGCTCCAGGCCCCACCATGAAGACACCCAGACACACAGCTGCTGAGGCACAAAGCTGGCAGGGCTGCTGGCTGGCACCAAATGGCTGAGCACGGAAATCATCAAAAGCATTCCCACCAGCCTCTGTCACGCCTCTGCGTTCTGTTTGCCATGGTGAGATTTTTTCCTCTTCATCCTATTATCCTACGTTCATCTGTCCTGTCAACACGTCATAAATTGTTTATAATGCATGGCTCCAGAACAGCACTGAAGTAATGAGAATAAATAGATCCTGATAGGCGTATTGCTAACCACTGAGATCGAACATTAAACAGTCATGAATATTTAGAAGGTGTTGACTTGTTGACTTGCTTCACGCTGCACAAGGCAGTTGGGAAATTTTGCCACAAGTGGGGTCTGATGTTTGCGAAACCATGGAGCAGCAATGTGTGGAAAGAATTGGGCGTGGGACATGTTCAAAGCCCTGTCACTAACTGCAGTGCCTGGCTGTGAGTTTCCTTAGCAAGTCTCTTAAACTCTCTTGGTTTTAATTACTTACCTCTAAGGTCTCGCCTAGGTTTGAAATTCTGATTTTGGGGGAAGTAGAGGCCTCACAAATGTCACTTCAGTCCTCTTGCTGGGCCTGAGGCCAACACTGCGATGACCAACTCAGCCTGACTGCCTCGGCCTCACACGAGTACAGCCGGACAGCGCTCTGCCTCAGGCCCGCAGCCTCTAGTCCTGGGACCCCCCACATGACCCTGAGAGGCCAACGCCCACACTGCACGATCTGAAAGTACAGGGGCATTCGAGCTCTGTAGGTCAAAGGTTTGACTGATGGGAGGTGGGGTCTGGCAGAAGTCCCTCTCCCTTACTCCACCAGCCAGGCTGTTTGGAGAAGCGTCTTCTAATTTGGCTTGCAGAAGATGATCTTGTGACACAGGGCAATCAGTGACACTTACCAAGTAGTGGCAGCTTATCAAGGCACCCTGACACGGGCTCTCCCTCCTGGGCCTCACTGCCCTAGGCCCTCATCCCTGCTCCCTGGGACTTCATTCCGTAACAAAGAGGAAGCTGTGAGCTTTGCCTCAGGCTTTTTTCCAGGAATATCCATGGATCAAGTTAGACAATGTGAAACTTATAGTCTAGGGGTGTCCAAACTTTTTTCAACGGTTTTCACCAAGGGCCATATGCGGTAAAATACACAAACAGCCAGGCCACTCACTCGAGGTGAAGTACGTATTGCCTCACCTGGTTTATTTAAGTAAACTAAATATATTTTTGGAATTTGCTGCGCGTCAATTAACAATGGATCATGGGCCACAGTTGGCCCACGGGCCGCAGTTTGGACACCCCTGTTATATAGTCCAACAGAAATGCCCAAAGTCCTGTAATTGATTTGTGATTGTTTTTAGAAAGTAGAGTATTATGGAGCAAAATAAGACAAATTATTTTGTCTCTCTATCCATCTGCCTATCTACCTAGAGAAAGAGATAAAATTCCCCTCAGAAATGACCTTGAAGTGAGGCGGGAAGAAGGTATAGGTGGCCCTCCCTATCACTGAGACTTCTGAGTGGGTGAAGCAACCAACACCTTCCTTCCATGGCTGCTTTGCGTGGCTTGAACCCAAGAAGACAACCACTATTACCATGGCTCCCTGAGGCTCTGTCTATCCTCGCACCTCTAGGGCGTTCCTACTGGCTTTCTTCCGAAAATGATTCTGCCCAAAATTGTTATGTGTTTTTAGTGGCTCACGAGTCCCTGTCGTGAGAAAAAATACAAGTTCCAAGAGCAGACAACTGAATTCTAAGGTTCTACACCAAATGATCTCACTTCAGTACAGTCACACACCAATGAACTGGGGGGGTAGGTTCTGAGGGACGTATGGTTAGGTGACTTTGTCGTGCCAACACCACAAAGTGTGCTTACCCACACCTACATGGTCCGGCTCACTGCACCCCTGGGCCACATGGTCCAGCCTAGTGCTCCTGGGCTACAAACCTGTACAGCATGTTACTGTACTGAATACTGTACTTTTATATGACTGGGCATCACCACAAACTCGCGAGTAGTGAGCTGCATTGTGACACCCATGACATTACTAGGTGATCATTTTTCAGCTCTCTTAAACTCTTACAGGACCACTGTCATATATGCGGCCTGTCGACTGAAACGTCATTATCCAACACGACTGTACTTTGGGTTATTCTCTTGGGCACTGAAGATGCTCTCCAGGTTTGCAGAAAGTCGCATTTGGGGGCTTTAGTGCTGTTATCATCATATGCCTGCATGCTGTCTCCTGCCCCAGCCCCCACCTTCTCGTTACAAGCCATGTTCCCTGCACTGGGTATGGTATATGACTCAGGCTGGGCCAGACTTAGTACCTCACCCTGCCTCTCAAGCCAGAAACTGGCCCAGGAAAAGATCAGTCAGAGTACTTCACTGGCGTTTCATTTATTAACAAATGTGGAAGACTCCCTTTCTTCTTAGATAGAAGCTTCAGAGACGTGACCCAGCGTTTCCAGAATCAGCGACCACTGTCAAATGGAGAAAACGTTTCTGGTATAGCAGAGAATGAAGCCAAGACACAGAAAAAAACGAAGGTAAGAGATGGACAGAGCGAGACAGTCTTGGTATCAAGTCCCTACTTCCGGTCTCTGAGTGTCACATACTCCTGCAGCTCATTTTTATTCTCTGAGATGCCCCACTATTTACTAAATCCTTTCTTTGCTTTAAGTTGATTGGAATTGGGTTTCTGTCCCTTGCAATCAAAAGAATCCTGCTTAAAAAAAAAAATGTAACAAAAATTCCTGGAAAAAAAAGAATCCCGGTTAACACAGATGTGTTCATATAAAAAGCAAAGCCCTTTCTCTAATATAGTCTGCTAGTCTTTTCTTCTCTGCACAAAAAAAAAAAAAAATGAATTTTCTGTCTAGATAAAGCAGGACCTGCCAGCTACCCTGTGTACTAAGTTAGTTAAGCTAGATTTATGAGTTATCTCGGGACCCTGATCCATTACTCATTTTTCTCACACCATAGAAAGGTTTTATTTGGATGGCTGCACAAACCAGAATAGGAAGCCATGGCTTAAAATGACAAAAAAAACAACAACAAAAAACGGCACCCAAAAAAAAAGAATCCCGGTTAACACAGATGTGTTCATATAAAAAGCAAAGCCCTTTCTCTAATATACTCTGCTAGTCTTTTCTTCTCTGCACAAAAAAAAATAAAAAAAAATGAATTTTCTGTCTAGATAAAGCAGGACCTGCCAGCTACCCTGTGTACTAAGTTAGTTAAGCTAGATTTATGAGTTATCTCGGGACCCTGATCCATTACTCATTTTTCTCACACCATAGAAAGGTTTTATTTGGATGGCTGCACAAACCAGAATAGGAAGCCATGGCTTAAAATGACAAAAAAAAAACAACAAAAAACGGCACCCAAGCCAGTTTGCTCTGCTGTGCTAGTGTTAAATTTCATTCATGTGGACAGCAAATGGAGGAAAAACCCAAAATGTTTCAATTCGATCTTGTCTTATTCTGCCACACTGTCAGGTCGGTAGAAAGCCCAGGCTTATGCTTTGGATAGAGGCTTTACACCACAGACTTTTATGATCATTCTTTCCATATCTTTCAGAGGCACTGATAGCTGAGTAATTACGCAGCACGGAATACTAATTGCATTCAATAATTACACGGGCCACGGCAGTGTGGAAAATAAAGAGTTACCAAAATAACACATTGTTTCTGCCCGAATGAGAGGAACGTATAGTTCTGGCTCCAGCAGACACAGCTGCTGCCATGAGGTTGGTGCCCTTCCTGCTCTTCTGGGCGGCTTGGCCACACCACGAGCACGGATGTGAACTCCGAGGCACTCTGAGCTGACTCTCAGGCTGTGACACGTCTTTCTCTGAAACAAATCATTTGGGCTCCTTCCATACTTGAAAAAGGCTATGTTTCAAAAACTAATTCTGAAGTATGTGTCGTCTAGCTTGTGAAATGTTTTCTTCAAAGATGGAGGCACTTCGGGGTGGGGCCCAGCCGCACGTCCTGATGTCTCAGCCCCCCGGCTCTGGCGAGCCTGCCAGCCGTGTAATCCGGATCCCTGTGTGAGTGTCTTCACTCCAGCAGACAACGGGAAATCAAAACCCTCTGCATGTGCAGGGCACTCTCTTCTTCTCAAAGGCCTTCCATTTTAAACCCGGCTTCTACTCTGTTAGGTTTATAAGGCAGGGGTTATCACCACCATTTGATGAAGGAGAAACCTGTGAACCATAAGGAGGTCCGGGATGAGTTAGGGCTGATCCTAACTCATAGAGAGAGTATGATCTCCTCGCTGCTGTTCTCTCTCTCTCTCTCTCTCTCTCTCTCTCTCTCTCTCTCTCTCTCTCTCTCTCACACACACACACACACACACACACCAGTGGGAGGTGTGCCAATTATTGTGGTCATCTGCTGTCTGATTATTTCCCCCAATAGATACGACACTGTTCCTAGTCCTTCTTTATCTTGACCATGTGTAATCCACCACTGGATAAAAAAAATTAGCTGTATTAATCAAAGTACAAATCTATCTGTGATCTCCTTCTCCCCAGTAATCACCAGCCAATTTATGTGTCATCTCACATCTTTGCGAGAAGGTGAAAACATTCAGACTGCTATACTGTACCTGTCCACTTTGAGCCTCAGGAGTCCTAGCACTGGTGTGTTATTTCCACAAAAATTAAAGTACCAGTAAACACCTTTAGGAAATTCTTCAACACGCAGTACAGAGATAAGCAAAGATAATATAGACAGGGCACTAGATGGTCACTGAAATAAACAATTCTCTTCAGTCATTATTATAAGAATACCAGCACAAAATTGCCATAAAATTTTGCTAAAAAAAATTGCAAAGCCCTCTCTCAAAAAACGTTTAAAGCCATTACAGTGAAATCAATCAGAGAGCAAACGAAGGCAGGGATGGCAGTGCAAGGCCAGCACTGAGGTGAGGGGTCCTGATACTTCTCTGTGCTTTGGTCCCATGTGCAATGTCACAACACGGTAAGAGCACTGGAGAAGAGGTGCTCAGAGACTCCCCTACTTGCTGTGATGAGGCAGGATGTACACTAACCTCCATGGGGGTCGACAACGTAAGGTAGGCCAGGGACGCTGTGACACACTGAAGCTGAGTGCAGCAGACAGCGGGGCAGCAGCCAGGAGCTGCCCCTGCCACTCAATGGTCTACCCCCTTCTGCTACCCAGGAGTTGTTCTCAGAGGATGTTTCTGAGAGGTAATTTAGTAATTCATGAACCTCCGAGGAACGGAGAAGAGGCTCGGAGTGATTTTGTGAAGAAAATGAAAAAACAGGTTTCTGCTCATAGAAAATGTATAAAAACAAACAAACGGAGCCACTTTAAAATGGAGCTGGAGCTAGCTGCCATCCCAGAGGAACCACCTTGCACATCTTATGCCTTAAACCTCTGAGATGTTGAAACAGGACAAAATAACCTTTGGACGGGGTCTAAAGCGACCTTGTATCCTAAAGAACTGTTTGCAAAACAATAAGAAAGTGAGTATTATGACCACCGGATTGATGACTATTGGACTGAAAATTAAAAATACTGTTCAGAATTAGCACAACTATGTTATGTTATCTGCACCAACAGAAATGCCTTCCTTCTATGGATGTCACTGTCCCCCTTTCCCCTTCTCATAAACACCCATCGCCTTTGTGTCCTCATCGGAACATTATTTGTGCTTCTGCCTGAATCAGTGCTTCCCAAATAGAAATATATATATATATATATATATATACACACACACACACACACACACACACACACACACACACACACACATATCTCTCAAATAAATTCTTGTTGCCTCTTCTTTTGAAAGCCTGTTTGTTTTTTTCTTAAGGTTAACAAAGAAAATTCAAAGAGAGAGAAAGAAAGAAACCACCTCTATTTGCTTTCTGGTTTTCTGTACATTGAGCTTGCGGCATTGGTGCTTCAGGCCAGCACAGGCTGAGATGGGGTGCCAGCGCCACGCCTCGCTGAAGCAGTGGATGCCCATACAGTATGATGTGGGCGTGGACGGGCTTCAGGCCCTAACGCGGTCTTCCCCCTGGCTTCACATTAATTAGTGATTGCTTTGGTTCCTCTACTTAAATGCAACTAACTCTGGAAAAGATAACGTGTTAGGAGAGGCCTCGAGCATCCGTGGGATTAGCCTATCAGATCCCTTTCCCACCAGACCCTGAAGAGACCTGATTCAAGTTTTCCCTTGACTTAGTACTAGTTTGTGATCTTGGGTACCTACCTTCACATCAACGGCCTGTTATAGAGACACCACGGCCCCATCTGCCTCTCAGGAAAGTTGTGAGAACTGAATGAGATAATACGTAAGCAATAAAGCAATATGGACACCAGTGAGTCCTCACAGCTAGAAGTGGAACAGCAGTGGGAGCCTGAGGGGGGAGGGCCTAAAAGGCAAGAACCGTATTACAACCTGAGGACCAGCCCTGGACTCACACTTATTTTTATATAAGCTGTACCTTGTAGTTCAAAGAAAGATCACTGAATTTAGAATCAGAAGACCTAGATTTCAAAACTGTTAAACAGGAAAGTAGGCAAAAATTATGAGAAGGAAGTTAAGGAAGATTCAAATGGCCAAAAATACTAGGAAAAAATATCCAATCTCGCCAGTAATATAAGAAATGCAGATTAAAATAGCAAGGAGCCATTTCTACCCATAAAACATTTTTTAAAATAATGCTCAGAGTGCATGAGTATAGAGGAAAATGAGCTGCGGATGGCTGTACAACTTGGATTACTTAGCAACGTGGATCAAAAGACCTTAAAAATAAGTGTGATCCAGCAATTCCAATTCCAGCATTTTTTTGAAGAAATAAATAATAATATGCATAAACATTTAACTGTAAGAGTTCTTATTACAGTATTGCTCATAATCACAAAGGCAATTTAGAAATTATCTAAATGTCTAACAAAAAATGGTCATAAATTATGGTACAAACCCATAATTCTATACTATTCCCCTATTTTGAAATCCTGTAGAAGTATATTTATTAACATAGGAAAAAGTACCTAATAACTTTCTAAGTGAAAAATATTGTTGTAAAACAATATGCACATTATTTGATCATGTATCTTCTTTCTACCCATTTATCTATCTACATCAAAGAATAGTTATCAAAAATGTCAATAGTAGTTCTCTCTGGGTGTGGGACCATAATGTATTTTCATTTTCTTCTTTGTTTATATGTATTTCCAAAAATTTCCATAATTAGCTTTTTTACATATGTAAAATATATTGATTTTTAAGAGACATCCGTCAGAAGGAGAGAAATTCTAATAGGAGTAGAACGATTAGATTCCCAGTCTATAAAACGTGGGAAGAGGGAACTATCTTCCCTACAAAGTTTACGAGACTCTCAGGAATAATGTAAGGTATGTATGAAAAGAGTTTTTGAAATCCACAAATCTCTCAGTAAAGTCAAAAAGGAAGATGGTGAGAACGTAATTTCTGCTCAGATGCCTGCTGCAAGAAAAAATAGTTTCAGCACCACGGACAGCGCAGCCACCTAGTTATGTCGGAAAACATCGCCCAACTAACTAAAGGAAAGCAAAGATGTTTAAACCAGCTTTTAAGTGCAGACATGTGTCAATGAATGCTAGAACTTATTTCATTAAAGTAGCTGCAGAGTGATTAGTCAATCCATTCAGTCACTAAAATACTTCCCCGTAAGTATCTGGTGACAGTAAATGACATCTGGCAAGAAATCCTATTACACAGGGCTCGCTGGGAGCCTCACAATAGAGAGAGCAGGACTCTATGAGGCATCTGCCTCTCAGAGTGCCTTTACCTCCTCGACAACATCTAGCTCCTCGCTGCACATGGACACCAGACAGTGACAGTTCTGGAGCACAAGGCAGCTGCTGCTGCATACACCACCCACTCGAGGGTCCCCAAGCACCTTGCGGGGAACAGCCACACACACGTATCAGTTCTCAGACTCCAGTCACAGCTCCACGTCAGCAGGAGTCTGGGACCGGAGCCAAGGGAGGAGGGCCTGCACATGTAGAGACTAGGAGGGGAGACGGGCTGCCTTCAGCGATATCCTCTGACCTCCAAATCCCCACCCCTTCGCTCTTACAAAGATCTGAATTTCACATTTGAAGACATTCACTCCTTTTACAGATATTTAATGAGCACCTACTATGTGCCGGGCAGTGTTCTGGGCATGAGGGGTACCAGCAGTGACAAAGAAAGATAAGGTCCCTGCAATCAGGGAGTTTACATTCTAGTGCAAGTGACAGACAACACACAAATGAATAAGATAATGACAAGTGCTGTAATGAAATGAAAAGAAGTCCATGGGATAAAGGGTTACTGCGAATGGGGGTCAAGTTTAGATTAGGTTTCTCTTAAGAAGGCTTCTCTAAGAAGACCTGAGAAGAAGAAGAGAAGACCTGAAAAATGAGAAGGAGGCAGCCATGGAAAATATCTGAGGGAAAAGCATTCCAGGCAGAGGGGACAGCACAGGCTCTGAGCTGGAAAAGACTTGGTGTGTTTAGTGGTCAAGGAAAGGGGGCAGAGAGATGGAGCCACGGAGGCAGGCAGAGCCCAGATCACGTACAGCCTTCTAAGCATGGGCGTGAACTTGAGTTCTCCAATCTTGTCCATGTGCAATGGGAGGCCAGCTGGGAGACTGTAAGACAGGGAGTGATACTTGGGCTGTCAAGTGGACATCCCATGTTTCCCCAAAAATAAGACCTAGCTGGACCATCAGCTCTAAGGCGTCTTTTGGAGCAAAAATTCACATAAGACCTGGTCTTACACTACATTATATTGTATTATATAAGACTCAGTCTTATATTATAGTAAAATAAGACCAGATCTTATATTAATTTTTGCTCCAAAAGACGCCTTAGACCTGACGGTCTGGCTAGGTCTTATTTTCAGGAAAACACGGTATTTCAGTGACTTAAAAGTTGATTTTTCCAGGTTTCTCATCTTAAATGCAAACGCCCTTGGTGGAGGTAACATTTTTACTGCACTCTACTAACAACACCCCCTTGTCCCATGTCCACTGCAGTCCAGGCAAAAGCACTGGGTGTCTGACTAGGCGGCTCTGAACATAGGGCAAGTGTTTCAAAAGGCAAGAAGCCACGTGCACCTGAGACCACGGAACACTGCCAAGGGCAGATCCCCCAGCGAGGTGAGAAGCAGAGATCGTCAAGCCTGGAGCCAATGAGTGCTGGTTCCTCAGTTCCCCTGCCTACTGACCTTGGGCAGGTTCCACTCTTAGGAAGTTGGTTACAAAAGCACACGGAATGGGCATCACTTGCTGGTGTGGACTGAATGATTATGTCCCCCCAAAGCGTCTGTGCTGAAAGCCCACCCCTCAGTGGGATGGTATACAGAAGTGGGGCTTCTGGGGGGAGGTGAGGATTAGATGAGGTCATGAAGGTGGGGTCCTCACGAATGGAATTAGTGCCCTAACAAGAACTGTAAGAGAGCTTATTTGCCAATCTGTTCTCTGACATGAGGACACAGCAAGAAGTTGGCAGCCTGCACGCCAGAAGGGAGCCCTCGTCAGAACCAACCACACCAGCACCCTGATCTGAGACTTCCAGCCTCCAGAACTGTAATAAATAAATGTCTGTGGCTTACAAGCCCGCCAGCCTGTGGTACTCTGTTCTAGCGGCCTGAGCTAAGACACTTGGAATTGTACTGAAATTGACCTCTGTCATCCCTGTGAATTCCTGAATCGACGACTGCATTATGGGAACACATGAGGGTTTAATTCAGTATCAGAACTGAGTGCTTACAATCATCCTAGATCTATGCTAGCTACTAGGGTTTCAGAGATGCTCAGACAGATAGCAAGAACATCCACATGCTTCTGTGCACACAATTTTTCTCAGAAAGTGATGAAATTTTGGAAACAAGCTTTGGCCAAGAAATCTTCTTAAGCTAAAAATAACAGGATGGATATTTCAAGCACCTTTAAATGTCTATGTGATTCTCCATCAATATGAAACAGTACTGCTGTCTGGCTTGCCTTCTTGTTCTGAATTGATTAGGAAGGTGGGTTGGAACCCACAACTAATTCTCGGGGAATCTGGCAGAATGGCAGGAGTTCTGTAGTGTATACATTGTTTACAGCTGAGACCAATGCCTGTTTATTTGATTTAATGTGTGGTGTGCTGTTCAATTGCTTCAGGAGAGGAAGGAACGGGGGAGGATTTCCCGTAATCGGCAATCTTGTCCGTAAATGCCATGTCTGCCAACAAATGAATTCACAAATATTAAAAAACAATGTCATGAAATGATGAATTGAGGAACCTGGAGAAAATCTGCCACCACATGAACAGGGATGTGAGGCAGAAGCGACAGAGAGAAGGGGCCCTGCTGGGGCTGAGGGTCAAAAGTGAGGACCAGGGAGGAGCAGAGACAGAGGAGCTGAGGCTTCTCTGAAGAGCAAACGGGCAGGGCTACCCTTCTAACAAGAACCCTCCCACAGATTCTCCGCCTCCCACCTTCTCGGAGCAAGAAAAGGGTGTTACTGGGAGTTCACAAGGGATGGGGGGGCAAACGTGACAATGACTGGATGTCTGACCACCTCTGTCTTTGTTCTTCCAAATAAACAACTGATACCCCAGGCCATGAAGTGAAACATCCCTAACACACTGTGGCCACCTCTGCCAAACCACAGCCACAAACCTCTGCCAAACCACAGCCTCGTCTCCAGCGACTTTCAGAATCTGAAGCAAACAGATGCTCCTCCCTCACCCTCAACTAATTAGGAACTGAAACATATCTAGTCAAAGCCATCTTTCCTTCAAAAGTTGGAGTTTTCCTTAAGAGTTTAACTTTTCCTTAAAAGTCAGTTAATAAAGAAGGGGACCAAAATTTCAAAGGGTTCTGTCTCCTCCCAGCACAGTGCTAAATCTATTTTAATTTCAGACCGCTATATGACAAAATATAACTAACACCTTCTTAATCCCTACAAAAAAAATCATTCAGGTTATAGGTGAGGAGGTGGGACCATGAGGCAGTGGCCTTGGGACCACTAACCAAATTCCAGAATAACAAAAGGATATTCAAAAATCTGTGGCGTAGATCTTGGTAGCTGTGTCTAAGGAATTACTTCCCAATCCAGTGAAGACATGGGGATGAAAAATAAGCCCCTGAAGTGTCACTGTCTTCAGTCAGTTCTCTGGGAAACAGACTGAGATGGAGATTCGCCGGAAATGTACTGGAAAGTGACTTAGAATCACCACCTACGTATGTCGGAGTAAAGGAAGTGGAACTGGCAAAAGAGAAAGTGAACTTGGCTGCAGACACAGAAAAATGCCTCAGCTGACCAAAGGCCTCCGGTGCTGGGATGGCCCTTTAGAGTTGCCAGGTCTGGAGGCAAGTGGGCTGGACCTTTAGACTCCTCACTGACCAGTCACTGGACGGTGGATGCCCTCAGGAAGGGGCATGCACGGGGACGAGGGCTTTCTTTGGCTGAGAGAACCCCAGAGTGACTCAGCTGAGAGCCACTGGCTGGCACAGTCCCAGCAGCTGAGGGGATGAGACCCAATGCTGACATGCAGATCTGGGCTGCAAGCCACGGTATTCCTGACTTCAGCGAGGACCAGCCTGGTCAGGCCAGGCGGGGAGTCCGCCCTCACAGAGCACCGCCACACACCGGGAATTTCCATCCTGCCTTCCTTCCTCAGATCGAATTCTCCTCTAACCGTGGTCTGTGATCGCTGACTCCAAGGGCTCCCCAAGCTGAGTTTCTTACATACACTTCCGTCCTGACTGCCTCCATCTCCCTGGAGGAGGGAACAGCCTCATGATGCCGGCTCTGCTGGCTCCCTCCTTCCCCTCATGCCCCCATCTCAACAGCACTCTCGTGGCTCCCACGCATGGCAAGGCACAGCACGCAGCTGGGGACTCACAAAAAACCAAGAGGACAGCGGCCCTGTCCTGGAGGCACTCACAGTCTTGTGGAAGAAACAGTGAAAACAACTTTCAAAACATTGTGGTAAGAGCAACAACAAATGTCATGAACAAAATTTCTTGAGAACATACAGGAAGGAATGATCAGCCTCCGCTTGGGCAACATCAGAGGAAGCTTTTCCCCGGGAGCTTGATCTTGGCTTTGCAACGTGAGCTGAGATCTGCCAGGTGGGGAGATGGAGGGCCCTGTGGATGGGGGTCTGGAATGTGCGGATTCTCGTCTGGGGAACCCTAAAGTCCGGCAGGGCGTGGCTAAGGTGTAGACAGTTGTGTGTTGAAGTATTGTTTGGATTTTACTCTCAGAAATGGAAAAGTAATCCAATAGAGGTTTTCAAGTAGAAAATGACCGAATCAGATGTAGTTATTATTAAAATATTTAGCGGAATTGTGGAGGAAGAACAAGAATGAGGGGGACCTTCCAGAGAGGAGGTCAGACAAGAAACCTGAAAACTTTTATTATTAAATACTCCAAATACAGAGAAAACAACAGAATGAATGAACATCGGGTTCAGACCACACAGAGTCAATAAACTTTAACTTTTGGGGATATTTGCTTCCAACCTTCTGAAAACTGAAAACTCACGGACACTGTTGAAGCTTCCCGTGTACCTCTCCCCGTGACAAGTCCCTGTCCCTCTCCCTCCACACCCCCAGGTGACTTGCCTATGACAAGAGGCCCTGGAAACTATTCAGGGTGAGAATATAAAGGGCTACTTAGGGCAACGGCAATGAGAAAGAAGATAAGAGAATGGATTCAGGAGACGTTCTGACAAAATCGGAGGACAATTGAAGATCTGAAGGAAGGGAGGGCGTGCTAAGACCATTCCGGCTTGGTAACAAAGCACCCAGACCTGGCAGCTTATACCCACCAAAAAGTTACTTCTCACAGTTCTGGAGGCTGAACGTCCAGGGTGATGGCGTCAGCAGGGGTGTGTTTGGTGAAAGCTCACTTTCTGGGTCATAAACAGCAGTGTCCTCACGTGCTGGGAGGGGGAGGGGTGATGGGGTCCCTTTCACAAGAGCACTAACCCCACCCAAGGGGGCGCCTCCCTCCAACTAAAACACCTCCTGAAGGCCCCTGCATCCTAAAACCATCATCGGTGCGGATCCGAATTTCAACGTATGAATTTGGAGGGACACAAACATTTAGACCATAGCAAGGAGGACCGAAGGAAGGGCAACTCCCAGGCTTTCAGCTTGGATTACAATTTAGCTGGTGACACCCAGCTGGTGACACCCATGCCACATGAAACTGGGGGCGGAGAAGCACATTTAGAGGAAACAATAGGATTCTGGCTTCGGGGAGTTCTCACACTCCAAAGAGAACTCAGGCTGGAGTGACCTCGGGCGTTCACTCGCAGATGATGTTTTGACCTTCAGTCACCAGTCCTCCCTGCCTTCTTGTGGCCAACTTTCTCTTCACTGCAAACAACATGCAGATGTAACCTCCGAACCAGAATTATAGTCACAGGGAAAGGAGCGAGTGGCCTCTGAGATCTGACATGCCAACAACATGCAGGAATTCTGCCTACGGCTCACACCGGCCAGAACCGGCTATTATTCTGACAAACATTTGCTAACCTGATAGGCAAAGAGCTTCCCGTCCTGTTTAAATTTGCATGTTTTTGATTGTACTGAAAGTTGCACATTTTTCCATACGTTTGTTTACTGCTTTGCATTTCTTGTTTTGTGAAATCATCTGTTCATGTCCTCTGCCGATTTATCTAGTTCAGTTTAAATGTTTTCATGACCCATTTTAGAAGTTCTTTATAAAACAAAGCTATCAACCCAATGTCATGGGGCTGCAAATATTTTTTCTCACTGTGTTTGCCTTTTCATTTGAGTTGTGGGTTTCATTTTTGTTTTACACACGTTTTTCATACTTTTTCTTTTGCTTAAAATCTTCCTGCACTCAACTTCTGAGCATGGTATGCAAGGCCATTCGGGGTCTGGCTCCTTCTGCCTTTCCCCTGGCAATTCACCCCACAAAAATATATGCTCTGGACAGCTCCAACGATCTCCAGCTGCATGAATGCAAAAAGCTCTCTGATACGAACAGAAATGCATCTGTCAGAATGCACTTCCTGCCCCAGCAACCAGGAAACTTCCAGGCCCCCAGAATCCAGCTCTAGCAGCCCCTCCAAGGCAGTGTGACGGAGAGATCAGTACACGGCTCTGGAGTAAGGGTCCCGGACTCGAGTCTCAGCGCTGCAATTTACCAGCTGCATTTGCCAGCTGACCTAAACTAGCCAAGCCACAATTTCCTCACCTATTGACAATAAAAGTAGTGGTTCCTGAAAACATTAAACAGAGTTATCACAGGGCTCAGAAATTCCACTCCTGGGCATATACCCAAGAGAATTAAAACCACACGTTCAAACGAAAACTAATACATGAATGTTCACAGCGGCATTATTCATAATGGCCCCAAACTGGGAACAACCCAAATATCTATCGACTGCTGACTGGATAAACAAAATGTGGCATATCAACAAAATGGATTATTCAGGCGTATAAAGAACGGAAGTACAGATATACGCAAAAACACAGGTGACCCCTAAAAACGTTATGCCAAGTGAAAGAAGCCAGACACAAAAGGCCACATACTGGATGAATCCTCTTACATGAAATACCCAGAACAGGTAAACCCATAGACGAAGAAAGCAGAGACTAGCGGTTGCCAGGGGCTGAGGGAAGCGGGGTGGGGGTGGCAGTTTCTCCCGGGGGTGATAAAATGCTTGGAACTAGACAGTGGTCATGGTTACACTACACGTGAAGGTACCAAAAGCTGAATTATACACATGAGAATGTTTAAAATAGTGAATTTATGTTATGTAAAATGTATCTCAATAAAAGAAATCAGCACCTATGGCCATAGTGACATCTGGTGACTAAGAGTGGGCACGTCTGAAGAACACGGTATGGTTCATCGACTGTGCCAAGCTCACAGGGCACTTGGCAAAGGGAACAGGACAGAGTGAGGGCAACCCCCTCTCACCGAGGAGGAGCTGTGCCCTTTTTGGCACCTCCCCACCCAGATCCCAGCACCAGCACTTATAGCAGCCTTTGCTTTATCTGCCTGGGGCTCCTGATGACAAGGGCCAGGTTATGGCCAGCTGTGTGCCCTTGGTACCCCGCACGGGGCCTGCAATACACATTTATGATTGAGGAAGCTGAGAGGTGCCCAAGGCTTCAGTGACCTAGGAACAGAGTATGGAAATGGAAATGTAAACCCCAGGAACATACATGTCTGGCGAGGAGGAGTCTGGAGGATGAGCTGGAACCCCTGTACTGAGGACAGATTATAAACATCGCTTTGTAATTCCACTTTTCACTACCGGAAGAAAGCAAGACTAAAAGGTGTATGATATACTCACTGAGGCCCAGGGGCGGGTGGAAGGAGAGGATGGATACAAGATGCTTTCTGAGGACCGCTGCAACTCAGCACCTGTAAGAACACAATCACGTTAGGCACTCTATTGTGTCCCCCTCCCCAACCCATATGTTGAAGGTCTGACCTCCCCACGTGACTGCTTTTGGAGACAGGGCTTTGCACAAGGCAATTAAGATTCAATGAGCTCATAAGGGTAGGTCCCTAATTCATCAGGACTGGTCTTTATAAGAAGAGCAGGGTGCACACAGAGGAAGGGCCATGTGAGGACACACGGAGAAGGCACCCTCGGCCAGCCCCCCGTCTGTGGAACTTGCTATGGCCGCCTGAGCAGACTGACACAGTCACCCAGAAAGGCTGTTGGACGCCTGCTCTGAACTGTCCTCCCCACAAGGAAGACGCCCCAAGGGATGGATCAAGGGCAAGGCGCAAGCAGAGGGAGCTGAGTCTCCAGGCAGCCTCCTCTCTCCCTTTCCTCTCTCCCTTTCTTCTCACCTCCCGTCTTTGTCCACATCTGGGGCCTCTGGCTGCAGAATATTTCTCTGTCATTGTTTAACAAAAGGAGAGCTGGTCCTGTGAAGAGACAGGGAAGAGTAAAATGGGACCTATTTGAAGGCCCAAACCAGTGTCCTGGCCTGTAATTCATAGAAAGCTCTTCCTCCCCCTACCCCCAGGGTGACCTTTTCCTGTAAGTTAAACCCATGAAAGGTTTAAGATACAGGCATTAAATTAAATGGATCATTTTCTATTGCAAATTCTCCTTACTGTCTTAGCTACTTTATATGTCTGAAATTATTTTATTTTTAGCGAACACATTTTTTAAAAACAAAATTAAATGCAAATCCTTGCAGAGCGTGTCTGACTCCTGTAATGCCTAACTACATAAAAATTGCAATGTATTATTTATATCCAGATACGCTGCAGCTGAATTTCACATGTAAATCAGAATTCCAAGTTCCTTAACTGAAAAAAATAAAATAAAACCTCTTCACTGCAACTGGCTTTCTCCCATCTTTTATTAAAGAATGTTAACACTTTAAAATGTGGCCTTCTTACACACTAGGGACCCCACACCAAGTTAACATCTCACTTTAATTCACAGAAGAAATGGAAACCCAACACATCTGAAAAATGTTCAACATGTTTGTAAACTCTAAATGGAGAAAAACCTACAAGAAATGTCCTGGGTCCTGAATAAACGCTCTCCTTGTATTTGCGGGGGGGGGGGGGGGGAGCTTGATTTCTAATAGCATTTTACAATCTGTGAATTTGTACCTCACAATCAATTATTTAACTTCTGAGTGTGTGGTGAGACTCAGAAATCAAACGGATAGATCTGAATCTCAACGTCTTCAGGTCAGTTACAATCATGGAAGCAGTGACGCCTCTGGGAGGCTAACCCAGCTCATGAAGGAGCCCCAGGAGGCAGGGGAGCTGCAAGCCAAGGCCCAGCCAAGTCCCAGCAACCAGCAAGCAGGGCTGGAGGTGGGAGGGTGGGAGTCAGGATATCCCCATCCTCACCCCTACCTCCACCCTCCACTGCCTTCTCTAAGGTTCTCTCCATCGGCTTATTAATGTTCCAGCTGCATATGGAACAAACTGGCCCTTGCTTTCACAGTCAGTACAGGAGAAAGGGGGTGGGGGAGGGAGAGGGAAGAGAGGATTAAACTGCTTTTGGAGAAGAGACAGAACAGCTCCTCCAGTGATCCCACTGGATCAGGAGACGACCCAAGTCTAGTTCCTCTTGGGCCGCAGCCATGTGACCTTGTGATGTCCATACTGCTCAACAATATGAGTCTGCTTCAGGGAGGGAGGGAAAGGTGTATGTTCTCTGGAATTCTGAGCTCTAGGAGTCTAACAGTTTGCATCAGGACCGTAGAACACTACAACAGAAAGGGGCCTGGGAGCTTCTCCTTACCCCCCCACCCCCCACCCCCATCTCACGTATGGCATCTCTACAAGCCTCGGAGGCAGCTTCCTCCCCAGCCCTTTGCAGACAAGCAGAGTGAGTGGGGTTTGTGGGGAGGCTGCACCTCTGGGGAGAATCCTTCCTATGCTGTCAACTGCTCAGAGAACGTTTCCTGAGGAGGTGGGCTGCAGGAGCAGGAGCGGAGAACTTCTGGTGAGAGTGAATGAAAAAAGCCAAGGAGTCACAGAGAAGCCTGAAGCTCTCAGGGGCTCAGGGAGAAGACTTTGTCCACAGAAAGGAAAGAGGCTAAGAGGACAGACAGCAGCTACGGAGGGTGGCCCCTGCGGTCATTACACCCAGTGCAGGGCACTCCAGGAGCTCAGGGCTTCACACAGGAGCTGGCCGGTGTCTTGCTGGGTGCACAGAGTGGGAGATTATTCCCCAAAAAAGAGCTGAGACTTAGCCAATTCACTCCACTCGCAAGCATGGTGGAGGGAGGGCAAAGAGGGCTGGAAAAAGCTCATCCATGAAGAGCATGGATGAGGAGGGCTGGAAAGACCCTCTGACCACAAACACTTCTCTAATGATAATGTGACATGATAGCTTGGGTTTGTTATGCGCTCACCTGTAAAGCAACACCTTGCTTATTTCATTTGCTGTTCCCCAAACGCCTAAAACGCCTAAAACGGAGGGATTAGAATTCAGCATTTCAGATGATAATCTGGAGGCTCAGAGATTCAGGAACTTGCCCGGGGCAGCAGTTAGGAAACTGAAGGACAGGGGTTAGATCCCAAAGGATCAAAGAGAATTTGAGTTTTAATGCTTTGAAAAATTCCTCAAGCCTATAACTGCAGTCACCTTTCACTAATAAGTGTGTGGGGACCGGTCTTAAGAAACCCGAAGGTGGGAGCTGGGGAGGTGCTGCCTCGTCAGGCAGCTTTGGCAAATGAGAGGTGGTGAGGAAAGCCCTGGGGACACCCAGACTGGAGGAACGGCCCCCCTAGAACAGAGGCTGGCGCCACAACACCCTTTCCTCAGAAGCAGTCCTCCGGAAAATGGCAGAGAGACGCGGCTTCCTCCTGGGCTGCAACACACCGAGCCTGGGAATTGGGTGGCGGGTCAGTCCTGGTTTGCTAGGAGCTGAATGTTTGCATCCAACCCCTAAATTCATATGTTGCAGCCCCAACCCACTGTGACGGTATTTGGAGGTAATTTGGTTCAGATTAAGTCACGAGGGAGGGAGCCTCATGATGGGGTCAGTGCCCTCAGAAGGAGAGGAAGAGACAAGAGCCCCCACCCCCAGCGCCTCTGGTGAAGAGGCGCCTCATCAGAACCTGACCACGAGGAACCCTAAGCTTGGACTGCCAGCTGCTACAGCTGTGCGAAATGAACGTCTGGTTTGAGCCACGCCATCCGTGCTATCTGTTACCGCAGCCCGAGCTGACTCATGCAGGCTTCCTGGCTGCAAGCAGCAGAAACAGAGGACATCAGGCAGTGGTGGGTCAGTGGAGCAGCAGAGTTGGGAAGGGGCAGGAATGGAGGGGGGGGCGTCACAATGTCAGGGGCTGTGCACCTGTCTTCTCGCACTGGAATACCAACTGTCCTTTCTGTTCGTGTGTCCTCTGCTCTGAGTCTACCACCACTGGCCAGAAAACTAGGCGATGGGGAGAGTAAGACTCTGTCGCCCTCAGTTTCTGCAGTGGGAATGTGGACCTAGAATAGGCCCCCCTAAGGCGGCAAGTGCTGGGAGAGGAAAGCCCTGGCAGGAACCTGGGTGCTGTGGGGCGGGGAGATGGTTTCTGGGCGGGTGAGGGTGAGGAGGCACATGCAAATGAGCCTGAGACTGGAGAGCGTGTGGGAGAGCAGGGCATCCTCCCTGCTCACCCTGCCAACGGTGTCTGCCCAGACAGGTGCCCAGCGCCACCGGGGCCACAGGAAATGCCACCACCGAGGGGCACTGCGAGGACAGAAAGCTGGCGGAACAGAAGCGAGGGCCAGGGAGACTGTGGTCTAAACGGGGCAGCAGCAGGCAGGTCCAAAGGAACCCCAAGACGGAGTAAATAAACCCGCTCCAGGGAGATGGGGGGGGGACCCATTACAGCAAGCTGGCAGGGTGCCCGGAACCCAGAGGCATGGAGATTCGCACATGAGATTCATTCGGAGTGGACAGGCTCCCGCTGCCCTGTGACTGTGGGACCAGGACACAGCGTTCTTGGCGACCAGGTTCACTGCTGTCCTGGAGTCCATGTTGCTTGTCTAGCTGTTGCTGTGGCAGGGGGCGGGTGGGTGAGGGTTGTAAGGAAAGCTCGCTCCCCGCCAGCCCTGCCCCTTGGGAGGGAGCAACCAAGAGAACTTCTTCCCCCAATCACAACCGCGACCAAATGCATGTTGCTATTATTTTGAACAAACTGTTATTAGTTAAGTCAATTAACAATCAGAAAAATAAAAGGTTCCATTTTCCCTTCATCTGTTTATTCCTCTTCAAGTGCTTGTCCTCTCTTTCTGTAAACCTGTATCATTTTCCTTCTCTCAAGAACTTCTTTTAACATTTTTTTGCAAGGCAGGTCTACTGGCAACAAATTCCCTCAGTGTTGTCTAAGAAAGTGTTTATTTTTCCTCCTCTTTTAAAGCATATTTTTGCTTGATACAGAATTCTAGGTTGATGGGTTTTTTTCTCACAACACTTTAAATATCTCAACCCACTCTCTTCTGAAGATGTCAGTGTAATTCTTATCCCTGCTCCTCTGTAGGTAAGATATTTTTATCTCCTGGTCTCTTGCAAGACTTTCTTTGTCTTTAAGTTTCCATAGTCTTTAAGTTTCCAAATATGATACACCTAGATGCTGTTTTTTGTTTTGTTTTATTTTCGGTATATATCCTGCTTGAATTTCCTGGATGTACAGTTTGACATCTGTCATTAATTTTGGAAAATTCACAACCACTATTGCTTCAAATATTTCTTCTGTTCCTTTCTTTCCATGTATGTTCAATGACATGTATGTTACACCTTTTGTAATTTTCCCAGTTCTTTGATACTCTTCTCTGCCTTATTCATTCTTTTTTCTCTTTGCATTTCACTTTTGGTAGTTTCTATTGACATATCTTTAATTTTTCCTTCCTCCTGCCTGATTTGGGTTTATTTTTGTTCTTTTTTCCCCTAGGCTCTTGAAGTGGGAGCTTAAGTTATTGGTTTGAGACTTTTCCTCTTCTAACATATAGATTTAGTGCTATAAACTTCCCTTTCAGTTCTTCTTTAGCTTTGTTACGTGAATTTTGATACATTTGCATTCAGCTCAACACATTTTTCGATCTGCTTAAGGACTTCCGCTCTGGATTATTTAGAAGTATCGTGTTTAATTGCAAACTATATGGAGATTTTTTTCCTGTCATCTTTCTCTTATTGATTTACAGTTTGACTCTATTGTGATTGGAAACAAACTGTCATGACTTCAATTCTTTTAATTTTGTTGGAGTTCTTTTTATGGCTGAGGATATGGTCTATGTTGGTATATGTTCCACAGGCACTTGAAAAGAATGTGTATTCTGCTCTTATGGGCAGAGCCTTCTATAAATATCAGTTCCTGTTGGTTGATGGTGTTGCTCAGTTCTTCTAGACGCTGGCATATTTTCTGTCTAGTTGTTCCAGCGCTTGTTGAGAGAGGCATAAAATCTCTAACTGTAATTGTGGATTTCTCCTTTCAGTTCTATCAATTTTGCTTCACATATTTTGAAACTGTTGTTTGGTTCATACACAGTTAGGAATGCTATGTTTTCTTGGTCAATTGATATTTTATCATTGTTTAACATCCTCCTCTGTCTCTAGTGATTTTCTTTTCTCTGAAGTCTACTTTATCTGATATTAACATAACTGCTCCAGCTCTCTTTTGATTAATTTTTGCACAATATATCTTTTCCCATCTTTTTACTTTCAACCTGCCTATATCATGACATTTGAAGTGAGTTTCTAGGAGATGTCATTTAGTTAGGTCATGTATTCTTTATTCACTTTGTCGATCTTTGTCTTTTAATTGGAATATTTAGAAAATTTACATTTAATGTTATTATTGATGTGCTAGGGCTTAAGTCTATTTTTTAGTTTTGTTCTGTTTGTTCTCTTCATCTTTTGTTTGTTTTCTTTTCCCTGCCCTCCTATGCATTACTTCAACATTTTTTTAGAATTCCAAAATTGAAATTAAAAAAATACCACTTACAATATCAAAATATATGGAAAAAAATGTATGAGACAAAATTGACAAAGAGTGTGCAAGACGGGGTACTGAAAACCACAAAAAGGTGTTGACAGAAATAAATAGAATAATATATCGTGTTCACGCATTGGAATATTCAAAATTGTTAGTATATTAATTCTTCCCAAATCATGTACAGATTCAACGCACTCACAACCAAAACTTACTGCATTATTTGTAGAAATGGACAAACTGATTTCAAAGTTTATGTCAAAATGCAATTGACCTATAATAACCAAAATTATTTTGAAAAATGATTTTCAAAGCGAAAGGACTTCATTGCCTGATTTCCAGATTTATTATAAAGCTTCGGAAATCAAAATGGTGTGGTACTTACCTAAAGACAGGTGATACATTAGGGGAACAGAATAAGTCCAAAAATAGACCCACAAATACAGAGCCATTTGATCTCTCCCAAGTGATACTAAAAAACAGTTGGTTATCTTCATGGGGTGGGTGGGGGAGGCCTTGCCCTTACTCTGTCTGGAACGCAGTCATGGTATGTGGTGTCCTGTACCAGCAGACGAGGGCAACACAGTGGAGACAGCAGAAAAAAATATAGAGAAACATCCTGGGTTCCTGACAGCATGGACTGTTAGAGAGAAATAAAAGGTTCCTGACAGCATGGACTGCTTTGAGAGAAATAATAATTTCTATTTAAAATCCTTTTTTGGGGGGCTGGCCCGGTGGCTCAGGCGGTTAGAGCTCCATGCTCCGAACTCCGAAGGCTGCCAGTTCGATTCCCACATGGGCCAGTGAGCTCTCAACCACAAGGTTGCCAGTTCAACTCCTCGAGTCTCACAAGGGATGGTGGGCTCCGCCCCCTGCAACTAAGATTGAACACGGCACCTTGAGCTGAGCTGCCGCTGAGCTCCCGGATGGCTCAGTTGGTTGGAGTGCGTCCTCTCAACCACAAGGTTGCCGGTTCAACTCCTGCAAGGGATGGTGGGCTGTGCCCCCTGCAACTAGAAACAGCAACTGGACCTGGAGCTGAGCTGCGCCCTCCACAACTAAGACTGAAAGAACAACAACTTGAAGCTGAACGGCACCCTCCTCAACTAAGACTGAAAGGACAACAACTTGACTTGGAAAAAAAAAGTCCTGGAAGTACACACTGTTCCCCAATAAAGTCCTATTCCCCTTCCCCAATAAAATCTTTTTTTAAAAAATCCTTTTTTTTTTTGAGGGGGAAATCTCACTAGAATGGCCAAAGCAATGTACTGTATATCTGATGCATAAATTATGTTCTCAAAGTGAGACATTGAAAAGGGAACTAAACTGCCCGGATGGGCTTCAACAGGGTAACCAACTTAAACAAGTCAGCTCCCTTTTTGGAGTATGAGTCTCAGCTCTCACACTTGAAAATGCAGCCCTTGTCTAGGTGAATGGCCAGTGATTAAGATGAGAACAGGCCATGCCAAACACAACAATGGAAAAGAAAAAGAGGAGGCAAAATCAAGTCCCACCAGCGTCGAACAAATCCTTGGAAAACACCGAAAACCAAAACACAAGCCATGCATGTTAT
Source organism: Rhinolophus hipposideros (assembly GCF_964194185.1). NCBI lineage: Eukaryota > Metazoa > Chordata > Mammalia > Chiroptera > Rhinolophidae > Rhinolophus > Rhinolophus hipposideros. Next base: position 3,381,069 of record NC_138067.1, on the reverse strand, counting down.
GAGGGCAAGACCATGCCCCTGCCCATTTTCTGCCTTGGTATTATCCTCTTAGACACTTGTGTTTTTTAATAAATCTTCCAGCTTCAGTGCCAAAATTCCATATGCCTCCTCACGCTGAGAAGTCATAATGCCATGTTTATGACACCAGGCTCTGTTTCCATGGGGATGACTGTGTCAGTGTAATTCCAGCATTATGACTTCTGGGTATGTTTGAGAAGATGGGTGAAGGCAATGAAAACTCTTCAAATATACACATTTGTTGTTATTCGGTATCTCGTAGCTACAGGAATGATGACACTGAAAATAGAGAGTAGAAATCAGACAGAGACCCACTAAAGGCGAAAACCATTTTTCTGACTGCTGAAAGGATACTTAACCCCTCAGCCCCGCTTCCGTGAAATTTTCTGTCTGCTTAAGTTTTTAATATGTCATAATTTGCATGAGGCATCTGTAAGGCTTTTATGCACTCTATTTCGTTGCCTAGATCTTTCATCTGGGTAGGGATTGCATTCAGCTCATCCTGAATAATGGCTTCTATTATTTAAATCCAGTATTCAAATTCAATTTTGCTAAGAAGCTATCACTCCTACTCCATCTGTAAATATGGAAACTTAAATATAGAGGTTTCTTCCGAAATTTTCCATAGGGAAAAAAAATGTTATCCATTTAAATGCATGCTTTGAGCACTGCAAATTCTTTGAGCACACAACTTGAAACAACCTATTTCTTTCTAATACCAAAACTGAGATTTTAAAAAAATTTGCTGTTTATAAAAGTAATTCATGTTTATTATAAAAAGAAATCAAACACCGAAGAATCTACAGTAGTAAGCATTGTCTACTCAAAATTGCTATGCCCCACAGAGAAACTGTTTTATCTCCGTATTTTTTCCTAGGTTTCTTTTAAATATAAGGAAACATCAATGTTTACACAAATTGAATCATATGATAGGTACTGTGGCAGATTGCATTTTCCAAAGATGGCCACAATGATACCACCATCCTGCATGATCTTCTGAAGGTATCCTTGCCACTATCAGATCAAGAAATGTTAGTTCTCCACCCCCAGATATCTGAGCAGGCCTTTCGATGGCTTCAATCAGAATACAGCTGCCGTAATGTTATGCTAGTTCTGTGCACAGCCCTTCACTGGCCTGGCAACTTCCCCTTCCTACTTCTTGGAAGCTAGCCACTATGTAAGAAGCGGAACTATCCTGAGACCACCATGCTGTGAGGAAGCCCAAGGAGGCCTGGAAGATGAAGTTCTGTGTTAAGAAGCAAAGAAACCAAAGTTCAACAAGGCACCAGACATGTAAAAGAAGAAGACATCTCGGAAGTGGTTCCACCAGTTTCCATTCATTAAAGAGAACTACATACTTAATACTCCTGGGGATTTAAAGGAAATAATATTCTCGTGTTCCTGGTGAAAATATGCAATGTTATAGCCTTCAGCAGATGTAATCTAGCAGAACTTATTAAAAATGAAGGCACATACATCGTTTCACCTTACCAGGCTTCTCCTAAGAAAGCCAAAAGAAATAAAAAGCAGGCTTCTGAATGGATGGACACAGACACTAAGGTGAGGTAATGGCAGTGACCCAGCTGAATACACGTGAGTGGGTTCAAACCAAGCCATCCAGCTGAGCCTTTTTTTTTTTTTATTTACTCACTAGATTACGAATTTATTTTAAAAGGATGTAACTCAGGAACAAGCAGATGGAAGAGATACATAGGGCAAGGTATGGAAAAAGGGAATACAGCTTTCATGCCCTCTCCAGGTGTGCCACTCTCCAAGCACCTCCATGTATTCACCAACCTAGAAGCTCTCTGTACCCTGACCTTTAGAGATTTTATGGAGGCTTCATTACACACTAGTCATGATTGATTAAACCATTGGCCATTGGTAACTGACTCAACTTCCAGCCCCTATTTCCTTCCTTCAGATGGGGGAGAAAGGGAATGAAACTGCAATTTTCAGCCCTCAATCACATGGATGGGTCTCCTAGCAACCAGCCCCCATTCTTAAGTGGGTTCCAAAAGTCACCTCATTAACATAACAAAAAACACATTTATGGCTCTCAATACTTAGGAAATTCTCTGGGTTTTGGAGCTTTATGCTAGAAATGAGGACAATGACGAAATATACACAGCATGCCAAAAAAAAGTATACATATTTTAAGAAAGGAAAACTATTAAAATTGTATTACTCGATATATACCAATAACAAATGATGAATACAAGTCACGTTTGACTTCTGCAATTACTAGAAGTCAGCTGAGCCTTTCTTAATTCCTGATCTACAAAATCAGAAACAGAGTCAAATAGTGGGGTTCTTTCATGATTACCAAGATATTTTTAATGAAATGGGAAAATACAGATTTTCAACATTCAAAATGGTGGCGTGAGGTGAGCCTCTGTAAAGCTCCCCTAGAATTTACAACTAATCGAACAACAATAACTCCACAAAGGACTCCCTGCATAGCAGACAGGCAAGACGAAGAGGCTCACTACTGAATTCACCTAAAAGTGGGCGAATCACGTGAGCGGGGAGGAAGGAAGGGAGAAGTGCGGAGACAGAGCAGTGGGGGCGCAGGACGCAGACCTAGCTCAGTGCTCCGAGCTCGCTGCGCCCGGAACTACCACAGCTATGGGAGAGGGAAGAACTCGGACTGCTAGGGCTCCGCTGATGGCCTACATGGCTGAGGGGGCAGCATATAACACGGCTGAACCCAACACTCATGGCAGAGATCTCGGAGAAAAGACTGAGGGAAGAAGGCTGAAAACGGTGGTTTAAGCCCTCACTGCCGAGCAGAGAACGGAAGACTTAGGCACTGAGACTAGCCATCCCCTCCCTACCCTCCCAGAGCTCAACCCTCCCCCACCTGCCCGGTGCTAGAAGTGGAAGAGTAGCAGTGTCAGATCAAAAGAACAGAATATTTGCTGTTCTGAGAACTGTGGACCGCAGACACAGATGAGCAGCCCAACTAGTTCCGGCAAAGGTGAGGGAGCTGTGGAAGCGGGACTGGCTGTGCTGGTGGTCGCTGCCATTGCTCTGGGCCACCTCTCACTACTCACCCTGCCCCTGGCCCCACCTATCTGGGCGGATCCCTGATGGAGTAATGAGAACTGCTGAAACATATGGGCTCTGAATCTGGTGCAGGAAGAGCTTTGGAACTTCAAAAGCTCTCCACATCCCCATACGGACACTGCACCCTGTGACCCAGGTGAACTATTAACAGAAGAGAAGCCCATCTCCCAGGGAATGCCCCCATTGTGTGAGAAGCTGGAATAGTGCAGAGAAAACATAGCACTACCGTGTAAGAGAGAAAAAAAAGGCTGCACTCAGAAATAAAATAAAACATTCTACCAAAAAGTACTGGAAAACAAAAGAAAGACCTCTTCCTATCAACCTGTTGCAGAAGCACTCCTGTAGATATCTAGGAAGAGAAATAATAAATCAGTAATTGCCATGAATAACCAAAGTAACAAGACAGCTCAGAAAGAAAGTGAAAAGTCTCCAGAAAAGGAACTTAAAGATATGGCAATATGTGACTTAAATGACAGAGAATTCAAGATCGTAGTTCTGAAAAAACTCAACGAGATGCAAGAAAACACAGAAAGGTAGTTTAATGAACTCAGAAACACAATCAAAGAACAACATGAGCATTTTACGAAAGAGATTGAAATTTAAAAAAAGAACCGAATAGAATTTCTGGAGATTAAGAACTCAATAGAAGAAATTAAGAATGAAATAACCAGCTTAGGTAGTAGAATTGACCAGATGGAGGAAAGAATCAGTGACATCGAAGATAGAAACCTGGAAATTACACAGATGGAAGAAGGAGACTTGAGACTTAAAAGAAATGAAAGAACTCTACAAGAACTTTCTGACTCCATCAGAAAGTGCAATGTAAGAATAATGGGCATACCAGAAGGAGAAGAAAGAGAGAAGGGAAGAGAGAATATATTCAAACAAATTGTTGAGGAGAACTTCCCACACTTGTGGACAGAACTGGATCCTCGAATCCAAGAAGCAAATAGAACACCTAATTACCTCAATCCCAACAGGCCTTCTCCAAGGCACATTGTATTGAAGCTGTCTAAAATCAATGACAAAGAAAGAATCCTCAAGGCAGCCAGGGAAAAGAAGACGGTAACCTACAAAGGAAAGCCCATTAGATTATCATCAGATTTTTCAGCAGAAACTCTACAAGCCAGGAGGGAGTAGAACCAAACATTTAAACTATTGAAAGAGAGAAATTATGAGCCAATAATAATAATAATAATATATACAGCAAAGATATCCTTTAGATATGAAGGAGGAATAAAGACCTTTCCAGACATACAGAAGCTGAGGGAATTTTCTAATACACGACCTGCACTACAAGAAATACTAAAGGAGGCTATTCGACCACCATCAACCGGGACAATTTGTGGCAACCAAACATAAAAAGGGGGAGAGTAAAGGCCTGAACCGGAATATGGGAATGGAGAAATAAGCGTGCTGAAGAAACTGGAATACTCTAAATATCAAACTTTCTTTTACATAAACTTAAGAAAACATCATAAAATACCACCACACAGAAATAATAGACAACAACAAAAAGGCAAAGAAACAATGGAGACACAGCTTACCAGAAAACTAAAGATAGAATGACAAATTTTTGACAAAGAAGCTAAAAACATACAGTGGAGGAAAGACAGCCTCTTGAATAAATGGTGCTGGGAGAATTGGATAGCCATGTGCAAAAGAATGAAACTGAACTGCCATCTGTCACCACGTACCAAAATTAATTCAAAATGGATCAAAGACTTAAGCATAAGACCTGACACAATAAACTGCATAGAAGAAAACATAGGTACTAAACTTATGGACCTTGGATTCAAAGAGCATTTTATGAATTTGACTCCAAAGGCAATGGAAGTAAAAGCTAAAATAAACGAATGGGACTATATGAAACTTAAAAGCTTGCACAGCAAAAGAAACCATCAACAAAATAAAGAGGTAACCAACTGAATGGGAGAAGATTTTTGCAAACAGTGCCTCTGATAAGGGGCTAATATCCAAACTATACAAGGAACTCATGAAACTCAACAACAACAAAAACAAACAACCCAATTGAAAAATGGGCAGAGGACCTGAAGAGACATTTCTCCAAAGAGGACATACAAATGGCAAATAGACATATGAAAAAATACTCAACATCGCTAATCATCAGAGAAATGCAAATAAAAACCACAATGAGATATCACCTCACCCCAGTCAGAATGGCTATCATCAACAAGACAAATAGTAACAAGTGTTGGAGAGGCTGTGGAGAAAAAAAACCCTCATACACTGTTGGTGGGAATGCAGACTGGTGCAGCCGCTATGGAAGGCAGTGTGGAGGTTCCTCAAAAAATTACGAATAGAATTACCATATGACCCAGCAATCCCTCTCCTGGGTATCTACCCAAAAAATCTGAAAGCATTCCTCTATAGAGACACGTGTACTCCAATGTTCATTGCAGCTTTGTTTACAGTGGCCAAGACATGGAAACAATCAAAATGTCCTTCGATAGATGAATGGATAAAGAAGTTGTGGTATGTATACACCATGGAATAGTATTCAGCGGTAAGACAAGATGATATAGGAACACTTGTGACAATATGGATGGATCTTGAGAATATAATGCTAAGCGTAATAAGTCAGACAGAAAAAGCAGAGAACCCTATGATTTCACTGATATGTGGTATATAAACCAAAAATAACAAAAGAACAAGATAAACAAATGAAAAACAAAAACTCATAGACACATACAATAGTTTAGTGGTTACCAGAGGGTAAGGGGGTTGGGGGGTGGGAGATGAGGGTAAGGGGGATTAAATATATGGTGATAGAAGGAGAACTGACTCTGGGTGGTGAACACACAATGGGATTTATAGATGATGTAATACAAAATTGCACACCTGAAATTATGTAATTTCACTAACAATTGTCACCCCAATAAATTTTAAAAAAAGAAAAAAAAATGGGAAAATACTAATTATGGAATATTAAGTGAAAAAACTTAAATACAACACGTTGGCTATGCCTTTGCTTGTCCCTCTTAGCTCACTGCAACAGCCACGTAAATGGGCTCCATCAGCCAGGTAGACCCCTGCAATCTATTCTCTATGCTACAGCAAGAGAGGTCGTTCTAAATTAAAATACTTGTTTCTAACTCCGAAATTCTGGAGTTGTCTGTAACATAGCAACAGATAACCAACACATATTTTGAATATGTTTTAATTTAAAACACATTAAATCTACCTCATCTCTTTTAGGCGTGCTCATATTCATTTATTATACGTTACTTAACTCATCCCTAAGAGATGTACTTCCCTTTATTATCATAAATAATGCTGCAGTGAATATTTCTTTACACATGCACCTGTTTGATTGTTTCCAATGGTGAATTCTTGCAAATCATAGTACTGAGCTAAAAGATAATTCAAAAATTCCACTTTGATATCTTCAGCCTATTTATAATTCTGAAATGTACAAGTGTATTCTCACAAAGGAGTATATGAGAATTTCTCTTTTTTCCCATACTTTCATCATCACTGGGCTTTATCAACCTTTATAATCTTAGCCAATCTGCTAAAATATACATATTTCATTTTTACTGGTCATTTCTCATATTTTGTAACTTGCTTGTTCAAAAGGTGTAAACCATTTTAAAGTTTGGTGTCTTTACAGAAACAATTTCATAAATGTACATCTAATAGACATTACTCCAATCACGGATGTTTCCACCCCTTCTCTCCTTCCAGAGGAGCATGGGCGGCACAGAGTTCCTAACTCAGGGGACTTAGCTATGTGCCTTGGTTTAGGGGGTGGGGCAGGAACATTACCTGCGCCAAGTCCAGGAGAAAACCTGTGACTGCTGGTGCACAATGCTCCACGCCCCGCCTTCCTCTGCTGCAGCAATCATGAGAACACAGGTTTAAGATCTAAACAGCCTGGATGTCTAAGCCAAGCTGTTGAGAGAACTGCTCTGGAGGGTCTCCCAGACACTCGAGCAACAGATAAAATGGTTTCTTTTACACCAGTGCTCTGAGATATTGGGTTGTTTACTATGGAAGAATAACCTGACTTACGCTGACTAACACAATACACATCTGATTATACACATGCTTGCCAAACGCAGCCTTTGTTGTTTGGTTTGTTTGCTTGTTGCCTGGCTCTACTCCAACCTACACACATGTCAACACACACCCAACATGGGTTACCTGCTAGAAGGATTTAAAAATCTGGGATGTGTCCTTCCGTATTTTTCCTTCATGCTATACTACTATACAAATACATACACACACACATACATAAAAATGTATGTAAAGTGAGGTTTTAGTCTTTGTTTTACAAAAACAGTGAACTACTACACACCCTTTTCTGCATCTTGCATTTCTTACTCAACAATAACTGGTCGAACAAGGTCACCTACTATAGCCTTAGTTCCCTCACCTTACTGACTGCTCAGAAGAATGCAGCAGGCATGCAGAATTTATTCAACCAGTTCTGTGTCATTAGAAACAATGCTGCAATAAACACTTCAGTGCCTGTACCCATTCATACTTCTGCTTTTATTTCTATTGGCTTTCTTGGGGGATACCTGGTAAGCGAAACGATACATGGGTTTTTATTTTTAATAAATGCTGCTAGACTACTTCTGCCAAAGGCTATATATAACACTGCACATTTCCACCAGGAACATGAGAATATTATTGTAAGTCCCCAGGAGTATTAAGTACGTGGCTCTCTCTAATGAATGGAAACTGGTGGCATCTCACGGCTCTTTACATTTGCATTCTCCTGGCTAACCGGTGGATTTCAGCATCTTTTCATGTAGCTGTGACTGTTTACATTTGCTCTTCTGTGACTTTTCTTTAGTCAATTACTCGTATGTAAGTATTGTATTTTTCATGTAGTTTGAGAAGTACTTTGAATAATATGGACAACTTATCCCTTGTCTGTCATTTGTAACATACTATTTTTCTCTTGATCTGTTTGTCCATTGATTTTGTCTGCCTCTTAGGCACCCTAAGGTTATTATCATTTCTTTTATAACACTGACATTTCTGGTCTTAGTTAAGAAGTTCTTCCTGACACAGAAGTTGCAAGATTTCTGGCAAGAGTATTGTTTTGTTTTTCTTTTTACATTTGAGCATTTAAGTCATGAGGACCTATTTTTCCCTTTGATTTTTAAAAGTTAAGGTATTATTTATATAAAATAATACACTTATTTTAAGGGTACAATTTGATGAACTGTGATAATTATATATGAAAAAGTATTCACAACCAAGAGGTAGAACAGTTCCATCACCATAAAATGTTTGCTTGTGCCCCCTCTTACCCTCCACCCCAGACCCAGGTAACCGCTGATCTCCTTTCTATTATTAGGTCGGTGCAAAAGTAATTGCAGTTCTTAAGGTTAAAAATAATTGCAAAAACCGCAATTTCTTTTGCACCAACCTAATAGTATAATTTTGCCTTTTCCTGAATTTTGTATAAATTGAATCATCCAATATAGACTTTTGCACTTGACTTCTTTCACTAAGCATGGTGTTTCCGATACTTATCCATGATGTTGTGTGCATTAACCTTTTATTACTTCTTATTGCAAGGTAGAATTCCACAATATAGATAAACCACAACTTCTTTATCCATTCACCAGTTTTTGTCATGTAGATTGTCCTGTGTGCTGATGTAGAAACATTTGCATACATGGCTTTGTGGATATAAGTTTTTCCTTTGCTTGGGTAAGTATCTAGGAGTGGAAATCTGGGTCAGACGGTAAGGGTATGTCATACAGTTAGAGATACTACCAGACTGTTTTCCAAAGTGACTGTACCATTTTGCATTTCAACCAGCAATGAATGAGACTTAAAATTATTCTATATCCTCACCAACACTTGTTATTGTCAGTACTTTTCAATTCAGCCATTCTAGTAGGCATAGCATTGTGGTTTTTAATCGGCATTTCTCTGATGACTAATGATGTTAGAATCTTTTCATGTTTATTGCTTATTCATATATCATTTGTAAAGCATCTGTTCACAAATGTGGTCGTTGTTTTAGAAAGACTTTCATTTTTTTTGTTTTGTCTTTCTTTTTCTATTATTTTTTTCAATTGCAGGTGATAGTATTTATATTAGTTTCAGATGTACAGCACAGTGGTTAGACATCTATATAACTTACAAAGTGAAAGACCTTCATTTTTATTGGGATGTTTGACTTCTTATTCTTGAGTTATAAAAGTTCTTTATACATTCCAGATGCAAATCCTTTGTCTGATGTATGTTTTGCAAAATAACGTCTCCCAGTTTACGATTTGTATTTTTATTTTCTTAATTATGTCTCTTAAAACCCCAAAATTTTTCATCTGAAGTCCATTTTATCCATTTTTTTCATTTTACATTTTATGTTTTTTGAATTCTTTTTAAGAAATCTTAATACAACCAAAGGTGACAAAGATTTTCTCCTATGTTTCCTTTCAAAGTTTTACAGTTTCAGTTCTTACACTTAGGTCTGTGATCCACTTGGAATTAATTTTTTTGTATAGTGTTAGGTAAGGGCATACACTCATTTTTTTTTTTTGCATGTGAATATACAAGTATTCCAGCACCATTTGTTGAAAAGACCATCCTTTCTTTATTGACCATGTAAGTTGGGGTCTATTTCTAGACGTTATTCCATTCCATTGCTCTATATGAATATTCTTTTGCCATTCTTGATTGCTATAGATTTATAGTAAGTTTTAAGATCATGCAGTGTAAGTCTTCCAAATTATTCTTTTTCAAAATTGTTTTAGCTATTCTAAGTTCACTACCTTTCTATATCAACTTAAAACCACTTGTTAATTTCTTCAGCAATCCTGTTGCTTTTCACCTTCTCAGACCATGGAGCACCCTGGATTCAGAGCCCAGAGCTGGGAGGATATGGCTACTGATGGGGCCCAGAGTAGATGGAGTAACCCAGGGAACAGATATGCCTTTCTGCCTGAAACAACTGACAAATTGGGCAAAATGTATCAGAGAAAGTTTCTCAAGGAACTAGACACTAAGTAAATAAGACTGCTCCTGAAAGAGAACAACTGAGGCAAGCCCCACAACTGCCATAGCTTTGGCCTAGAGAACTTCCAGACAGCAGCACAGGTGGGGCAAGCCAGGTGAAGCACCGCAGTCTCCCTAAGTGGAAGAGGGGGAGTTGGGGTCCAGGGACATGAAGGCAGCTAGATTCAGCAAGGCAAAGTGCTGAAAAGGAGAGAGTTGCAAGGAAGGAGGACTGCAGGGATTTCACTGAATAGCTTTTCTGTACCTATTGCTAGAATATGGCTTTTTCCTTTATAGTATGATTATAATGGATTACATGGATAGATTAAACATTGACCTTGCATTCCTGGAATAAATTAGAGTTGTTACTGTTTTGAAATAAAAATTCTTAAAAAATTAGCAAAGCCAGTCCAGTAATGCTTCTATATTCATAAGCAACATTGGTCGATAGTGTATTTTATACAGTAATTATCATGGTTAGATGTTAAAATTATGCTAGCTTCATAAAGTGAATGTGGGAAGTTTGCATTTTCCATGGCCGGAAGTATCTAAATAACATCGGCATAATCTATTCTCTAAAGGTTAAGCTCATCTTGACCACTGGTGCCCTTACCAACGACAGAACTTGAATAAACTTCTAATTTGTCTTATGGTTGTTAGTTTACTCAAGTTTTCCAATTCCTGAGTAAGTTTTAGTGATTTCTATTTTGCTAGGAATCATCTATTTCGTTTAGGTGTTAAACTTGCATGTCAGTGTTGCATGCAGAATTCTTCTGTATTTTATAAATGGTGATAGCCCTTTGCTCATTTCAAATCTTTCTACTTTTGTTCTTTCTCTCATCTTGATCAGGCTTGCAGATGTTTCTACTTATTGGGTTTTTTCCAAAGGAACCAATTTCAGGGTTTACTTATCTTTTCTCTTTTTCTGTTTCACTATCTCAACTTTTATCTCTCTATTAATTGCCTCTTCTTAGTTACTCAATTTGGTTATTTTTTTTCTTAACTATATATGATGAGAATTTTGTTCCTTTAGTAATTCTGTCTTCTTTAAAAATTAAGACATTTTAAAGTTCTAGATTTTGGAGCGTTCAGCTGTGCTGGGTCTTTTTAATTGTTTGTGGTGTCTTTTAAATTTCTTCTCTAATTCAAGGTTTACTGAAAATGTGTCTTAATTTCCAAGTAATTAAGATTTTTTTTAAAAAACATCACCCTTTGATTATTTACATCCAATTTTATTGGATTATAATCAGAGGATATAGTCAAAATTTTTTAAGGTTTTATTCATGGCCAAGTCTATTTTGTAAACATGTACATGGACATAGAAAAACCGCTTTGTGTTTGAAAGATATGAAGATACAGCTATCTAATCAAGTTTGAGAATCATCAAAGTCCATTCTATTTCTTTTAAAAGCAAAAAATCCTTTCTCAAAGGAGAATGAAGCCAACTGAAAGCACGCCCAGTGGCCAAAGCTGGAACCGTTTGGGCAAAAGAATAAATAGATGGACCTGTAACCTAAAAATATAAATTTCTATGAGTCCGTACTGCTATAAATAAAAGATTGAATAAGTAAACAGACAAATGCCCCATGCAGAATTCCAAGTCATTTCTGTAACCGGTCTCCCTTCAAGGACATGGAGCGTGACCCCCACTTCTTCAGTGCGGACTGTGTATAATGACTTCTGTCCACATAATACATATGGAAAGAAGATGGGAGAAGTACAGTGGAGAAACATGACAAACGCTACTCCATCCAGGTGACCAACATTAACATCTACATGGCAAGTCACTCTGACAATATGTCCCTTTGATATGATGCCATGGGAATGGCACTTGACCCCTGTGGTACTTCTCCCAAAAACCCGGAACTCCTGTCTAATCGTGAAGGAAAAAATCAAGCAAATCCCATTCAGGGACACTCTACAAAATATCTGACTAGTTCTCAAAACTATCAAGGTTGAGATAGCAATAAAAAAATAGTAGAATAAGAACCCACCCAAATTCTCCCTCCACAAAAGCAATGAGAAAATGCAAAAATCAACTTTCTTGAAACTCTGAAAGTTACCTTAGCACTTGTAGCAACTTTGAGAGCATTCAGCCAATAACAATACAACACACTGGCAAGAACAGCAAGCTGTGTGGCATTTTAACTGTTTCCCGCTCCTCAGCACTCTGGAGTCTGGAAAATAGCAGACTGCATTCCCAATACAAGAGGGAGCAACATGGGGCTGAAGTTCTCTCTCAAAGCATCACCGCCACAATGGAGCCAGTATCGGAGCAATCTGTAGGTCCCTGGAGGACCTCATTCCAGAAGCTTGTCTTTGTCCTCTTATTAGCCCAGTGCTAAAGCCTCACCTTAGAAAGCGTCTGTCAAACGTTTTCAAATCTTGGCCGCCTGGGACCATGACTAGCGTTGGGCCAACAACACGCGAACCAAAAAGCTTGAAAGGAGAAGCTGAGGAACGAGCCATACACGGGGCTGTTCACACACTCAGGAGACGCGTGAGACTTGACAAAAGTCCCAAATTTCCATCTCTGACTGACTGAGGCTCTGTGTCAGCAGCACGTGAAGACCGAGGCCAAGTTGTAAAACACCCAGCTGACTGTGAAGACACCCCCCGACATGTACCCAGAGCCTCCTGGCAAATGCCCAGAGCTTTCTGGTTCTAGGCATCTAAAGCCATTTCTGTCCAGTCATTAGCTGGTCAGGAGGCTAAACACGCAGAGGTGTCAGCGTGCACACGTGACAAAGATACAGACTTGAGAGTATTATTGCAGAAAGTCACTAAACAAACAATAGAAACGACAAGGAGCACCAACAGCAAACCCTGGAAAATGGGGAGAGCCTGATTTTCAGAGTTATCATACACATTACTTGTAATGCCTAGTTTTCAACAACAATAAAAAATGTGAGCAAAAGAAGATACGCTCCATACAAAGGAATCCAATGGAAATGGTCCTGGAGGAAGTCTAGCCCTTGGTCTTACTAGACTGAGACTTTAAGTCAGCTATTTTAAATATGTTCAAAGAGCCAAAGAAAACAATGTCTAAGGAAAAAAGGGAATTAGGAGAACAATGTGTCACCAAATACAGAATACCAGTAAAAAGAAATTATAAAAAAGGAACCAAATAGAAAACCTGGAGTTAAAAGCATAATAACTGAGATGAAAGCTTCACTAAATGGGCTCATTATAGGGTGGAATGTACATGTAAGCAGGCAGAAGAAAGAATCAGTAAAATTGAACGTAGATTGAGATTATTCAGTCTGAGGAATAGAAAGAGAAGAAGAATGAAGACAAATGAACAGTTTCAAAGACCTTCTAAGATCGTTGGTGACACCATTGAGCACACCAACACAAGAATAACGTGAGTCCCATTAAGAGAGAATAGTGAGAGAAGGAATATTTGAAGAAATACTAGATGAAAAGTCACAAATTTTGATGAAAAAAAATGAATCTACACAATTCTATTTACAATAGCATAAAAAAGAATAAAATGCTTAGGAATAATTTTTTTTTAAATGTAAGACTTGTACACTTAAAACTATAAAGTGTTGCTGAAAAAAATTAGCAGCAGTATTGATAGTCATCAAAAGTAGAAACCACCCAATGCCCATCAACTGATGAGTGGATAAATAAAGTGTAGTAGTCTACATCGACGATGGAACGTTATTTTGCCATAAAAAGGAATAAAGTGCTGATGCATGCTATAAACATGAATGAACCTTGAAAATACTATGCTAAGGGAAAAAAGCTAGTCACCAAAAGCCACATATTATATTATTCCACCTATATGAAATGTCCAGGTTAGACAAATCTAGAGACAGAAAGTAGATTAGTGATTGCCTAGGGCTGAGGGGTGGGGGCTTTGGGCGATAAGTAAAGGAAACAGGGCTTCTTTTTAGGGGAACGTAAGTGTTTTAAAATTGTGGTGATGGTTGCACAACTCTGTGGATATACTAAAAAATAATGAATAAATACACTTCAAAAGGGTGAATGGTATGGTCATGTGAATTATATCTCAGTAAAGTTGTTAACTACCCCACCCCCACCCCAATAATAAACAACTGTCAAAGTCCTCAAAAACAAGAAAAGTCTGAGAAACTGTCACACCTAACAGAAGTCTGAGGACACATGATGACTAAATATAATGTGGAATCCTGGAATTACAACAACAGAAAGATATTAGATAAAAAACTAAAAAGAAAACATGAATAAGGTATGGATTTAGTTAATAGTAACATTTCAATATTGGTTAATTATGAAAAATGTACCACATTGTAAGATGTTAATAACAGGAGAAACTGCATATGGGGTATATGTGAACTTTCTTTACTATCTTCACAATTTTTCTTCCATCTAAGAGGATACTAAAATTATAGCACATCTTAAACCCCATCTTTACAATTCTGAGAGAGGTGAGCTACCTACTTTAATTAAATTTTTATCGATTCTCCCTTACTTTGTGTATTTAGTTGCTACTGGTTTTGGTGCACACATATTTGGTTTATCGTTACGTAATACTTTTTTATCCTGTTCAGTGTTTCCACCTTTAAATCTCACTTTTACAGGACCATTTTAGTGGGCCTATGGTGGATATATTTCTACATGACCACATAATGGTAATGTAAAGTGGGATCTTTGATACACTCTTTTCTAACCTTCACTCTCCCTTCATAGTCACCACCCTTTAAAACCTCTGGAACTTTTTTGTTTCACCTGCATCCCCACTTCCCAGCTCACAAATTTTCTGAGTATTTAACTACCTCCCCCCACCACATACAACTATATCCTTTCTGTTTGAAGAATTTTTGCCTTTGCCCTCCCTATATCTCCATATCCATTTACAGATATCCTGTAGTTCACCGCATTTTTCTGGTTTCCCCCTGAAAGGCTTGCGGCGAGATAATGAAGCTAAGAGAGTCAGGCGTGTTGAGAAAGGTGAGTGCTTTATTCTGCGCTCCCGGGCGAGGTTCAGCGGTCCGCAGACGGGGCAAGTGAAGTCGCGCCCAGGGCGGAGGGAGGGAGACATATATGCGATTTTTGGGGAGGGGTTGGCTGAATGAGGTGGCAGATGAGCAGGCCCCCCCAGCGCAGATCAGGCGTGAGTGGCTGTGTCCAGAGTTGTTTATCGCACCGAGGTCTGCTGATTTTTTGGGAAAACGCCAGGGGCCCCAATTTCCGTCCTGTGAGGAGGGGTCTGACTTGGCAGAGGGGTCTGACTTGGCTCCCGGCCGCTTTGACCATGTCCCTGGCTGACCTAACACCCCCAACTTAAGTTCTCTATTCTTTTTTTGTGATTAGTCATTTCCTTAGTATTTTGTTTAGATGAAGCATGTGGGTGATATACTCCCACTTCTTGAGAAAAAGAGAAAAAATTTTCATCAATTTTTAAAGCATTCACTCCTTCAGAAGTCACAGGGATCCTGAGATTTCTGAACAATTTAAGAAGTTATTAAGGATGAGAGATAGTGACTCAAATGTCTCTGACTCCTTGGTTTCTGCAGACAAGTAGGAAGACCTATTTCCTATCTGGAAAAGGTGGAGGTTTTCTCTTTCATGGAAGACTTAGAAATCACCACGTGTAAAGGCAGAAATTGGAGGTTGCTGGAAAACCTGACTGGATGGAAAGTACTTGTGTGCAAATACTTTAATCAGCATAACTGAAGGGGCAGCTTGGCCTGCTGGAGAGGGAGGTGATAAGAAGTATGGAGTCCTTTTTCTGTCTCATTTCAGGGACCTCACCAAGAGAGATTTGTTTTCCCAAGTAGCCTTCCTTGTAGAAAGAAGCCTCAATAAAAACGAATTCTTGTTCTGATACCACTCAGATTTATTTTAATGCATTGTTCCAAGGACCTGATTCCACAGAAAAGGAGGGGAAGGAAAGGGAGAGGGAAGGAAACCAGAGAGAAGTTTCCATGTCTGTCTCCACTGATTCCACCAGGCCTAGGAATACACCTAACCTCAGATTATGTGGGAGAAGGTACCGCTTTTAGTTTTCCAGGGAGAATGGACCATACCTACAGATCGGATAGAGCCAGAAACAGAGAAACTGTAGGACCCCTGACAAGCTTAACTGAAGGTTTTACCCCAAGTAAGTAACTTCAATATTTCCTCTCTACCTACAGATGTGCATTTTCTCGGCCTTTTAAAGAAACGTGCTAGGCAATGGACTGGTCCCCAAGGACTTGTAATTATCAGCACAGTCACATTTTTTTCAGATCTCAAGGAAGAGCCCTCGGGTATACTTTAAATCATAAGGTAGACTCAGCACTTGGCCCTATGTATTATGAAACATCTTGGCCAAAGACGGCCAGGTGAGTCGCAGGACCAGGTGGGAGTATTCACATCTGCTATTAGCACCTCAATTCCTCTGTTCTCCACTCTGTTCCCTTCATCATCTGAATATACAACATCTGCACCACCTTTCTCACTTGCTCTCTGGTGGGAAAGATGTGATTTGATCTCTTATATGTTAGAGGCAGTTCATTGGGATTGTCATTTAAAATACGGAAAACAGGCACACTCCAGGGTGCCACATGTTAAACATTTTATCTCCTCTCTTTAAAACAATCTGAGCCAAAACAACAAACAACCACAAAGTAGTCTGGGGGCTGTTTGAGATCCTTGTTCTTCACAGTGTGGTCTGGAAACCAGCAGCACTGGCATCATTCAAGAAGTTACGAGAATGGCAGAATCTCAGGCCCACACCAGAACTGATGACTCAGAATCAGCATTTTAACAAGGTCTCCAGGTCATTTGTCTGTACATTAAAGACTAAGAAATCCTAGTTTAATTCACTTGTTCATAAACTGAGCCAATATTGAAATGACCCAAGGAGCTTAAAAAAGTATAGATATCCAGTGTCTCACTCCCACAGGGTGTGTTTCAATTAATTAGTCTGGAATGCACCCTAGGCATTTTTAAAAGCTCCCCAGGTGATTTTAACATGCAGCAAATGTCAAGAACTGCTGGTCTACTACAGGCTCCCCCACTTCCTATTGCCTCTCAGGTAACATACCCAACAGTTAACTCAGATCTCATCTACCTGGGCCTGTGGGTTGGCAACTCCTGGTCTGGCATCTCGATTTTCATAGGAGTTGAAGATTGAAGGTTCATGAATATTACCAGAAGATCTTTTGGGGGGCCTGGAACAGTGTTTCAAAAAGAATTATTTTTAACTTTGGTACTAAATTAGAAGATGGGGCTTTCTTAAATGCTGCAAAGTAATTGAGTGTGAACATCTTAGAAAAATAAAGTGTTATAGCCAAAAGTACTCAAATACACAGTACAAATTTTCCAAATATATCAGACCACCCAAGATCTGAATCTTAAATGATCTCAGACATCCAAACATCCCAATCGTTTGAAAATGTAGTCAAATGAGGAGCAAGGGCAACAATAGCAGGGTTGAACTCTGAGGGAATGGACAACTAAAATTAGAGTTTAGGAAAAACATCCCCTTTTGAATTCTGACACCTAATCTTGCACTCTGATCATTGCACCTACATTCCAGCAGCTAAAACAAGCCTTTTTGTTTATATCTATCTGTTTATATAACATTCTCCCTGTGTGATAAACTGCAAACAATACTCAAACTCACAATTCTTTACCTTCCGTGTATCCACGGTTTTTAGCAACGTGACTCCTCACATTGGGTGAGTCTATTAAAGTCTATTACTTCACCCTTTGAATCTGGGCTGGCCTGGTGAGTTCCAGGGCAGTTCTAGAATGGGCTGAAGCAACATTTTACCAGTTCTGAACCTAAGCATCAGGAGACCTTGCACAATGCTTCTCTTTCTTTTAGACCCTTGCTACTGCAGTGTAAACAAGCCGGATTAACTGAACTTGGAAAAGACCCAGGCCTTCCTAGACCAGCTGACAGCCAGCTGACTCCCAATAATTGAGAAAGCTCCGTCAATATCAGCAAACTCACCTACCTGACCGACAGCTGACCAAAGATGCATGAGTAAGTTCAGTCAAGACCAAAGGAATGAGCCAACCAGCCTACAGAATGATGAGTTACATAAATGCTTGATTTGCTTTGGAGTCACTTGTTACACAGCAATAGCCAACCGACGTACTCAGCACAGAGAATTGAAACACTGACATTAAGGTTGTAAAACGAAACAAAACTAGAAAACGGTTAACCATTTATAGAAAAGACTAAGTCTTCTAGAAAAGACTAAGAAAAGAGTGACAAGGCCCTCTTGTCAAATTTGTTCCTGTCATTGGGCCACATTGGGACTGCTGAGTTACTTTGCTAGGTCACGGAGTTGTGCAAAAATGTGGCCAGCTGGCTGGAGGTGGTGCATATTCAGAGAATGTCCCTAGTGATCAGCGTCTGATAATGGTTTCCTATCCAGTTCCTAATTCTACCACCATTATTGCTCCTTTTATATTTCTTAATTTGAAGACAAAATGTAACTGTGAACAATGTATCATGTTGTGATCCAGTTCTACCCAACACCAAGTGTATGGATTCACACTTAGACAATTCTCACGACCTGGTAAGAACTACCACGTGGAGAGGCCCCACATGGCGGCGCTGGAGGAGGAGGCTGCACGCGGCCCCCCCCACGAGCAAACTCAGAAACACACGGATACAATCACACATCACACACTTTGGCAATTACTCCTGCGAGACGCTGAGCACTGAATGAACAAGGTCAGACAACAAGCAAGAGAAAGAGACCAAACAAAGATGCTGGGAAGCCGAGGGAGCCCTCCGGGACTGCGGGAACTCTGCAGCCTGAGGAGCTGGTGAGCGCCGTCTGTTTACGACCCCGCCACCTCCATCTCCAGAGGGCGGTGCGGGCTTGAGTGGGGCTCCGGCCTACCTGCAGGGTCACCACGGCAGCGTGTTCACAGCGACACTGCCTGGAGCCTTGGCCTCCGAACCATGGGAGCAGAACAACAGGGCGTCACTGCACACCGGCCTCACGGCCTGCTCCCCGCCGGAAGTGCTGGCTTGGCCCCAGGCACCGGAAGTGCCTGACCTGCCTCAGGTGCCAGAAGTTGCTGTTCCCGCCTCAGGCGCCGGAAGTGCTGGCTTGGCCCCAGGCACCGGAAGTCCCTGACCTGCCTCAGGTGCCAGAAGTTGCTGTTCCCGCCTCAGGCGCTGGAAGTGCTGGCTTGGCTCCAGGCACCGGAAGTACCTGACCTGCCTCAGGCACCGGAAGTACCTGACCAGCCCCAGGCGCCGGAAGTTGCTGTTCCCGCCTCAGGCGCTGGAAGTGCTGGCTTGGCCCCAGGCACCGGAAGTGCCTGACCTGCCTCAGGTGCTGGAAGTTGCTGTTCCCGCCTCAGGCGCCGGAAGTGCTGGCTTGGCCCCAGGCACCGGAAGTCCCTGACCTGCCTCAGGCACCGGAAGTACCTGACCAGCCCCAGGCGCCGGAAGTTGCTGTTCCTCCCCAGGCGCCGGAAGTCCCTGACCTGCTCCAAGCAAACTTCCCGGCCCACAGAGCCTGCGCAGGGGTCGCTCCTACACCGGACCAGTTCCAGCACAACAGACAAGAGACAGACGCTGCATAGGGACGGCTTCGGAGCTGCAGGAGCTCCCCGGGGACTGGGAATTCTCCGGGTCTGAGGGGCGCCTTTGTTTACCCCCCCCCCCATAGAGTGTGCTGGGCTCTCCCCAGGGGCTCTGGCCTGCCTGCAGGGTCACTGCAATGTGTTCCTAGGTATGTCGCCAGAGTCCTTTCAGCCTGACCAAAGGGAGCAGGCAGGACCAACAGGGCATCACTGCACACACCTGGCTCCTCATCTGGAGCTGCTCCGCCCAGTAGGCCAGTGCCCGGATGACAGGCACCTGCTCTGCTCCTACTGGTTGGCCAAAACCACCCCCACACACAGAGTTGACACCTGTCCTTAAACTATTTCAAAAAGTGAGGAGGAAGAAATGCTTCCAAGCTCATTTTATGAAGCCTGTATTACCCTGATACCAAAACCAGACACAGACATTACAAAAAAGAAAAAAAAAGCAAAGAAAATCACAGACCAATATCCTTGATGAATATGGATGCAAAAATTCTCAATAAAAATATAAGGAAACCAGTTTCAACAATACATTTCAAGGATTATACACTATATATCCATATGTCTCTGATATCAAACTGTACTACAAAGCTACAATAATCAATAAAGCGTGGTATTGCACAAAAACAAACATATATCAATCCGTGGAGTAGAATAGAGAGCCCAGAAATAAATCCTTGCTTACATGGTCCGTCAATCTATGACGAAGCAAAGACAGTCTCTTCATCAAGTGGTATTGGCAAAACTGGACAGACACATGCAAAAAATAAATCATAAAACTGGACCACGTTCTTACACCATATACAAAAATAAACTCAAAATGGATTAAAGACTTAAATGTTAAACCTGAAACTATAAAATTCCCAGAAGAAAGTAAACTCTCTGACATTGTTCTTAGTGATATCTTTTTAGATATATCTCCTTGGGCAAGGGGAACAAAAGAGAAAAAATGAACAAATGGGACTAAATCAAACTAAAATGTTTTTGTACAGTGAAGAAAACCATCAACCAAACAAAAAGACAGCTTACTGAATGGGAGAAGATATTCGCAAATGATACATCTGGTAAGGGGTTAATATCCAAAATTAAAAAGAACTCATATAACATAGTACCAAAACACCAAATAATCCAATTAAAAATGGGCTGGATAGACATTTCTTCCAAGAGGATATAGAGACAGCCAATAAACATATAAAAAGATGCTCACCATCACTAACCATCAGGGAAATGCATATTAAAACCACAATGAGATACCACCTCACACCTGTCAGAATGGCTATCATCAATAAACCAACAAACAACAAGTATTGGCAAGGATGCAGAGAAAAGGGAACCCCCGTGCACTGTTGGTGGGATTGCAAATCAGTGCAGCCACTATGGAAACCAGTATGGAGATTCCTCAAAAAATTAAAAATAGAACTACCTTATGACCCAGCAATTCCACTTTTTGGTAGTTATCTGAAGAAAACAAAAACACTGATTTGCAAAAATGTATGCACCCCTGTGTTCATTGCAGCATTACTATTAAAAGGAAATTGCTTTTTACTTTAGGCCAGCAAGACAGGTACAGGACATGTGTAGGACCTTGGTCCTCGGCATGACGACGCATAGAGGCCATCTCCCATGTACTACTACTGTCAAGGAGCTAACGGGGTGGCTGAGGAGACGAGAGGGACGTACCCGAGGACAACGGCGTGTAGATCGCCGGTGCCAGGCTGGATGCAGCATGGACGGGAGTGGCCCCAGAGTTTCCAGAGGCGGGAGACAGAGTCACTGCAAGCTGGGCAGGGCAGGGAAGGCCAAGGGAGAAATCAAGTAGCCTCGATGGAGAGATCAAGGGCCATGTTTACTTATTTTTTAAACAGCATTACTGAGGTATAATTGACAAACAAAAAATGTATATATTTCAGGCGAACAACTTAATGTTTGATATACACACGTCGTGAACATTGTGAAATGATCACCACAATCAGTCTAATGATCATCCATCAGCTCACATCATTACTGTTTTTTTTCTTTGTTTTCCTTTTGTGGTGAGAACTACAGATCTACTCATACACGGTACAGTATTGTTCACTGTTGTCACCATGCTGCACGTTAGATCTTCAGATCTGATTCATCTCGTGTCCCTGAAACTCTGTACCCCTTAAACAGCAACTCCGTGCTCCCCCACCCCTCAGCCCCTGGGAACCACCAGTCTACTCTGAGCTTCTATGAATCTGACTATTTCAGATTCTTCATTTAAGTGAGATCATGCAGTATTTGTCTTTGTGTGTCTGGCTTATTTCACTCAGCATAATGTCCTCTAGGTTCATCCGTGTTGTAGCAGGTGTCAGAATTTCCTTCGTTTTTAAGGCTGAATAATATGTCAGTGAGGTGTGTGTTTTGTGTGTGTTGTTTTTTCTGTGTGTGTGTGTGTGTATAATCTTTATTCATTCATCTGTTGACAGACTTTTAGGCTATTTCCACATCTTAGCTATTGTGCATAATGCCACGAGGAACATGGGGGTGCAGGTATCTCTTTAAGATACTGATTTCACTTCCACTGGATGTCTGCCCAGAAGTGGGATTCCTGGTTCATATGATACATCGAATTTTAATTTTTTGTGGAATCTCCATATTGTTTTCCATAATGGCTGCACTAATCCACATTCCCACCAACAGTGTACAAGCGTTCCCTTTTCTCCACATCTACACCAACACTTATCTTTTGTCTCTTTAATAATAGGGATCCTGACAGGTGTGAGGTGATAGCTCACTGTGGTTTTGATTTGCATTTCCCTGCTGATTAATGCTGTTGGGCATCTTTTCATTTTCATGTACCTGTTGGCTATTTGTATAAAGGATCCTGTTTATGAAATACTCTTTTAGAAGTATGTCTTGGATATCTGTTTCTTTGTTCACGCACACACACACACACTTCTGTATTCGTCTCATCAAATCATCCCTACTCCTGAGAGTCTCAGGAGAGACAGCTTTTAGCAGGTACTGGTGTCATCGCTTCACATTATCTCGAGCTAGACACCACCCAAGGCAGGTGAGCTCCCAGAGAAAGAAACGCTCCCAAGTGTTCCAATGAGGCAAGAGCAACCAGACGTGAACCAGGAACACACAACAAGAGCATCTTTTGCTAAGTTCCTGTGAATAGCAATTCTTAGAAAGCTTTCTGTGGGGTGCCATCTGGATGCTTAACTCTCACCATGATAAAATAGCACTTGCTTCCTCTCTAGCCCAGCACATATCATATAATTATCTGTACTCCCAAGTTTCCTGAGCCTTTATTTTTTTAAAAAATTAAGGGAAACTTTATCTTTGCACATTTGGTTTTTCAGTACAATTGTAGCACATTTTCCAAAATGCCAAGTAATCTAAAAGTAATTTACATCTGAGCTAGGAATATGTTGGATTTTTAGGATATTTTCCTTCTTACTTCCCAAATTGTACTCTGACTCATCTGGTGGTAAAATGAGTTAAATATTCAACTAGGCGCAAACCGTATGATTAGAGAAGATAGCTGTGAGGGCTGGAAGGAAACCAGACTGATTTAAAATTTACTGAGAGATCATTTAATGCCATGCAATGAGCCCTTCCTGCACTACCAGGAAACTGGTTGTCATTATTCATCAAGACACAACGTACATTGAGCTGGATTAAGGAGTGACCATTCAGAGGCCTCACTAGTTTTTAAGTACAAATGCGACCCCATCGTCTTAACAGCACAGACCAGCCTACAGATGGCAATTTCACTTTGCAGATTATTAAAATCAGCCTGTCCTTCAAGGTTTCTCCAACAGACAACCACTCGGCCTGACTACAATCAGCCTGAAAAGGGCTGCACAGTCATCTCGCTGCCTTAATTACAGTACACGGATCATCTAATTACACTGCATGACTTCTCAAGCCTCTCTTGAAATAAGCCCCTAGAAAACCAAGAGGAAAAATCAAATTGAAGGAGAAAGGCCCGGGATTTCAAAAGACTAACCACAAAGGCCTCACTATGCTCCTCAGTGAATAAGGGTAGCGATGAAACAAGGTTTCCCATCTACTGCATGGTCCTCAACAGGCAGGGCACGCACCTCAGCCGAAGAAAGCAAACGTTAAGCTGTTCACCCAGGCCTCACCGTGACGTCACATCTGGTCTCCCGTTCTTTGTCAAGGCCGAAAGCTGGGTGGTCTCGCCTTGGCTACTAAAATGAAACAGCTCAGTTTACTGACTGTATCATTTGCTAGCAAGACCCTTCTTTACATTTGATGAAGTGACCTGCAGGAGAGACCTTTTGCAGGAGGCGTACATCCAAATGTCTCTTTACATATAAGAACCACATATCCACGTAGAGATTCCTCTAAGAAATGTAAGAAGCACTCTCTGAATCCACAACTCAGAGCACTCGGTGATCACATTTCATCTCATCCTCTCTACGTGGTAAGCGTGGAAATTCAGAGTGCGTCAATAATTTGCTTATGGATAGGCAGGAAAGAAGATGCAGAATAAGAAAATGCTGTTGGATTCCAGCTCTTCCCAGAGAATAATGAGACATGGTTGGGAGTATGGATTCTGGAAACAGACCAACTTGGGCCTAAATGCTAACTTTTACCACTTTATGACCTTGACAACGGTATTGAAGCCCCCTGACTCTTGGTGTCTTGTCACTAAGATGGAGATACTCCCCTCTACCTTATAAAGTTGCAGTGAGGATTAGGTGAAGTAATAATTCATGCAAAGTACTTAGCACAGTTTCTAACACCAATTATTCAGTCAGTGTTGCCTATTATTATTTATGATACTATTTTCCTTGGTTTGATCTCCTTTCAATCCCTTACTGGAATAGCTTGACAGCTTTAGCTAAAGCAACTTCTTCTAAACAGATGGACGTCAGAAACAACAGGAGATCGTTTGCCATGATGGTGCTGGAGCAGTAATTAAATTGGGATCACCGCCCAAACACAACTGGGTAGGAGGGATTGTGCAGGAAGTCTGGTCTGTTGGTTTTTCATCAGAGGAAGAGCTGTGCCCAGGGTAATGCGGTGCTGGAGGCAGAGGAACATGGAGCAGAGAGGAGGGGGCCCTCTTCACCTATGGCTTTCACTTTGATTAAGGCTCTGTTCTTTGCACTGCACCCTGAACAAGACAACCCTGAACCCAGCGTGTGCTGCAAGTGACCCTATCTTGATCTGCTGACTCCCAGAGCCAGCCATCTGCCACGTGTGATTGAGCAGGAGGAATGCAGGGAAATCGCTGCACCATCAGGTCCCCTAAGAAACCCGGGGAAGGATGGCAGGCCGGCCGGCCATGGCCGGTTACAGGGCAGAGCATTTGGTGTTAATGGAGCAGAAACAAGCAGGACAGCAAGACTGGGAGAGATGCATCTTCTGGTTGTTTTTTTTTTTTTTTTTGTGGAGGGACCTTGGGGAGAGACAACATCCCATAATAGAGTTGAAAAAAAATCAGAATCATGTTATTATGGTGACATCTCTATCAGCTAAGGATTCCCAGACCAGAGGAGCATGGAAAAGCTTGAAAAGAGTTAGAAGAGCAACTGGAAATGAGAAAAAAGACTTAAGACATAAAAGCAGTGCAGTCCACCCACAGTGGAGATGGAAGGGTCCCATTGGACCTCACAGCCTTTGTGGGACAGGAGGCATCGCTGGGCCGGGAGCAGCAAAACTTCATTCTAGTGCCTTCCAGGAGCATAAGGGGGGAGGGCTCAGGGGTAAGAGACTGATCATGCTCTACCAAAGTGCTGTTTTTTCCACGTTTATTTTTCACATTCTATGTTGACGTAGATGAAAAGGCATTAGGGGACCAAGGGTGAAAGCAAGACCACTAGAGACGGAAAACAGCCAAAGGTAGCGCGTGCTTGCTACCTGCTTTCCCCAAAGAATGGTGCCCGGCTGGCCATCCTGACCGGCGTCTGCTTACAATTGGGGCCCTACCTAGCTATTAACCAGATTGGAGCTCAGAGATTCATTTTCACCTGCCAGTTGGGGTGCTGCTGCTCAGTGACCTCCGAGGTGTTCTGAGGTAGATTCCTCCAGGGCTTTCCTGGGAAGGATGTCGTCAGTGTGCCGGTCCCCTCCAGTGTGGCACAAACAAGAGAACAAACAGCAGGCGTGGGAAGTGGAGCTTGGGGACTATCTCACCCCCTTCGTCCTTCATTTTACAAGTGAGCCTCCTGTGGCTTGGGAAGGCTAACTGCCTTCTATCAGGTCACATGTGTCACAGTCAAAGGAGGAACTACGCAGCTTTAGAAGAAGCTCGTTGTGGTTAGGGAGTTAAACACTGAAGTACATTAACGGGACTCTCCTTTGGGAACGCAGGAAAAACAGGATGGATGTTCTTACAGTTGTGACAGCTCACAAGAATCAAAGTCCTTCCCACACCTAAGAATCTACAAACACAGAAAAACAAAAACACTACAGGATGAAGAGAGTCAAGTTTGCAGAACAGACCGTGGGCAGCAGATACAGCTGGACGACCAACCCATAAGGGAGCCGGGGACATTCCCAAAGAACACTGGCTGGGTAGATACTTGATCACAGTTTGGCCTCAAACAGAGAAATGAGCAAGGCATCCTTCTGGGTACTGCGGAACTCACAGAGATGTAGGAAGGGGTGGGGAGAAGTAACGCTGCCATGTTGGGACCAGATCTGACAAAGTGTCACTTTCATGTGTATTATTACCTCACGGCAAGCCACTGAGCTAAGTATTGTTTTATCTGTTTTACGAAGAGGAGCCTCACACAGTGGCAGAGAAGGAATCAGGATAATGTGCTTGTGCTTTCTCTTCCTATGCCTGCCCAGAATTAAGCTGGAAATGGCTAGCTGCACAGGGAAACTTGGGCATGTTCCTGCAGTTGACATTTCACAGAACTAAAAACTGTAACATACAAAAAGGAAATAAACATTGTCTGGAGCCTGCACACACAGCCATAGGCACAGGGATGGAATGACACCCATTCCCTCTGACTCTGGACTTAAGGGGCTGTGGGAGACTCCCATCAGCAGAGAGCGCGTCAGCTGCAGGGAACAGATTTGTGACTTCTCCCAACACACAGTTTAAGAAGTCTGGGCTCTATTCTGTGAGCAGTGGGGACTCAAAAAAGGTTTCTGAGCACAAGAGGAACTGGACTGGACACCACGCTTGTGGCGGAGCTGGGCTGTAAGGCCAAAGCCCAGGTTTGACAAGCTGTTGAGAAGAAGCACTTGAAACAGTCTAGATGAGAAGTCACGAAGAGGTGATAAAATGGAAAGAGAAATTGGATGGAAATGACCTTGGGGCCCTAACTTCAAACAGCCTGTATGATTCATCCATGAAAATGTGGTTATATGATATGGTCCCATTAGCCTCGAGCAGGCAATTAGCAAGAATCTCCTAGAGATAATGGCCTGACGCAAAGGGCTACTCCAGGTGGACAGCTGGGTGTACCCCAGTAGACAGCGGGGTGAAAACAATCCTCTGGGAAGCGAGGCACTGGGGGCCCCCCATGCCCGTTTCAAACACCTCTCGCTCCCCTTAGCTGGGACAGGATCATCACCAGAGAGCACCTTGCCCTCCCACACCAAGCAAAGCCTCCTGGGAAATAAAGAGGGAGACGCTTTTAGCTGTTCCATCATCTGAGTGCTTGCCCTTCCACTTGTTCCCATCTTCCAGTGGGGGTGTTTCCACACTACAGCCTCCTTGCTGCTTCCCTGAAAAATAGGCAGAATCATGTCTTGCTTCTGAGGGCCTATTAAAAAAGCACTTTGATGATTAACTTTTCTTAATGAGCAGAACAGACTTTAAAATTGTCAGTCCTATTACCCGGCCCTACCCCTGGGCCTCCCTCAAAGCTAACCCCATGCCCTACTTTCTCCATCTATCACACACATAAAAGCTGGTTGAAGATCCATTTCCTCCTCCCGCCCCTTTCCCCATTGTTATTGCCTTAGTTATAGCTGTCAAGAGACCTTGCTAAAGAAAAGAATAAGTCAGTATTAGCTTACTGGAAAAACGCTAATGAGAGAAGAAATCGCAAGTAGGCAGAGAATAGAGTAGAAAGGAAATTCACCACAGTCAAGTTCACTTCCTCCACTGCCATGACCCAGACGATGACCCTTGTTTGTGAAGAACAGAAACATTTTCTCCTGCACATCACAGGACACACATCATCATGATTAGTTACTACTATTGTTTTAAGCCTTGGGATTTTCATTTCTCCCCTGGAAAAGAGCCACAAATTTTAGAAATGCTCTGATTTCTTACCTATAATCAGCAGAAAAAATTTCTAATTTAGCTCACTTTGAGGAAATGATGCTTGGACTGGATTCCAAAAGCAGATGACGTGCATAATTGGCAATTCTCTGCCTTTAAAAAGCGTGACAAATGTCACAGAAGATCCTTCGCCAGCACTTTAACAAGAGGCCCCCCGGAAGCCCTTCGAGGCGTGTCTGTCCCCTGACGTGGAAGCATGGAGGAAAGCAGCTTTTTGAGGTGGCTGGGTAGTTTCGGGACACAGTGATTCGGTGACAGCAGCTTGAAAGGTAGAAAGCTAACTCTGCAAATGTGTCCTAGTCATCTTAATTAAGGCCAAAGCCTCTTCGTTAAGAAGGAACCACACTAGAGTTCGGAAATCCAATATAAGTTGCCACGATGAATTGGGAAGGATGGAGAGCATGGACTAAATCCACAGCTAAAGGCACATATGATTTCAAGTGGCCCTTTTAAAGCTATCTCACATTAAAGGCCAAGTAGATAGCAGGAGCCCCGGAGGCGGTGTGGTGAGGACCAGTGACCCTGACATTTGCTGTACAAACCCCCTCTAGCCTTGGCCTTACTGGGGGCTGTCCCTCTTTGTTTCCACTCCTGCAACAAGTTCCCCAAATTCTTCTTCCTCACGCCAAGGCATTCATGTCACCTCCCTGCTTCAAACCTTCCAAGGTCTTCCCACTGCAGCCAAACCCCTAGCCAAGGCCTGCAGGACCCCCACCTGATCTGGCTCCAGCCCCGCTCTCCAAACCCACATCTACCCTTTCCCGTGTTCGCTCCAGTCCAGCAACTCTAGACTTCCGTCTGTGTGATGGACACAGCTAACGGGTGCCTGACTCAGTGCTCTGGCAGCGTTGTTCCCTCCTCCTGGGTTGCTCTTCTCTCCAAGCTCCCCGTGGCTTGCTCCTCCCCATTCTTCAGTTCAAATGTTACCTGCTCACAGAAGGCTTTCTGACCCTCCCTATATGTTAATAACATCTCCCTCGCCCCCTTCTCAACTCTCTCACCACTGTCCAGTCCTTATTTCTTTGTTGTCAAGCTCGGACATTGCTGTATTTCTTTCTTTACTGTCCTGTCCCTGCACCCTGGAATGTGAGTTCCTTGAGAACAGGATCTCACCTGTGTCGTGCACCATGAGATTCCCTAGCACCTGTGACAGTACTCAATCAGTATCTTCGAATGAAGACATGAATTTGTTACGAGAGTCCCAATGATTACATACCTAGAAATCAATCTTTAAAAACCTCAGGAATCCGGCAAGAGCACGTGAAACTATGCCAGTCTGGTCATGCTTTATGGAGAATTCTGCACACACGTCAGTCAGAGCTGTCACTGCAGCTCCAATCGCCCTGTGCTCCCAGCTGGCACCTGACAGAAGACAGAGGTAATTTGTAGGAAGTCACATTATAGCAACAACCACAGGTTTCAGTTTTCACTCTGGGTATTTTGACCCAGAGGTGCAGCCTGCAGTCAAGCCCATTAATATCCTCCATAAACAAGCCACGGGGCAGCCGTTGGAAAGTCTTTAAAATAATGTCTCTAGCCGTCTGGGCCCAGGCAGTAATTTCAGTCAGAGCGATGCCGCTGCTTGGGGAAGAGGAGTCTGTGATCCAAAGGAGACACTGGAATTGGACTCTCCTCTCGAAGCCCGCTTGTCTGTTCTTCTTCCACATCTATTTATTGTTCTCGGCTGCCACACGCACACCCAGGGAACACAAATAAGGCAGTTTTACTAGTTAGTATGCAAAGTGTGAGTGTGCTCACTGGAGCATATTTTGTTTCATTTTGAGTCAGTGATCCAGAAAGGAAAGTAGAAAGAGATGGAACCAAACAGGGCCCAACTCATTGATTGTGTTTGGTTCCCTTTAGAGTAATTCTAAAATACGTAAATGTTAATGCTCTGCAGAAATCAGCGCATATGATCGGTCTGAATCCTTTCCGACGGCTCCCTGCATGATGGACTGATTTCTGTTGGTTACAGAATTTCCCCACTGGTGACACGACTGTGTGTGGCCCCTGCAGAGCCACACCAAACAGGGGGTGTAAAGAAGAACTCTAATGAGAGGAATCAGCATGGGGCTGTGCTTCCTCGGGGACTGCAGGTGAGAACCCTGGGAGATGGGACTGCACTGGCCTCAGTAGCAGGATAGGACACTGGGGAGCATTTGGCTATGTCTGCAGGGATAGCCCTGGCCTGGTGGTACCAGAGGCAGGCTTCCAGAGAAGGCACTAGAAAACCCCAGGGTCTGATGTGCTTGGAACATCTAAATTCAGGGTCACTGCTCCCCCTTACAGTGGGACAGAGGTCAAGGGCATTTACGTGGAAAGCATTGAAATAACTAGGACGGGACAGAGCAAAGCCAACCTTTCTTCCTCAAACCTAAGAAAAAAACATTTAGAAGGCCAGACCCGCTCAGGCCAGCCCTGTCATTTACCCACCAGCTTCACCACCGTTAACCAACATTAAAGCACACGTCATGTGCAAGGTGCCCCCTGTGTGCAAGGTACTCAGTGACAAACAAGAGAGACAAGTCCCCTGCCTCCTCTAGAGCTTTCACTCCAATGTCAGGCCATCGTTTTCCTTTTTTTTTTTTACAGAGCTTTATTAAGATATAATTCACATGCCGTACAATTCACCTATTTCAGGTATACAATTCAATGGCCTTTCATTTATTCACGAAGTTGTTCCACCATGACCACAGTCAATTTTGGAACCTTCTCATTACCCTAAAACGTAGCATGAGGATTTAAGGAGCTAATCACTTAGTTAATTATTGAGTTCCAATTGTGATCGTTGCTTCCACTTCTTGAAAAGAAGGCAGCATGTAACACGAGGAGCTGTCTTGGGGCTCCAAGGAGGCTCCCTGCAAAGTGACATTTGAATTGAGAGCTGATGAATGAGTAGGAGAGAGCCCCGCAAAAGGAGTGAAGTGGGGCAGGGGCAGACAATACAGGAGCAAAGACGTGGTGGTAAGAAACTGACGAAGGAATTTTGGACTCTATCTTGGAATCATTGGTTTTCTATATTTAAAGAGCCTTAAGTGTCCCCACTCTCCTCTCACCACCCCCTTGACCCATGCTCTGATTTTCATATCAAAAGTGTATCTCCTGCTGACAACTGGAAAATGGATGGAGGGGAGGCAAGAGTGAAAGCAGGAAGAAGGGTTAGGAGCCCATCATGGAAGTCCAGCTAGAGGATGATGGTGGCCCAAACCAGGGTGTCAGCAGTGGACATGACAGCACTGAATTGATTCAAGATTTGTCGCGACCTGAATTGAAAGACCTTGGTTGTTGACTGACTGACTGACTGACGGAGGGGGCGGGGTGAATCCCAAATATGGTGACTCCACAGCTCGGTATATGGGTTCCAGTAGGAAAACGGGCAGAAAACAAGGATTTTAGGTGTGGGAGAGAGATCATTCCAGGTTCAATACTGGATATATTGACAATGAAGTGTCTACAGACTGTCAGGTAGATGGTTGCATGAGACTTATGTCAGAGGTGAGACCTGGGCTGAAGACACAAACACCCGAGTCGTTGTACAGCGGGCTTGTGAGCAGTGAGACCACCCAGGGAGAGGCGACCCGGTAGAGGTGGGGGCCTCGGCGAAGCCAAGGGCAATGCCAATATTTTAGTGGTGGTTGGAAGAGAAGGAGCTGGTAAAAGACCCTGAGAGAGAGCTGCCAGGGAGGAAGAGGTAAACGGGAGAGTGGTGACCTAGGAAACAAGGGGAGATGGCGCTTTCAGTCGGGAGATGTTATTTGTTCAGACACTATTGCGGGATGAGGTCTAAAAACATGTTCATTGGATAGGTGACATGAAAATTATTGCTGACCCTCATTTCGGTGACAGACAGCGAGGTGAAAAAATAGGACATGTGTAGACAGTTTTGAGAAATTGGGCTGTGAATAGGGGAGAAAGGTGTGTGGAAGATGGGCCATGTGGGGTGAGGGAGGAAGGGTTGAGTCGGGAGAGATGGAAGCAAATGTTAATGCTAACAGGCAAGGTTCAGAGCAGAAGCAGAGAGAGGAGAGGCTGCTGGGAAAGTGCCTGGGCAGGCAGGAGGGGTGAGACCCAGCAGAGCAGCAGGGCGAGGCCTTTGCTGGAAGGAATGCCTGCTTCCGCCTGCGGGAGCCTAAAGAAAACCTTGGTTTCCACTACAGCCAGGAATGAACCCATGTTGCACTGGGGGCAGGGACGGTGGTCATCGCTGGCTGTTCACTGTGCCATACATTTGGGGGGAGTGCGCTTCTTTTCCCCACTAACACAAACACGCATGCGAACACACTCTCATTACACACGTGTTTGAAACAGGAACTTCACAGGAGACCCACCTCTACTTCCCACTGACAAGCTTTCTCCTTGCACAGCTGAGATGTCAGTTTATACTTCACACATCAAAACACGCTTTCTCCATTCCTCCTGCTCTCAGAGTTCAGACTGTCCAACCTTCATCATCTCAGGATGATGATAAATGGCCAAGTGCTGTGGACAGGCCAACTGATACATAACAAGTAGCAAAACGAAGGTCAGAAGTATAACACAGTCCAGAGAGGTGACAGCTGGGGTCACCATGAGACATCATTTTCCCAAAGGCAACAGGATAGAAGGGAGGCGAGAGTGGATAGCAGCTGCTGCCGGACTCCTGCCCCTTCTGATCGAGAGAAGTCACGAAGCCTCGCCCCCGCTCACCCCCGTTCGAGTCACAGCACTCAGAGGCAATGGCCTTTGGTGTGGCTCCAGAATGGTTAGGCTGGGCTGGGCACTGGGCCACTGCTCTCAGAGCAGTGTTACTGCCCCAGGGCAGGGACTCAGTGGCTGTGGGGAAAAAATGGACGATGCCTGGCTGGGAAAGGTCCTTGAACAAGTGACTAATATTGTCGTGAATCCCTAATGTTGGAAGGATGTGGTGCAGATTCATGCAGACCCCCGACCTATATGGGAGCTTTGGGCCAAAGGCCTGTGTCATCTGCCACTGTTCTAATATCAGTGGGGATGTAGGAAAGGCAGGTTCCCTACGAGCAACAACACAAGACCTGTACGTCATCAAACTTCATCTCATACATTGTGTAATGGCGTAACTGCTAATGCAGACCTGTTATTTTATACCAAGCAACTTTCAATCATAATGTACTTACTATACATTAAAGCACTGAACTTTTCAGGGCTCTTTCTCATTTATCAGCCCTGTTTTTCTTCACACTGACACTCTGAGACGTGGTGGGTAACTGCTGATTTCCCTCATGCATCTGATGAGCAGAGGGAAGCCAACAGAAACCTACACACAAGCATGGTCCCTTCAGTGAAGCAAGGTGACTGTCAGCATGTGTTTCTCCAACCAGTATATGCACTGCTGCCCTGGGTCTCTTTTTATTAGAGGATCTAAGCAAGATTTCAGTAGCTGAATGTATTTTAACCAAACAATGGACAACCAGACTCCTGTCACGGATATGAGGCCCTGGGCCAAAAGCATGAGGCACTGCGCTGGGATGGTCCTCCATCTACACAACAGACACAAGTAATGGTGCTGCCCTTGAAGGCTTGGAGGGACTCGCCTAGCTGCTGACTCGGCTACTTCTAGTTATTTACTTCCCTGCTCAACAGAAGTGGAAAAATCACTTGTATTATTAATTTGCGTAAAACCTTCCAGCTTCAGACGGTGACTATAAAGCAATTTTTACAAAGTTGGAATTCTCAGCTTTTTGCTTTCAAACGACTGAAGTCATTCATCACTGGTTCTCATAAACATCGCGCTTACACGTTTTTTACCTTTCATTTTCTAGCTGAGGTAAACACGGATAGGTTTACTGAATTCCTCTAACTCTCACTGCACAATCATGTAGAAAACTACCAAAACAGCCCTTAGTCCCGCTCCTATTTTCAGACAACCAGACCATTACATCTCCCTTTGGGAAAATCTGCCTTCATATTATTTATTATCTACTCTCTTTTCTGTCAACCGACAAGCATTTATTCATCTTCTGCTACATGTTCAGCACTATAGCGGGTAGTGGGTAGAGACACCCAATTTACTTAGCTTTTATTCAGCCTCAGAAGGCTTATACTTCAGCTAAAGAAAGCATTCGACTAACAAAATAATGACCGTACCAGTGGAGAGTCTGTATCCTGTAATTGTAGGAATTAGGTGGCATGCCAAGACAAAGACTAGTAGTAGGAGGAAGGGACAGCAGGATGAAAGACTAAGAAAAAGGGACGTACGTTTCAGGCCAGGGGACCACGTCTGTTTTGAAGACTCTGAGTAGCCTGGACTGACTCAGGAAGGCAGTAGATCAATAAGAAAACAACAGAGAAAAGCAAAACCAGACAAATATCTTAAAATGAAATGGCATCTCTTTAGTTGAGGGCAGATCAATGATTTCAAAAGCTGGAGAATCATTGCCCAATTTTTTTCAGGATAAGGAAGGGGCAGAAAACATTGGATTCCAAACATTTCATTTCTGCTTGGTTCATCGCGCTCCTTCTGAACTAAGAGCGGTGTGTGAGGTTGACCAGAAGGAGAACCTGATCGCACTGCCAAACTTCTAGGTCACAAGTGGTGCTTTCGGGATTTGTAATATCTCCATCACAACACAATCGGATCTGACGAATTAGAGACGTGTGCTGCATAAAAGACGACAGCACCCGTTCTCAGGCTTAGAAAACAAGCACTTCTCTGAATGACCCAACCCCCTTGTGAACCTATCGTCTTTACTGGTTGGCTCAGCTGGTAGTTGAACCAAAATTGCCACTTCCACTTGCCCCTGTAGTTGGAGAGTACAAGATGGGAGAGCAAACTATCCACCTTGTGTTGTATTTCCCTGCCAAACACAGGAGCGCGGCGGGCGGGCACTCGATGGTGACTGACTGACGTTACTGAGTCTCCTCGCTCTCATTTTACTGCGGGCTCACTTACGCTCTTGGTGCGCACTTTCATGCTTAGTTGGTACCACCCTCAGGGCTTCCAAAAAAGATGGACCTGGGACCTGCCTTTGCTGTCTGATGGATTTGCCTCAGGTGGTCTTTCACAAGGAAGGAGGAAGGTTCAGCAAGGTTCCCGAGGAAATGTACTTCTAAGAGCTGCAGGGCTCCCTTGTGTCCCCATCGTGTTGTTCATAAGACACCTGCCATGTCACAGAGGAACCCAAGCTGCTGTACAGGGGTCACGGGCTAGGAGATGGGAGGTCCAGTCAGGCTGCAAGTTTTGAGTTTTCTAATGTTAATAGGTATCATGGAAAAATTTAAATTTCCTCAGCATCTGTGATGATGTCATCTTTCTGAGTTCTAATTTTGGTTCAGTCACTTACTATTTGTGGAACCTAGTATGAGATGCTTCAACTTAGTTCCTTGGTTTCCTCATGAGTGAAACGAGGAAACTAATAGTTCCTACCTCATAAGGTGGAGCTAATACACATACAGCACTAAGCCCAGTGTCTCACACATTCACTGCTCAGTTAACCTAAGTTATTATTAGCTCCCCTTATTACTCAGTCAGGCTCACTGGTTACAGCTAACTAATGGTTTCTTCAAAAACCCAGCTCTTGGATTGGTTGTTTTTCTGCTTCTGAATTAATTTCTGGTTTACTTTATCCTTTTTTTATTGTGCTTTTGTAATTCTTTATTTTGTTGTCATTTAAAATTTTCTTGCAATGAGTATTTAATTCATTTATTTCCATTATCTTGTTTAATACCATGTTCAAAGCTACGGATTTTTGTCTGAGCCATCTTATATGTAGTAATTTGATTATAGTATGGACATTTTGAAACTTCAGCTTCGGTTTCAATGTAGAAAAGAATTTCAAAATTTCCTAGAGGTTCCCTTTTTTCTTTCTTATTTGGTTATTAAACTATGGTGATTTCTTTTGCTTAACATAAAAGAATGCAGTCTTGACTATTTCTAATTTTGAAATGCAGGGGGGCTTTCTTTGGCACCCTAAATATGATCAGCTTCGAAATGTTTCAGGGGCACTAGAAGATGTCATCTCAGTCGTTTGCATGTGAAATTCAAGATTTATATGTTACTGATTATATTAGTCCCAGGCTATCATACTTTTGTAGAGTTATCACAGGTAAGATATTCTGTTTATGTTTTGGTTTCTCATTGCACTTCCAGACACTGGCTTCCCTTATCTTGCTTGGTACACTGGTGAAACTGTTAGAATAAATATAATGACTCACACACACAATTTCAGTTTCCTGCTTAAACAATTCTTTATATTGCATTCTTTCTATCCAAATAACTGGGATAGTGTATCTCTCCCGATGGTATGCAGGCTCAAGAGTCAGTGACGGGGTTTAGTAAACAGAGTGGGGCGTGTTGGGACAGACCCCAGAGGTGAGACTGAAGCAATTTGGTCATCTTTAACCCATGGCTACAATAAGCTTCAATGCATAACTGGGATACTTACTGTCATCCAAGCTGACAAGCGGGCAAGTTTACGGGCCAGGCCTAGAGTGGCCCTCACTACATCTGCTCACATCCCATTGGAGAACGTTCCATTGAAGTCACAAGGTCACACTCTAACTGTAAGAGAGACTAGAATGAAGCATATCTTAGTAGCCATATGCCCAGCTCTAATTCTGTTACCATGGAAATGGAGAATAGATTTTGATGGACAGCTAGCAATTTCTGTCATGACGCTGTTTTGTTTTGTATACAGATTTAGGCCACTTGTAGTCTAGTTACAAATTTAATGGTTTTTTACTTTTAATTCAATATTGTCTGATAGTAAAGGGAAGAGTCACAGTTATAATGGATCTGGAGACTGTCATTTTTCTTTTGTTTTCTATCTTGTGTTATATGGTCAATTTTCTGAACACACGCACACACACACTTTCTTGTAATTTAAAATTATTTTGTATTTTAAGTGGTAAACTTTAAAAACTTTATTAACTTTAAAAAGTGAAGTGAATATTGACTTCTTGCTGTGAAAGATAAGGAAATTAGCTCCCTTATACTTCCTTCCAGCACCGACTGAGTTTTATTAGCAAGCTCTAGGATTTTTGTCCCATTCTGTGAGTTGTAATACTTTAAATTGTGACGTTTTTCCCTTTAAGTCATCTTTATATCCTTTTCTGTAACTGTAAATCGCATTGTCGTTACTATTAATTTTATATTTTAAAAGATTAATCATTCATAAATAGTTCTTATGTGTCATGTTTTCTTCATTAATCTACACTTTTCACATTGGTTCTCTTGGTTGACTGGGTTTAGACAAATATTATTTTCAAGAAGTGTTCACAGTTATGATTCCCAAGTTGCTGCATAATTAAGAATTCTTCATTTGCCTTTATAACTAGTTAGGAAAAAGATCTTAGGTTACACTTACTATGTTACATAGAACTGGTGTGAAGTTGAACCTTAGAATTTGGTGGGTTTTTTGTGGTTTTTTTGGTCCAAATTTCTCCAAGATGTTTCAATGTTGCTCAGATTTCTCTGGAACATGATGTGTTCTCTTTATCTGCAGATTTAGTTCTTATTTAGGGAAAGTTTTACTCTATCTTTGAATTTCATCTTTCTGTGCTGAACGTAGCTTTCTCTACCTCTGGATACCAATTTCCTCCATGTTGGATCAATCTTGTCCTCACCCCATTCTAGTCTTTTCCATCTGCATTCACTGTGATTAGTTCTTTGATCAAATATCACCCTATCAGAGGGCTTCCCTCCACCACAGGAGAGCTTTGTCACCTTTTGCCCTCATCCTATTTTTCTTCATAGCATTTATTACTACATGTCACCTCATCTCCCCAATCCCAACCAGAACAAGAGCTCCAGGAGGAGAGGGAATTTCTCTTTTCTATACCCCTATCATCGTGCCAGAAAAGGATCTGGCACATAGTTGACACACAATAAGTATTTAACGGAATGGCCTCAAGCTTTCCCTGCAGGAAAGCAAGTCAGTTTTCTGCTCTGTTCTTGTTGGTTCCTGTTGTTTCTAATGAATGAAACTTGTTTCTTCAGCTCTATTTTTCTTACTAATAGTATTGTCTTATTTTGTTTCTGATTTCTTTTTTCATTGATTCCTTTTCTCTTTCATTTCTCTCAGAGCATTTGTTGTGGAGGATGTTCTATTTCCTAAAGTAAATTTATTTTCAGGACAGGCACTTGGTGGGTGCCCAGGTGCAAGGTGGTCGTCTGCACATCTGCCCGCTCTGAACTCTCTGGCCTCTCCTGTTTGCAGTGAGCCCCTCAGGCAATAAATAAGAGCCAAGCTTACCCTGTTTGGTGGAACGATCTCCTATGGTAAGACATTGTCCTTGGAAACAGGATATGCCCTTGACTAGGCAAAGTCAATTCAGGTCTCCCAGTATTAAACCAAAATGACAGGAAAAAAGGGGTAATTATCAGATCCAGCCACTGCTGCCCATAAGCCCCCTCTTCGGTAACAAGGCCTAGGTCGGGGTACCAGCTCTCAGACCAGGTACTGTATAGTCCTAGGGGATCGTGGGCACCCTCGCTCCGCATCTGCCTCCCTCCCAGATGAAGAATCGCAATGCTCACTCCCAATACCTATTGTCTTCATTGGGGAGCACAGCTGGGCAGTCACGGGGCTTGTGCACGCACAAAGGTGCCAGCTGACAGGGCCAGCAGAGGCTGAAGCCCAGTTTATGTTGCCTCAGAGCCAGGTGTTCTGGTACAGGGTTGTCGCTGCTCAGAGAAATGGCCTTTTTTTTTTTTTTTTTTTTTTTTTTTGCACAAGGGTGCTACACCTTGTGCAAAAGGGCTGAAGCGTGCCTTTTTCTGGGTCACACAGAGGTCATGTGGCCTGGGCGGTAATAAACTAGGGCAGTGGTATGCATGGTGGTGGGAGGAACTTGCACCCCGGAAGGACATTTTCTGTCTTTCGTCCTAGACACTTACTCAACTCTCATCTGATTCCCTCCAAATGCATTAGTTTTTTTCATAATTTATCTACCGACCTTGTCCTCACCCTATACAGCTTCCGGGAGACCAAAGTATAGGAGCCAAATACAAATCCCAAGGATTTGTCTTCCTGCTCCTTTGCAAAGTTTCCAGTGGAGACTGTACTGTTCCCTTGTCTTAATGCTGCTGGGTGTTGGTGGTGCTGGTGGTGGTGGTGGTGCTGGTGGTGGTGGTGAGGGGGTGGGGCTTGCTGATTCTTCCTCCTTTATTTTTCATTCATGTTTTTAGTTTCTGAAGCAGAGTAGTTTTATGACCTGGCTGCAGATGACCACACTACTCCAGCCTCTCCTTGATTTCAATGTGGTCTTTCTGTGCTGCTTTAACTGTTTTCACACTGGCTTGACACCCCTACATTTATATGCCATCTATTTGGCATGCACACTCACCAGGGGTAAAGGCTTGACTGGGTGCGCTCCTTAGTTCCGAGTTCTGGTGAAAAATGAAATTTGCCTGGGTATTCTACAGGTGTAATCTGGTATCCATAAGGCACTGCGAGGCTATCACATCCTGAAGATAACATCAAGAGGATCCCATACTCTGATTTTTTATAAATTGAAATAGGACTTTTTCAGACTTAAATAAAATGGAAGGAAATCTGGAGAACACCATGTTTTTAAAAATGATACTCTGGAAATGTTGCTGGATTTGATATTCAGGCAGGAGTTTCCAACAGACGTTGCTTGTACCATGAACTTACACAGTGAACCTGCCACTGTGGTAGAGGAAGCTTTAAATCAGATTTAAATCTTGTCATGCCGGGATAAGTGTGCTAATATTTTCACTCAGTCTCTGCGACAGCTGTTAAAGCCTCCTGGCTCTGTGGCCCAAATGGGACGTCTAAAACTCGTGAGTTCTGTGTCCTAATTCTTAGTTTTTGTTTTTCTAATTAGAAAACAGACATTGGTTTCTGTGGAAATGAACATCAAAATGTACTGATCCCAACATATGTTTCAGAGCAAAACATTGTGAATTCCATCAAAACACGAACTTGATACCTATGCACAGATTCTCAATGCCTTCAGTAGCATGGGGAAACTTTAGAATTCTGCGCATGTATCAGTTAAGCAGGAAGTTAAAGCTCAGTTAGGAAATACATAGTTGAAAGTGATGTTTGATTTAAACTCTGACAGTGGCATAGTTCTGGAAACTTTGCTCAGCTAATCAGAGTTCAAAAAAATTCTTAAAAATACATAGCACAGTTTGCTTTCCTCCAGATTGTAGTGAGTATCAAATATTTCAAGGTTTTTGTTCTTTATTTCCAGTTTGCCCAGCTGTGAAGTGTCAGTCCTCAATTCTCTCCCTCCACGGGTTTCATATTTAAGTATTTTTCATGCTTGTTTTATAAACTAGCTTCATCATTACCTTCTCATAAGCTCTCTCAATATATCAAGTTCAGTAATTATCTTCCTTGTCATTGTCATATCCCTCTCCTTAACATGCTCTATAAGGGCAGATTTAACTGTATTCTCGGCACTGCCAACCATCATATATATGACCTCCTAGGCAAGATCCACGCAGGGTACCTCAAAGTTCTGAGAAATGTGCTACCTGACTCCAGAATTTTCTGTGTGCTCATGCATCCATCAATTTGATTTTTACTGAAGCCACTTGTCCTTTCTTTCTTAGATCCTTTCAAGACTCTACAATGGGCTGCGTTTTTTTATGTGACAGGTCTGACTTCTCAGGTGAAACTGTAAGACTGATCAGAAAAATCTCTCTTTGGGACCAGGCTTCAAACTAATAGCGTGCATTGTAACATTCAGTAAGGAAATAAAGTCATAAAATTTGGTAGCAAAATATGTGTGATGGTAGGTGCCACAGGTTCTCTTCCATTCCATCAATTAAATAAAATATTTAATTCAATTAAATAAAATATTGACGAGTAATTAAACTCAAAATTGTGAACATGAAAACAAAGAATGTGGCCAGATATATTCATTAATTCGAAATAAAATTTAGTAGCATTACCTTTGTTTTTACTAGTACAGACTAGGTTAACCATCCACACCTCTGAAAAACTCTTCCACGTCCTATTTTCAGTAAGAACTCAAAGAAAATGTTTGATCAGGTATTATCAGTATTTGTAATACAAGTATCACAAATGTTTGATCAGATTTATTACTATATTTTAGTCCAACCCTATAGTTAGCACAAATACAAAACCACAGTCACGTTTACAAGGTAAACAGTGTACAATAGCTCTGTATAACTAAAATATTACCAATAATGCAGGTTTTGAGAATCAAAATATCAGCTGGCTGATTTGGCTTTAATGATTCCTAGCAGTATCTTCTAAGATGATGACGCCACTACAACAGTCCACCACTCTTCCACTAGCTTTTCATTCCCAGTATACATTACCACTTGGCAAACTCATTTTAATGGCAGTCAGGGGGGAGTTTAGTCCAAAGAGCAATGATTTATTTTGATGAGCCGTATGATCATGAAACATGCAGTGGTGAGCTTTCAATTCGTAAACTATTTCTACCATTCAGTAATGATTATTATTGTAGTTGGCATAATCAGAGAATTTTCTGCACTTGATTCAAAGCGTTTTGTACCATGAGATCGGCTATGGCAGGGCAGGCAAGAGGTGCCATGACTTTGTCCAAGGGGGGCAACTGGCTCCCGGCATGATCAGTCCATTCCTGAGTGGCTGCCTTGATTAAACTCAACACAAACTTCACACACTTCTCGGAAACGTGCCTCGACAGAGCTTCTGACACCTTCACCACTAGCTAACCAGACATGGGTCGTCACTGCTTGGCTTCACTTCCCCTTCCAGCAGCAGATTCATCACCACCTTTGTCAAGTAGCTGCAAGTTCCTCTCTGTCCCAGGGGGGCAGTGTTGTAAAAGGAAGTCATGTCATCCTGCGAAGGAAAAGGGGAAGCAAGGCATTGTATTTGGGGGCTTGTAAAGAGCGGACAAGTAAAATCACTGTCAACCTAGAAGGGAAATAAATTTACAGAATGATTTCCTTGTGGAAAATAGGAGCTTCTTGAGCTTTGCTTTCATTTTCCTGAGGTGTCTTCTCAGCATATGAAACAAAGACAGACATTTTGGGTACTCTTCTCTTTGTGCGTAAGTTTTATTTACTCGAGGATAACACCAACTCTATTTACTCGGGGATAACATCAATCTCTTTGCAGATGACATCAAATATTAAACAGAGAGCCTAGAATGGAGGGTGTGAGTCACAGCACCACGGAACCTGCTCTGACCCCGCCCCATCCCAGAATTTAATGTGATGCCTTCCGGATTCCATGGCTTCTCTCCGGTAAAACACATTCTAACTGCTAACTGTACGAAGGAAATTTATCTCTTCCTAAATTGCTTTTTAGTCAGAACTTCATAGTTGAATTGACTCCTAATTAACTAAAAAGGAACACTAACTCCTCAAGTAAATCAGACTTCCTTTCCCCCGCCCCTCAAGTACTGGATTTTGCACTCTGTAAATCTGTTTTGTAAGTTAAATGGTAAGAGAGTCGGAATATTTTGAAGAGTTGAGACAATGAAAAAATCTACAAAAAGTTACTTTCTCTACTTACTTGCTTTTCAACTTCCTTTCGTTGACTCTCATCTTTTTGATATTCACGAAATGCTTCCTTCACCAGTCTATCCAGATCAACTTTGTCCTGAAATTCTAGCTCAGGATTTCTTTCCAGTACAATGGACACAACCATTAGTAACTAGAAGAGACAGACATTGAAAGCCAATTAAATGAACCATGAAAGTGACAGAGTCTGGTCATGTTTTCATTCTTTCTGCAGACTGATGGATGACCCTCATATTCCTGTGTGTTCTGTACAACGATAGGCCTGAGTGTCATCTATGGATGGAATCTTCCTAACCTTGCAAATTAGTAGCATAAGTTCGTTTTGGAAGCAGCACCATTTCTTTTCTCGTTGTATATATCCCATAGCCGTACAGAAATGTTTTTAAGTCACTAAAATAAAACTAGTAGCTTGGAAACACAACTTTCTGAATCCTGTCTCTGGTGTAGCGCCCTGTTCACCCAGCTAGCCTTTGGGCGTTCATTAATCCTTGTTGGCAAGACACCAAAACCAGTGTCTGGTGGAGCAGAGACTGCCCAGAAGGTGACAGGCCACAAAGCCAGAGGAGGCAGCTGAGTTCAGTGGAGACCCTGGATCTGGGCTCGTGATCGCGTGCCTTGGAGCCCCGCACCCCAAACTGAGTACAAACCTGTGACCGCACAGGAGTTTCTCAGGGGATTGTTACGTTTTTAAAAATACACTTCACTTTAGGAAATGAACATTGTTTAGTCTACATAAACTGTCTCACTTTAATGCATCTCCCTACTGTTGACTACGCCACGCATTTACCTTAAGTAGTAATACTCATTTTGGATGACAAACTGTTATATACTAAGACTGTATCTGAGTATACAATGCTTGGTAAAGCCTTTCTGATGATGATTATTATTCCTACTTTATACATGGAACAGGAAAAAGACCTCATAATTCCCAATTTGGGAGTCTTCCCAACCGTACTTTACTGAAACGCCTCCAAAACAGAACCACAGGGAACATGAGCAGGAAAGCCCCGGGTCACCATGTGGCAGACCCAGGCTTTAGCCAGGAGAATACAAACTCCACTGTAGTTCTAAGGGAAAGTTCTTCTGCAACGGGAATGATCTCCTTTTGGTCAATGTGAAGACCTTCTATGTGTACTCCAGGTCCCAGGTGCCAGGCACTGGACAGCGAAAGGCTAACAGACACGGAAGGCATTCATCCTTCTAAGAACACCATCTTTTCCTGACGCCAGGCTCTGCCTCACTTTCACAGGCTATGAAACAGATCAGCTGACACTGTGTCTGAATCCTGGCCCATCAGAGATAAGGCTACTCTCACTCGGCAATGACCATACCTTCAGACATGCTAGATGTGGGAAGCGGCCACATCTAGTTCAGTACTCAGAGAGCTTGTGCATTAAGAAGGCATATTCCCCACCTTCAAGAAACACAGGGTCTGATGGAGATATTCTCAGAGAAAGAGACAAAGTGAAGATGAGCTATGTATGAAATCCAGCATCTGGAGGATTCTCTATGGATTTGGTCAAATGTTTACAATGGCCAAAGGGCACCTGTACACACGTGCGTGCACAGGTGTGTGTATTTTAGCACTTAATTTATATAGCACTGTGATGATACAGCACAAAATTACATGTCTTCTCTGTTCACAGGGAGAGGTTTGGAAAGGTTTCCCCCAAAATA
This sequence comes from Rhinolophus hipposideros, assembly GCF_964194185.1. NCBI lineage: Eukaryota > Metazoa > Chordata > Mammalia > Chiroptera > Rhinolophidae > Rhinolophus > Rhinolophus hipposideros. The sequence continues at coordinate 3,337,060 of NC_138067.1, read as the reverse complement.
CCAAGTGACTAGCTACTGCTAGTAGGTGGGGAGAAACTTTTTCTGCTTTCTTGTCTGTAATTTTCTGAACTACTAAAGCTTTTTACAATAGTCATGCATTATTTCTGTAACAGAATACTGATAATAAAGCAAGTAGAAAAAGGTAACTTCCTCTCTTTGATGGCACTGCTCTTGCAATTACTGTGGAGGCGCGTGTGTAGCTGAACAAGTTGGAAGTCACTTTCCACCCTGAAGGATTTCAGATGTTTACATTGTTTGTGTGCCTTGACTTGGGTTGAGAATGGTTGTCCTCTTCAGGACTCACATGGAGGAGATCTGGGTTAGTGATGAGTGACATTTATGGTCTCTTGGGCAGTTTCTCTTACTCCAGTTTTCAGGGGGCAGAGAGAATGCACTTTGTCAGCAGTCTATGTGTCGGAATACACACCTCCACAATGATCTGTCTGTACTTCGGCTGGTCAATGTTTCCCAACATATCTTCTACAAGGAGAGAGAAATTCATCTCATACATGGTCATATCTGACAGGGTTGGTTGCTGAAAAAAATAACATTAACATGCCATATTGTTATATTCTGGTTCCCACTTAATAGAGGGAATTCATTTTCTAATCAATAATCTTTCTCAGTTTTTATAAAACCTTAGAGAGCATTTTCAGCTCTATGACTAGATTTTTATATATGTCAAACTACTGAAGCCAACCAGCTGACTGTTGTGATAAATTAAACCTCCTGTTTTTAGTAGTTGTCTTCACTATATTAATGTTTTTAGGGGAAAGGGACTATATTAGAAATCCACGTCAATACACAAATGGAACAGTCAACAATTGAGACAATAAATAGAGTACATATTGCTTTTAGAATTAACACAAGAAGTTATGATTGCTGTCTGACCTCAGCTTGTAAGTCGCTTGCTGCTAAATTTACATCATTTCTGTGGCAGGTGCTTTCTGGGCTGGCAGCATGAAAGTGCATACAAATAAGCAAGAACAACATGATGTACAGAAAAGGTAGGCAAACACAGAAAAAAGCAAAACTAAAAGAATTTTCTTGACCCTACCTTTTATATTTCATTTAAAACAAGAGTATTGCATCGTCTTCCATTCACTTTTCACAAAGCAAATGAGAGAACATAAACTCAGATCCAGATCTAAATTTGAACATGTGGATAACCGTCGAAGGATGAAAGAAAAGGCTCTAAATATCAGGCCTGAAAGTGGGTGGAGTCACCAGAAATGCCGAGCCTTGCTTTTACCTCAATGAAGGTTTACAATGAACTTCATCATAGCCTCAGACCAACGTGTCTCTACTTACTACCCCAGATGGGACCCAGCAGGAATGTTTCCTTTTACAAACGACAATTGTTCTGCCGGGTATAATAATGCCTCAGCCTGTATTCAATGTGGTCCAACTACTGTCTCCTATATTCAACATAAGCCAACATGTTGTTAATATTCCAGGTAGTCCGAATTTGGGGAAAATAAATCCCGGCTTTTGAACACAGTAATTGTCACTGTTTAGATGTCTAGCAATGGGATTCATGAGGTTACAGAAGGAAAGGAAGACCTTTCCATGATCTCACATCAATTTCCTTTTAATATATCTCATGTGAAAAGTCAACCTAGTTACTATGCAACTATGATAACTAAACCTGGAGAAGGGAGACCAAGCTTGCCTTATTTCCCATCTCCGAAAGCACTTAGGGGAGGCACTATAGCAGAGAAGTTAGGAGAAAGGGCTCCGAAGTTACACTGCCAAGGGGGCACAGCCTGGGTTCGCTGTTTCCTGGATGTGTGACCCTGGGAAAATGCCTTAGCTATGCTCCGGTTTCCTCATCTGTCAAAGAGGAACACCTACCTCAAAAGACGGCTGTAAAAGTCAAAGGAGAACTTTGAAAGTGCATGGCCCATAAAATACTTAACACAGAAATGCAGGTGTTAAATTTCATCTCATTTCATCTCATTTCTTTCACTTTCATAGTTTCATCTCATTTCTTTCACAGACAATTCAGTGAACACCTGGTGGGTATTAGCAGAAGCCAGGAAGGAGGGTGCCACAGCAGCTATATGCAGATGGCCGCCTAGCTGGAGAAGCAGGACCTGGGCAGTGGTGGCCGGTCCTCTGCTCATAGGAGGTCACAGGACTTCAACCAAACAAAACTACGCCCCAGTTTGGAAACAGAATAGGGAATACTTTTTGCATTTTTGATTCAATTTTTTGAACAAGTAATAGATTCACATAGTTCAAAATTTGAAAAGTTAAAGAGGAGGGTTTTCAGTGAAAAACCCACCCCGTAACCCCAGACCACAATTTCTTTTCCAAAAGGCAAAGAAAAAAATGCTACCAATTTCTTGTGGTAATTCCAGAAATAGTTCATGGACATATAAACAAAATGAGTATAGGTGTGAGTATTTAAGAATGCTTTATTTGTAGAATGACCTGCATCAAAAATAATATGGTTGGCATTTCAGCACTAGAAACAAATACAGCGCTCCATCTCCAAAAGGCCTTGTCATTCACGTTTGTGCGTAAGTGGAATCATTTAGACGCCAGGATTAAGGAAAATATAATCACATCAAAGAAGCAGACCAGTTTCTATACTGTGGGAAACCATCCTAAGGAGGGGGCACTGATTCATTTGGACCAAAGGAAAGCTACATCTCAAGTAAAGTAAGTGATTGTCTCATGACCTAAAAAGTGACTGCATTTTTCAGTCAATGCGAATTGTAAACAGTAATCTCCTTATTCACAGCATTTACTGAGTCACCTTGCTTCTGAGGCCTGATCTCATTCTGTCTCTTGAGTGGATGTTTTACTGGGTGTGAGGTCCCCCTCAATGGCCAGCAGCACTTGGTGGTGAAGGAATACTACCATTCATAGAAATGCCATAGGAACCCCTGAATTCACTAATGAGTATACAAAGGACAGCTTGCTGGCCAAAAGGTTTGGTCATGTGGTTCCTTCACACAGAGCTTCCTCCAAGCATTTGAAATACAGTCATTAAAAATTTTTGATTAAATACAACGTTAAAGCAAAATTTCGTGTAGAAGAAAAGGCTTTTGTGTAGAAGGAAACAAACAAAAAAATAAAGGTGACTCAGATTGGGAAAACAATATTTCCAGTCCAGTTGATTATTTCCCAGTGTTTCCTCCCTTCAGGGAACTGGATACCCCTCCTTTAAACACTCTTAGAAAATGAATGAGCGGCCAGGTTACTTGCAATGCAGAGAGAAAAGGATTCTCTGCTTCTTCAGGTCGCGTTCACTGATATGAACAGGTGGGGCTGTACCTGTGGTAAATGCTTTCCTGCTACAACGATGCCATTGGGCGTGCGTTCCAGAATCTGCCACACCCGGTCATAAAACCCAGCGGGGGTTCTATTCAAAGACCCGTTGATCTGACGCCTGTTCAGCCAACATCTGCAGACCAAGAGAAAACGCCTCAGAACCGAGAAGCAAGCGAGTTCTGGTGGAAAGCGGGGGTTTCAACATGGATTAACTGTTCCAACAGGGTGAGCAGGAATAGCCCAAACCCGTCAATGATGCCTATTCTTCCAGGTGTTACAGAGATTACTAAATATTTCACAGTGAAAACGTAACTTGCAGGAAAGGAGAAAATCTCCCAGATTTAAAAGAGTGTAACAGGCAAAACTTATTGTCTAGTGAATTACAAGGTTAAAAAAATCTCACCATGTGATCAAATGACTTTAATACGCAAAGCAGCTCCATTTAAAAACACAGGAGCAGTCTAAGTAGTTATATTACAGCTTTTTCTGTAATAAAAAACAGTTCTTCAATTCAATGCAATCCACAAGTATTTATTTTAATCTTATTCTAACTTTAGCACAAGTTAAATCTATGAAAGGGTTCAGCCCTGGAGAAGTTTACAGTTTATTTAGGGAGACAGAGTAACAGACAACATATTTAAATAACATTGCTAAACCAAAAGCTTTAGGTCAAAATGTTGGGAGGAGGTGGCGAGTGCCACAAAAGTTCAGAGAGGGAACTGATTAAAGTGGTACGAAGTGTTACTTTTTGCACAGAATAATAAAAATTAAGAAATACAAACCATACCTAAAAATGTATGAAATTGCAATCAATGAAAATCACACTTGAAGACAGATATTTTCATTAGTATCTCTGGGCACACTGCCATCTGGTAGAGTGAACACTGATACTCGGCTGCATTTTATTTCTGATTAATATCCTATTTCCTATGTATAGCAAAGTGATGACGCCACTGCGACTCCAGCGTGTCCTGGAGGCAGCAAAGGACCCTCCTTACCTCCCATTCTGCTGCGGCTGGAGGATATCCAGCAGGAGCTGTTTGACTTCACTAGGTGACAGCTGGTATAAGTCTGCGGCTGGCTTGTCTCCGCCGCGGATCTGCAGCTCATACTCCATGGCATGGATGATCCACCTGCAATGAAACAGGAAGTGCGAATCAGTAACCCCCCCGACCCAAAGCCACCTGTGCTGCTCACGGCATTGCCCGCAACAGCACTGACCCTTCCAGAGGGCGCTGAAGAAAAGGCCACCGAACTTCGAAACCCCTGAGCTAACGACTTCCGTCAAGACTGTGTGACATGATCAGACTCTTAAAAATGAGACCTGCTCTTGCATAAGAGGTTAGAGAGTAAAAATGAAAGGAGGCTTAGAACCTCGGTTCTTGCCAAATGAGCTTCTACCAATTTGGCGTGAGAGTACACTGTACACAAATAGTGACCACGTTATTATTGGCTTAATAATAGATACACGCAAAGACAAGTGGGATAAAAACGATTCATTGTAAGAAAAGGGCTTACAATGTAAACGCTCCTTTTCTAGGAAGGAAAAGGATTTTTCACCTGTTTCCCTCACTTTGCAGTCATTCCTCCATGATTACAGGGGACAGAGAAGTACCTGCCTCTGAAATAAGGGACACAGCTATAACTTATACTCGTATATTAGAGGATATACTTTACCCAATAGATTTCAGAAGACTCTTCTTTATAGATATTTAAATGCAGTTTATGTACCTATTCTGCAAGAATCTATTCTTTAACAGATCTTTAAATGCTATTCATAAAACAATTCTTTATTACAGAAAGAGCTTCAATATAATTATTTAGGCAAGCGTTTATGGAGTACTATTTGTGTGTATGGTATTTTCCAAGGTGGTGTAGTTATATGCCTAGAAATGCCTAAAATATTTAATTATTTTATGTGTAATTTTATTCTTTAATCTGAGAAGGTTTTAATAAGTATTTTCATAGTTTCATCTCATATCTTTCACTTACTCTATCCTGAGGAAAGAACTCAGATAAACTGCTTATGCAAACCAAAGAAAACTAGAAATAATACCAAGCCATAGGGAACCAGAGCTACACACCATTAGGAAAAGCTAGGGAATTAGTTTTACCCAGCATATTCCTATGCTTTCTCCCTAAATCCTTTGGTGAACACTGAATAACAAACAGAGAGTGCAGCTCAGCATCTGAGAGAATGTGCTTTGGTTCATCCAAGCTGCTTCGTCTCCAGGAGAGGGGCTGTGCAGCCCAGCCCACTGGGAGAAACATCTAGTGACAGCAACGAAGATTGAAGTGGCCACGTTACTACACCCAAATACATCAGCATCTTTCTCTTGATACACTTCCTTGAAAGACAACCCGCAAGGCTATTATTGCAGGTACAGAGATGAAAAAGTGGGGTGGAGATCATCAAAAGATTCAAGTCCTTCTTTCTGCCAAGGCTGGTTTGCAAAACAGCAGTGATGCCCCCTCATGGGGTGACTTTCAGGTCTCCCGATGGAAAAGATGGTACGAAATGTGTTAGGCCTTCCCCAGAGATGACGTCAATCAGGTATTATCGCCCGGCATGCTCTCACCATCTTCTGCTCAGGCTACTCTCAGCGCTTTCTCCCACCTTCTTCCCTATTCTTTGTTGTTGCCATTCCTGGAGTTAGGAACTTAACTAGTCTGCCAGTCAGCCGCAGAATATGTGTTGTGAAACACTGAGCTAGGTTACAGAGGTATGAGAGATACACAAAGACGGGACATAATTTTTAAATATACATATAGTTACTATTAGCGTTGATCGTACATCATCCATATTTAATAGTAGCTCAGTGTAAGGACAATAAAGATGACAAAGTATTTGCAAACAATACAATTAAATGTGAGCTTCCTAACATAAGCGACAACAGAACTTGTGACAGAATTAAGACTTACCATCTGTACTTCTCTAATCAGTTGAAAACTAGGCTAAACTTACGTTATTGCCAACAACTAGAATTGGTCATCCTCATTATTATTAACTGTATTTCCTCAAAATGTTATACAAGCCTGACAGTCACAGGCTATCGCTGCTTTGGATGCTTTGATGTGAAAGGTCCTATGACATGAGCTGGTGGAGCAACATTTCGCTTCCAATAAATTGCTCCATGGACCTCTCTTTAAATAAAAACATTCTATTTTTAATTTTACAGATTAGAGTTGTCTTCTATTTATTATTTTCTTTACTTAACATTACAAATTTACACTTGTGGCAGCTTAGAATAGTAGAAATAACATTAAATTAAAAATCTAAAAACCTGCCTTTTGGTTTCCTCAACAAGCCAATGGCATGAAAAAAAAGTGTGTGGGGATGGAGTTTTCAATGCAAAGTGACTTAAGAGACATAACTGAGGCCATTTGTGGGCCTTGTTTGTCATCCTGATTTTTTAAAAAGTAATTTTGGGGACAACCAGAGAAACCTGAGTAAGAATTGGGCATTAGGTGATATTATGGAATTATTACTAATTTTGTTGAGTGTGATAATAGTATTGTCATTATTAAGAAAATGTTTTTTTTTAGAGAGATATATACTTACTAAAATATTGAGGGGTAGAAGTCAAAATGTCAGGGATTTGCCTTAAAATATACTACAGAAAAAATAAAGATGAAGCAAATATGGCAAATGTAAATTATTAACAATTGCTTATGCCATTTAAATAATGGACCCTTGGGAATTTGACAAATTATTCTATTACTAACTATTGTAACATTTTCACAATGGAAAGCAAAAACAATAAAGACCGACTTGAATACCACTTCTGTCACTTCCTAGCCGTGCCTCATTGGCAAGTTATTTTTCAAATGAGAATATTACTATCTTTGTTCAGCTTATTTTATGGAATTATTTTCAGGAACAAATAAGACAATGTATGTTAAGGGAGTCACAAAAATGTTGGAAAACTCCTTTTATTTGACATTTCTGACTCAGGACGGAAGAAGACAATCCAATTTTTTAATTCAAGTCTTGGAGTTAATTAAGAAAGTGCCATTCCAATTAACTTCAGGATGTATCCTTTTCTAACATATATTTAAAATGGTTTTTAAGGTCTTCCAAAAATTTGAGTTATTAAAACTAAACATACTCTCTCACATTTACCTTTTAAAATCTTCAAGCCATAAACAAATATCACTGGAGATCTAAACGTTTCCTCTCGGCTTCCTTCTATACACAAAATCTCAGCAGTTCTGTGAGCAAATTATAGAAAACACTGTACTCAACAGCCACCAAAGAAAGAAGGTGACTGGTTTTCATTTATTTGAGCTCAAATGAATACAACTTATCAGTCAGGTTTGAAATACATTTATTCATTGAAAAATATTGGCCAAGCTAATCTTTCTGGCATGGAATTCTTCCAAAGACTAAACTGAAAACAGCAAAATAGCCTTAGACATGAACCACTTTCTAGCAGTCTGAGACTTGGAGAAAGAAAATCACCAACTGAGTAACAAGAAAATCAAATACTTTTTATCTGTTTTTAGAACTACTAATACAAAGGGGCATTAATTCCTTTGCATGGCAAAAATCTGACTTCTTACCCTCATCCTGCTGATAGTCACCAAACGTGTTTTGACAATTCTAATGAAAAAGCACTTCATGCAAAATGGGAAAAGAAAGAAAGCAAGTGGATGTGGAAGGTCAAAAGAAGGAAGGTTGTGCTTGGACCAGATCCTTATAAATTCAGCCTGGCTAAAGAACCAGGGATATGCTCTACTTGCCGAAAAGCAAATGAGAAAGTAGCAGATACGCACGACTGACCAGATCAACCTTCATAAGCATCAAGATTTGACTTGAGGACAATTAATTCCTCAGCACTGCTGGGAACACATGAAGAGGTGGACTCATTCCTGTCCAGTCCTGGGAATAAGCTTATCCTTCCAGAAAAAACTTTCTCGTTGGGAGTTTAGTAAGCACATTGTGTACGTATCGGCATTTTTCTCTGCAAGACGCCCCAATCAAGGAGGGAAATATAAAGTACATGGAAATCTGACATCACTGGTAAACCAGAATAGCTGACATTTTATGGAAAAAAAGGAAAAGAAAAGCTGTAGCACTGACCAATAGCAAGAAACAATTTTTTAATAATTATCTGAGGCTATTTCAAGATACTGAGAAGAATTTGCCAAGTTTGCTATTGAACAAGTGAATAAATGACTCTGGGCAAGCATTTCCCTGAGCCATGGGATGGGATTCATATTAACTCAGCGAGGGAGACAATCTGATAAGGCAAACTGAGGTTCCTGTTCTGCAACTGGAGAACAGCGACTCCACTTGACCTCGATCTCATCCTAAGAGAACAGGGGTAGGCGAGCTCCATCATCTCCCTTCCTAACCTCCTAGCAAATGTCAAAAGCAAAGACCTTCGAAGAGCACCAAACCATGCGAATGAACTCAGAGCTGCACTACCTCCTTCTGCCTCTGCTACACAGGCGGTGTCACATGGCCACGTGACATGGAGGCACCTTGGCCTGCTCTAAGCCTTGGCGATGTGGTCCACAGAAGCAGCCATGGGACTCAGAAGGCAAGACACGCCGGGATCAGAACTGCCTGCAGGGGATGTGCTGGCAGGATGAAAACGGAGATGAGAAAGGCTTGATAATGTATATCCTCAGGGGCTATCTCCCGCAAAAGCCTGACTGACAGACCTAGAGCAGAGAGCAGTTGATTGGAGATCTTTACAGTAATGAGCCTGTCAGGAACTTGATCTATTTCAACATAAAAGCCAGAACACAAATCAATAATAAGACAGCAAATCAAATCACTATCAGACTAGAATACCACTCCTGTGAGCAGGTTAATTTTCTTCACTGGAGTGCCTGAGATCAGTAAAGTTGAAGAAATGGTATTGGCAGGATTAACCTTGGAAAAAAGAAAAAAGAAACATGGTGATATTGGCTTAAAGCAATTGAGGTCGTGGGTGATGTAAATATAAATTTAAAAACCTCAAAACCTGAGAGAGACAGAGGTTAAACCAGAGAGATAAAAGCATACACAGTGCGGGAGGATTCTGGGTAAGATGCACCATGACTAAGATAAATGTTCATATTTCTCATATCACCCAGACTAGTGAGTTTTGGCATTTCAGGAGGAATATGGTGTCAAAAGCCGAACAAACTGTCAATCTCTTTAATCATAATGTGCATTTTAAAAAGAGAAACAACAGTCAAAAGTCAGATATAAATGAGTCTGAAACCATTTAATTAAATTATAAGGAAGTTTAAAAAATAATGTATTTTATGAATCCCCTGCCCCCCTTTAAAACTGTGCTACACACAAAGAGGTGATTTAGGAGAGCAATAAGTTCAACAATTTCAAGAAATTGGACATTCAAGGACTCTATAAATACTTAGTTCACCAATTTTAAGCAAACTAAAACCTTCCAGGGACTAGCTGAAGGTAAATTCTGTAAAGAAACACACCGGGTCTGTGTTTGCTGCTGGCAGTACTCATTCAAGGAAGCCATTCACTTAAGAAGTAAAATTTATTAAGGACGGATGATTATTAATACAATATTTATTAAGAAGATACAAAACTGTCTTCTTCCTTCTCAGATGGGCATCATCACAAGCCCCACACACAGAATAACGGCACTTCTCTGATACCCCTCGGGTAGAAACAGGGTTCCAAAGCCTCTCTGTTAATGTTGTTGGAAGAGCACTGTGGGTGCAGGGTAAGGGGGGTTTTAGAGTCTGCCATGCGTTTCAAGAGGTCCCATCAGGTGACGGAGGGGTAAGACCATGTCAGATGGCAGTAGAGAATCCAAAAGGGATTCTAAGTCAAGCTTTCTATATGAAACACGTGGGGATCATTCCACTGGGCTCTAAAGAAGGATCAGCATGGCGGAAAGGGATACCTCCAGGGTGAATGTGTCTTGTGAGAGAAGAGGGCCGTTGCGAATCTAGGACTGGAGGACTGGAGTAAGTGTGTCTGTTTGTTGGCAGCAGGGGAGGCTCCTCCTACAGAGTCCTGTGAGTTGTGGTGTAGAAAACAAAATCCCCAGAGGCACTTGTTCTCCAAATGCCACCAGGCGGAGGACCTCAAATTACCAAACGTCCCAACAAAGCTGTTGAAGTCTTATCCTTTGCAAAACATCTTCACATTCCTTACCCAGAATCCCCACAATCCAATGAGGAAGCCAAAGCAGGGACAGCCTCCTTACTTTATAGACAAGGGAGCTGCAAGAGGGGGTGGGGAAGCATGAACTCTGAAGTCATTCACTAAGATCAAATCCTGATTTCTGGTTTTGTGACCTTGGGCAAGTTAGTTAACTTGCTGAATTTTCATAGTATCTTAATACAGCTCTTGCTGTGTACAAGGGGTTAACTTAGAATCAGTTCCAAATCATCCCATGTCCTTGGTCTCATGACGAATAGAAGTGCAAAATCGCATTTCTTATGCTTGTTACCTTGTAACTGCTCAAGTTCCTTGCACTGTGCAAGGATAACCAACAACAACTCTAGATGGGAGATCTGACAAACAAAAGACAAAAATCCAGGGCCAATGCACATCACAGCTCCTACATGAATACTTGAAATGGTCATAAGTCGAAATCGTGTAGAAGGGACCATAAAGGTCATAACAATTTAGAAATAAACAGTAAGGCCTATTTTCTGGAGAAAATAGCAATAGTATACATAAATGAAAAGAAACACAAAGTACTTAAAGGTTGAAGAACAAGAATTTTGTAGCAAGCCCAAACTGGGTATAAATCCCAGTTTTTTCGCTTACTGTTTGACTAAGATAGGTCATCTAGTCTCTGACTCTGTTTACTTTAAAATGGGGGTCCTAGTGCCTACCTCAAAGCTGTTGTGTGAACTAAATCAGATACCATGTGAAGTATTTTTCACATAGAATAGGTATTCAATAAATAATACTTAGAATAATACATAGAATATAATAGGTATTCAATAAATAATACTTGTGGTTATGTTGATGGAGGAAATGGTTGACTACAGTGAGCTTCTGAGTGCAATAACCACGTTATTCATATGTGTGTCCCCTTAGAGAGGTACCATTACAGAGCAACCTGTACCATATTCTGATCGGATTAATTAATCAATAAATGGAGAAAAGTGCTGCATCCTTCTGCCTTCTAGATGTATGGCTGGATTTTCATATAAACAAGGCCCTGTTTAACTTGGTCATTTCCTGAAGGACGTGACTTGTACAAACCAAGTGCATTTATCACAATTAATAGGGCCCATTTTTTCTTTCTCTAATGAGTACAGAAACATGCTTTTTTCTGCCCTAAATTCCCCATCACTAGCTCAAAGCAAGATACCTGAACCTACTTATACCTATATATTAAACAATCTTTCAAATTTTGTCGAGCATTTCTTAGGAGCTAAACACTGATACAGATAGTAAGAATCTAGTCTCTATCTTTAGCAGAAGTAAAGTCCTTCAACAAATTACTGCTTATTTTTTTAAAAAAGAGAGAGAGACTTGCCCACAACTAAAAATGTCCCAATGTTTAGAGGTGACCCTGTGAGTCCCATGTAAGAGAAAAATACACATTATAAGTTGGGCAGGGATACTGTTAATACTCACAATGGGAATATAATGTCACAATTAATTCCAGGATGAGTTTCAAAACAGTGAATAATTAAAGTTTCATGGCAAATTTCTTCATGGCAAGCTGTCTGCTATAATTAAATACTACGTCACATGCTGCTGTCCTGACATTTCTATTTTAGGTGACATAGTTTAAGTATACTATTTCTCACAGAAGGCAATGAACATATAAAGTATGTTCAGGGAGAAAACTACTTTTAGAATAAACTACACATACTTCATACCATGAAGAGAAAGAAGCTTCAGGTCAGATTTGAATTCAAAAATGGAAATTACATTGGATTTTTGAGAAAACATAAGTTAGCCCAAAATGCTGAATAAGCACTAAGGAAAAACTGCCAGAGGTTTAAAAACACAACATTGTCAAATTGTGGGAAACTGTTAACTTGTACCATAGGCTTTGTTTAACCTTCTACAAGGATGACTATGGCTTACAGAGTCTCTCCTGAATAGAGTATTTGTTACAAGAGTGTGTTTTGGAAGAGTTATAACCTACACCTCACAGCCTGAGTCTGTGACAATAGAATACTTTTAATACCCTGTACGGAAAGAAAGAATCACATTTCTTTTCATCTAGAGACGACTCATATAAAAGACCCATTTTTGTATCCTCATATGTCGGGAAGGGTTGGAGTCGAAAATATTAAAGCAAACAGAGACCGAACAAATCAGGTATGATTCTAAGTTCTTACAATTGATTCAGAATAACTCTAAATCTTTGAAAGGAAGAACTTTAAGGGATAAAAATGAAGGTCAGCTTCTACGCAGAGTGAATTCACTTCTTGATCAAAAGAAAGAGGAGATAAAAAAATGGTAAATTCACCTGAAATATATTACTATAATTGAAATAAGGCAAGTAGTGTGTAAAATAACTTCAACTAAAAATTTTTAAATAAAACTTAAAAATGTCACTTACAAAATAGAAATCTCCTAGAGAAAATCACTGACATTAATTTTATGTATATTTTTCAGATACTTTTCTACATATACATTACACACACACACACACACACACACACACACACACACACACAGACATGGTATTATTATTGCTCTTTTACAAAAAAATAGAATAATACATTTGCAACGCTTTTCCAACTTAAATTATGTTGGAACTTTATAAATGTTCTGTATGGCTATAACACTTTATTTAAACTATTTCCTACTGATGGATATCTTGGTCGTTCCAGTGTTTCACTATTTCAAACAATCAAGATTGCCATGAAATATGTCTAAATCCCTAGAATGAGAACTGTTGAAACAAGAGGTATGCAGACACTGCCAAATAAGCAACTAGTTTTTTATATGTAAAAAGTAACTAGAAAGCATGGTAGATAGAAAACAACATAAAATGGCAGGAATAAATCAATATATTTTTTAAGTGGCACAAATAGGACATATATATTTCTATTAAAAGATAACCTCAGATTGGATTAAAAATAAATACAGCCTAAATGCTGAATATAAAAGACCTATCTATACAAAATGAAAAAAGAGCATTGATGGTAAAAGGATGGAAGACAGTATACTAAGCTAATAACAGAAAAAGAAAGCAGGCAGGGCAGTTATATTAGACAGAAAATAATTTGATTGTTATATTTTATACATTGTAATGTTATTATGGTTATGTTTTTTAAAAGTTCTTAACTCTTAGAGCTATACAATAAAATATTTCAGATTAAATGACATGACGGATTTACTTTAAATCTAGAAGGGGTGCCAGTGGGTTGGTGGGTGGGTAGTATGTGGGGTATGAATGAAATAAGATTGACCTTCTGATAATTCTGCTGAAGCTAGGTGACACAGGGCTTTATTATACTATTCTCTATATTATGTAGATGTTAAAATTTTTTTTTTTTTTAGAATTCAAGTTGAAAAGCAATAATGACACAAAGGAAGATATAGTGATATAAACTATAAAGTAACATACACATAAACAAAGCTTAAAAAATATATAAAACAAAACTGATAAAAATGCAAGGAGAAATTGACAAATCCGTAATTATGAGAAAATTTTAAGACTTTTATCAGCAATCAAGGATCAAGTAGAACAGAAATAGCTAAGATTCTGATGGTCCAATTATACAACTAGCAAGCTATACCCTTGTACACACACACACACACACACACACAGACATCCACATATATAGTATTTGGGCTGGACAGACTACACATCCTTTGCAAACGCTGGAGGAACAACCCCAGATGGGTTCCACACGGTGGGGAACTGTAATCTCAGGTATTATTTGACTCTGACAATTAGAACATATCACATGATCCTTGCGCAATCAAAAACATATTTTTTTAAAAAGTAACATTTATACCCTATTTGGTTGCAATAGACTTTTTAAACCTACTATCCCATTTCATCTCACATAACACAATGAGGCTGGTATGAAAGTGAGGCTAGACATTTACCTCATGTCACTGAGACGGTCGGAGGCACGAGGACTGAACTCAGTGCTCCTGAATGCCAGCGCCTGGACAACCGGCCCTGCACACAGCCTCACAAAATTCTGAAGAAGCTTCAAGATCACCAGAGCCTAACTTTCAATTTCTTCTCAAAATAGAACACTTCCGATTTCATGACTAAAAAATAGATTTGGATAGAAAATGGATACAGCAGAATATTTGCAAAGGATCCGATTTTTACCTGAGTGTGTCCTCCTGACACCCAGTTTCACTGAAAATCTTTCTTCTCTTATGGCTCCTACATTTTATTTATAGGAATATTTATAAGTATTGTGCTCTGTGTTTTCGGTTTTTATTTTCACGTAATGCAGCTGTTTAAACCCTTGCACTTTGAGTTTAGCAGAGAACAGAGTTACTTCACTAAGACATCTAATGTGGGTGTTAAGCAAACAGGAGGATTTTTTTCAGGCCACTAGTGGGCATTTCTTCACGCCCCAAGTGCTGCCTCTGTGACTCAGGGGACGGTGCACTTTCCTGAATACCCTCCAGACCTGGGGCAGCACTTCACCCACAGGGCCAACTCTGTGGGAGGACAACTAGGTCAACTGTCCTTGCGCAGGCGCGCAGGGCTTTACTCACCCGATCCGGATCTTCAGCATGCCGCTGAAGAGCTCAGGGGTGTTGGAGATGATCCAGCCCACGTGGATGACCAGCTCCTGCTGAATGACCGCCTCCCTTTCATCGTGGGTGTTGCACTTGGAATAGATAATGTTCTTAATCACTCTTGGAGACAAAGGGTTAGAGATCACCTCTTCTTCGTGCCCAAAGGCACCCAGGGTTACCTGTAAGCGGCAGAATTTGATGATAAAAATTTCCTAGCTACTGAAAGATAAAAGAAAAAAATTCAGGGCTCGGGATAACTGGCAGGCTGAAATTACTCTATGTGAGCTAGGGAATTAGGTAGAATAACTGTTCCTGATTTTTATTAAAATGGCTTTCAAAGCATGACTCCCACCGGAGTTCATCATGGTCCACAGTCTGGTCTAAAATGAGGGTCCCAGTTCCGGGAGTGGAGGTGAGTGGATAAAAGCAGGGGCAGAATATAAATAACTATTGAGATGAAATTATTCTGAGTGACTTTAGTACTAGAATCTCCCCCAGAGAAACCAGAACACACCGAATCGTCTTCCTTTGCTCCTGGGCTGCACAGTTTAGTATTTGAGAGCATTATTTTTCACTTCTGTTGCAGTTTCTCAGGTGGAACTGCATGCTCTTTAACGACACTGTAACCTTTTCAAAGTTAAGTATGAGGTCATACAGTTCTAGTGCAGCCCCCACTTTTCCTGGCACAGTAAGTGCTCAAACGCTTGTGATCCCTGTGGAGGGGAATCAACAGGGCTGCCCACTAGGCCGGGAAACAAGAAAGCACAGAGGGAGATGGCAACAGTGACAGCCACGGAAATTCAAAGCGGGAAGTGCTGCTGGGAGCTGTCAGGGGAACACTCGGGTCCCTCTCCTCTGTGCTGGCATTCTGCCTCCCCCGGGGTCTGCGCCACCTCCGTCCCCCTCATTACCTGTCTCCCTCCCCCGTCCACGTACAGTGCGTGATTATAAACGAGGCAGGAAAACAGAAAAGCACAACCACGGCTCCTGTGTTTAGAGGGGCGAGAGCAGAACACGGCGTCTTTTGCCCCAGTTTTGTGATGGAGGGAAAAGTGAGAACTGCTGGTTTATCACATGACAAGTGGTACCAACCAGTCAGTCCAAGTGTGAGTACTTTTATTAACATGTCAGTGTGTAAAGAAGAAAACAAACAGAAGGCACACCAGTGCCTCGAAGCAATGGCGACTGCACCATTATTTCATTCCAGAGAGCGCGAGGTGACCTGAAAGTGCTCTGTAGAACAACTACTTCAGTTCTCACAAATGAGTGGATGCCCACTTTGAATGCTCCGTTCTCGTTTCTTTGTTGTAGAGGGGAAGACGCAGTCAGTCCCTGGACTACATGCACCTGAGGCGGCACTGTCGGCTCCCAGGCTCACCCCGCTCTGTACGCGGCTGGTTCCTGGGGAGACGAGTTGCTTTGATGAGCAGTGGGCCAGCCACAGCCTCATGAGGCCTCCGAGGCTTCCATAATGTGGGGAGCAGGGTCTCAGCATCACAGGCTGCCAGTCCCCTCTGAATCGTGTGCAGAATGGACAGAACTGACTCTACGCTGTCCTCCCAGTGTCAGGTGCTAGCGCCCTCAGAGATCTCCAAAAGCTTCTCACGCGCTCATATGTAGAAGAATTAACTGTATTTTCAGATATACTACGAGGGCCTAAAATCAAGGAAAAATAGCTTCGCAAAGCGTGTTTCCTTCCTTGCAGAAATGGCTCTGTCCAAGGCAACAATACAAGACTGGCTGGAGAGGAGGGCTGCGGCGGGTGAGGAAGGGAACTGCTTAAGTTACTTCCTGGACGCTGGGCTGTTTAGCTGATCAGTGGGGAGGAAAATTCTACCTCTTAATAATTTGGAGAAAACATAACATATGTGAAAAGTGATCTAACTTTTTCTCGGAAATTTTTTACTACAATTGTGTTTTCAGTTATTAAATATTACTGGATAAAATAAATAACTTATTCTAGCACTTCAAAAACTGGATAACAGGATGCAATAACTTCAGTTTTAATAAATCCAGAGCCCTGCAATATGCAATGGGTTGATTTCATTAAAGAGAGTTAAAATACTTCCTGACATTAAAGCCTATTATATCTCCGGATTAACGTTCAGGAACGTACAGTAAAGCACACAGATTCCCAAAGGGAAAGAAAGCAAACAGGTTTTCATTCCAACCCAACGAGGATGCAGCCAGGTAATTAGAGCTTCTACACAATAAACCAAACACTCTGCAGCCACAGCCCACTCTGCACATGCACAGGCAAGCTCAGCCCACGGTTCACCAAGTGCCCAGCCCACGCCAGGCCCCAGGACGGGCACAGGGGACAGATGCTGGACGAGACCTGGGCCCTGATCTTCACAGCCTGCCATGGGGTGAGAGACCTGGGAGCCAGGGCAGCTCGGGAGAAGTGTCACAGGCCCGATGAGAACCCAGAGGGAGAGGGACTACTAACTGGAGGTGGCCCTGTGAGGAGCAGCTGACAGGAGCTGGCCCTGGAAGGGGAGAGGTGGCCAGAGCGTTAAGGCAACCACTGCACTACAAAGGAGCACATGCCCTTCACACGTCATCTGTCTCTGCCTCACCTATCCAAAACCTGTCTGAGTGCTCCAGGGGTGTTGTTATTCCATTTTCCATGTCAGCACCTTCACTGATCTAAAGGTAGCACAGGGGCTGCAGTAGCAGATGTGAGGTGCAGCAGACAAAAGGGATGGTCTGTTTAGTAACCGCGCGTCTTTCAGATGAGCTTGCACGGGGAAGGGGCCTTCTGTGGGTGTGCTGAGCCATGTACGTGTGGTTGTGAGAGGCCTGGGACTGGGGCTGTCGGATTTCAAAGCAAGAGTCCTACCCATAAACATTGTGGCTGTGACTGAGTGACAGCCTGAAGATCACATACGTACCTGTTTGCCCTGCACTAAAACGTTAGTAATCGAGGGGGCCAGACTGTCCACTACTTTACTTAAAAGACTTGCTGCGCGGCGCACCACCGACCTGGGGGCAGAGAAGAGAGCACGCCAGAGGTTCACAAATCTAAAAGAGATGAGTAAATGGGGCCCTGAGAGGGACAACGCAAAAATATGCTCAATTAGGTCCTCACATAATCGTTTGGACGAAACACTGAGCCCAAGACACTGGACCTCATGGCCAACATTTCCCAGGAGGCAGGACCCACCATCCAGGATGAGGGGTGGAGCCCTCATACTCACCTCTGCCACCAGCATTATTTGTGCCAGTTAAAAAGGGAGAAAGGGAGCCTAATTATTTTTTTCATGGGGAGTGGAGTGGAAGGAAGAATTAAGTGAGTATTCTGATTTTGCATTAAAAAAATCATTATTAAGTCTGTCACTGGTACATGTTTTCTATTCCTATAACCACTTTAAATCATGTTTCTTTTGGTGCCTAGATAACCAAATTCCTTGGTTAGGGGACTCATTCAGTACTCAATTTTAGGAAATGATACAATGAAATACCAGCATGTATTTTTCTGGATAAAGCCAGAATGTTAGAGGAAGGAATTCACACTGCTATTTTTACATTTCTGAAAAAGTCTTAGATTATAAGGAGAAGAGATTTTTTTTTAAGCATAGCACATGCAATGCATAAGACATTTTCTTCCCCTCAAAAGTGAAAATTCATGTGGAGCTTTCAGATGGAAAAATAAAATTAAAATGTAGGTTTAAAACTGTTTTCTTGTATTTCAGGATCTTGATGAAAGTTGACCTATAAAAAGCTTTATATTCCTCAATCTCGATATAGATGAAATGTAAAAAATTAGTTCAGTAACTGATGACATTAGTGAAACACGCTTCCTACTTTTAGTGAAGCTTTCACCCACACACTGTAAGACCAAAAGATATGTTCAGTCCTTAGGATGCAAATCAGCCCACACATTTCAAGCAGCTGGAGTTCGGACACTCTACGCATGTTACCTGCTTCCCGTGTACTAGCAAAGTAGTAATGTGTGGGGCTATTGAGGAAGCCGATTTCTGGGTAAATGCAGCCCCGTAGCGCACCGCCAGCCTGGGTGTGTCAGGGGAAAGTCACAAAAGGGAAAATACAGTAAATAAGACTTCCAGGAGTTTGTGCTTTTACACATAACAGTCCTCACTCTACGTGTTGGCTAGTTAATGATTTATCTAAAATGAAGTATAAGGCACAAAGCAAAACCAGGTTTGCTTAGCCAAAAATAAGATTACGGATGACATTTGGAACTTCCTGGGTACAAAGCAACATCTCTTAGCCTGCCTGCTTGACTGTACTGAGAATTTACAGCAAAAATGGGAGCTTTAATCAAAGGATTATTACATTACTTCTTCTGGGTTGGAGTGGTACATTTACTATCATCATAGAGCTGAAGTACTTACTGCTAAGAGATTTTTTTTTTTTTAATCAATACCCTTATTTTAGAGATTGGATACCTGAGGCTCACTGAGGTGAAGGGAGTTTCTGATGCTATTTCTTGAGACGTTTTCTTCAAAATTAGAAAATAATGGGTCATTTAAAACATGTCTATACTCTTCCTTTCCAATTGTTAGATTCTGCTAGTGAGACTGTTAGAAGTGCTTCAAAATGCAGACAGTCGTGCATTTAGGCATACTACCCCATTGTGAATTTAAACAATTTTATCTCAACTTACCGAATTTTGGTTCGGTCCCTGGGAGGAGACCACCTCTGCAGGACACGTTAGTTATTTTTCATGAAGCCACTACACTCACTGGGATCCATTTCACATAAGTGGTGAGAGAACTGCCTTGTAAGTGTATTATTTGTGCTTCTGACTAAATGAGCCATCGGCCTCTTTCAAGGCCTTCTGTGACAGCAGAGCACGTTACCTGAACACAAAGGAGGACCCCGAAGCACCTCCTGGGACACAGCAGGTACAGGGCAGGAAAGAGTCATTAGCATGTCACCCAGTGAATAATTGCCAGGGTCTATTCCTATGGAGGGCCTTCTTCCCAGACATTCTTTTAATATCTTGGGAGAGCCATGATACAATGGAATGTAGGCAGATCCTTAGAAAGTAGACAGAGGCATGGTGCTAGAACGTCGGCATTTAAAAGTGAAAATTAAGATGAATAACCATCTTTAAGATTGGTTCATTATCTTTAGGTTATTGAACATGACAACACAAAAAATAAAACATAATGACGAGGACACTTATACGAACCAAAGCTTTTTGCTGCCAGCTCTTCTATAGACTCTCTCAATGTGATCAGAAACAGTACCTAGACGTTGGATAATAGAATCTTTGTTGAAAAAATGCTTTTAATTAAATGCATAACATTAATTCTCCTTTAGAAAAATAACTCTTGAATTTTCACGTTGATCCACTGGAGTTGGTACATCCATATCCACTCCTGTTCTGAACTACCTGACAGATTAAAACACGTGACCCAAATAGTTCGTGGGCATGTCCCCCGTCCTTCTTACTATTTAGTTTGAGTAAGTGAAGTTGGTGAATACTTCAGTTCTTGAAATTTATTGTTTTCTTTTTCTTTTAATGTGGAAGCTTTTCAGTGGTGATGGATTTATTTATTTATTTATTTTAATTAAAGTTTATTGGGGTGACAATTGTTAGTAAAGTTACATAGATTTCAGGTGTGCAATTCTGTAATACGTCATCTATATCTCACATTGTGTGTTCACCACCCAGAGTCAGTTCTCCTTCCATCACCATATTATTGTTTTCGTAATATGCAACCTAACTTTTTAAGAAACAAAAATAAGTTACTTAAACCTACTGCAGAAAATATAAAACAGAAAATAGCAGATTGAACAAATACTGTAGACTCTGAATATAAATGATTCTTCATTTATTTGTTCAACAAAACTTTATGGAGATTCTGGCATGTACATAATCATTCCAACATGTACTAGTGCTCAAAAGAGCCCACATGGCCTCACTCTGGCACCAGCTCACATGTGGTCTGGCCTCAGGTCTCGTTTGTCAAGAAATTCACCATGTGACAGGACAGAGCACCAGAAAGGAAATGAGGGTAAAGAATAAGGTTGTTTCATTTTACTCTGAACTTATTTTTATTGCTTTGTAACAAATTGGATCAAATTATATGCAGATTCTGCAGACAGTTATGATTTTTAATACATCACGAGGTTTTATAGATTCAAAACACTTAAAGTCCTTCAAATATCCAAATGAAAGATGAGTATCCCTCCCAAGTTTATAAAAATGGCTTAAAAAATAATTCCTTCAGCACTTTTTATGATAAACTATTTTATATGTGTTGTTTTATTTTAAAACACTAGTAAAACAACCATTCTGAAATCTAGGTTCCTAATAAAATGTTTGCTTTTCAAAAATCCTATTGTTTTAGTTAAAGTATAAATTTCAGTGCATGTCTTCAATATAATTGGGATTCTGCTGATACTTATAGTTCCAAGACTAATTAGAAATGAAGGATTCTGTTTGAGATTTGCAAAGTTTTTCCACCTTCAATTATTTAAGAAAATTGAAATTATTCCATTTACATGTTTAATACTCCAGAAGGTTCTCTCTTAGCTACAATAATGTAAATAGTAAGTAGACCTTATTTGAACAAGCAATTATGTTTAGTTTGCTACCAAAGAGATACCTCTGACTAATCACATTGTTGTGGAGAACACTGACTCACTTTCTAATTCTAACCAAATCAACGTGCGCCTCTGGACCAAGGCCTTTCAGATGAGCTGTAAACTTTGAGCAGCTAGACATTAAGTACTTGAAATGTATTCCACATTATTCTGTACTAGAAAATGCTGGAAGCAGACCTCGATAGAGCATCCAAAGCGTCCTCAGAGCAGTGACTCAACACACAAACGTGGGTTTCGGGGATAATTGCGTTTCATCGTGAATGCGGTGGACGTGGACATGACCAGAAACAATTTATTTTTGTTAATAGTCTTTAGAGCACAAGTCTATTAAGTGCTATATTCCATTCCAATGGCTGTTGCAGACCATGAGGCAGCTAATTTTTAGGGCTGTAACAATTCAATATTGTTCTTGCAAATGTACAGAAAATAAAACTGGAAACAGAAACTGACCATAAACAACTATGGAGTCATTAGAGGTTAACAGTCACTGGCAGAATCCAAGCTCCAGCACCATTCAGACAATCAGAGAAACAACCAAGCATCACTAAGCAATTTAGGACTTCATATATCAGACAGTCTATTCCACTCTAGGGGGGGATGAATGAACATTGTCTACTTAAAATTTGAAGGAGAAAAAAGGTTTAAAGGAGGAGAAAATAACTCAGAATTTTTGGTGGATATTCATTACGTATATTTGGTATATGTTCAAGAATAGAGCAGTTCTTTTATTTTAAGATGTTCTCAGACATGTACTCTTACCTTCCTCTGTGATGAAGTTGGGGCCTTCTCTTTTGAGTAGTATACCCAGCAGGATGACTTGGCTAGCCAGACAGCTGCAGTCCTGAAAATATAAATCACTGAGTAACTGGAGTGAAATGGGTACAAAAGTTACCACAGTGGGTAGCTAATCGTGAAAACACATGATGCAGAGGGAAAATATTCTGCTATGGAGTTGAGGAAAGATAAAACGTCATCAATATACTCTCAAGCATTAGATGACATTATACAGCCATTATCTTAGATATCTTGGAGATGGACGGTACATAAGCTGGCTTCCTGGGGTAATGGGGACTTAATAATCAAATTTTCCAGGAAACAAGATGATCAATAGATAGAAAATGTTATCTACAAGCATTGTCACTTATTCTGCCACTCTCTGAGAGGTCTGGCCCAATCATTTAACCAGTCCCTTCTTGACTTTAGTTTTTCGTGAATGGGAGACTATGTTGCTATGGACCTGTTGTGAAGAGATGAATGAAAGGAGGGGCTGTGTGTCGAGTGCTTGTTAGAATATTAGGGTGCTAGGCTATATGCTTTCTGCCTACGGCATCATGTTCATGCTTATGAAGACCTACAGATAGTAATGATCAATAACAAGGTCTGATGATGTCTGGCAGGATATATATTTAGCCTACATGCTCACATTTTTATGGCCCAACGAGATGTCCGAGTTCTACCATAAGAATTTCATTTCCTTGGATAAGCACTACACTCTAACCCCATCCCGCCTCTTTTAAATGCAAATAACCTTAGGGACAGTAAAATACTGGTTGCTAACATAATATTTATATAGATGTGGTCGTAGGATTTTTTCCTTAGTGACTGGATAGATTGAAAGCAGCATTAGACCTAAGTGCTGGGCAGGAGAGAAGACCCAGGTTGTCAAAGGAACGGGCACCGAGAGACACATGCGGAGCCTGCAGGCCGCTGGCCTTGCCCTAACTTCTTTACTGGCCTACACAATGCTCTCACATCCGAGGCGCCCGACCTCATCCCCACTCCTTAAGCATCTCGAAGACCTTCACGCTAATGTCAGACCCTGAGAACAACCTCATTCCTGCCCTGGGACTAGACTGGCTACCCACCTCCAGGTTCATTGCTACCTTCTCTCAGAGGACAAAAAATTAATACGGCTTCCCCTGGGAGTTCCTGCTCTGCCAGCCCCACACAGGGCCACCTGGGAATTGCACGGTCCTCACATGCAGTTTTTGAAGAATTTCCCGGGTGGGTCTGTTTTTCCACTCAGTGATGGTGACCTCCGGTTGCTGCTCCAGTTCTGGAGTGCTCGAGGCGCTGCTTTGTCGTTTGACTTTTGAATGTTTGGGAAGCTGTCGCTCCTCAAAACTCTTAAATTCTGGAAGCCTAGAAGTTAAAAGAAAAAGTTTCAGATTTCCTGCCTTTCTAATGTAACCTCAAGAAACACAATAGTAAGCCAGAGGGACTTACTCTTCAGTGTCACTGATTCGTAGGAAGTCAAGTTGTTCCACTACAGCTCCGGATATTAGTGTCTGAAATGGGATTGAGAAGATTTGCAGCTCTTAAATTCAAGACACGTCCTTAGGATCGGCGCATATACTTTATTGTAAGTACGTAATACATCAAAAAGAGTTTACTTAAAAAATATATACAACGCTTAAGTAATTTCTTAAACGAGCATTCTAAAATTCAGCAGGTTTTCAGACAACAAAACCCCCTGAAATAGAACACAGAGGTCAGGCTCCAAGTTCATGAGTCGTAATAAAGAGGAAAGTCCACATGAGATGAACTGTACGTTCTCTCTGTTCTTAGAATTGCGGTTATTTTTAAGTTGAGATTAAAATGCACTGTCTATTAAAATGTTAAAAATATATTTTGAAATTAAAAAAACACACCCATGAAACACTAAAATTGTTTTGGGAAAAGATGTGAAATTGCACGTTGGATTCTGCTCCTGTGACGTATTTCAGGGCAATCCAGTGATGGGATATTGCCAGTCTCCATGTTTCGGGATCATGCTAGATGTTGCTTATCCAGCCCAGACCTTCTCTACATCCTGGCAACGCACATTTGGTCCTTTTATTTTCCATTAGCTCCTGATTATAGGTTGAGCAAACTACATGAGACCAAACTTGAACATAGCTTTTGTTTGTTGGTGGTTCATTGTGAGTAGTATACATGAATGATAACCCACAATGAATTTTAGCAATGTGTGTCCCTTCTCATTATCATGATGAGTTGTCAGATAAAAACTAAGGAAGGTAATGCATAAAAAACAAGCCAAAAGTTATTATTTTAAAAATAAGGCGATTCCCCAATCCAAAGTGCCGTATATATATTACTTTCTCTGTTTTCTCACGGTTCATTGGAAATGTGAAACAAGACAGGGAACGTCCCTTTGTTGGCTACCCACCCAGAATTGTGCTGCCTTCTCCTGTGCTGGGAACTCACAAAGTCCATCTCCCACAAACATCCACTACAAATCGCAGGGTAGATCTATTATCAGCTGTCAAACTAAAGCCTCCTTGCACAGTTGGGATGCAGCTGGTCTGCACATATTGTGGCTCTCCACAGGCAAGTCTGAGGGCAGTCTGGGCCTGGAAGAGAGCAGCTCACATTTACACAGCTTGCTCTCTAGTTATCTGTTTTGCTGGACAAATATTCATCGAACACCTGCCATATGCCACATACTATGGAAGGTGCTGAGGATATAGTATGAACAAAATCCACAAAATCCCTGACCTCTTAAAATGGTGTGTATCAGTAGATAACAAACAAATCTAAACATGTCAGATGGTGATAGATGCAAAGAGAAATAACAAATGCAGGGGAGTAGGAGGTGGCAGGTGATGAGAAAAGGCCTCTCTAACGGCGTCCATGGAAGCAGAGGCTGGAGGAAGAGCTGGAGTCACCCACAGGGATAAAGGAAGAGTGCAGGACTGAGGGAGCAGCAAGTGCCAAGTCCTGAGACAGAAGCAGGCCTGTGACTTTGGAGCAATAAGGAGGGCAGTGTGGTTGAAGTAGAGCAGACGGGGAGAGTGGTAGGAGAGGAGGGCAGAGAAGGTTCGGATCACGGGTAGCACACAGACCGCTGGGAGGACTTTGGTTTTCACTTTGTGTGTGAGCGTCACCGGAGGCTTACGATACGTGACGTACTCTAACTACCAATGACCAGGTACAGTAGGAAGAGGCTAACTGTCTGATAGCCAATAGGAATTTAGGAGACAACTGTAAAAATCTGGGTGAGAAATGATGGCAGCTTGGACCCTGCCGTTAGTGCTGGGGATGATGGGATGGGGTTAGATTCTCAATATGTATGAGGGTAGAGAAAACCGATTTGATAATAGATTGTAACGTGGGTATATAAAGAGTTAAGAACTAATTAATTTTCAAAGCTGGCAACCAATATTGAAAACGTAAGAAAATTAATTTTGAGTTTAATATTTTCTATTTTTATTAGCCTACCCACCCTTATGTACTAATTCAGCTCATAAGGTGAATGCTTAATCGGAGTTAACAGGCAAATGCTAAATTCCATTAATAGTCTCTAAAGCATTTGATCAAAAAAATTTAAGTTGGTTGCAGAGGCTTATAAATTAGTTTTATAAAAAACATTGTCTTTATAATGTGCTAGCCATTACCACTTCAGTTCTGGAGGTAATTAAAGAACTTAATACTGTTATATTTGTGTCAAATGAAATATAATAGTCAAAAGGTACCCCGCTCTGCGATACTCAGTTATATGCTACCAGGTCCTTCCCAGTGGAACATTCTGCCTAAGACCGCACTCCATCCCGTCATTCTGCAACCTCACCTGGATTTGTTTTCAGTTGGCCTCCCCCGCTAGAATTAGTCCCATAAAATCAGGGACCCAGCAAACGCACTCTATAAATATTTGTTGAATCAATGAACCAATATTTGCATATTGCTACAGAGAGAACAGTAGTGAGCAGACCACTCTGTGAATGCAGAAATTGCATTCACAAGCTTGGCCTGAAAGTTTTCAATCCACAGAAAGAAGCAGACACAGAAACTAGCTACACCTACAATAAGAGCTACGTGAAGGTTCAAGCACAATGCCAGACGCACACTGTAAGGAGATCAATTCCAGTCTCAGAAATTTCACTTAGAGAGGTGACATTGACCTAAATTATAAAATTAAAGTATGACTCAGACAGGAGGGAGGCAGAGGCAACTCTCGAATAGAGTAACAGCATGAGCAGGA
This sequence comes from Rhinolophus hipposideros, assembly GCF_964194185.1. Lineage (NCBI taxonomy): Eukaryota > Metazoa > Chordata > Mammalia > Chiroptera > Rhinolophidae > Rhinolophus > Rhinolophus hipposideros. The sequence continues at coordinate 3,310,541 of NC_138067.1, read as the reverse complement.
AAAAAATCCCGATTGCATTCAGAGATTTTGAAAGTAGCCAGTGTACTTGTGAGGTGGAAAGTAGGGCTGGGAATGGACCCACAGAGCGGGTCCGCGGCGATGAAGCTGGAGGGAGGCCGAGGCCAGTAACGGGCTAAGAAAATCTGAAAAAGTTTGAAATAAAATCCAAGAGAAGCCTACAGGCACCATTTCATTTCCTATATTAAAGAGAAGAGCTGGGTTGTTGTTTAATGGGTATAGAGTTTCAGTTTCGCAAAAGGTATCTGGACCCACAGCCCAAGGTTAGACAGTAGGTCACGTCACCACTCTGGACCCCAGTTTCCTGCAAAACTGAGCTTTTTTTTTTTTTTTTTTTTCTAAGGAGGGCACAGCTCACAGTGGCCCATGCGGGGATCAATCCAGCAATCTTGGTGCAAATAGCACCACGCTCTAACCAACTGGGCTAACCGGCCACCCTGAGATGAGCTTTTAAAGTCTAAAATTCTGGTTGGGAAACCACTGCAATTGTTCAAGCATCATATTGGAAGCACCAAATAAGCAGGATGGTGGGAATAGGAGGTGGGTACAGAATAAAACCTTAAGACAAAAACCTTATTAAACAGAGCACATATTAAGAAATGTACTATAGCTGGGGTTAATGGTCCTGAAAACAGAACTGCAGTTCAGAAAACTACCTGTAGACGATCAACGTGAACTTTGACGCCTCCAACCACTCCTTTTTTAAAAGCTGCCAGCATATCTAACACGGGGTTGAATCGGCTACCTCTAAAAATATAAGCAGATACACAAAATGTACACATTAACAACAGAATGGGATATTCATAATCTAATTCTAAGTTCCTTTCACATATGCAAAGCGCTGTGCCACCACCCGGGGAGAGGGATCCAAAACACAAGGGGGGATGGGCAGGGGGACGTGGGCGCCTCATCTCTTCCTCAACCTACCTTATGTTGTCTTCCCGGATGAGAACAAGGAAAAGCGGACGTCCATGCATTTTCCAGTATTGTTTAATGAACTGCAATGCATTCTATCAAAACAGAAGGATGAGGTGGGTGTAACGGCACATTCTCTGAACTGATCAGACACTTAACCATTAATGGCAAAGAGTCAACAAATCTATGATTCAGGAGCAAAGCCCGGGTAATAGCGACTATTCAGAGGTAGAAATGTTCCCATACATACAAGCATACAAGTATCACTAAATGCAAGTTAAGCTGGGAACCATTTTGATTTTAAACTTAGTTCTTTAATCAGAGTGCACATGCTTAAAGATGCTTTTTGGGGGGTGGCCTAATAAATACACTTCAAGAATGGCCCCAGAGAGGAAAAATCAACCCAGGGCTATCATCCAGAAGATGAATTCTCATTCCACACTATTGTGGGTTTTATTACAGCAGGTAGAAGAGATTAGACTGAGTCTATACAGACCATCAGAAACGGGAGAGTTCTTAGTTTCTACTGTCATCATCGTATCAGAGACTTACACACACAGAAGTTAGCTGAGGTTTTACTTGACATTCCTCGTAAGTGAAATTATTTTGCTAACTCAGCTTCTGTTCAAAAAGAGAAAACCACTACTGTTGCAGTGAACACGGCTTCCAAAACAGGTGCCCCTCTTTTCACAAACTATTTCCTTTCGTTTCATTTCTACAAGTACAACAACAAAGTCAAACAACTTGACATAAAACTGACTGCACCTATCATTCTAAGGCTGTAAGTAATTGAACTCTTTCTCCAAAGCTTATGCAGCTGTGGTCGCACGTTCACATTTTACACTGTGTTACCCCGGTGTGTGATCCAGGAGCATTCAATTTAATAACATATGATAATATTAGTCAAAACAAAGTCATCCCAATGCAATAAAAAGGTGTTCCGAAGCTACCTTTATGTCATCTATCAGCAGTAAAACATCCTGAGACATGTAGAAATCGCTTAAGTCGAAGATGATAGGGTAACAAACCACAGTCTTTCCTAGAATGCGATAAATCTGTAAGGGACAATTAAAAAAGAGACGAAACAGGCTAAAGGCAAAGGTGTTGCAACACAAGTCCTAATAAAATTTAAAACTGATGCTTAATTCTGAATAAGCAAATAAAACAAAACCTTGTAAAATATGTATAATGTTAAGAAATTTTTAAGTTTCTTGATTGAATCAGCATGCTAACAAACAAAGTAGTCCACGTCTACTAGCATGATGGGAAAAGCCTGTGTCTGCGTAAAACTATTGTTATATAACCACTATTGTTATATAACAACTTAGAAATAACAGTACAGTGAGATGCTTATTCACTCCTAGAAAACTCCTGTCACACAGAACAAATAAGATTTACTTGTAGAAAACAATAATTCAATTAGCTCAAGTATGTAAGGCAATGTGAGAATGGCTACACAGCAGGGCAAACATTTCGGTCTGTGGTACTGTAATCTGAACAAGGAAATCTCACGAGCACCTTTGATGTCCCCAGGCAGCCAATGGGCCTGTCAGGCCTTCCGGAGAGTCCTAACTTTTCATTGATACCCAGATGGAAATAAGCCTGTAAGACACAAATTTGTAAATCAGAAAGATGCAAGAATCTGTGCTTTTCCTCTTTTGCCCTCCCCCGCACACACACACCCCCGGTCACCATCCCGCTTATTTCTGATTTTTCCAGAGAAAAAGAGGCCAGTGTAACCTTATTCCACGGATTGGATGCAAACCAGCTAGCCCATGATGTCAGCTGAGAGTCTGCGGCACTGAGAGATTTGAGAGCAAAGTTTCCACAGATCCACTTAGCCACACTCTAAAACCTGACACTGCGCTTACACTGTGCTAAATGCACAACTTATAGGGCTTCGATTTATAAAGGGACACAAAGAGACAAATATTTCCTGTGTGATAAAAATCTAGTTATTTAAAGTTTTAAAAAATGGGGCCACACATCACCTACTAGATTCCCATCTTCAAGTATTTCCCACCAAAATAGAAATGTCTTTATCGATTTTTCTGATGACATGAGTTTTACGAAAAATGTAAACCATATGCTACAAGTGAATGGTTCTGCTTCCTGTCACAACCCTTAGGCAACGCTGGTGTGTGTTAAAAGGAGTATAATTTTTTGTGTGATTCCTAAGAAACCCCAAAAGCATAAGACAGGGTTACAGATTATTACAGTACATAGATAAATACACCCATACCAAACACATATATCAATTATATATTTACATAAATGGGTTCATATACTATGTCATCTGTTCAGTGTCCCATTGTTTGAAACTTAATATTGTGGTGTTCCAATTTCAAGAGAGTGAACTGAGTCTACACATTCATTTACATTTCAATGTTGAAATTATTGAAGAATTATAAAGACTGGAAAAATATCTGCAGAAGTATTAGAAAAGGGAAGGGGGCCACAGTGGAGCACAAACATCTAGAACTTCTATGAGTAAATGTAAATGGACTGGGAATGAACTGGGAGTTGATCAGTGTCAGAGCTGAACACTTACTCCCATCAGAAAGCCTCAGCACTATTTGGGGTCCAGCCCTGATGAAGTTTGACACTTATCCCCTGATGAAGACAGCTCCCCATTTGTTGTTATTTCAAAACAAATTCAGTAAACATCTTTGGACAGGGCACTATTGTTTCTGCACGATAATTTCCAAGACTTGATGGACCAAAGAGAATGTACCTTCTCTTTGAAACGTAATGCCAGGGTGGTCACCCTCTAGAAATAACCGACCAATTTTACACTGATATTAATAGTGCATGGGCCATTTTTGACACTCTTTTAGGTCAAAATGAGATTATCTTAGTTACGAATGACTGTATTCAATTATTTTGTGGCTGACCATTTTATCATACATTTAATGGCTATTTGTATGTTCTATACATTTCTTTCATTTGTTCCCTTTCCTACTAGGTATTTGTCATTCTCTTTGATTTGTAAGAGATCTTGGTATATGACAGTCTATGACAATGAAGGCATCAGGCTGGGCAGGCTGCTGATGAGACTGTCCCACGTTGTACACACTCACACCATTTCATGCACTAGCTTACGGAGCAGGGACCAAACCACCGGGGGAAAGAAACACTTCATTCTAGATCTGCATGGTATTCCCATCTCCCATAACGCAAATCTCACCAGTTACACCTCACAACACACAACACACACAGTGAAAGCTCTGCTCTCAGCTGTCTGTCCTCACATATCTTCTGTGGGCTGAAGGAGGGAGCAGCTTCTCAGAAGAGAACGCTGGCACACAAATAGTGGACAAAATAGGGTTTGAGAGGGCACTTCCACGTTTCAAGGTAGACTTATAAGAAGCCGTATGCTAGCAGTGTGCCTGAGAGATGACTCGCAAAGCGCAGCTGGCTTGGAACACAGAGGCTGTCGCCACAGAGAGTCGCCCACTTGGACCCGTGCACAGGGAAGCCGGGCTCTCGGTCATCACATATCTTGTTTCTGTAGCCAAACCGCACACCCTCCTTGTAAACAGTGGCTAATGCAATGTTTAAAACAGCAAAATATAGAGTGAAGGATCCGTTATAATACCACCACTGTGATTCCATAGCACCTGTACAAACACGTATTGTGGCACTCAGCAGAGTGGGCTGTCATTAACTGGTTTTTTTGTCATACCACTAGACTCAGAGGTCACTGAGAACAGGGACAGTCATTTTATCTGAGTGCCCCACGGCGCTCTGCACACAGCACGTGTGCTGATGAATGAATGAATACAATATGCCATATTCAAGTCGTTTGGAGCCATGTTGGTCTTTTAGCTCGTGACTGCCTGTTGTTTGGTATGGACCCACTTACCATGAAAAACGTTGCTAATATAAATTAGGCCTGAAGAAAACCGATTCGGGTTAATTTACTTTGAGAGCATGTTTATCAAAGAACAACAACCTTGGTGACGGTTCCCTGGGGCTTTCAGAGGGAGATCACGAAAGCTCATCAGCAAACACGGTCTGCAAGACGGTCTGCAACTGAGAAAGTGCCCCGAGGAAGCGCCTGACACCATCGCGCCCATGATGCTTCTCTCTCGCCTGAGTAGCCTCAGTTCCCTCTGGGGCTCATTTACCCTCTTCTTACATAAAAACCAGCTTCCCGTCATTCGGCTCTTGGGGTGATTTGAAAGTGTTACTGACTTTGGGGAACCTTGCATTTTTGCTCCTATCTCTTCAGTTGGGAAAGAAAGAGCTGTGACTTTGTTAGAGGAGGATTCAGGGCTCTCGAGGGGCTGTGCTCTGGGTGACCGGCCACCCGGTTCTGGTTGCACGGCCAATGGGCAGGGTCCAGTCTCCTTAGCAGCCACCCCGAGCCCTGCACTTCCTCATGCAGTGTGTACCTCGCTTCTCCACACTTAGTCTGCGTCATAGCATCAAGGCTTTGACCACAAGCATCGGTGTCAACCCAAGGGACTCAAACTCCATCACTTGAGGGACCGTCCCAAACACATCCACCAAATCCCGCGGAGTTTGTTTCCATACTGAACACTTACCAAAGAAAAGTGGAAGCTTCTGAGTAACTAGTGGGAGCCAACGCGCTACCCTCCCGAGTGAGCAGGGATGCCCCCTGCACTGAGGCCCCCTGCAGCCATCCGCAGAGCAGGGCAAGCAGAAGGCCTCAAAAGGCGCCTTTTAATCCAACCCGAATAGGGGTTAAAAATAAACTCAGAGGTTTCTTGATAACCACTTTGAGACCCAGCGAACCAAAGAGGAAGGAATTACTGCTGATGCCAAACAGTAAGAAAATAGAAAAAGGAAAGTAACTATTACCAATACACATTTAGATGAGGAGGTTTGTTTAACCGTTAATAAAACGGAAAATAATCAAACCAAATGTGAAGGTTAGTTTACACAACTACTAAAATTAAGGCTAATTTGTTATTTAAGTGCCCAGTCTAGGTTAGAAATAGACTTTACAAGGAGGAGACCTCAACAAGCCCTATGCACAAAACATATACACACACAGTGCAGTTGGTCTTTCATTAACAATGTCTGATAAAATGGGTTTCTCAACGGAGTTAGAAAGACTTCGGGATTAATGGTGCTATCTCAGAACCGCATTTTAACTGCGCCCTTGACTACAGGAAGTCTCTCCGCGGGCTCTCGCAGCTCCACACAGGGAAGAAACACACTCACTCACTTTCACGAGCTCCTGCTGTGCCCATATCTGAATGGGTTCTACCTGTTGAGGAGTTTGAGTCTGAATACCATACGTGTTGAGGAAAACTTGAAGGCTAAAGAACATAGGGAGAAAAGAGAGAGAGATTTTGAGACAATGCATTTACTAGCTTGGAAAATGCCAGGGAGGGGGAGAAAAGGGAAGAGGCAGTGCTAAGTCGAAGCACACTTTTAATGTGCGTCAGCAATATGCCGTCTGTATTGCAATCCAGAGCCCCTCTGGGGTCTCACCATACATCAGAGGGGAGCTCTGGGGACTGGCACACAGGGTGAGCTCTGATTTGGGGAATCCCCATCATCTGTTTGTACTCATTTCTCAAAACTGCACCCCAGGCAACACTGGCACTGGCCGGGGTCTTTAATCTTCACATCAACTAAAAATGATTGTTAAACATGAAAAGAATGTTGTTCTGGCACTTAAAGTGACATTAACGTCGTGCTTAAAACCACGTCAAGGGGTCTATGAAATTAATCTCTACTGCCATACTCAATATTGTAAGTGTAAAGCAATCATCGCCCCTCCCCCCAAAACACCCCGCCCACGGGGATTCCATACCGTTGGCTTTCCGCTATGAGCGCCACGTGAACTACCAGATCATTTTCCAGTGGGCCCTGTAATACAGAAGGAGGGAGGGGAAAGGTTTTAGAAGGCCTGGTCATCATCAGAGGCAATGAGAGTCAAGGATGACAGTAAGCATCTCCAAGCCATTCATTAAAATGATGGACACAAGCCGGCTGTAAGTGGTCACCTCTCTTAGCTGGCTCTTCACTGCCTACTCCTCAATTTGATGGGTAGACAGAGTCATGGAACACCGAGGGATGGAAAGCCATAAATCTCACCACTACCAGAGGGGCCCGCCTGTCAGGGCTATTTTGAATGATGCGTAAGAGTAGTTTGGCAACCGAGAAGCATTTTCCATCATTTAACTCTGAAGGGAAGAGGAGGAACTAAAAATAAAAACCCAATTTATGTATTCAGTGTGAAAAAAATGATTGAGTTAAAATTGTTCATTTGACATCTTAACCACATATAAGGCTATTGCCTTTTTTGTTAGCCTTTTTTGTTTGTTTCCTTTGGCGTCTTATCCATCCAAATGGCTTTCTTGTAATATATAGTTCGTACGGTAGAGAAGGAAGTACCCTGTTGACTATCAATTAGCACTGTGTTCATGAAGTACAAGCTGCTGGGCTTACCAGTTCTAATCAAAGGTAGCGCTGGATATCTGCTGCTCTTTTTTGTGTGGAAAAGGTTCACTATAGCATATGTTATACATTGTTAAAAGGAACCCACCTCTGAGCCTGTACAGAATCAACAGAGAACATTAAGAAGTACCAATAGATTATAGTATTAGGAAGCTCTGAAAATACTCATCAGATATAATTTCTTTATATTAGGTGGATGCAAAGGTAATTGCGGTGTTTGCAATTGATTTTAACATTTTAAACCGCAATTATTTTTTCACCAACCTAATAGTAATGAGTTCAACATTCCCAAAATTATGCTATAAAACACTTGATTTACCATTAGTCAGTTCTTCTCTTCGCGTTCAATATGCCACTAGCATTTAGGTATGATGGAAGGCAAGAAATACCAGAATATATACATCAGCAGTAAATATCATACAATCCAAGATATGGTTCCCAGAATCATGAAAATGCCATTTCAGGCAGACTTCCCTGTGATTTAAATGACTCCATAAGAGAGAATATGATGTAATAACCCAACAAAAACAAATATGTATATAAAATGCTATAAATTCTATTTTTATTTGATAAAGAACTGAAAAGTTAATGTTACTCAAAAGGATGAGAAAAAATTATTCAGAGTCTCATCAAGATTTCTAATGACAGTCTACGGCCATACCAGCCTGAACGCGCCCAATCTCGTCTGATCTCGGAAGATTTCTAATGACAAATGAACACATTAAGCCTTATTTTTCTTGGATGAGAGCTAGTATTTACTCACCAAAAGAAAGCGTAACCTTAAAGTGGGCCATTATCTATAATGTTCAGGACAATTAGGGATTCTTAAACAAAAAGCAAGTGAACCCATATACTAGAATGCAGATAACATTTCAATAACAATAAATGAGGCAGCTTACAGTTCCTAATGAGCAAATGGGTATCTTCTTTCTGAATCATAGGCCTGTTCAGGATAATGTGGTTTCCATCCGTGTGAGAGAGTTACTCAGCTCTAAAATGCCCACTACACATGTTGAAGCACACTGAGCATCTGGTTAGGGGACTATTAGATGGTTGAAGAACTCTTTCATTGTAAAAATTCAGCATTTCACAAGGTTCCAATTCACAAACCATCTACCACAATGTGCTTAGGCCTTCAACCCCAACCCAAGTGGGACCCCATCCACAGAAAGAATTCAGCATCAGCAGTCCCACACTAACAATGCCTTTCACTGACAAAGTTGGAACCATCTTTACTCTATTTTCACTGTTTTCTTCAAACCACCAACACTGTTGTCTAAACCCATGAAATCCCTCTGGAAACTTTCTAATATTAATTAATGCCTTCTATTTCTGAATATTTTCCATAATAATATTATAATATTTTCTGCTTTTAGGTTCACCACACACACACACACACACACACACACACACACACACACACAGAGTACTTGAGCCCTGTGAGGCCCGAGTGCTCTCTGTGTGTACATGCATTTGCACACTCATTCACCTGACCGGCAACTAAGGCTGCTAATACACAGCGCTCCATGCTAGACCCTCACGGCACAAGGTGATAGGGTCTGCTGTCCCTCCCTGAGGAGTTGAGCGTCTACTGGGAGAGGGGACAACAGGTATGTTTTCAAATATGTATTTATCATCATGTAAACATTTTTCACTGATATCTTTCTTTACCTCATTTTAAAAAAATGTCTACAGGGCCATTTTATAGGACATACCATAATTTACTTCAGGAATATTCATTTTGATGGACATTTAGGTGGTTTCCAAATTTCACTTCTGCAGAGAACATAGCAATTGTCTCTATGTCAAAGACTTGCTGAGGATTTATGGAGAACTAACCGCTGAGCACAATATTTGACGCAAAATAACAAGCAAGGGTAGTAATACTTGCTATCGTTGTACTTATTACTTTCACACCTATCCTAGGAACGCTGGCCCTCTCTTCCGTGTTGGAATTTGCAGGAATACCTATGTCACCCTAGGTCCCACTGGCTTCCATCGTTCCAAGATACTAGGACCATCCATTATCCCATTATGGCTAGTTCTTCACCAAAGAATTGCAAACCTCTTTTAAAAGAACCCCTCAGATGACTTACCACCTTCCCAATTTTCCCTCCTTCTCTTTTTCAAACACAGACTATAACTACCTCCTTACCTTCCTGGCCTCTGTAACTCTGTAGTCCCCCACCTAACCTGCTTTGTGTTTAGAGACGGAAATGGTTGCACTTAAGGACTTGGGTCTTCTATTCGTCATCATACTTTTTTCTCTTTCTCTCACCAAGCTCATTCACTCTGGCAGCATTAATCATCATCTTTAAGGAGATGATTCCATATATATAGTTCTAGTCTTGAACTTTCTCCTGAGTTCCAGTTCTCTCCTTTTTAACTGCTTTATGGACATTTTCTCTTGGCTCTTTCCAAAGTCAATAATTCTAAAACTCAACTAATGAACGCCACCTCCCCCCCAAGCAGGCTCATCCAGCACAGAACCTCACCCTTATCTCTGAGTCCTCCCTTTTACCCTCCACATCCAATTTGTCACCAATCCCCTGTTAACCCTTCCTTCATAAAGTATCTTGAATCTTCTTTTCATTTCTACAGCAACATTCAGGATTGAAAAGTAACAGCAGCAGCAACAAACACTTCACATAACCCTCCATATTCTGGGTGTGAGGCTTGGTGCTAAGAGCTTCAACAAACCATTATCCCCATTTCACAGAAAACAAAAATGAGGCCCAGAAATCTTAATTAACTTATCCAAGGTCACAGAGCTCGTCCACAGCAGAGCTAGGATTCAGACCCAGGCAATCTGACTGCAGGTCTGTGCTCAGAAGCCCTCACTCATTCTCCCTTTCCAAGAGTGCAAACAGCAGGTTTGAAAATGGAAATACCCACATACAAGTCCCATCCTGTCACTTCTGTCCTCCAAAACCAGGCTTTCCCAAATAAAGCCGTCTTTCCCAACTTCCCACAAACATTTATAACTTCGCTGCTGCCTGTAGTCCCCTGTTCGTCTCCCATCTGTTTGCCTCGGAACACCCCACTTAAAAAAAAAAAATCACTCATGTCAATCCCAAGTTTCCATCCACCATCCTCCCACACATGGACAGCCCCTTGTGTTCCTTTCTGTCTGCTCAGTTCTTGACTCATTCTTCCAACTCATCTCCTCCAGAGACTCCCCCAAACACCAGGGTATCCCCAGAATAGCTATGAGTCACCTGGCCATATTCATGCCACCTCTTTGGAAGGGCTTCTGCTTGCTTCTGAGCAGTCTGCGTAACTACAGTGAGCCCCCTGAGGGGCCCTCGTGCTCACTTTTCTCACAGAGCTTGTACACAGCACTCAATACTAAAGGAAAAGCAGCTGGTACTCATTGGATGGTCTGGAGGAAGAATCTTATTTCTTTTTTAATCTTAGAATCGCTGCTCACATTGATTAGCACTACACACATCTTCCTTTGAGCATAGGCAACAAATATTTGCAAACATGAACAGGATATTTTTAACAAAGGGAAACAAAACATAACTCAGTGTCCACATATTTATGTAAGCTATCAAGACATGTAAGATGGTGGGCGTCTAAGTATTACCTTGTCTTGTACATCTGAAACTAAAAAAAAAAAAAAAAAAAAAAAAGACATGTACACAAGTCACTTTAATCACATGACTGACCACCAACAACCTATAGTTGGAAATATTTTGATTTTAAACTTTCATTTCTATCAATGAGTAAAGTCAGATTAGAATTTTAAAACATTTATTGTGATGAACAGCAACACCCCATAACATTTACCATCATAACCATTTTTAAATATAAGTGCAAGAGAAATTTTGGAGCCTGACTTACCTATAAGCTGAGCACTATTAATACTGCAACTTATCTTGCTCAAAATTGAAAACTACAGTAATTAAGACACCGCATGGACACCTGTCTAGAGTCTACTCCCCAAATTACTCCAGTCAGGTCAAAGTAGCGGGCTAGGGGATCTGCAGCTGGGAACCAAGAATGAAACAGCGCAGTGCACCGCTCAAAGGTCCACAGAGAAACTTGACATGAATGTGCCCGATGGTTTGCCTTCCCCTTGTTCTTTAATTTTTCAACAGATAATGAATTCACATCGTTCAAAAAATTTTCTATTATGAAACATTTCGGTAAATGCCTCTCCCACCTGTGGTCCCTGCATCCACCGGTTTCCCACCGGCCAACAACCAGGTCATGGCCATGGGGACTTATGCCTCTTTCCAGAGTTTCCTTTTGCCTATCAACGCAAACAAGAATCTATTTTCTTAGTTTCTCACATTTTTTGACAAAAGGCAGCATATTACAGCCATTTTTCCACTTAATAATTATACATCACTGTGTTCTTTTCATGTATTAGTACACAGAACACGTCTTCCTTTTTGTTATAACTGCTTAGCATTCCGTTTTGTAGCTGTATCATCCTTCTAATGTCATTTTTTCACATCTTTTCTCACTTACGGCTAGTCAACCTTCTGCACTGACTCTCTGGACATGGTTATGGTTACACAGTGGAAGCCGTAAGCATCAGGTTTTACTTTTGCTTCTAAGAGTGGAAGACACACTCAGCATCAATCGTTCAGGGACATTACTATCATTGGATTATGCAGGTCACTAGAAGAAAGTTATCAGAAAAGATAGCAGGACAGGATTTGGGCAATGGGAAGACTCTAAATCTTTTCTACGAGATTGGCACAGGAAGATACACAGATGTCCACTTACAACTTATTCATGGAAATAAGCTCATTAATAAGATTTATATTATTACTTTATTTGAAGTCCAGTTTAGAATGTCATGGAATTACGGTATCTCGAGTATCCGCCATGTGCCTATGTCACTTAAGCACTATGTGATGTGCTGTCACAAGAACTCTCATTTTTAAAGATCAGGAAGCGGATACAGAGAAAGGTGAAATAATTGTGAAAGGTCATGCATCTAGTCAGTGGTAGAGCTTAAACCTGACTGTACGTGTGTCTAGTCTAAAGTCAATATGGCGTGTGTCACAGTGTATACTTCAGATGACATGCTGCTTGCTGTTGTGGCTTGTATTAGTCAGGGTTCTCCAGAGAAACAGAAGCAATAGAGTGCGTGCGTGCGTGCGTGCAGAGCAGAAAGAGATTCCCTGTAAAGAATTGTCTGGGACACTTCTGGAGGCTGGAAGGTCTCGAGGTCTGCAGGGTGGGTCAGCAAGCTGCAGACCCAGCAGAGCTGACGCTGGCGTTCCAGCCCAAAGACCAGGAGGCTCAAGCCCCCGTTCAAATCCAAAGGCAGAAGAAGCTCGTGTCCCAGTGAAGGCCATCAGGCAGAGAACCCTCTCTTACTGGAGGGCGGGTCAGCTCCTGTTGTAGTCAGGCCTTCCTGCATGAAGCCCGCCCACCCTGGGAAAGGCAGTCTGACTCGCTCGATCCACCTCTCATACAAAAACACCCTCACCTCATCCAGAATAATGTTTGACCAAATGCCATGTCCCAGTCAAGCTGACACAGGAAGTTAACCATCACCTGGTTGTAGAAACGTGTTGCAATCATGGTGAGCAAAAGGCTTTGTGTTCCACTGAAAGTCCACTCTTCATCCTTGTGAGTTAAGGTTTTAAGAAAACTCAGCTCAAGTGTTGTCTATAAAACACCTGTTTTCTTATATGCTTTTAAAACAATTTTGCCTAACCACACATTTAAAGCTGTTTGTTTCATAATGTTTACATTCTATGTATTTCGTAGCAAATCTGACATCACAGTGACATTTAACAGTATGATCATGAAATCTTCAAAGTCACGTTTATTTTCTACATGCTTGTCCAGTTCAGAAAGAAGGTCTTTGTATTTTGGTTTGGTTTCTTGTCCCAATCTCCATGTGGCCTCTTTTTTATATCCTTAGTTATAGGGGTTCTCTTCAACTAGTCTTCAAGTGATTCTTGAGGTTGATGTTCTATATAATTTATTTGTAATTTTGGTGTCATCCTGGGATGCAGTAGGCTTAGCGTTTACCTAATCCGCCATCTTGGACCTTCCCTTACATGCTTTTTGATAGAACATAATTCTTAAGTTCTTGGCAATTAAACTAAAAAATTACCTCTTCTGTTAAATAATGTCTACAGCATGTAAAACTCATAATTCTTAGTTTTGCAACACTGTATTGAGTCCCGGTCTAAGTAGCTTTATTTTTAAAACGCCCTATGCTGCATAAAATAATGCACTGGGATTGGCTGGGATAGGTCTTGTATTGAAAGAAGGACAAGGGAGGAGGGAGAGAAGGGAAGAGAAAAAGGAGCCAACAAATGACTGGGTCACACGGGGCTGGTCTTGCCTCAAGGGCAGTGCCCGTGAAACGTCCTATACCTCTCCTTTGGGGGTCTCACAGAAACTCATTTATGCTCATTAGCCTTCATCGGTAGGTCCTGCCAACATTCAGCATCTTTTCATTACACTCATTTTTCAGCAAAACCTCATTAGCTGAAGAAACCAGGCAGATGCTTTATACATCTCAATTCCAACTAGAGCCATCACACCGCGATATTTTTCCTGCCGGAGCCAAGGAACAAGCTACGGCAGCTGAACACAGGCACATCCAGACTGGAACACATTGGCATCTTGTTCTGACATTTCCCACCAAGCCAAAGAAGCAACAGAGAGAAAATTAATAGGGAAGCAGAGGAAAGGTAAGTAGAAATATCTGAGGAATAACGTCAAGCATGGTTGAAAAGCTAAACTTGACTCGAGAGTAGAGCTGGCCAGAAAGAAAATGTCCCTTTAGGATCCTTGCATTTCTATATTGCATTAGTGATTCTAGTATAAGCTTCATTTAAGAGGGAAACAAATGAATGTGAAACACTATTTCCAAACCGCAAACACAGTTTCAAATGCCTGAATGAGTAAACCAGTTTTTTTGACAGCAGTCCATTCAATAACTGCAGTTATCTTGGGACACTGCTGGTCATTACGTTGTCACCACAAAATAATCTGTAAACTGTTTCCACTCCTTTCTGAGCATTTGCTGTAACTGCATGTCTCTATATTTTTATCTTGAAGAAATGACAGTGTTAACGGTCTCACCTACTTCCTGGAAATGAGGCTACAATGATGATGTGGGTCCCTGTCCTGAAACCCTGACCTGACCCCTGGTGTTTACACAGCTTTCATCACAGCCAGAGGGACGGACAAATGATGAGAAACAGGAAACGCAACAGCAAAGATCAACACCAGGGAAGATGGGTGAAATGAGGGTGAGACAGGGAGGCAGAGGCAGGAGAGGGGAGTGTGGGTTTCACAAACCCAGTCATTTCCCTCTGAGGGTTTCCCTGCCACTTCAAAGAGCTTCCGGTGTGAAAGGCCTCTAATGGGACACAAAAGCAATCATCGGAGAAAAGGGAGCATGCACAGCACGCCAACTTGTGTTTGGCTTTTCTCCTTCGGGTGCTTACACTGGCCACATCAGGTCTCTGGTATCTGAGGTGAAAATGTCAGAGGCGGAAGGGGCCGTTTCTACCACCCGGAGTGGGTGGTTCATGACAAAGGTGTGAGGGACTCATTGACAGAGACGGGTGGCAGGCCTCCACTCCAGCCAGAGAAGCACACCTCTGCGCTGTTAGGGCTGAAATTCGCCCTTAGATGTTCCATCATCCCTCTGATGGATGAGGACACGAGGCCCACACAGGGCCAGTGGCCCAGGCCCTGGAGCAAGGTAGTGGCAGGCACAGTAGCAGAATCTAGGGCTCTGCACTGCTCTGGCCTGCAGTTCTCTTCTCTGGCCTGCAGTTCTCACTAAGTCTGGCCGCCTCATTCACTGGCAGCACAGCCGGCTTTCAGTGCACTGGAGAAGAGCCAAGTGTGCGACTCCACTTGTGCGTGGAAATGAGTGGACAGCCCCCAGGGGCAGTTATTTTAACATGAAAGGTACCTGAGAAGGGTGGTCTTGAAGAGACACAAGTGTAACAACCTCTGTTCCTTTCTTTTTGGCACCAGATGCTCATCCCAAGAACAAAAAGACTGGGCTGGTAAGACAGTGGCAGGGAGAACCTGTGGCCATATTTACAGCTGCTGGGTTAGGGACCAAAGAGATACAGAGGTAACCAGAAGCTCTAGAATCCAACAAGCCTTTAGCTACAAGGAGCCATCTTTACCGGCTAAGGCAGAACTGTTTCTAGTGTGGGTTCTCACTGGGCAACCGACTGCGAAGGAAACACTATCATACTCACAGCAGCATCAACCGAAACATCTTCCATAGCAATGAAATCACAACTCAACAGTTCTGTGTACTAGGAATGGTCCTGCCTCCGAGGGCTTGTCCATTTTTCCCTCATCCACACATCACAGTAGGCATCAGGGATGGTAGCAAGATAGATGAGACCTCATCCCTCTTCTTCAGGAACTCGCCATATAACAGAGAAGACAAGCTATAGGTGAAGTTCAGCAGGGTACCAACGACAATGCCCTCGATGGGTGCTTGGGGGCAAGGGCAACAGCTTGTAACTCAGCCTCAGAACTGAGGAAGACTCCGCGGGAAAGGTCTGAGCTGTTCGTAAAGGATACAAACTTGCCATTAATGCATCATTCCGTAAATATTAACATCTGTTAATAAGACAAAGTCCTGTCACGAAGCTTACATTTCAGTGGGGGAGAGGCAGATGATTAAACAATAAAGAAAATACGTACATAACTAAATAACAAAAACCAGTGATAAATGCCAGGGTAAACGAAAAGGGCAGCATAATAGTGACTGAAGGCAGGGGCTACTTTAGATTGATGGTCAGAAAATCATTCTCTTAGGAGGTGTCATTAAATCTGAGACTGATTCAGTATTGAAAAGGACTGTGCTCGCTTCGGCAGCACATATATTAAAATTGGAATGATACAGAGAAAATTAGCATGGCCCCTGCGCAAGGATGACGAAAAGGACTGAAATCTGGAAATGGGCACTTCGGGAAGAAGGAACAGCATGTGCAAAGGCCCTGAGATGGAAAGACTTGAAGTGTCTGAGGAACTGAGAGGAGACCAGTGTCTGGAGCATAAAAGGCAAGCAAAAGAATGACAAGAGATGAGGGCTGAGTTAAGGCCCAAGAGAGCTTTCTAAGGCAACAGGCCTTCGGCTTCCATCTAAGTGGGATGAGGAGCTACTGAAAGGTTTCAAACAAGGAAAAGACTCAATGTAATTCACACTTTTAGAAGAACGATTAAAGCCACATATGTTGTACTTATTAAGGGCCAGACCCTGCCCAAGCATTTTACATCTATTAACTTATATTATGATGGCTGCTACGCAGACCTGGTTTGCAGAGGGCAGCATGGACACGAGAGATTAGTTGGAGGCTGCCGTTAAGAGATGATGGTGACCTGGGCTATATGGGGGAAATGAAGAAGGAGCAAGTGAGAAGACTTCAGAATATTTAGGAAATAGAGTTGACAGGACTGGATTTAGAAAGGGAGAAACAGTGGCATAGAGATAAATCAAAAATTACTTGTATGCTTTTACAGAGTGCAAAGGAAGAGGAGTGTTCAATGGTGCTGAATGTCTTTGAGGTCAAACAGAGTAAAATCTGGAAAGAGATCACTTGATTTTTCAATCAGGAGGCCACCGTAAACTTTTTCACATGGCTTTAGCACAGTGGTGGCATAAGCAGCCTGTATACAGGAAGGGGTGACTGTGAGTAGAGGAAATAAAGATGGTGCAAGTATTTTTCCAAGATGTCTGAAAGGAGAGGAAAGAAGGGAAGTGAGAGAGGTCCTTGAGAGAGGGATACCATTGAGGAAGCATTTTTTGCTTTTTAGAGTAGGGGACAATTAAACAAGTCTCTAGATTCAGGAGAAGAAGAGAAAGAGGTTGAAGTCTAGAAGAAAGAATGGATGTCAAAATAAAACAGGTTAAAATAAAGGAGGAGGGGGCTGGCCCGATGGCTCAGTCAGTTAGAGCTCCATGCTCCTGACTCCGAAGGCTGCCAATTCAATTCCCACATGGGCCAGTGGGCTCTCAACTACAAGGTTGCCAGTTCTATTCCTCGAGTCTCGCAAGGGATGGTGGGCAGCTCCCCCTGCAACTAAAATTGAACATGGCACCTTGAGCTGAGCTGCAGCTGAGCTCCCGGAAGGCTCAGTTGGTTGGAGCGGGTCTTCTCAACCACAAGGTTGCTGGTTCGACTCCCACAAGGGATGGTGGGCTGTGCCCCCTGCAACTAGCAACAGCAACTGGACCTGGAGCTGAGCTGCGCCCTCCACAACTAAGACTGAAAGGACAACAACTTGAAGCTGAATGGCACCCTCCACAACTAAGATTGAAAGAACAACAACTTGACTTTGGAAAAAAGTCCTGGAAGTACACACTGTTCACCAATAAAGTCCTGTCCCCCTTCCCCAATAATATATATATATATATATATATATATATATATATATATATATATGTATGTATATATATATATATATATATACACATATATATATATTCAAATGGTTCCTTACTTAATGAGGCTAGTGTGTCCTTTTTATCCTTCCCAATTCTTCACAAATTGAAATCTAAAATTATCTTCTGCAAAATAGCCCACCTATAATGTTTCTTCAATATAAAAGTGTATACAAGAAGTATCTTAATATACAATGATCATCAATAAGATCAAACTCTCTGGGGACTCAAAAAAACAAAATAAATAAAAACATTTTCCAACCTAGGAGAAAGCAAAGGAATGACAGGAACTGCACAGTGGCTTCACCTTCCTCTTGGTATGTCATCGGGTGATAAGTGAGCATTTGTTGGCCCAGCTACAGAAGCACTATGCTAAAGCTGGGGTGGGAGACGTAATAATATAAGACATGAGGCTTGTGACTAATCTAGCTTAGTCATAATTAAAGGACGATGAGGATACAGGGTAACAGCATTAATACTAGAAGCCCTGATGACAGTGATTCTTTGCTTGACTAAACTTTAGTCCGGCTCCTGAACCTTATCCTCGGTTCACATATACGCTTTATGTAAAAATCTGTTTTAGCAAGAATCCTGCTAATTCAGTTTAATCAGAGTCCCCACCCTCATCCCCCACCATTCCTAGGTGATGTCTGCTCACTCTGGCCTGCCTTCAGCAAAGAATCCTTTTCGGTCAGCTTACCCAGAATGCCCCTTATCCATGATGTTTCCCCTCAGTACTTTCTCATCCTCTGATCCCCATCCTGCTCCGTGGCTATAAATTCCCTCTTACTCAGGCTGTGATTGGGGTTGAGCCCAATCTCTCCCCCACTGGAAACTCTCATTGCAGTGGTCTGTACACCTACCCTGCTTCCCTGAAAATAATACCTCGCCAGACCAACAGCTCTAATGCGTCTTGTGGAGCAAAAATTAATGTAAAACCTGGTATATTATATCATATCATATCATATCATATCATATCATATCATATCATACCATATCATATCACATTACATTATATAAGACCCGGTCTTATATTATAGTAAAATAAGACCGGATCTTATATTAATTTTTGCTCCAAAAGACACATTAGAACTGATGGTCCAGCTAGGTCTTATGTTCAGGAAACACAATATTGCAATGGTCCTGAATACAGTCAGCCTTACAATCTTTAAAAGTGTCACTGAAAAGAGTTTTCTTTCATACCATACAGTAAATGCACAGTTTGTACCCAGGTGGATACCAGCGTGGACACGGCTCGCCAGGCCATACTTCAGGAAACCTGGGTTCCAGCCTTAGATCTGTACCTGCGTCAACCTGGAAATGTCACTTTCTCTTGGAATCTCATTTCCTGATCTATAAAAACTGGGAGTTAAACAACATGCTCTTGACAATCTAAATATTCTCTTAATAAACTCTCAATATTCTGCCATGTATGGGAGGTACAGGCAGTAAACAGAAGGAGCTGGCAAATGGTTTTGAACTTTAGCAGTAAAACAAGAAGAAATCGGCTCCTGTCTATTACAGAACTATGGGTACTTCATGGCTTATACACATTTGATTTTTGAAAAATTCAACATTCCCAAATCTGGACTAAGGTCTGTAACAATATGCTTGGATCAAGTATGTTTTAGGGAAAGAAAATTTTTAAAGTGATTTTCATATTTATGATTTTTATGTAAGTGTAAAATTGTTTTATAGCCTCTTGCCTTATTTTCATTAGCTAATGAACACTATGGAATATAAAGTATTTCATTTGGCAACAGAAAAGCATTGAGTAAGTACAGACCTTTTAATGAAAAGCAATTTAGACACATCAACTGTCTTGAAAATGCTACAATGCTGCAGTAAACATCAAATCTTAATGGGCTCTTATTAGGATAAAGTTCTAGAACAGACATTATTACAGTAAAGTGCATGGTCAGACAAAGTAAAGTGTATGGTCAAGGAAATCTTAATATAGCAAATGACAAAAAATACATAGGCATTACAAATAACATTTTATAGAAATAATATGAAAAATAACTATGCTAGCATAACAGTTAGTGAATGCAAAACTGAACATGCAATAAGACTCTAACCACAGAATAAAAAAACTCATGTATGGTAATAGCCAAGATGTTAAAAATATAATGTTTTCCTCAGACTTTTCAGAATTTGTCTTATTCTCATTAATGAGAAAGTAATATTATTTATAAAATTAAGTTATTTGGAACAAAATAAAAATAACAATATTTATGAGCTCTTGTAATGTGTCAGACATTTTGTTAGCGCTTTACATACATGATCATTTAATCATGTTTGACCAACATGAGTTAGGAATTATTATCCCTAGTTAACAAATGAAGACAGGAGGCTTAGCAGGATCACTGAAGCTGCCCCAGGGCAGTAAGCAGAAGAGACTGGTTTTGCAGTCACCCTGTGTGAAACAGAGCCACTGTACCAGGTCACCTCTTTAAAAACAAAAGTTGATTACATATATGCAGTGTTCTTTAATTTTCAGGAAAATAAATCATACAAAATTGTATGCACCTGTATTTTCAGAAAACAAAGCACAAAGCCCCCCTTTATTCATTCACTTGAAAAGAGACCAACAAGTATTTATGTTTTTAGCTCAGCTCTGTATAAATATGTACAGGATTGAGTAAATAAGTACTGACTTTCATCCTAAATCTAGAGCCTTATAGCTTGAAAAATAAGCTCTTATGACTAAAAAGCATTCCTTTCATATTTGCCTTTTCTCCAAAGCCTGTCAAAGTAGATCAATCCATTTTAATTGGCACATTAAACATAATTCTCAGATTCCAAGCTTGGGTGTCACTGAAAATGACAAATATGCAACCAGATTCTCTCAAGCATGTGTCAAACACATGAAATAATTATTCAATAAATGTAAAGTATTGCTTCAAGGAGCTGACCAAAAATACTCCTACTTTATTCACGAGTAGAAGGGCAAAAACACCTGGAACTCCCCACGGCCCTCAGGGAAGTGGGGCTTCCCAGAGTCCCTTCCCGTGGTTTAGAAGAGGGCAGCTTCATGTACTGTGGGTCATTCAGTGAGAGGGAGTTAGAACAGGGCTAAAGGGCAGTTTTTCTTCAAAGATCAAAGCCCATCAAAAACTGTTACTAGACTCAAACTAAGGGACAAAAAGGGAAGTAGGGAAGTCCCAGACAAGTTCATACGTTTATTTATATTTATGAATGAAGAGGATTTTTTCCTCAGGGTACAATGCCAGGAACAGGCGAGCTGAGTGAGCTGGGCCAGAGCAGGCTGTGAAGTGAGGCCTGGAGCAGATTTGTTAAAACCACCCTTGATCACCCCATTCCTCGTATGTACGATTCTGGACTTGATTCTGGACTTACTGTCTTACTAGGAACTACTCTTCTTCTTTTACATTTCAGCCGTGACTTTAAGACGTTTTCATCTTGTAGATGAAATATTTCATTATCTCTTTGCCTATTATTGGAACTTTTAATTTTAATAAGTTCACTGGGTTAATTAGAATGATGCTATTAAATGTGCTTAAGCTCTTTTTTTTTTAATTCCAACTTAACTTTCTCAGTTCTAGATAGTTTTGATCAAGGCATTTAATTTTAATTGGCTCTAGTATAAACACTAGTTGGTAGGAGACACTTATTTCCCCTAAAGACGGAATCCAGTACCGTCTGAAAAGAATCTCTGTCAGTACGGCATATGAAGGGTAGGCTTTCACAAACATTTTTGATGCCTTAACTATTTTATTCTGCTTTATTATGATAATCATAAGAATGTCTTTCTGTTCAGTACTCAAATTCATTCTTGTAGATAAATTCATGCTTGTAGATAAATTTGGCTTTTTGGTCCCATACAAACATGTTCTTTCCTTGCCAATGCAATGAAGTTTTATATATTTTTTTCATCTTTTAAGTAGAAATTGTCTCAAATTGGTTCAACTCCTTGAGAGCATTAGAATGAAGTGAACCAAATAAAACTGAGCCTCATGAAAAATTTCCTTAAATCACCTAAGATTAATAACCTTTAAAAACTATGAACAGATTTGAAACAAGAATAAGAGAGGGAAGTTGGGATAAGTCCGTGTTGTGGGAGTGCTGCATAATGAACCGACTAAATTAGGAGAGGCTTATAACCTTTCTTGGATTGCAGCAAAACTCACTTTGTGAACAGATGGTCTTCCGCCGTTTTAATCACTCTTTAACTCCCGACAATCTGGCTTCTGGGCACACCATCCACCACAATCACACAAAGACTACCAGTAGCCTAGATCGTGGAAGCCAGCAACAGAAGTGCTAGAAGGAGATTTACAAATCAATCCCAGAAAAATCATTTTCTAGATTAGTGAACTTCACTCTGGATGCATTTGGAGGCCTGGTCCGGATGACCCGAATGATGCAGGTGAAGGATACAGGGTCTAAAGACCAGCACTGAATGTCTGCCAGTGCTATGCGCTTCCCCAGCCAGCTAGGCAGTCAATCTTCTTGAACCACTGTCTCCAAGTCAAAATTCCCCACACTTTTCCATCCATTGACATGGTTTTACATCCTCCATCTGCATTAGCCACAGCCTGGCAAACAACTAAGCCTCAAGCCTAGCCTTCCAAGAACTGTGTCTCATCATTTCAATTTCCACCATGAGCTATGTTCAACACCACACAACCTCGTATCTTTCTGCTCATTATCTACTGGGTACCTCAACTAACTACCATGTCTGCACTGGAACTGTCAAAATATAAATAATAATAACAATAGCAGCTAACATTTGTTGAGTGCTTAACTGTAAATCAGAGGCTGGTCTAAGCGCTGCACCTGTACTAACCCTTACTCCTTACCACGGGTCTATGAGGCACGATTCTGGTTTTCCATGTGTGGAAACTAAGGCACACAGAGGTTACCCAGCTGGCCCACGCTTTAGCTCAAGCCCAGACGTGGTGCCTGCAGAGGCTGTACTTTTAGCTGTTGTGCAGGCAGAACACCCAACATGAAACCTCTCTTGTTTATATTCTTGAATGATAAACAGCATTTTCAGAGTCGTTTTTTTCCTTCTGTGACTCTTCCTTTGATATTAGAATGACTTATTTATGTAAAAATTCACTTGCATTCAACGTCCATTTCAAGAAAAAAAAAATGTTTTTTCTCAAATTGCTTTTAAAATGAAGAAGAGAAACCCAGTTCCTGGCTGCTCTTATGCTATTCCGTTATATTAGATTCAGACAGAATCCTGCAAACATTTAAAAAGGTATTAAATGTGTCATTCTTTTTAACCAGGAACCTTCTATATTCTGATTAATATAACACACATTTCAAAATCAAGTCCATTTGCTATAAAACTCCAGAAACCCACCCTCCAGTTACTACAAATGGATGTCCTCTACGGGGTTAGCTTATCTGTGGTGGACAACTGTCATGCAGAACACACTCAGTCAGTGAACAGTACATGGTCGGTCAGCTGCTTAATTTCTGCAGCAATCAGACCTCTTCCAAATACATATGAATGGGCAGCAAAGGCTGGAAACAAACACGGTCTTCGATGAACCATTATCTCACATGAACGAGGGAGAGACGCTGCTGTCAGAACAATGAAAATCTCATTCACAGAATCAGTAGGCAGCCAGCACCAGGATTACCTAAAGCAACAGAGAAGGATGGACCCCTCACAGGACAAGTTGGAGTGGAAGGAGAGGGGAGTAAACTCAGACACAGAAGCTTGCTAGTCTCCTGAAGTGGGCTTTGGTTTTGTTGTTTTGGATAAGCAAGAAGGAAATCCCTAATAAAATTGCTAATTGTTAGACTGTGGACTTCACCTCATCCTAGTGCTAACAGAGAAGGAAGAAACAGTGAGACCCCTTTAACACGGTAGATGTTATGTATAATGAATCCTAGCATACGTTTTGTCACACTGATGTGACATCTTTGCACTTGATATTTCAGGTCATGTCCACAGGCCTCTCGGTGTCTGAAGGCACAGGTGCTGCTATAGTTCTGTGACGTGATCTGAGCCAGACCGTTCAGGAAACCAGCTACGTCCTCTGTCAGCACCTTTTCACACCATTATGAAAACACTGCTTCCAAGTCTGACATCCCTCTCTCCTTCCCTTCCTCAGTTAACACCTTCATTTGGGTTCTGCCACTTGACAACTGTGTGCCCTTGGAAAAATGACTAAGCCTCTGAGACTCACCTTCTCTCTCTGTGAAGCAAGTATAATAATGTTATGTCAGAAAAGTGTTCAAAGCAGCCATAATTTGCAGCGCGCCATAAACAGTAGGAACACAGTCAATAGTCATTATTCTTGTTTCCCTCACTTCCTTTCTCTTGCCCTGTCAAATACCATAGTGGTCTGACAGAACACAGAGAAGAAGACACGTTGTCTGCTCTGAGGACCCTGGCCAGAAACTCAGGCGTGTAAACCAACAACTACAATAGAATGACAAGTGTTGTAACATGGAGTATGCAAGGGCTATGGGAAAGCAGGCTCAATGGTACAGCTTCCAAACCCACAAGACTTGTTTTCAGGGAGAAATTTATAGGATGATTAGATAATAGTCTTTTGTATAATTTAATCAAATGTGACATAGGAAAGTGGGGTGGGGGAAGAGCAAGCACTGTTAGTTACCCTGTTTGTAACAGTTTGGGGTAAATTATTTTCTTTCCAATGTTTCTTTACCAAAACATTTGAATAATTTTGGTGTTTAATTTACTTGGATTCTACCTGTTTGGGGCCATCACAACTCAAAATGGATCAGAGACCTAAATGTATGCGTTAATGAACATCTACTCTGCTTAAATCCCAGTGTGGGTTCGCTGCCTGAGATCTAAAGAAGCATAAGGTATAGCTGGAGAAAATGACACTTCCCAGAAACAAGATGATAAGACCGAAGATAGTAGGTGAGGCCAAGGCTTCCAGTTCTAGAGAGCAAAGTGAGCACATGCCCTCAATTCTCATCTCTTCAGATCCCACAGAAATGACCATATAGATGTTCAAAATAAACAAAAAAGACGAAAGCCATAGCAATGACTAGAAAAACAGAGGGCATTCAAATAAGATATTTCAGTGCATTAAAAGTTGGTAACGTAAGCGCATAATGAATAAAGCAGAGCAGTGGAAGCCAACAGAACCCAAACTATAGCACTTAAAGAGTATTCCCCACAATGAGGCCACAGGTGTGGGAGCTGACACACCAAACGGGGGGCCCCAGGGGACCCCTGTTCCTCCCGTGTTTGCAGGAACAATGGAGGGCAGACGGGAAAAGTGGGGCGTGACACAGACCTGATTAAAGCCCCAGTAGCCCACCCCATGCCCCACGTAAGAAACCACAGTCAGCAATTACAACACGGGGTTTTCCCTTAATGTACTGAACAAACTGCCCGAGGTGACTTAACACGTCTAGAGGCAGTAGATTTCTCAGAGTAAAGCCCTCCCATTCTGGTGTTTGGCAAGGGCGATGCTGGCCCCGCGCCCTGACAGACAACCTCCCAATCACAACTTCCTCACCTCTTGCTGAGGTGGTAGGAAGAGACTACTTAATAACTGAGAATAATCAGGCTGTGTATCATACTAATAGATGATTGGGTCATTGAGGATCACCAGATAAGTGACAAGATAACCAGCAGGAAGAAAGAGAAACACCACACTAATGAAACAAAAAAAAATTACATTGAACATTAAACTTAGCAAAGTAAGCCAATCACAGAAAGGCAAATATCGTATGACTCCACCTATATGAGGGACCTAGAATAGGCAGATTCATAGAGAAAGTAGAACAGAAGTTACCAGGGGCTGGAGGGAGGGGAGAAGGGAGAGATATTGTTTAATAGGTAGAGAGTTTTTGTTGGGGATGATGAAAAAGTTTTGGGTATAGATAGCAGTGATGGTTATATAATATTGTACATTTATTTAACGCCACTGAATGATACACTTATGAATGGTTAAAATAATAAATATTAGGTAATGTATTATGTTAACCACAGTAATAAAAATGAAAAAACAACACTCTGGAAATTCAACAAATGGTGCTGTAATAACTGGATATCCACATGCAAAGAATGAAGTTGGATGCCTACCTCACACCATATACAAAAATCAACTCAAAATGGATCAGAGACCTAAATGTATGCGTTAAATCTATAAAATTCTTGAAAGAAAACATAGGCATAAATCTTCGCAACACTGGATCAGGCAATGGTTTCTTAGGCATGACACTAAAAGAACAAGCAACCAAAGAAATAGTAGATAAATTGGACGTCATCTAAATGCAAAATTTCTGTGCTTCAAAAGACACCATAAAGAAATTGGAATGATAGTGTAGAAGGGGAAAAATATCTGCAATCATATAAGGGATTATATCTAGAATATATAAAGAACTCTTGTAACACAATAATAAAAAGACAACTCAATTTAAAATGACCACAGTATTTTAGCAGATGTTTCTCCAAAGAAGACCTGTATACAAATTGCTAATATTCACATGAAGATGCTCAACAACATTAGTAACTAGAGAAAGGCAAATCAAAACCACATGATAAAGCACTTCTCAGTGACAAGAATGGCTACAATCAAAACAAGTGTTGACAAGAATGTAGAGCAATTGGAAGCCTCATTCATTGCTGCTAGGAGCGCAAAATGGTGCAGCCACTTTGAAAAACAGCCTGGCAATTCCTCCAAATGTTAAACATACAGTTAGTATATAACCTAGCAATTCCATTCTATCCAAGAAAAATATGAACATGTTACATAAAAACTTGCACACAAAATTTCACAGCAGCATTATTCATAATAACTAAAAACTGGAAACAACCCAAATGTCTACCAACAGATGAACCGATAAACAAATATAGTGGAATGTCATTCAGCTACAGAAACGAATGAAGGCTTGACGTGGGCTACAACGTTGATAAACTTTGAAAACATTACGTGAATTGAAAAAAGCCAATCACAAAATCCAAGATATTATACGAAACCATTATATGATGTACTCAGAATAGGAAAATTCATATATATTAAAGCAGTTGCCTAAGGCCGGGGTAGGGGGAGAAAGAAAGTGAAGAAAAGAGGGGAGTGGCTGTTAGAGGGTACAGGCTTCCTTTTGGGGGTGATGAAAATGTCCTAAAATTGACTGTGGTGAATATACTAAAAAACATTGAATTGTACACTTAATTAGTGACCTGTATTGAATGTAAATTATACCTCAATAAAGCTTTTATAAAAAAAATAATGATAGTCATTGTTGTTTTCAATAATTATTCTGGAGGAAAAATGGTGATTCAAGGAACAGAAGAAATCTTAACTCCAATTTTCAGTCAAGGAAAGATTTATGAAGATAAACTCTCCTTTAAATACAGGGAAGTGGGAATAAGATGGCCGAGACACGATTCTCCCTTCTGCTCTAAGTATAATTATCTCCCCCGGAAATAATCCAGTGGATAGTGATGAAAGACTTTGAAAGCTGGAAAGGAGGAGGCGGACTGGTCTGGCTAAGAAGCTCAGAACTTGAGGAACTGTAGTGCAGTCACATTCCCGAGGCCCCACAGACACTGGGCTGAGTGCCGAGGCTGGTGGCCTGAGACAGCCAACAGGCCCCGACCACAGTTCTCAGGCTTCTCCTCAATGCTTTGGATTTGTGACATGCCAAGAGTCCTGTGTGTACTTAAAGGAGTGGACTTCTACAGCTTTGGCACTCCCTGTTTCCTGGATTCTGGAAACTTCCTTCTGCTACAATCCTCTGGGAAGCAATGAGTTGATGTAGCAGGCCTGGGTTATTCAAACCCCGAATATTCCCAAGACAGCCATGTTTTCAGGACGGGCCCTTGGCTGGAGGCTTGGAAGGCTCTGTGTGTGCAGGCCTGATGCTGGGGCCATACTGTTCCAGTTAATCCAGGCGACTTATGCTAACGGTGTGGTTTATGGTGAACTTCTGCTTTTTCTCTGGGGGGCTAGAGCTTTAATGACCAAGGTCAGCCATGCAGGCATTACATGAGTACAGGACTGACCCTCAGTAAAAGTCCTGGACATTCAGGCTTGAGCAAGCTTCCCTTGCTGAAGCGCTGGCAACACTTTATACGTGTTGTCACACCTCAGTGCTGGGTAATTGTGTCCCACGCGCATGACTCCACTGGGAGAGGATAGTGGGACCTGGTGCCTGGTTTCCCCAGGACTCACCTCGTGTGCCTTTGCTGATTTCATCCTGTGCCTTTCACTGTAAGAAACCATAACTGCAAGTATAACAGTCCTGTGTCCTTCTGGTCAGTCACTGAGGCTCAGGGTGGTCACGGGGACCCCAATACACCCTCCTTGAAGTCAGAGACTTCTCTCATTTTCAGGAATTGTCTGAACTTCACTCCTCTCTACGTACTTTTCCCAACACTTGGAAGGGTTTAAAGCACCAGGTCAATCCCCACAGATCAGTCACCTGCAAAGTCGGATCTGGTCGGTCATGACACCCACATGCAAGCGGAGGGCTGGCCTGACCTCTGAGGTGCACAGAGTTCATGGCACCTGGCCCCAGCCATGGACACGGGCACGCCGAGTCTTGGCTGCCGCTTAAATGGCTGAGAAAGTGGCAGAGACACCCCGCCATTTTGTATCCCACCCCAACCAAGCTGCCAATAGCCTGGCATGACAGCTCCCCGCAATTTTCTGCTGCCAATTGTCCCCATCATCTCCCTTTCAGAAACAGTACACAACTCTGCACAGATGCAATCCCCATGTGTCTTCACCCTAGAGCAAGTCTCTTAGCTGGGATGTGACTCTGCCTGGAGGCCTGCCACAGATAATTTAGGAGAAACAGTAGAAAAAGATTTCACCCAGAGTGAATTCTCTATAAAATTCACTCGCATTCACTTGTACTCTGATAAGCTTTCTTGAGTGGGAGAGAAAGAGTTGCAAGTATATTGCAGTCAAAAATTACACGCAACCCACAGCTTTCCTTCTGTGTGTCAAGCATGAAATAACTGTTTAATTGGTTGATTTCGTTAGCCCTGTGCTTTGATGTTCTCTGTCTCCTGCCCCCCAGCTCAAGTCTGTGACTTATTTCTTTATTTTCTAAGGAAAGGCTTTGAGATTTCACCACCCCAGAGAAGTGGCTCATACGTGTGAAATGCTAGGTAACTGAGCACACAGTCCTAAAATGGCTCAAAGTCTCAGCGTCTCAGCATTGGGTAATAGGAAGTGAAATGTATTCCCTGTGTTACCATTTCTTCAAGAAGAATTGCACATCTCAGACTGTACAGAATGTTCACGTGCACTGCACGGACATGAATGGTAACTGAGATAAAGGCCAAATCCCCACCTAATAAGGAGCTAACAGGCTGGTGAAAAATTTCTGGCACGTATTAACACAGGGATTTTATATTCTTGAGAAAAATCTTAACATTTATTTAAAAGTCTCCCAAGGGCTCTGATCTATAAACCACTCAGAGTAATTACATGTTTTGTTGAAGACCAGCAAAAGAATCAGAGAAATGATGTGACGGAACCTAATGGATCTGATTGGCTCTCCCTTTCTCTCATTAAAACAAGCGCGCACGTGCGTGTGTGTGTGTGTGTGTGTGTGTGTGTGAGATGTAGATGTATGTTTTTTTTAAATAAAAGGAGCATTTACATTCCGTATGTGTATCTTCTGTCAGTGCTGACACTTGCTGTTCTTATGGAGTAAATATTAACTGGTTGGGAGCCCAGGCACACACTCGGGTCCATTCCCTTTCCCCTCAGGCAGTTCCCACAGTCCACAGCATTTTCATTTTAACCATCCTCATTACTGGTATCGTTTAATACTTGAGGGCTTGCTCATGTCAACATCAATCTTGCTGATGCTACAAACACTTATTTTGTTGACACAATATAGTCTGAATCCACAGGACTAACTAAAAATGTACACTATTCCTTCACCTGGCATGTCACGAAGTACAAAGAGCAACTCTGCCACTCACTCACTCGGTCCTGTCACAGATATGGCACAGGAGAGACACCAAGCACAGAGTCCTTCACGGGACCTCGCTCCCTTCAATACCAGCGCCATCCCACCCACGCCACTGACACCCATACACATTGCATCTTCTGGAGGACATCTGACACCTAAAATGCAACCACTGTGAAGATGACAATGTTTATCTGGAAGATGTCTTGTTGGACATACCTGATTCATTCCTCCTCATTTACAAATAGCCCTTTACCACAAGTCCTTTTTTTAAAATTATGGTATAGTTGACATAACAAATAAATCTTAACTAATCAGAAGAGGGAGAAAACCTTGCCCTCAGAAGGAGCAATAATAATCCCATTCAGAATAAAATTTCTTCTTCAATTAAGATTTAAATGTCTCTGGATGAGCTTAATTTAAAAAACGAAAGATCTCTTTACCTGATTGGAAAACCTCATGCTCACGTTACGTTGATTCTGTAGTGGGACATAGCGCTGGATAGGATCGATGTCTTTAGGACTGATTAGTTCATCAGCTGGAAAAAAAAGGGGAAAGACATTACCAAAACTGCATCTGCACAACAAAACAAACCAACAAAATCTCATAGATATTTATAGAACTCTATCAACAAGAACAGAATACACATCCTTCTCATGCACATGGAACATCTTCCATATACCAGGCCATAAAACAAGCTTCAATAAATTTAAAAGGATTGAAGTCATACAGAGCATATTCTCTGACCTCAATAGAATAAATTAGAAATCAATAACAGAAAGAAGTTTTAGAAATTCACAAATATGGAAATTAAAGACCACATTCCTAAAAAATGGATGAGTCGAAGAAGAAAGCAAAAGGGAAATTAGAAAATACTTTCTAATGTACTTTCTGATGAGATAATTGAAAATGAAGATACAACATACCAAAACTTATGGAATGTAGGTAAAGCAATATTCAGAGGTAAATTTATAGCTGTAGATGTCTATATTAATACAGAAGAAAAATCTTTAATCAATAACCTATCCTTCCACCTTAAGACAGTGGATGAGAAAGAGTAAACCAAATCAAAAGTAAGCAGAAGAAAGGAAATAATAAAGATTACAGTGGAAATTAATGAAATAGAATATATATAAACAACAGAGAATATAGATGAAACGAAAACTATTAATAGATTCTTGAAAAGCTCAAAAGTTGACAAACCTTTAGCTAGATTGACCAAAAGAAAGAGAAAGAAGACTCAAATTACTAAATTAGGAATGAAAGTAGAAATGTCACTACTAGCCTTAAGGATTGTAAGAGAATACTATGAGCAAATGCATGCCAATAATTTAGATAACGTAGATGGATGGGGACAAATTCCTAGAAATACACAAATCACCAAAAGTGACTCAAGAGGAAATATAAAATCTGAACAGATTTGTAATAAGTACAGTTACAAAAAAAGCCCAGGACCAGATTCTTTCATTGGTGAATTTATCAGATGAATGGATAAATCAAATGTGGTCTATACATACAACGAAATGTTATTCTGCCATACATGAATGAAATGCTGATCCATGGATGAACCTTGAAAACAGGCTAAGTGAAAAAAGCCAGTCACAAAAGGCCACACGTTATATGATTCGAGGTAGATGAAATGTCCAGAAGGGGCAAATCTATAGAAATAGAAAATAGATTAATGACTGTCTAATGCTGGGGTGAGATGAAGCGATTAGGAGAAAGTGGGTGGTGACTGCTAAAGGATATGAGCTTCATTTTTGGAGGGTGATGAAAATATTCAGAATTGATTGTGCTGATGGTTGCATAATTCTCTATGAATATATTAAAAACCACTGAATTGTAAACTTTAAATAGGTGAAATGTATGGTATGTAAATTACACCTCAACAAAGCTGTTCTCAAAATAATGTATTTGCATTCTCAAGGCAGGAAACCAGTTCATCAAGGGGAGACAAGGTGTTTCCTGATACTAAATTCTAAAGAGATTTCTGAGATGGGCCGTGGTTCCCAGGGCACTAACAAGCACGAGAACAGTGATCTCAGCCGCTATAGTCCTGTAAACACGGAAACCCTTTTCGTGTGGTAGTTCCCTGTGGCAACTTTCGATCAAATCCAAGGATATGACAAGGAGGGAATTTAGAGTGTTTGGCAGAGGAGGGTGGGAAGAAGGTCCTAAGTCAGGGTCTCATGAACACCTGAGGCTCACTGGAGAAGGGATTCTCTGAGGACCCAGAAGGGACTGTGATGGGAGGGGGTGGTGGTAGGAAAAAAACCCCTGAAATGTAATTCCGCAGAACCCGAGCGGAGTACAAGTTGGAATTATTTATGCAAATATATAGAGAGCATACTCTCTGACCCAGCAGTTATGTATGAAGATAAAATTATCTTCATTATGCTCAGACATGTGAACCTTAATTGAATAATAACATCAGAAGATTCCCACTTCTCCTAAAGTGAGTCAGCACACTTCTTTCTTTTTACTGCACACACGCTATGAAAATGTGCTCATTTCATTCTTGATCTTCAGCTTTGTACTGCTACGTAAAATCGATACCATGCTGACTCTTGTATAAGTCACCTGTGTTTCATATTTACTTTTAAAAAAAATCGCACCTCATTTCCATAGCTTTTTAGGTACCACTTTTAGGCAGTGAATAATTCTGAAAAACAGAGCAAGGAGTCAACCAGGAAAATGCTTGTCAATTTCCTTGCAGGTTGGGGAATGTTTCTCATTATAGTTCTATTCTGAGGTAACCTCAAGGCACATGGGCAATGTCATCCATTAGACAAAAATCACCGAAGGTGCTTTGAGTAACTCTTGGAAGATGTCTTTAATAATAATAATAAAAGTGATATTAATAGCAGAATAACAAGGAAAAGCAGGAGCGTAAGCAGCAGCGGCCACAGAAGCAGCACAGGCACCACTGCGCCTGCCCACAGCAGCGGCACCAGGGCTTACTTAGGCAGTGCTTATGCTTACTACGCTCCTGGCTTTCTCTAAGCATTTCACGTGTATGAATTCACAACACCCTTGACACAGACGACCTATGGAGGCACCGAGGGGGTACGCGACTTGCACGTGGCTGGTACACTACAGCGCTCAGGTTCAAGTGCAGGAGTCTCTCCCTGGAGTCTGGCCTCTTACCCACACCCCGATCGTGCCCTGTAAGAACACTGACGTTCTGTACAACACAGGCGGAATAGCCAGGGGGAAGAAACGGGACACAGTTTAGACCTTGATAGGTTGTATTTTTCTTACCCAAATCAGACAACATATTATAAAACAAGCTTCTCTTGCTTTGAAAAGACAATACTTTTGCAAAATCTAAACCAAACCAACATAGGCTTAATTATGGCAAATATCGATACATAATTTCAATTTATTAATATCAGTTTAGCTCATGACGCAGAGTTGATTAGTACAGTGATATTCTAAATAGCAGCAAATTATTTCCCGATCTCATTTGTCTGATCACTGAGATGTGAAAAAATTTCCACTGCCAACTAGCATTTTACATAATTAATGTCTTACTGTCATTCTACAGGAATGAAATTTTATCTTTGTTATTTTGTTATTTATAAATGATGACAGATAAATTAAGAAATCTATATCCTTAAAAAGCATAAATGCTAATCTATTAAAATTGATATGAATAAAATAATTAACCAAGTTTTTGAAAAAGCTTATTTCTTTGCATTTTTTCTCATTTCTTTCTTTGTACTGCACCGCATATCTAGCTCGATGTGCTTGCAAGTATCCACGTGCTTATCTATAACCCTCTAGGCTCTCTGCTTCGTATTCATGACTATACCCCACCTGGCATACAGCAGGCACTCAAGAGACTCAATAAACAAAATAATAAATTGGTAGGTTAACAAATTTCGAAACATTAATTGCTATAGTCATTACTGTCATTTCCATAATGGTAAAAGTGACTAATATCTTAAAAGGTCAAGTTAATGGACCTATTGTTTTCACTGCATTGATTTTTATCAGTCAGGAAGCAAAACAGAGCTCCTCACTGTGCCAATTGCTGGCACCGGTTTTCTGGTGAAGAGTGACAAGCCTGAAAAAATTTACACCTGACCAACTATAGCACATTTAAAATGAAAACAACAAGGATAAAAGAGCAATGGCTTTCCACATTGCCCAGACAGTACCAAACCCCACAATCAAACATTTTTACATATAGAACAGCTATCTTTAAATCCTTAGAGAACAGACTAGGTCATCAATATTTCCATTTTTATGTACAGGAAGGTTCATGAAATGTGCTTTGAGTTTACCTCAAACAATAATTGTAGAGGGTAAAAAAGAAAATATTAAGAAGAATTTTTGTTTCTTTAATGAAATGACAATTTAAAGAACATTTAATAGAGCAAGTAATTTTTTTTATCATGACACCAAAATTACATAGGACTCAGTAAAATAGGCTCAACAGATAATTTACAGGGGAAATTATGTGCTTCAAAGTCTAACTGATTTCCAGCTGCAGTGACACACACTAGTAACACATGTGTTAAGAACTGAGCACTGGAGAAAAAGGAAATGTAGATCCTCAGCTTCATATATTAAATCAAATTCATTCCAAATTTACATATATGTTCTTAACTTAATTAACAGAGATGAACTTTCTAAGGTTAAATGTTTATTTTCCATGGTAAAAATTAAATAGACAATGATAGATATGAATATATAAAGATTTTAAATTTCATTCAGCAAAAAACAGCACAAACCAAGTTTAGAGGTAAACAGATTGGGAAAATACCAGCAAGGTTTAAGACACCTAACATACAAAACATTCAGGCAGACTGAGAGGAAAAACCATAAAACCAAGATTAAATGGGCAAAGCAACCATCAGACAATTTACAGAAATGACTAAGAAATATGTTTTTAACAATTAGCATGTAAATGAAAACAGGATACAAAGTAATATCTCACTAAGTTAGCAAAGTGGTCATTTTTAATGACCCTATTTAATGCCAATGACAGGTGACACAATCACCCTGCAGATTCCTGGATAACCCGATAATGTCTGTCTGTCATGGGCTGTGATCTTGGGTGACTTGGGCCTCACTTACGACACTACTCATCTCATCGAGAACTTAGGAGGAGCAGTGAGGATACTATTTGTAAAGTGCAGAGCACAGCATCTGACATGTTTTAGGCCCGTATTAGTAGTAGTATTTCTGGGACACAGTCTAACAATATGTGCGCAGAGTCTTGTGGGACTCCAGGCATCACTTCTTTCATATTCAATTTTACTAACATATTGATGGTGGGATCATAAATTTTTTATGCGTTTTCTAGCCTTAGTAGCAATTCAACCCAAAATTTTAGTTTCAAGAAAGCCAGTCATTTATACAATAAGCTAAAAGAAGAACATCTTCCTGGGTGAGGCTATTAAAGTAATAGCGTATTTCACGTGCTCTCTCACGATGTTTATGCCTGCTGCACAGAATCCCACTTTGGGTCACCAGCAATTACACGGATGCTATGAAGAAGATAACAAAAGTCCTCAGAAATGGATGTCTTTCTGCTTGACGTTTCCTAAAGTGGAGCAGCTGGGAAATCTCTTAGCAACCACAATGTGCAAACACATCTGTACACTCCTATCTCTTCATTTCATCTTTAACTGATCAGTAACAAAACCATGTGCTACACTGAGTAAGGTGCCAACAGCCCACTGAAAATCAAGACCTCAGTTTCTTCTGGCCTCGTGCACAGTAGGGGGCCCGTGATCACGGACTTGAATTTAAAAAGCATTAGATTTTCAGGCTTAATCAGTGGCTTTTATATTTGAGGTCAACTGGGCAAGAAATATCATGAATGAAATCAAGTGGAAATGAACTTCCCTTAGTTACAAACACCAGAATTAGGTAGTAATTCACCGGTAGAACAGCGGTAGTAGGATATCAGAATAACTAGGCCGTCCTCAGAGAAACAAAAATATTCCCTAGGTTGTCACATTCTCTTCTTGCTGTAGAGTTACTGGATGTTACAGTGACAGGCGCAGAGTAGGTCCCTACAAATAGCAGCTGAATCGTTGAGGAGGTGAATGGTTAAGTAGCAATGAGGGAAACATTTTCTTCTTGTGATGTTTTCTGGCTCTGGGGTACCCCCAAGGAGGGCCCATGAGCACCCTGAATCACCTGCTTACTAAGAACTAAGAAACATATTTTCACAAATACTGTCTCCTAAATGGTAGCTGAGAGAGAGGGAATGTGGATGGAAGAACAGGAAGTAGAACCATTTACATATGTGTTTGTCCCACAGTAAGTGCTTTATGTGTATTTCCTCATCAGTTCATCCTTTGAACATAAAAATAAAGAAACTGATGATTATGGGAGTTAAAAAGATTCTGAAAGTCACTGTGTAGTAGTCGTACAACTTGTATTCACACCCAGAACTGTTTAGTTCCTAAGTTCATGACCCCCAAACTCTTGATCTTTCCACTATAGTCCAAGACAAATGTGAAGAGAAGAAAAAGGAAATGAAACCAAGGGAGAATAAAGTGGAGGAAAAAGATGATAATGTCAGAAATAATCTATATCACATAGTTACAAGTTTGCCGGGTGTCAATAATCACTTAAAATATAGTTTCTACTGGAAACAGAGTTCTAAACAATGACTTACCAAAGAACTTTAAGGGATCCAAGAAATTAAATTGGAAACTCTATACGTATATAACATCCGGGATATTTTAAAGTACTTCTATATCTATTTTATCACCTTAAAAGTCTCTTATTAACACTCCTAGGAAATTAAATAATACCTATCCTAAAAAGGAAAAGAAATCCTTTGTAAAATTCAATAAAATTTTCACTCACATGAATATTTTGGGAGTTTGTGTGTATTGGAGAGAAAGCTGTAATTAATTAAAATTGCTCAATAATTTAAGCTTAGAACAATCAAAGAACAGGCCTTGTTTTAATTTGATGTTTATGAATAATGTTTTCAAAATGTCCTTCCTAAAAACATTCTATTATTCACCTATCTTGAATTATACAGTAGGTAAAGCTCCAATCTTTAATGATCTGGGATCTTATAGTAGTACCTAAATGAAAGTCAACACTGCGAATGTCTGACGTACAGTAAGAAAAATTAGTTACACATATGATGTACGTCGAAAAGACAAACTGAAGTCTAGAAGTCAGATTTTCTTTAAAGCTAAACAAATAATGTGTTAGTTTCTCTTTTAAAAAAATATTGAATAAGAAAATATATTAAACTTAATTAATGGCTTTGGGAAAATTTCAGAGTAAAGTCATTTATTAACCTCATATTCTCTATAATATGATAGAGATAGTGATAATTATAATATGATAGAGATAGTGATAATTCTCTAGCTTTCTTTTTTTTTATTAAATTTATTGGGGTGAC
This sequence comes from Rhinolophus hipposideros, assembly GCF_964194185.1. Lineage (NCBI taxonomy): Eukaryota > Metazoa > Chordata > Mammalia > Chiroptera > Rhinolophidae > Rhinolophus > Rhinolophus hipposideros. The sequence continues at coordinate 3,273,471 of NC_138067.1, read as the reverse complement.
AATTGTTAGTAAATTTACATAGATTTCAGGTGTACAATTCTGTATTACATCATCTATAAGTCCCATTGTGTGTTCACCACCTAGAGTCAGTTCTCCTTCCATCACCATATATTTGATCCCCCTTACCCTCATCACCCACCCCCCACCCCCTTACCCTCTGGTAACCACTAAATTATTGTCTGTGTCTATGAGTTTTTCTTTCTCATTTGTTTGTCTTGTTCAATTCTCTAGCTTTCTTAATCTCAAAAAAGGTCCAGTCCAAGGATCATAATTTTCAACTGACTTTCATGTGATAAATACTTTTAAGGTTATTTCCTCCAAAGAACTCAAAAAAGTACACTGCTTTCTACAGACTGATCATCTCTTACATGGGTAGTTTCTAAACTTCCATATTTATTTAACAACTGAAGGCATAACAAATGATGATTTTATCCTAAGATATGTCAAATGTTATATCACAGAATATGTCTTATCTGAGTTAAAATAAACATGTTTAGAATTTATTTACCTTTTTTATAGCAAAGACTGATTTTCTAGAAGTCTAATTTTTCTAAAGAAGAAAACGCTGTAACCATTAACTATTTTCTGAGAACACAGGTAGTTCAGGCCGTGGGCCAGGAAACAGCATATTAAGTCTTTTTGCTCTAACAATGGAATAAGTCACACAGCTTTTTGTATAATTATTTACTAACAAATACATAGAGCAAAATATTCTTATTAGGTTCCACTGGATACAAGCTCACCTGAATTAAAGTCATATACAGTTACAGAATATTTTTAAGGACTTCACTGTTCTATTATTTTTATGTAGCTCCAACTACATGCCCACAAAATATCCAGCTGAAGCTCCTTTAATGCATAAATGGGACTGTGGTGTAAATATGGTGTCTGGAATCTTAATAGCATCCATAGAAGTTTGATGGTTCTTGGGGCCAGTATCCAGTAGTTAAGAACAACTAAATGACTCAATCTTCGGACATCTTATTCATCTTAACCAGCTGTTAACCAGAGGACACACAGCTAGGTCTGAGTGCTAATGAGTATGCAGCATCTTTTTATTTCAAGGGGAGACAAGTATGTGGTTTCACAGTTTGCAACACATCTTCTGTGTGTTCTCTTCTGCCTTTTCAGAAGCTCAGCAGGGAAAAGAGAAATTGACTGTTCTTTGAAGCCTTTCTTCTTCTTTTTGATGGTACAACAGGGATTAAAGGTAGATCTGGACGATTTCTGTTCACTCTGGTCTTAATGTAAGAAAATGCTATTTATACTCAAAATCTGTCTACTTTCAGTATATTTATTTTGGCACAAGGAAGGACCACAGCTTTTTTACTGACTGATACTATTTTCAATCTTTTTCTTTTTTGTAAGCTCAACTTGCTTATGTAGAGTATGGTCAATTCTGCATTCCCAATTCATTAGATTTCTTAATTTTATCCAGAGGCTTTGCTCAAACAGCACTCCTTCTAGCTGTATCGCCCTCAGGCTGGTGTAGCGCAGAAAGCAAGATGAAGGTTCAGACCTCAAATTCTATATCCCAGGTACCTGTGTTCAGCCTCAAAACCGCAGAAAAGTTTCGTCATGCTCATTTGTCAATTCCAAGTGTAGTATACAGAAACTTATGACTCTGATGTTAAAATTCTCATCCTTGCATAGGTTAACTACTCCTCTGCTGCAATATTTTTTATCTAGCTGTGAGGATCACCAAGGCTTCTTTGTATTTATGCTAATGAGATAAAAATAGCATTCTAACCAGAGATAACCTTACTAGCTTGGCTTGATTCTACGAAAACTACTTCATGTATGAATTTGTTTTCTTTCAGAAAATATAAAAGCAAAATCTGTATAAATAATATGAACTCCATATCAGAAAGCTGTCCATTTAAAGGAAGAAAATTGTTCTACAGTTTCTTAAATTAGCATTAAGTTTATATGGAGACCCAGAAAATACAGTTAGAAAACAAGAAAATGGAAAACAGCATTAATTTAGTTCTCTCTTCTTTGGTTAGCTTCTGTTTGCTCTTACATATTATTTGTGTAAAGCTCGAGGTGGAAGTCTGGACTTTGAAATATTTTCTCTAACGGAATGTAAAAAAAGGAAGCACAGATGAGGATTCTTACAGCACAAATTTAGCGTTTATGCAGCAATACCAGGAACAATAAAGACACTAACAGTTTCTCACACAGCAAAGACTTCTTTTCATGCAGGTATAGTATCTATAATCAGCCCACTCCATAACCTGTTACCATAAAGGAATTCTGATGGACGTGATAACCTTTATGATGGAAATGCTAACAATATCTGAAATTTAACAAGGAATGGTACAGGAAGGTGCATAATACTTTTTTGGGTTTGTTAAATTAGGCTTCATTTCAATGTGTCCAAAGAATATTCCCATTTAGCTGTAGCTTTAGGAGAAGTTGAAAATAATTCTCCAAAGAATGATGAATAATGGTTCCATTAAACTTCTAGCTAACTGAGTAAATTGCCAACATGTATTTATTAGAAGGAAGAGAATTTTGAGATAACCAATTCCTTTTGGCAAGCTATGACCAAACATGATTGTTATATGAAATTTTATTACCGTATATAGAAGTAAATCAAAGTTCCCATAGCCTTCTGCTCGAAACTGACCCGCTAAGCTGACTGTGGCTGCCTACGTGGATCTGACAGGGAAACAGACATACTTCTATCCTTTTACATATAAGACACTCCCCCAAGACCTCTTCACAGCATGAACTGCCCAAAGCCAAGAAAAATGTCAGCAAAGGCATACTTACTTCTAAGGGCTTGATAACAAGCGGGGAAAAAAGGTCCCCAACTTTCTCCACTTACCCAGGAGTTTTGCGATAACATAAAGGGCTTGTCCCCAAAGAAATAGTTTTCCATCACGGCCACAGTTGCTAGGAAATCGCTTTTGACTACCAGGGTTTCTTTTTTCATGTTCTACAAAATCAGCTGGCACATAATAGTACTTTGGTACGACAGGATAACCTAGGGAGTTCAAAAATAAATATTTAAAATACAACAAATCAGTGTCCTCCCCAAAGTTTCCCTTCAAGAAATTGCAGTGATTAGAAAGCAGAGAGAGAGAAGAGCTGTACAGGAGGTAACAGATCCAACAGGCCATAGAAAATCTGGACGCTGTGGTTCCTTTCAGAAACTGCCAGTGAAAAATGTGGAAAAAGCATCCTGATTTTAAAACATTAATTGGACAGCATTCGTATGTTACGCTTTAGCCAACAATGTGTATATAATCTCCTTTAACAACATTTAATTTTAACACCTTTAAGTGAAATCAATAAATATACTGTATGCAAATATTTAGAGCCATAGAAGAAGCTGCATTTAATAGGATTAGTCTATGGAGGCTTTACAAATGAGATGCCGTGGAATCTTAAATGAAGAATTACAACCCTGAGCCATTGCTCAGAGCAAAGAAATCCCCATTTTAAACATTAAGCCCATTCTCTACTATTTAATATCACTGAAGAGAAGAAATCCATCTTCTCTGGTGACCAACCTACTTAAAAATATTCCTTGGTAGAAACTAAAAATTATTATTTAAAGACTAGAATTTTTGTGAATGCTATGAAGGGGAACACAAGAACATTCTAAGACTCTTTTGCAGTATCAGCCCACGGTAAACTTAATTTTCCTAATAAAATTGCACAGGTTTCCCTAAAATTTGCTTCTTTCTTCATGCATCAGTCAATTGGGATATCTGTGTCTAAAGTCACTAGAAACATACAGAGAATAGTTCGGACATCACTTTCTGAATGTGGTGAAGCCTAAAGAGTGGCACTAACTAAACGACCACCGCAATGCACAGCGATCTACGCTGAATCCTCGCAGGTCTGAGTCAAGGGATTTCAAACATGATATTCATTATGTTATTACAGTCATTATGTTATGTTCATTATGTTATGAATCATATTCACCATGATGCTGTGGAGCATAAAGACATTAAGTACCTGGGTTTCAAAATTAATATGAATTTTGAATCCAATGTTTGCCCATAAACATTTCACTACTTTAACATCATGAGTATTTTAAAGGATGACACGTAATGTGAAGGATTGCCTCTAAGATACTTGCAGAATATCACCAATTTCATGTGAGATAGGAAGGGGGCTCAGGGCCGTGGCTGCCAGTTTGTGTATTGCATCCACAAGGACCATCCAATTTGTACCAGCACATGATTAATTTCTAACTTCCAGATAAATGTTTTCATAGCTGCTCACTCATGAGAATATGTTCTTATTTTATCAACACTTCCAAACACCAGAAATGTCTGAAACTTCTTCTCTGGAATGCCTTTGAAGAATTAGTTTTCTAGTCATACAGAAAAATTACTTATGTTCTTTTCTGGGCCCTGCTGGTGTTTCACTGAAACCAATCTACTACTCAGAGAATGGGCCTTTGATCATTTCTAAAATATCAAATCCACCCTCGGAGGCTGCCATTTTAGCACCATGGAGGACATTCAAAATCACACGCTAACAGCCCTAGAGGTAACTCCAGAGAGGAAGCCAGAGTGCTCCTGGCAATGGCAGTGCCTTCTGGCGAGGGCGGGCACCCCTCAGATGTGGGCAGCGCTCACCTGAACACAGCATTTCTGGTGACCTGGATAGAACGTGTCACTTTATATTACTGTCGTACTACTCGGAGTAATGGGGTTACACAGTAGTTAACAAGAGGAAACTGTACACACCTGGCAACCCCTTTGGCAGTTACGAGAGCTACGACCACCAACATTCATCACCTTCCCATCTTGCGAAATGAACTCCTTTTATGAAAACAAATTTACTATAACAAATTAATAGATTATTCTTTCTAATTCATTCAAGGCCCCATTTATTTCTTCAATTTAGTATAAAGTGTTCTTTTCAAAGGAATCATTTATACATTTCAAAGGAACATTAAGAAAATAGTAACAGGAAGACTTTCTTGAACAAACAATCCAACTGTACCTTCTGTGGTCTGATGCAGCACAGGGGTCAGGAGATCCTGATATTCCTTCACTTGTTTGGCTTTGTCTCTAAAAACTCCTGGAATATACAACATAACATCCAATAGCATCTGAGCTCCCTCAGTACCACAGAAATTTTACCTTAGAAAGATCTATGAACCCAGTTATAATGACTTGGGTAATTTTCTATGTCAATGATAAAAATAAAATTGAAAAGGGATACCGCCAATATGCATGTGATATTTTTCCAGGAAACCAATTTTAGAAGGTCATGTTACCATTTAGAATTGAAAACTGAATTTTAATTGAAATTTCTCTCTTCTTCAGTTTAAAAGTTATCAATATTCACAATGTCACAGATTACAGTGTTCAAGATTTCTATTCATAAAAAATTCTTCTTTGTAAATATGAAAATATATCTGTATCATTTTAAAAGTAATTCAAAGTATTTTTTACGTTTTTTAGCTGATTTAACATTCACTCAGAAAGCAGAAGGGTAGCATATAAAAATGCAAAGCAGTGAAAATCACTGAGGTGAAGTCTATTTTGCCAGCTGAAAGGAGTCATATTTCATTTCTGCTCTTCTTTCGAACATTTATATCCTATAGCTTGAATTTCAAGAGAAAAGCTCACTTACCATCAATCATCATGTAAAGGAAAAATATGGGAAATTCACATTCAATGCCATCAAATAGCTAAAACGGAAAATAAAATATTCAAAATTTCACTAACAATTAGAGCAATTAGATTAGTTAGAACAATTACATTAATTAGAACAATTATAGTTAGGATATACATAAAAGATTTATTTATAGTTATAACAAAATTAGACTGATTTTATAAGTAGTTTCATTGTTCTTTTTTTAAAAAATTTCTCAGAACTCCTATTATACAAAAACTCATTCATTTAATCCATCACACAGAAGTCATTCATTCAATTGATATTGACCAAGTATTAGGTTTGGTGCAAAAGTAATTGCGGTTTTTGCGATCATTTGTAACCTTTTAAACCGCAATTACCTTTGCACCAACCTGATAGTAATGGCCGGTACCCACTAGACAGAGGCTATGAAGACAAAAATATGGAGAACCTGCCTTCAGGGGATCACAGCCTACTGAGGAGGCAGACATGTAAATAACCAACTGCAGTACCTTATGAGATGTCTATAACTATACATGCTATGCCAGGATAAAACACCCGAGTCTGCCTAGGGGTCAGAGAAAAGTTTACGAGAACTTCAACGAAGGCTTGATGGATTCTGCAGGGAGCTGAGCCAAGGCAGAGGTTACGTAACTCACTCAAGGCTAGGAAGTGGCAGAGCCAGAATTCCAACCCCGGAAGTCGCCTCCTCAGTCAGAGCTTCTGACCACTCTGTGACGCCACCTGAGACGGGTATGTTTTCCTACCTTAATTTCAGCTGGTTTGTAGTAGCGTCTGTTGGGATCTTCCAAAGATGTTCTATACCCATCTCTCAAGAAACGCTTGAATCCATATTTTCCTTTTAATTTTCTAACCACTTTGTCAAGTGTCTGGCTAAACAGAGCTTCGTCATCCAGGGCAAATGCAGGATAACTGATGCAGGGGAGCAGGGCGGCATCTGTGTTCTGAGGCAATGAGCAAAGAAGGGAACGTCAGTGTCTACAGTGTACGATCCACACAGCCCACGAGAACCATGGAGCGAAGTCAGGAAGGGGACCTCACTGCCAGTGAGACCGCTGTGCTCGCAGAGACAGCAGATGCGACCGGGGCTGCTTTGCTGACCTGTACGGAGGAGATGAAACTTTGTTCACTAATAAGGAGTTCAAGTTTCAACACGGAACATAAACTTGAAGATGCTAATTAAGGCAGTGTGCAAACATCTGACGCCAGTAAGTAGCTATTACAACCTAGTTTGTCTTAACGATTCGTTTATGATGGTGAAAAACACAAAACAACCTACATGTCCAACAATTAGGTGAGTAAATTAGCAGCCATTAAAATTTATATTATAGAAATGTTTATTGATACAAAAACATGTGTGCTCATAGAACCAGGTTGTCAAGCATTATGAACAATATTCGTCCAGTTTGGTAAAGTAAAAATACGTGTACGTAAAATATATAAACACAATTGCTGTCACCCTGAGATTATAACTGAGTGGTAACGTAATGAGTGGATATTGTATTACTATTTGCATATTTGTGGGTTTTGCTTTCCTTTTGTCAAAATCTTGTATTACTTCTATACAGTAGTTATTTTTAAATTAATTTATGCCACCTTGGGTGTTTTCTAAAACTAGAGCCCAAATACCCCCTAGAAAAATCTGCAGTGGAGTACTATGGGCACATAAAAGTTTATCAAAGGTTAACAATTGCGAATGGCAGCTCATATTAATTTATTATAAAAACTTCTCACGTGAGATCTTGACTCTCTGGGGAGCAGTGAGCACAAGGTCTGCCTATTGCGATTGTGCGCGTCGAGGTCTACAAAAATAACCGACCAAGAGCAGCCCTGGAAGGAGAAAGAGAAAACGTTTCCTAAATTAAGAAAAAAGGACCTGTAGGAAGTTGGACATTAAGAAAATTCACAATAAACTAACACTGGTTGTACCTGAGAGTGGCATTACAGAAGATTTGAATGTCCTTTTTCATTTTTTCAGTATTTCTCAAATTTCTTGCAATAAATACATTAATTTTACAATCATAAAAAATAAAGGTTATTTTCATGTTTTCCCTATTTCTCCTTAGTTTTCTTTTAAATCAAAATGTACCGATTACCGGAGAACTAATCAATTAAAGATATTTATTTTAACACAAATACTAGTTTAGCTAACATTTTTGACAAAGAATAACGCAAAAACTAATTCCAATTCATAAAATCTCATTGTATGGTCCTAATAAAGAACATTGATTATACAATCAAACTCCACAAATTTACATATAATCTAGAATTATGGATATAAAAACTACTTGATTAAAATATGAAGAGAGGAGAATCTAATATACGTGTGTTTTGAAAATCAAAGAGAATGAAATTGGAATACAAAGACTGCTTCCATTACAAGAGAATACTCAGAAAAATACATGGGGAAAGGAAGAGGAGAACTAGGATAAAAATTATGTTGGTTCAATATTACCTTCTAAATCTCATCCCAATTCTCACCAACACTGAAGATGCATTCACCCTGAAACTAAAATACCTCTAATCAATCGATCCACTAGACTGAAATTCAAAAAGAATCTAGTAGTAGTAGGCCCTAGATCCAGATATCAGACTCAATACATACATATTTTTCCTGTTAATCCATGTTCATACATGAATCTGAGCTCATAAAATAGAATTTCCCATTCATAGTATCATTTCTTAAATCTCTTGTAACTCTGACAGAAAAATCGACAAACAAGGAATGAATAGGCTGTATCTCAACAGCCAGATTAATGCTAAAATGTCCTTTCTATTATTTGTCACTCTCTACTTCTCCTCTCTACTCACAAAAGTGTGTTTAACAAAGCTTTATGCAGTAGCCGCCATTGTCAGAGTAATAATGTGTTCTCTGCTCTGCGGGAAGGGCACAGGATTTGACCTCTGTCCTCGAGGAGCTGACCCAGGTGATACAGAGTCCTGAACCACACGACTATTAAACAAAGCAAACAGGCTGTCCATATGCCAGTGAGTGGCTCAGAGGAAAGAGTAATAATGATACTGAACCCGTAAAGATAACAGGAGAAAACAAAATAGGTAACTCGGGGTACCTCGTGGGAAAGATGAGGACCAGAGCGAGGATCTGAGTTTCAGGGGGAAAGGGGAACAAGTGGGGGTGTTGGAACAAAACAGTGGAGAAATGAGTGGGTATGAGATGTCGGAAGCCTGTAAGGACACAAAATAATAGGACTTGTAATTGATCCTTAGGCTGATAATGAAGGTAATTGCATGCCCTATCAGTCTGCTTTCAGTTGAATTTTTAAAGATACAATCTATGTAGGATAATTTATACATAATGAAGTACAATGGCAAACTTGGCAATTCTTGTCATTATTTAATTAATATAAACAGCCAATTTCTATTGTCTAGCCACAAATAAATGGCTTATTTATCTAAATTCATCAAAGTATTTCTTTGGGTCTCTTTCTCTGAGAGCCTCTAAGAAATATGCACAAGGGGAAAAATAATCTCATAACATCACTGCATTTAACACTGAGGTCAAAGGCTAGTTAACTACATTGTTTCTAGTCTTCTTAAAAAATAGACCATGCTTTAGGCATCTGGCTTCTGAATAGGAATAGCTTTTAAAAATGTCATCTAGGAGGACATACGTATGGAATTAATTATCACCTACTTTAAACTATCAGACTCATTAATTTTAAGCCTGCAGATTTCAAAAGAAGCTAGGTAGTCTGCATTGCTTTGAACACTTGGTGTGACATGAGCAATCTAGTCATCACCTTTTAGGTTCTAGCCTCTGTTTTTTTGTCAATATCATGATTTTTCCAATTAAAGACAGGAATATGAAAGGATGTTTTATAAGTATATGTCGTACAGAATATCTGATTGACTTTGGATATTTTATTTCATCTTCCATGTGTTTTGTTTTACAATCCACACTTCAGTTAGATCATCTGCTATTTGTCTTTCTCTCACTTATTTCATTTGGCATAATTCCCTCAAAGGACATCCATGCTGTGGCAAATGTCAAGATTTCATTCTTTTGTGGCTAAATAATATTCTACTGTGTATACATATACACATCACATTTCCTTTATCCATTCATCCATCAGTGAAAACTTAGGTTGCTTCCATATCTTGGCTGTTGTGAATAACTCTGCAATGCCATTCCTATGTCTTATTACCCTCTACTCTTTCCTTCCTACCTATCTATCCACCTCTCTCTCTCTGTCTCTCTCTCTCTCTCTCTCTTTCTCTCTCTCGTCTCTGTCTCTCATTCTCCCTAATACACACACACACACACACACACACACACTCACATACATACATTTAAATGAATGTATTGACAGTGAGGCAGGAAAAGGAAAGAAAAATATTGAAAGATACATGTGGGATTTCCACAAGTTTGACTCTTCAGGGAGAGAGAAATGTTTCTACAAGCCAAGAGATCAGGGCCAGAGGCTCCAGGAATCTCCGGGAGAGGCACAACATTAATAAACATGATTTTCACAGGCTCACATACTCCTAAAACCCCATGAGCTCTGATCCCTCCAATTCTCCAGCCAAAGGGCTTGAGAGAGGACGAGTGTGGGAAGTGGGTGATTTAGAGCCACCTCCTGGGCCCCCAGAATGAGCTGTTGCTCCTCTCTTCCCAGGCCTAGCATGTCTGTGTCATTCTTCCTTCTTCATGTCTTGGCTACAACCAGAGACCGGCCTCCAGGGGAAGGTGGAGAGGGAAGAGAAGAGTTTGTGTGTAGGAGTGCTGCCACACTCCAACCTGAAACTTTCTTAAAGTCAGACTTGAGATGCACAGTATTAAAACTGCCATAACAAAAGCCACGTCACATTTCACATGTCTGTATAACTTCCTAAAATGTATCTTTACTGCCTTAGCATTTTAATAGCCTAGAGTGTATTATAATATCTTTCTTTGCCCTTCCATCTTAGAAATCTTTACAAAAACTGCTAAAGGAAAATAGCCTACCTCTTGATCTAGGGAAGTAACCTGTCTGCTTACATTTTATTACTTTCTATCAACAACTCAATCCATCGTCACCAGGTACAAAAACTGGTCAAAGATCTTATAAAAATTGAAGGCAATCCTCAGGGTTTCCCTTCCATTCCAAAGAAAATGAGATTTAGACACATGATTACAGCCAGTTGAGGGTTAAGCTAGGATCAAAACTTACAACTCTCTGAGTGTACACATCACACAAATTCCCCTTTACAAGAGGTAGACATAGATATACATTAAATTGAAATCAACATGAGAACTGACACGGAAAATACATGGTATGTAAAGCCAGAAATATTTTAAAACTTGAAAGCTCATCAAGAGAGTTGAGGGAAAAGTAATTGAACAAAGATAATGAGAATTCTTTATCAAGAGATTTTATTTAATTAAGCAATGTTTTTTAGTTAGAAAACTAAAATTTAACTGGAAAATTATATTCAGAGGGAAACTTGTTCAACCATGAGCTGCTACATAAATTTCAGACCTTCTCGAATCATGAGAAATGACTTGGTTAATGAATGGCCAAATTAATTAAACCCATAATTCCAAAAAGAGAATCAAAGTTTATTGTTGATATGACTGGTTTTTTTTTTACCTGGTTGCCAAAGAGGTTAAACCCATTAATTGCTTCCAGAGCTGCTTTTGCTAAGCCAATAGAGCTGAAAGAGAAAAGAAAATACTTTATAACTCTGATATATTTGGCTACAAAAATAAGAACCATTATCTGATGAATATTCACAAGCAAGTTTCTTTATGAACTCTTATAACAACTTCCGTAAGAAGAATAATATCTAAGAGACTTCAGTCTGACATTTCGGTATTTTAATTTTTCTTTTTTATGGTTAGTGATCTTTCGGGAAAAATATTTCTAAGTTCACCTTGATCTAGACAAATGGTCATACTATTGATGGGAGTGGTTTTAATTCCAGAATCATTTATATTCACTAACTCAGGGGAAAAAAGCATGAACTTTAGAGGAAGGTATATTATGAGGACACACGCAGTAATAACCAGCTCAGGCATCATTAGCTTAGATCAATATAAAAGAGCTTTTCTGACGTCAACTCTGAGCCTTAAAAAGATATCGCACATCATACATTTACCACGAGTGTGGTTTAATACACCCATTCAAATACCCGCAGCTTAGGGACTAATGAAATAGGTATTATTTTATGCTTACAAAAAACTAATCACCATAGCTCTCATTTTTTGCTATTTTCTTCTCTTTATAATAAAATGTGTACTCCTTTGGATTCTCAAATTTCACATACTACAGTGCTAAAAAATGGAAAGACTCAAATTTCATTAAAATATGACATTGTCATCTTCTAAATATCAACTTTTAAGTATTTTAGGCCTAATGTCCACTGTATTTTACTTAAAGCAACATTTTTTCTAAAAGTAACTGCATGTACCATTAATAGCATTTAAAATTAATGATCTGTCATCACGTCTGCATGTCTCTAAGGCAGTGACTAACAAAGTGTGATCCCCAGAGAAGCAGCATCACCCCAGAACTGCTTAGAAATGCCAGTTCTTACTCCTCTCTGGGAATCGGTGTTACAAAGCCTTTCAGGAGCTTGAATACGTTTGAGAACCACTGTTGTACACTATTCGTGTCATCATGACCTACATTTCCTACGGGCTGTTTACACGACATGTTCTCAGGTAAGCATGATTTTTATTACAGGAGAGTGAATAGATGGGAAACGTTTCAGCTCCCGTCTGGCCCTCTCCCTTGGGAAGCTGGACCTTGGAACACCACCACCATGCTGTACGGAAGCCTGTATGAAAAAACTTCATACAGGCTTTTCGGCCCAGAGCTCCTGCCAGGGTCCCAGGCAACAATCTATCCCTGAGTAAGGATGCCTTCAGGCGTACTCCAGCCCAGCCACAGCTCACGACCCTAAGCATGAACCACTCAGCTTAGCCTGATCGAGCCTCAGAACGATGAGAACGAATAAAGGCACAAGATTGCTGTCTGTGTTTCCAATTTGGAGTGGCTTATTTGTGACAATAGGTAACCAGAAAAGAACCTAAGTCAGGCCCCTAACTCTGACGACCCCAGAGCGAGAAGTGACGCCCCCAGAGTGACGACCCCAATCACACCCAGCCTCGCACACTACAAAGGGAAACCGAGCAGGACCTGCGCAAGGAATCCAGAATGTCAGAACCTAAGTCCAGGACAGCTGCTAGGGGTCACGTATGCCGGCAGTTCACGCAAAACACTCATGGCTAACTCACCCTCTTGCTTAACAATGTGCTCCTGACAACCCACGAGTTCCCTGTTAGCCCAGGGCACACAGATTTACATGTTCTTAACTGAGTAATATCAGAAAACCTCCACTTAAGTGTGAGGAACATATGCTAGCAAGACTCTGCAGTATTTTGAGAAGTGAGAGAAAATAACTTTTTCAAAGGATAGTACATAAGAAATTGTGTACTAGGGGAGATAAACAGTGTAGCTAGCCCAAGAATCTGTCTTTAACAATGGAGCCAAAAGACAGCTGAGGGATGGATTTGGAAATTGTCTTCTACATAAAGCATTTAAACAGAAATGAACACTGTACTGGCCTCGAGTAAATGTCACATTCCTTCCACTTTAATTTTCTTTCCCAATGCAATTGGTTAAATAATTGGACTTAACTGAAATTTACAAATATGTTAATTTATTACCCACTGGATATTTAAATCTCTGGTAACAGCAAGCTATTTAAAAAATGAAACACTCCTCATGTGATCTTACATTTTGCTGGTAAATGTAATACGTAATGTTGTAAGAATTAAAAATATTTTACTGGCACAAGACATTCTCAGAAAACTAAATTAGTCAATGATTAGCTCTTGAATATGTGAATATTAGGTAACTATTATCAATAGAACATTCACCAATTTGATTTTTGCAAGGTGTTACTTCAACATTCACTTAAGAGAGCTAAAATAAAGTGATGTCTGCTTGAGAGATAGTTTGTAATAAAGTGATTTGTTGTATAAATCAAAGCTTTTCTACAAAAGATGATGGGTTTGGATTAGGTGATTTATAACCCACCATGCAATCTCCAAAAAAATTAATGGCAAACATAGAAACTAAATTCACAATCCCCTGCTCATTAACATGATGCTTTAAATCCCCAAGCTACCCAATCACACTTCCTAAAAGAAAAAGGACGTTACTGCACTACTATTTTAATGGATGTGCGTGAATTGTTCAGCGTGGCAAAAATACATAAAGCAGAATGGATGGATAGATGCTTCTATTGTCGCTCAAAAGCTGGAATATCAAAAACGACTGAAGAAGATTAGGAGTTACTTTAGATAAAAAGCACTGTGTGGAATAAAATGGTCACTAAAAGCACCTTAAGCTGAGTAAAGTGGTGCTATGATGGTTATTCATCTGACATTTTAGTGATGGCTTTGCTTATTGGAAAAGCCAAGAGAACAGAACATAAAACCGTCAAAAAAAAACCCTCGAAAAATCAGATTTAAATATGCTTTGCTTCTACAGTCTTGCAAATATAAGAATTAAGAAAGTAAAACCTGAAATTATGTTGTGAAATGTAAAATTTAGCAGTTAATGTTTCAAAAACTCTTCTTTCCATCTGGACATATATCCACATTACTAATTTATTAAGTACAGTTTTCCCTTTTGCTTCCCGATAGCCAAAACATTCGATGTTTGGGAGTCAGTCAATTCAATTTATAGAAGACTCATCTCTTTGCCAAAACAAAGGATTTGGGTTTAAAGGCTTTAAAGGTGGCCCTAAGAAGTATGAATATCCTGATATAAATGAGGAGAGGGACATATAAAAATTAAAATGTGAGCTAATCTTGGAGTGGCTGAGAACATTACTTGAATATGTAATTCTGGGGGTAAAGAATTAGTGTGACAATAAACAGACACCAAAATGATATATGAAGGCAATGTAATTAATCAAGTAATATGTGATTTTTAAATATATGAGCATTTATTAAAAGACTTCGAGAAGAAATAAGAGAATAGCGGAGAATCTGAGAGAGTTCCAGACACCCAAGAAGAAACTGAAAGGAGTCTGAGAAGAGCCAAGTGAACACAGAAGTCCGGAGAGCAGGGAATGGCTGTTTAGGAAACATCTGAAGAGAATCATGGTCCGTTTAGAGCAATGCATCCTTGAACTGAAGCACGCGAAGGGTGAGGCGCCTGCTCGAATGGGGTTCAGATACATGTAATGACATCACCTTTCAGGAAGAAGTCATGGGGTTACCTAGGAAATACTAAATAATTCAAGAAATTGACCTAAAAGGGATGCCAGCAAACCTGGGTCTGAAAAGGGCAGCTCAGGAAGGGCCTGCCCAAAGCGCTAAGCTGAATCAAGCTGCACTGACTGTCAAAGGAAGATGTCCTTGAACCTTACGAGCAAGTACACTCTGCTGTTCTTTCAAACTTCAGAAAAGCTTCTTAAGACTTTCAAATGCAGTGTGATAGTGTCGCCGGTTGCAATTATTAAAGGACTACTGAGCACGGATGCTGAAGAGGGAGCCTCTGGGTTCAGAATTGTGTGTGTGTGTGTGTGTGTGTGTGTGTGTGTGTGTGTGTTGGGGGCCTGGGGCAGTGTTCTCCTCTCATCAGAGTGCATTTTACAAGGACTGTGCCCAGTGTAGGAAGGGAAGGAAGGGACATTCACCAAGCCAGTCACCATGGCCAGCGCCCGAGGGTGCACCAAGGTATCACAATCCCAGATTATGTTCTGTTCTCTCTGACTCCTGCGAAGCACACAGAGAGAGGGAGAGTGGCACAGGAAGTCCGAGGGCGAAGGGCAGCAAGTACAGCAAGAATTACTGTACACTGTTTCAAGCTTACGGACCTAAAACAGACACTGCCCGAAGCAGTGAAGATCGGATCCAACTAGGCACAGACAGTTCTGGGGTGTCTTACAGAAGCAACAGACTACGAGTTGTGACTTAATCCCTGGGTGGTGGCACCCCTACGTTCCAGGACGCAGGCACGAGCACAAAAAGATCCCGGCCTCCCACCACCAATGCCATCACTGCATCCGTGAGCGCCAAGTTCTCCTGCAGTTTCAAAATAGACCCAGAAGTGACACATCCAGAACAGGCTGTGGAGATTAGCTCAGAAACATTTGGGGGAAAAATGTCTACAGTTATTCTGGGGAATTGTAAAGTGTTATACTATGGAAAATTAGAAGAAAAACATTAAATGTATAAAACCAAATCTAAATGACAAACTTCACTTCCCATCTATTCCAATAAAATGTGCCTGCAAAAAGTAACATTAATTTTGCATGCAAAGGGTAGCAAAGCGCATCACATAATGAACTCCCAAGCCTTGAAATAAAATCTTTAATGGTTCAATGTAAAGACTGGCACCTTAGTTACAGGAAAACAAATTGCAGCCTCTTTTTTTTCATTAGGGACCTTCTAGCACCCTCATTTTCTAGGGTTCATGGTAACTTCTACCCAAGGTTCTTTCTGTGTTTACAGCAGGTCCTCAAATAACATTGTTTCACTCAATGTCATTTCATTGTAACGCTGGTGAGAAAAAGAAACATCAGTTCCCAGCAAGGCCACTGGAGTTTGCATGTTTTCCTCACGTCTGCGTGGGTTTTCTCTGGAGTCTCCGGTTTCCTTCCACGTCCCGAAGCTGTGCACATTAGGAGGTGGGAGTGTCTCCACAGTCCCAGGATGAGTGAGAGTGGGTGTGAGTGGTCCTGCGATGGAAGGGAGTCCTGACCAGGGTAGGGCCCCACCTTGCACCCTGAATGGAAAATCATTACCTTACTTGTTTTTATTCATATTTCCTAAAAGTATGTAAAGCTCAAATTGCTTTCAATGTTTTATATGGGAAATATTAAAACATTAAAATATATGGGGTCGTTATATAGCAGTTTGGTGATGTTTTTGTGACCAGAAATCTGCTGTAGGAACTTAACTTTTGTTTATATCAATTAGCCTATGTTAAAATTAGTTTCGTGATGTCGTTTTGCTTAAAGCTGCAGTTTCCCAGAACCCATCAACAATGAGGACATAAGTGAGGACTGTGCTACACTTTTTATAAACAGAAAAACCCCTACTCCAAATATTTTATACTGAAAATAATGTCTGCTCATTAAAAAGCGGAAGGGGCTGATAAATCATAAACACTAAAAAGGTACATTTTAAAAAATTACCTTTTCTAATCAAATCCACTTTCTTACAATTTGGCTGATAATCTGGAAATTGAGAACTTAATTTGGATGATGGCTGAAATATAACAACATCTTCCTGTTTTTTTATTTGCCAGAATTTGTTTTATATCTGAACTGAACTTTCCCACATATTATTTCTTTACTTCATTGACTCCTCCACTGATTGCTACTGGTCTGCTCTCTATTATAAAAATGTCCCATTTGAATCATAAAATTTATAGAAAGGTGTTTGTATATTAGTTAATCAGAAGGTCCTTTTTGTTTCAATCTTCGTTATTAAAATATTCTGAAATGTGAGTGTATACTTGTATTCTAGTGCTTACTTATGCCAGGTATTCAAATGCTACACACACACACACACACACATATAAAATGTTAACGCGATCATTACAACTTTATGAAGTAGAAACTATCACTACCTTCATTTTATAGACAAGAAAACTGAGGCATTGGAGACGTAATACAGCTGCTGATCTGGAGCCAGTCTTTCGCTTATTAAATACATCAGCTTAATTTTTTGTGTGATTAGTCCTTCTATCCAAAAAAGTACAGAGCTGCAGATTCCTCTTAACCACGTATTTCCTAAACTCTTTATTTCATTTAAGTTTCAGTGATCTAAGCTGACCTAAAGTTAATAACCTTTAAATTCTTCAATCTTTTAGTGTGAAATGGATAGGATTAATTGAGCTACACTTTTTATTTAAATGATGACCTCCTGGGCATAAATTTAGAATATTTGAAAGGTGCAATGAGTCACTAACGCTATTTCCCTGACCCTAAGGAGTAAGTGAAATCCATAAACTATTAACATCAGTCATCAGCTACTGCTGTTTATTCAAACCAACTAAACTACAGCTCAAGATGCTGATCACACCTCTTACAGAAAACAATGAATGTTAAGTTTTATATAATAGATAAGAACATCTTATTAGGATAAAAATCAGCTTTATAACGAAAGGGAATTTCACATGCAATGCACATACGCTGGTGTTTGGCAGTCTGAATGTACTTGGTCTTTCAAAGTGCATCACTGCAAAGAAGAGAAAGCAAATGAGTTGGCTGAGCCGTGGATGGGAGGCTGATATGCAGGCAGGGACACCTTGGGAGGCTGGGAAAAACACCCTACTCCTTTCCTGCATCTGTTTGTGGGCACCCAGACAGGCCCTTTTGCTTTAATTTTAAGTAAATTTCATCTGTATCATATACAGAAAAAAAGAGATGAAAATTGTAGAAACCACAGTTCTAATCTAATACTCTGATTTTTATTCATATTTAAATGCACACATTTAAAATTAAAAAAAAACAACACTCAGAAATCAGCGAGTTACCTTGAATGTAGCTCTGTGCTGCCATTATTGTATTTGCTTCCCCTTTCCCAGACACCAAAGTCAGGCACACGGTAAACTCTTTCTACACAAAACACAAGGTTTTGAATAAAAGAGACCTAAAAGAAAAGGAATGAAACATAAGGACATGTGCAGTACCGGACCTTCAGGTATTTATGAGAACAATTAGGTACCATTTGAAATCCAAATGCCTACCTGCTTACCAACACTTTTTTAACATGTTGAAATTCATGTGATTATTACATTACTACTATGAATACGGTTACACCTGGTTATCCTAATGTAAAGCCTAAAATGAGAACCTAATATTATACCATACAAAAAGAAAATTTAAATCCTGCCAATGTTTCAACTATAATTCTTCAATGACGCATCTCTTACTGTTCACGAGGACTGTGCATCTTAAGAATTAAGAAAACTATACAGCACTGCTTTGTACTAGATGATAAGATTTGGAATCTAAAATGCCCATATGACGTGACATAAGTCAAAGACTTTGGAGAAGGAAAGGACTTTCTCAGTTCTGCAACAAGCCGGGCCCATGTTGGATCAACTGGAATCTTGAAGGTACTACTCCTTGACTCTCATCTTCCTCCTGCCTTTTACAGCTATAGGTACCCATTCTTTTTTTAAGGGGAATAGGACTTTACTGGGGAACAGTGTGTACTTCCAGGACTTTTTTCTAAGTCAAACTGTTGTCCTTTCAGTCTTAGTTGTGGAGGGTGCCATTCAGCTTCAAGTTGTTGTCCTTTCAGTCTTAGTTGTGGAGGGCGCAGCTCAGCTCCAGGTCCAGTTGCCGTTGCTAGATGCAGGGGCGCAGCCCACCATCCCTTGTGGGAGTCGAGGAATCGAACCGGCAACCTTGTGGTTGAGAGGACGCGCTCCAACCAACTGAGCCATCCGGGAGCTCAGCGGCAGCTCAGCTCAAGGTGTCGTGTTCAATCTTAGTTGCAGAGAGCGGAGCCCACCATCCCTTGTGGGACTCGAGGAATTGAACTGGCAACCTTGTGGTTGAGAGCCTACTGGCCCACGTGGGAATCAATCCGGCAGCCTTCGGAGTTAGGAACATGGAGCTCCAACCGCCTGAGCCACCGGGCCGGCCCTACAGGTACCCATTCTTGTAAACTCAAAGCTTAGAGTTGGAGGTGAGCTCCAAACAACAGACTAGGAGTCACACAGCTTCCAACTAAACATTTCAGACACTGGATGAAATTTATACTCTCAAAAGTAACCATCGAAAGCAAAGATTATGGTCAGTTCATATTTATTCATTTTAATAAAGGTAGTATCTTAAGTGGGCTACCGGTCCCGATTACAGGGTTTTGAATGTACTCATCATGTTTGGCTCAATATGGCAAAATGAGTATGGGCATCTCGCCTACCCTTCGTCTCCAGGTCCTCTGACGTGACAATACATAGTCCCCACCTCCACTGTACCACACAGAACGATAGAATGTTTAGGTCTCAGCGTATAAGAGACAGAACATCACATCTTTAAAAAAAAAAACAAAGTCTAACAAACTAGAAACTATTCCTTAGTAGGCTGGCCCCCAATCATCCCCGAGTAGTCCCTCTGATACTGGATAGGGCTAACTCATGTAATAAATAAGACGTACAGTGACAGGCGGTGACGTCTGAGGCTAGGTCACAAAACACTACTTCTAGTTTGCTCTCTTGGGTCGCATGCTCTGGAGGAAGGCACCTGTCATACTAAGAGCTCTGAGGAGAGGACTCTTGCCAACAGCCATCTGAGTGAGGGAGCCACCTCAGAAGTGGCTCCTCCCGTCTCAGTAAAGCCTTGACGGGCAGTAGACCTGGCTGCCGGCCTGAGTGCAACTATGAGAGACCCGTGTCCACAGCAGCCTGCTCAAATGCCCCAGAACTCCTGACCCGCAGCAACGATGAGATGAGAAATGTTCAGTCGTTTCAGTCCTGGGGTGGTCTATTATACTGCTGTAGGTAACTGACACAAAAAGAAAGAAATGCCACGCGCCATTCCATCTGAAGAGGTTTGAAAAGAGCTTCTAGGTCAGGTGGTAGAAGACACCTTTGCAAAATACAAAGTACAGGGCGCATGAGACCCAAACAGTGAAGGAGATTGTGTCACACAGGTCTCATGTCACACAGCACCTACCACGTTTCCCTGAAAGTAAGACCTCGCTGGACAATCAGCTCTAATGCATCTTCTGGAGCAAAAATGAATATAAGATCCAGATCTTATATAATATAATACAATATAATATTATAATAATATAACATAATATAATATAATACCAGGTATAATATAATACAATATAATACCCGGTCTTTATAATATCATATCATATCATACCAGGTCTTATATTAAGTTTTGCTCCAAAAGACGCATTAGAGCTGATTGTCCAGCTAGGTCTTATTTTCGGGGAAACAGGGTACAGGCTTTTGCAGTATTTTTCTTATAAAACTTATAACCTAAACCTCCTCTAAAGAGTCAAACAAGCACCGTCTGGCCATTCCTGAGTAAACAAGCTTTCATCCAGGGAAGCAACACTCAAGCATGTTTATCTCAGGGTCTGGAGCGGGCGGACCACCGGATGAACTTGTCGGTACAACTGGCTCCACAGACCATCTAGTGTTGGCCCCAATTCACGCTTATTTCCTTACATTTTAAGTTTATAAGACGAACATCAGAGATAACGTTTTGCTGAAATGACATGACACTGTGACATCACTAAAGGACACCAAAGTTAGAGTCATAATACAAGAGAAGGGGCACTAGAATCCATACAGTTAGTTCTCCACTTCATTGTATGAAGATTTTGCTGACATAACTTAACACAGAGACATACAATTAACAGGTTTTAATACCTTAATAAAAATGAAAGCAAATGCAAAATACAGGAAGGGAAGGCTATATTTTAACCTTGTATCGTCACCTTCAAGGTATTTTTTAAAACTTATAGGTGTGGGTCTAGACTTATAGGGGTCACCAAAGTCTAGAAAAATTCCTTCTTTATGAAAGAATTATGAGTCTTTTCATGTAATGAGACCTTTCTACAAAAAGCAGGAAAACAGCTTAAACACAAAACAAAGTCTCATTTGTTATACGAGTTTGGGGGATAACATGGGATTCTCTGATTTTTGAAAAGTTTCTCTGGACCCATTTCTGAATGATTCCTTTGTTTCTTTTCCTCTGCTTTTAGGAAATGTATTTATGGAGGATGTCGTGGAATGTCACATAGGACATTACAGGCTGTTCATTACATTGTCCCTCTGACAGATTATCTCCATGAAGTCATCTCTACTAGTAGACAGAGGACTGAATTAGGTGAATTTCACATTTAAGTAACATATACGTGATATTTGTAAACTTACATTTAAAATATGTAAGTTTAACATATATGATGGATTTCTCTTCAGATAAAGAAGAGAAAGCAAATAACAGTACTAAGGCAGACCTGCAGACTTTCAGCTTTTATTTTGAATAAAAAGCCAGTACTGGGCACTGCAATACTTGCCCAGACACCAGTGCAGACGGGTATGCACCAAACCTGACACGTGAGTGGGGGCATTGAAGGATGCTGGGAAATGGGTGTACACTGCCAGTCCTGCCCTTATGGGGACGCCCCCCAGCAAGGTTCAGCAGCGTAAACACTGGCACTCGGTACATTCAGAGCATCTTAGGGAGACAATGGCCTTTTCCTTAAGGAGCTACCATGTGGGTACAAAGTTCATAAAAACAAGAGAATCAATAAAGATAGGATGACAAGCTGTCAAAAGAAGAAAAATAGCTTATTAAAAAACCCAAAGTGCTGACAATATAATATGGGTGTTATATTACATGTGTGTTTGCTTTGTTATGTGTGTCTGTGATATACATATATGTCTCCCCGAACCATGTATTCTTCAATCCTAAGTAAAAGAAGGATTTGGGGAAATTAAAACTTTAAGATTAAACAGAGAAAGAAATGAGTGGAAGCTCCACTTCCTTCGTAGGTCCTTGGACGGCCCTGAAATGTAAATATGGTTGGTAACCAAAAAAAAGACAGAGAGCGAGCTAGGACTACAAACTCAACATTCCAGAGCATAACGTATAACTAGAAAAGGAAAGGGTTCTAAGTCATTGCACCTTTCAAAGGGTTCATGTCTCTGAAATATCTAGCGAAAAGGAACCTCCTTCACTGAAGGTTCCAAGCGGGCCATTTACTGCCTCTCCAGACAATCCTTGACACAGTCTGTAGAACTGAAAGGAAAAGGCTGGTGAGCAGCAATAGCATGTGTTTATTCCAGGATTTTAAGTGTATGTGTTGAAGGCTTATTGACACTGGCTAGATAAAAACTTTACATTACCAAATAAAACCTATAAGGCCAAGAAAAAGCACGAGGAAAAAGAAAAAATACGTTTAAGCAGAAAATACCAAAATTGTTTAAGTATAGAAAAGCCATATAAAACAGAACGCAGAGGTTAAAGTAAAATCATATTTATGAAAAATGTCCATTGACAAATGAAGATTTAAAAGGAACTGCGGCTGATATTGAGAAAGCAAAAACCAAAATCAATGCTAAAAACTGAAAACGGAAATAAAATAGCAAACGAGCAAAGCCACCACTAACAAAAGCCACATCCCCACCCTCAGTAATGCTAATGAGAGACCACCTGCCACTACCATGTTAGGTTCCCCTTATTGTCACTGGTTATTCTGTGTTCTGCTGGGACCTGAGATGCTTCTCTCAGGCTTCTGGAGTTTCTGTGGGTGGGAAGAAATGGGAAGCTAAATGGGGTAGTTCTGCGAGCCCTTCTCTCCTTAGTCAGAGACACACTTCATTTATTTGTTTTATATTTAGGATGCTGGTTAAGACTGGTCTGAACTAGGAGTCTCCCTACCCCACACCTACCCAAAATGTTTGAATAGCAGTATTTCACAACATTATTAAAAATGAGAATGATTTAGATGAAATGAAAACGTAATTCTTTGGTGAACCAAACAGAAGAAACCTTAAGTGGCTATTTTTAGTTCCTCTTTATCATTATTTCTTTATTGTTTCTCTTCACTTCTAAACAGGCTTTACTTGCCGTACAACTGAAAGGCACAACTGGACGGACCTGGAAGACTGTAAGCGACTGGAGGGCAGGATGCCAGGCGCCAAGTTCACAGGGGTCTCCGTGTAGCCCACGGAGGATGCTGGTGTTTGTGGACGAGACAACCATTTCCCCTGTGTGGGTCACGGGACAGGACTAAGGGCAAGAACATGCAGCACGGCTCCCCTTGCAGGGATTGCTCATCGCATGTACCATCTCAGCAAGAAAAGCTTTTGGTTCCCAGTGTGGCACATTTCACAATGTGTTGGCATGTGTGTCTCTGTTTGTTCAAGCGTTAGTGCCTATGAAGGAAATGCTCCTCCATGTTGGGATACAAATTCTTTGCAAATTTTCAATAAGAATGAGAACATGATATTTATTTTTTGAAAAACATCAAGAACCCTACTGAGAGGCCCCACAAAGAAAAAGAATACAATACGATAAAAGTATCTTTCTACGTTTTAAAAGGATGGGTTACAAAAAGCAACAATGTGAAGAGAGACATAATAACTTAGAAAATCTGCAAATGCTATTTTACTCCCATTGTTATTAAATTTTCTGAAAGTTAGTTTTTATTTCTGATCACCTAAATAGAGCCTTCAAAGAAGTAGTTTTATAACTTGTTATATATTTGTTCATTTTTAAAGTGCTCTGCATTGAAAATATAAAGATTTCTCAATCCAATATCTCAAACCCAGTATCTGACTGTATGAATTTAAGAATAATCCATTTTTATGAGACTAAAAGTAAGTTTAAAAAAGTAAAAAAAAAATTAAAAAAAAAAAGATATTCTCAGAGATGTTACTGAGTTCTAAGGAATTTGAGGAAATCATACCTCATCAGTGTTATAGATTATCTGAAGTCCAGAGGAGATCATTTCCACAAGGTACAGGAGATAGAGTGAGACCGCATTTATCTGAAAACAAATAGCAAAGCGACAAAGTTAAAGGAAACAACAAAAATATTATGAAACGAAATGTAAAAGCTAAAACTGTAAGTCATTTGCTTTAGCAGTGGCACATAAAAACGATTTCCCTTGCTACTGTGAAATAAAGGAGCTGTGGATTTAGCTCATAGTAAAATCCCAGCTTTGCATATAAAACTCTAAAGTCCTCAAATTCACTGTGATGGTTAACACCTGATGAGGGAAATGGCTACAAGCAGAACTTTTAGCAGGTGTTTCTAGAACATTTGTTTTCAAAGATTTATTTTCCAACTTGGGACTGAAGTACTCCTATACTGGAATAGTTCTGCCCCACAGGCAGCTGTGTAATGCCAATCCATTTCAAATGGATGTAAATGAAAAAGCTACTTGGCCACTAAGACGTTGGGAGTACACCAGCACACCATGAACAATAAACAGTGCATCCTGAAAACAGGCTTATTTTCAGAGAATACAATATTTATAAAAGCAACTGCAGGGACATGCTAATTTTAATCAGTGGTAAAGCATGTAATTTAAAATATATTTTTGAACAAATGAGTTTAGAAACAAATGAGCTTTTTTCTTCTTTTAGTTTATTAGTCTGTTAAAAATAGACATTATAACATCTAAACAACAAAAAAATGAAGACAATAACGTCCACTTTAACAAAAGAAGACTCTCACAGAATCCTGAACACAATGTGTGAACTGTCTCAAGTAAACAAGCAGTGAGAAACACTAGGACATGGACAAATCCTGCAAACACTGTGCTAAGTGAGAGAGGCCAGTCAGAAAAGACCCCATGATTCCATTTACGGGAAGAGCCCAGAACAGGCAGCTTCACAGAGATAGAAAGCTGACTGGTGATTGCCCAGCGCTGGGGAGTTCGGAGGGCGGGGGAGAGTAACTGCTATGAGTACATTCTTCACGGAGTGATGAAATGTTCTGAAACCGATTATGACAGCGGCTGCACAACTTTATGAGTGTCCTTAAAACCACTGAATTGTACCCTTTAAATAGGTGAACTGTATGTCATGTGAATTATATCTCCATAAAGCTGTTACACAATAAACAAGTAAGAAGCAGTGAAAATGTTTTATCGTGCCAGGAAACTGCTAATTTGCGTTAAAAACAGAGACAAAGCAAAAGGGAATTTTGTTTGTGTCACCCTTGCCTCCCCTCTATCCTTCCTGATTACGGACAGAATGTTAGTATGGGGCAGAAAACGTACGACTCGGAGGCGAGGACAAAGCAGTCTTGCTCCACCGGGACCTGGCACTGCTGTTGGCTCTCCCAGGAACCAGGACCATCTGGGTGTCTCCTGGTCTCCCGGGCCTCAATGTCCAGAGGTGTCAGAGGGGCCACACAAAGTGATACCGAATTCTGGTTTTAGGTCATTTCAAATGACATCAACTTTCGAGTGACCTTCCTCAGAACATGATGGACAAGGGCTTCGGTGTACTGTCAGGCACCCAAGTATTTTATTATAGCATGGACACTGGCCTGTCAGAAATGACTTTGGAGACATTTCATTCCTACGGACAGCAATTTAGGGCTACACCTGTAACAGCTCTCTGCTCTGACTTTTGGGGTGTTTCCGTGAAAAAATATCAGTAAGTGACAACCTGTACAGGGAATGCCAAATAGCTGGTTGACCAGCATTTACTGAACCCCTACTATGTGCCAGGCACTGAGCTGAATTTCTGGAATACACAAATAAGTGAGCCGTTGACTTCTGAAAAATTTATTTCAGATAGTAAACATATTCATCAAGGCAAAAGGTACATAAAACCTAATTAAGTGATCATTATAAGGAAAAGGTTGAGAAACTACACATTTATGTGGTAATAATCCTCAAAGGAACTGGTCACAAATAAGTATAAGAGTTTCTGCTGTATAGAAATGGGGACACAGCACTTTCTGTGTGCAGGGGAGTCTCACTAAAGTAAGACATTTCAAATCTCTCTCTTGAGGAAAGATAAAAAGGAAATACTCATGTTGTAGCAAGAAGTATATGATAGTAAGGATTCTGTCCTAAAGGTTGCAGAGCCAAATGATGGCACAAAGAAAATCCTTTAAAGATAAATAGCACATATACTATTTGTGTCGTACAAACAAGGAAACAGGATGTCCAGCTAAAAGCAGCACACAAAGGGGAGAGAAAAAGAAGTAAAAACAAAACAGAAAATCCTACAGTGTCAAATCTTAGCAGCAGGATCAAATTGAATGTATTATATAAGATAGAATTTATAGACTCCAGAGTGCCTTTTGGAATTTCAAGTGAGTGATGTTTTTAGCTTTATTGAAAGCTGATATATGAAAAATGAACCGTCATGGAACAGAAACCTCTGATTTGCCATTAATGCACTGCCAATTGTCTCTTATTCCCTCGTTCCTAAGTGCTGAAATTCTTCCAAATTTGATAACAAGTACATGCTTTTGTCACTGAAACAACCGTAGGATTCCTCCTTCTAGATAGTTCTGAGTATTATAATCTATCCAGTTGCCCTTTCTGCTTGACCACCGAGCGGTCAGTCAGGCTGATGTTCAATCACAACTAAGTCAGCCTGGTGGTGAGCATTTCATGCCTCGTTTCATGTGGATTTCTACTTGTATTGTGAACAATTTATGAAATATACTTTTAAAAATGGTAAGTCGCCTCAGAGCCTCTGTGATGCAGAGAATAAACAGAGAGGAAGAAGGTCTGTGATCTTGTCTCTATACCTGAAGGTGACCGTACCCCTCACAGGGGACGATCTCGTCACCCGTCTGCACGTTGAAAACAGAGTGAAGGCACGTTGTTGGCCGTGGATCTTGCTTAAACTGCTGGACCTGGAACCAAATATAAAATTGACATCATGATAATAATCCCCATTCCCACACAAGATTAGAAATTATAAGTGATTTTCCATGAATCTTTTTACTGAGGAAAGGTTCCTACAGTTCATAGGCAGAGGACAGAACAAAGTAGAAATGTTACTTTGTCTAAAGAAACAAAACACAGACAAAACTCATAACCACTAACTTAACAGAGTGGCCACGAGTGTTGAATACTGAGTTGATATTTCACCAACAGCTACTCAAGTCTAACAGGGAGATGTGAATGTAGCAGCGATGGCTTTTGCAATGTTTGGCTTCTTATTTTATTTTAGAGTCAAACAATGGTTTCACTGTGTGGTACAGGATTTCAGGGTTTGTATCCCACTGTACTGCTATTTGGAAATGCTTACACGACACTCAGTGAAAAAGTGCTGCAGGCCACGTTCTAATCAGTAAGTGTTCAAAACCTCAAATCTATTTCTTTCTCTAAGGATCACAAATTGTAACCAATGCTCCTGTCAACATATTTTCCTTTCCTTTTCCACATATACTCTCTTTACCAAGGCAACAATTCTAAGAGAACATGGTCCATAACTTTACTTATTAACGAACATAAATTTTAACCATTTTAGAATACTAAGTAAATACTAAACGATCTAACAGACAAATTCCAAGGACAAAAAACAATCCATCTACTCTTTTAGGTCCTATTCAATTCAGTTTGGCAAACATTTACTGGTTTCAATTATATGCCAAGTACTGTGTTAGTCCCAGGAAGTATGAGATGAATAGGAACAGAGAATCAATAGAATGATCCATAACTCTACGTAAAGGCAATGGTTTTTTTCTGTTGTTTTTTGTTTGTTTGTTTGTTTTGTTTTCTGCTAACAAAAGTCTTACATATTCCAGGAATATATAAGAAAACCATTGCCTTATTTATGCTCACTTAATAAGTAAGGCAATGGTTTTCTTCGCTCTGAAAAGATGTAAGGATGATAATATCTGGGTGGTTATGATCTTCCCTTGCTTCAGTTGACTAAGGAGCCATATTCTCTTCTCCACCTTCAAAATTCTTCTCAGCCTTAAAATCCTATCTCAAAAAACATCTCCTTTTATAAAGTCCCTTCTGATCCCCAGTTAAGTTCCTTCCTCTGGATTCCCACATCAGGATGTTTACCCCTCAATTATTTCGACTGTCTTTTAATTTTATTAGTTTCCTGTATCTCCCACTATCTTATAAGCTTCTCAAAGCAGCACTACCCAATCTGGCAGACGTTAGCTACATGTGACTAATGAAATTAAATGGCAATTAAGTAAAATTTGGACACTCAGTCCCTCAGTCACACTGGCCACACTGCAAGTGCTCAGCAGCCAAATGGGACTAGTGGTTTCTGTAGTGTTCAACACTGTAGTCTAGGACATGTCCATCGCCACAGAAAGTCTACCGGAAGTCCTGTGCTAGAGGACTAATATATCTCTGTCCCCGCCAAGCCCTGCACAGACACACAGAGCCTGCCCTGTGGCTGAAGTCAACAAAATGAAAATCAGGACCTATCAGCAGCTCATCAAAACTGGGAGAATGAGGGTAAAAGGAGGGATGCACGTCTTCTCTCTATACAGTGACCACGCCACCCAGGGTTAACTCAGAGGAGGTGAGAAGGCTCTTCCTTCTCAATATCTGAAACTACCGGCAGTAGTCTTCTACTACACAGACAGAAACCAGTGTGGTCGCCCCCTTCACACTACCATGAATAGTGTCGCAAAGTGTTGAACATTATTCTGGAATCTTAGACAAAAGTAAAGTTAAAACAAAATCCATTTTGGCCACTTGATAAGGATGTATAAGAGGAAATGGGTTTATCACTTTAACAAAGTGACTGCTGCAGTTGACAAGGTAGTGTTTGTCATTTGTCTTCAAGACGCACAAGTACCCAGCATGAGAATTTATATTCAATCACTGTGTCAGGGGAAAAGCAACCACTAAACAATTAAAGATACTCAAATGGGAAATCACATAACTGTGCTTTGAATCCTAAAGCTGTTAAAAGACAAATAATTTAAAATTTCAGAAAAAAATAAGACCCAAACTCTATAAGCTTTGAAATTTAAAGGGGCATATTGTATGTGAATTAAAGATAGAAAGTACTCTTGAAAACAGTCAAAATCAAGGAGACATTCATCAGTATTTTATGATGTCTGGCATCTGGCAAGTAAAAACAAAGAACAGTTAAAGCAAAATTTTCTAGACTAAACAAAATCTAGAATAATGTTTTCTTTGCTTGTATTTTATTTGGACTTTTCCTAAAAACTTTAATCATTGTAAATAAACAGCTAATTTAGGAAAAGGTGACTGAGTATTGTATTATCCATTCTTAATTTATAGCCTTCAAATATACACTTAGGAAGGAAAAATAATCTCCTAAGGGAATCCTGGAAGAATAAATTTTATAAAACTGATGATTTCTCATGAATTAAAAACTACTTAGCAGCATTTTAAACAAACATACATTTGTAAGTAGATAAAGACAGCAACACTCACAGCCTATTGTAAAGCAAACCTCTGCCCTCCAAATTACTAACTACAGATTGAGTCAATTGTGAAAAATTCTGAAAGCTCTCCCTAAAGGGTATTAGAAGAGTAAATGAGAGAATAGGTGTATGAATTTTTAGAGGTAAAAAAGACCTAACACTAATAAGTATTAAGCAAGTGGCAAGACAAAACAGACAGAAATCAGATGGCTCTCTCTACATTCTGCAAATCAAGAACAAGAACAATTCTATTTATCCACTCAAATTCATAATAATTTAAAAATATCTCTTTTAAGTAGTATTTTTAGAAAACACGCCAGGAAGCACACTTTATGGAGAGAAATCACTAAAAGTGGAGCACCGAAGACTTTCAAATCCTGACTTAAGAAGACAGAAAAGGTGAGCCTTAAGGTCAACAGCAAACGAACACTACAAATGGGCTTCCTTTAGCTTTAAAGAAAGGCTAACAAATATATACCGGGGGTGCCAAAAAATGTATACAAGTGGACACTTTGGTCAACGTTGCTCAAGCAATAGCTCTCTGTAATCAGAAGTGTCTGTGCCTGACCACTGTGCTGTACACCTGAAGCTGAAGCTGAATAATAATGAACGTCAACTATAATTTAATATATATACATATATATATATATATATATATATATATATATATAGTCACAGGATGTGGAGTACAGCATAAGGAATAGAGTCAGTGGAACTGTAACAGCTATATACGGTATCAGGGGGTAGTAGTTTGGGGGATGGGGGTTATCACTTTGTGATGGATATAGATAAATGTCTAATTATTACACTGTTTTGTACACTTGAAACTAAAAAAAAAAAATGTCTGGACACTGATGGTAACCACTCTGAGCATCTCTTGTAATTGCAGAAGTCAAATGTGACCTGTATTCATCTTTTGTTATCAGTACATATTGAGTATTACAATTTTAATCGTTTTCCTTTCTCAAAATGTATATACGTGTTTTTGGCACTCTCTGTATTTCACATTTTAAAGTATGGTACATTCCCTCCTGCCATGGAATCATGAAGGAAATGCTGAACACTCAGGAGAGGTAAAGGTATGGTGGGGGGCAGTGAGCTGGGCACGGGCCTCAACCTCCCCGAGTGAGCCCTTCCCAGTGGTCTGTGGATTAGAGTAATGCTCTCCATTCCTACTCTATAGATATGGAGACAAAGGGCAATTATAACAATGGAAATCCTTTACCACTGGTGAAACCCTACATTTCGTGGTATGCATAAATCCCAATGTGATCCATACCTTACATCAGTTTATTTTAACGGTCTACCATTGTGCTTATATAAGGAAATCCTTTATAATTTAAGAAATTCAAGACAGTTTAAGTCACATTCAAGCTGTATTCAAAGAAAACATAATTGTGAAGACTGGTTAGTAAGGTTGAAAAATATTTAGAAAGGGACATTAACACTGGCTAAACAAGCCACAAAGAAAAAACTTCGTATTACATCATTTCCTTCTTTCTGATAAACGATTCTAATTTCAGTCTGTCAGCTTGTTTAGCAAACACATGTAATTCACAGCTCTCACAATGTTCCCTTGAGAAAAGCTGAAGTCACAGACATTAGGCATTCATGAAATGATAAACGTGAAATAAACAGTAAACTTCTCACACTTAGGAAAAAATAACTTTATAATCGCAATTACTTCAACATATATGACATACCAGTTTAATTCAACTAAGCCAATATGAGGTACTTCGTATCAAGCATTGAAAAACCTTTATAATGATCTGCAAAGGCAAATCTCAGCAGACAAATTATAGGTTTGTCACATATCTCCATTACCAGCTTGTGAAGAAATTTACTTTGTCTGCCAAGTAACATTTTCTTGTTACCTCAGTTTGGTGGCAGAATATATCAATGAATTTTTTAAGTTTTAACTTCAGATATAGGTCTTAAGAAGAAAATGTACTATCACATTTTTTGATCCTTTTGAAGCCTAAATTAAAACAATATGATAATCGCATGATAAAAACATACAAAATATTACATAATCAAACTTGTCCGTTTAATTACTGATGCACATCTGTGCTGATTAATCATCAAACCTGGGGTGGTCATGGGGACACGTGACACACTGATGTACATACAGACACTTATTCTATTAGGATCTGGGGACATGTAGATATAGGTGAATAGAAAAATATCACATTATATTTGTATAGCGCTTTCTAGTTTCAAAAGTTTCCATGTATACTATTCCTTTAATTTCCACAATAACTCTACAAAGTTTGCTGTTTTCTAAGTCTGTAACTCCTGCCCTGTTTAGATGTAAATGAAGTCTTATATTTTTAAACTAAAGTTTACTTAAGCCAGAGCACTCACCTGTCCAAAGGAATTCTGATGGATTTTCTCATGTAACTTAACCTTGGTTAGAATTAACGGATATTGTGAGGCTCTTGAGAAACGGAGTCTTTATCAAGCAGACATGCAAACTGAAGTCTAAGTGCCAGTTCTCAGTCACCTCTCACTAAGGTGTGTCTGCAGTTTCAGGATTCACAGCCCTGGGCTGGGAAGGCAGAGGCTGCTCTCACCTGGCTAACTGGCCTAGGACACGGCTTTACCTCTGGGAAGGACATTCCTCATCGGAAGATGCTATTGCTACATGGGTTAAATTAATCCCTCGGAGCAATGTGAGAATTCCAGCGCACCCGACAGCGTCTTACCTTATCGGCCTGCCGCATGTAGCAGTAGAGAACTCCTCTCATACATTTGACGGCCGAGTGTTCCAGCTCATGGGTTCTTCCCTTGTCATCATCAATGCGCCTGGGGGAGACAGATAAGTCATGAAAGAAATTGAAAATGGATGTGAAAAGGAAGCAGAGCTTTTGATAATGAAGTATTTAACTATCTGGCTAATCCTATGTTCTGGCAACATCTACTAATTCTGGAACAGTGAAGCTCCATCTTCCTAGTAGATATAAAAATGCTACAATTAAAATAACAACAACCCTATGATGAAAACTTGTGCAGATTTCTCCTTCTTTCAAGGAAGAAAGCCAATTGCTTTAAAAATAGCATCCAATATTTTCTACATTGACTTGGCTGAAATTTTAAGGAATATTTCTCTGGTGGAACAATCACCAAAAACTTTTTTAAACTCACTGTCACAGAGTAGAGGCATTTTTTTAATATCAATCCCTTCAGGGAAACGCACATTAGGGTAGGCACAACACTTCTTTGCTCTGCCACGTGTTTCCTAATGCCAGGGTGGGCCCTTCAGTCAGGGTGCCTTCAACTAAACACACATCCAGAGTGACACATGACGGATTTGGGCATGAAGTTCTATATGCCGAGGTCTTAGTTTAAAATCAATGAACCACAGTTTACATCAGTTGCTTTCCAAAAGAAAGAACAGCTAAAATCTAACTATTAAACTAGGTTAAGATGTTCTTCTGTCCTTCAGTTCCCTTTTTATTATGGATCAGTAATCTTCGAAAGGCGGATGAGAGTTACCCACCACTGAAAAATGAAAGTAGCTTATTTATTGTCTCACTAAATCTTAACTAAAACATCTGGCGATCATCCTCACTTAACAAAAAGTATCACCCATCTCCTTGAAAAGTGTACTATAATTACCTCGTCTTCCAACTGCAGACCTCACGAGCCACTGCTAAGTAGAATGATCATTTTAACATAGTACGGGAATGTCAGTAAAAAGCTAAGTTTTGCTCATGAGAACATCATTCTCCCTTGCATGGTAGGCACTGCAGTAAAACCAGCATGATTTCACTCTGTGCTCTATTTTTACCCCGATGTCAGACACAAGGGTTTTAATGGAGGCAAATTACAGCATGGATAACAGGGGACCAGACATTGATACATGGAGGAAACAGCACAGTGGGGGTATAATAAGCTCAATGAAATGTTCTGTGTATAATTCCTACCTCATCTAAATAGTAATAATAATTCAGAAAAGAAATCAAGTTTTTCTAAAATTGTCTTTAAAATAATTCTCTGTCCCTAATTTCAACAAGCATTAAACCAAGACTAATATATTCTAGAATAATGCAGCCACAATAAAGAATTTTTGTATTGTAATGAAGTTCTCCTGTTTTTCCTTCTTCTGCAAATAAAATAGTAACCATAACATTTCTAAGGAAGTAAAAGTGCAGTTGCATTTGAGTAAAAACATTTAGGCATCAGGATATATTTTTGACCTTTCCTAAAATGTAAAGTGAACTCCAAAATCATTCTTCTATTTTCTACTAGAAACTGGCAATTCTGCTTTTTTTTTTTTAGCAAGCTCTATGAATGCAAATACAAGTTTTAATACAGTCTGCAGGGGTGTGGGGTGATAGGAATAAAATAAAATAAAAATTAAGGGAGTATAAAAAAATAAGATGGGTGGTTTTTTTCCCTTATGTAATAATAAATCGGGACGTACAATGTCCTAGGGAAAATTTGAAGTCTCTTTGCTGAGCAAAGTATGTACTAATTCCCTGTAAAATTTATCTTCTTAGTAGTTAAAGTAGCAGATTTTTTGTGTCACTCACTAGCAAGCAAAATATCTCCCACTTGGAGAAATGTGAAGGTATTCATCACAGAATTATTATGAAGCCTTTGTACTTTCACAATGTTAAGTTGTGATGATTTGTTTTAGAGAAGTTCCATGTTGTAAAATTAATGGAACTTTGGTCTAATTCTACTTGTATAGATTACATTAGGAAGAATTCCTCAAAAATTAACCTGTCGGGGCAAGCAGATGGCTCAGTTGGTTAGAGTGCGAGCTCTGAACAACAGGGCTGCCAGTTCGATTCCCACATAGGCCAGTGAGCTGCGCCCTCCACAACTAGACTGAAGACAACGAGTTGCTGCTGAGCTTCCAGAGGGGTGGCCCGATGGCTCACTTGGTGAGAGTGCAGGCTCTCAACAACAAGCTTGCAGATTCAATTCCCACATGGGATGGTGGGCTGCGCCCCCTGCAACTAAAGATTGAAAATGGCAACTGGATTTGGAGCTGAGCTGTGCCCTCCACAACTAGATTGAAAGACAATTACTTAGAGCTGAGGGGCCTGGAGAAACACACTATCCCCCAATATTCTTCAATAAAATTTATTTAAAAAAATAAAAATAAAGTAAAACCTTTAAAAAAAATTTTTTTAATTAATCTGTCAATATTTTCTCTTCAGGAATTTATATATATTTTATTTGGTAATGAATACATAATATAAAGTTATTACTTTTAAAAAATTATGAATAATTTGATTTTTCTGATTGCATTAGTTTTCAATAAGTCTTGTCAACAATCTCATGAAACCTTGAAACCTGTTTCAATTTGTGTGTGTATGTGTGTGTACTGAGGACTTAAAAAGATTATTTTATGCACATTTATAATTCATACCCATTTAGGAGTGTAATTTGGTATTATTTTTAATTAGATATAGTCAATATTTTGTTGGAGATGATAAAGTAATTTATTTGCAGAAATACACTTTGAAATAATTTAATTTTCTTAAATTTATTATAGTTCACTCTATACTTTTGTTTTAAAATTACATTTTATTGTTCTTATAATCATATTATAATTATATTATTTTATTTTATAAATAATTATATACTTTTGGTTGACATGGCTCATGTTACAACTCCTTCTGAACCTACTCAATATAACAAAAAAGTTGAATCTATACTCTATGGCATATTAAAAAGTATCAAGTAGGGTTTTTGCACTGTTTGTTTTTAATATAACATCTAGAAAAAAACATGACTTTAAAATAGGGTTTAAATATGGAATATCATTTTCTTTTTACATTTGAGAAGAGTAGTAATTTTTAAAAGAGTCTCACTTTGAAAGAGTACCTTTCAGGCGGGTTAAATGTGTATGTACTAGAGAAATGAAAACGAGGCAAATGTTGACGAGACACTTGGAGCAATGGCCAAGGGAGAAAGGATGTCTTCCTGCAAGAACTCCTCCTGTTCCCTCCAGTGTCATATTTACTGCTCGCTCAGGAGTTGAATAAAATAGACGGCCCTAGTTAGTGCTAGTAAACAATGAAGTCACACGGCTATTTCTACCGTATAATATTCTGACTTTATTTTCTTTGAAGTTTGCCTGTGGGGAAATAATGCAGCAATGATAAGGTTCAAGGGTAAAAGTGATGTATCTACTGTGTTTCTCCGAAAATAAGACCTAGCTGGACCATCAGCCCTAATGCATCTTTTGGAGCAAAAATTAATATAAGACCCGGTCTTATTTTACTATAAGACCCGGTATATAATATAATATAATATAATGTAATGTAATATAATATAATACAATATAATATAATAAATATAATATAACATAAGGCTTGGTCTTATTTTACTATAAGACCTGGCATCATGTGACATAATATAATACAATACCTGGTCTCATTTTACTATAAGACCCGGTATAATACAATATAATATAATATAATATAGTATAATATAATACTGGGCCTCATATTAATTTTTGCTCCAAAAGATGCATTAGAGTCGATGGTCTGGCTAGGTCTTATTTTCGGGGAAACACGGTATCAGATGTGTCAGGCGTTTTGGGAGAAAGGCTGTAGTCTTGCATTTTTTTAAGTCACTTTCCCCCAACATTTCCTTTAGAAAAGTTTCAAATGTACAGAAAAGCTAAAAGGATACTACAATGCATAAACCTTTTACTCTTCACCCAGGTTCACCAATTGCTAAAATCAGCTTACATTCTCTACCTATAATTTATTTTCTGAACTATTTAAAAGTAAACTACAAACATCATCACCCCTACACATTAAAGAAGTATCTCCTAAAAACAAGAACAGTCTCCTATATACCCATTATATCATTATCACACCCAAGGAATTTAATACCGATACTATATCATCTAACATATACTCTATGCCAAATGTATCCAATTAACCCCCAAATATACTTTACAGTGTTTTTTGAGTCCAATCAAGAATCATGCATTGTATCTGGGTTGTCGTATTTCTTTAGTCTTTCTTAATGTAGCCATTTTCATACCTATTTTCTGATCCTCTATGACAGCTGCATTCTTTAAGAGTCCCGGCAAGTTGAATTACACAGAGGCACAATCTGACTTTGTCTGATTGTTTAGTCACAGGCAGATCCATTTAAACATTTTGGTAAGAAGTCAATATGGGTGATGTGTCCCTACAGCTGTGTCACATCAGGACGCGCCCAGCATCAGGCTGCCCCACTACTTGCTTGACCACTGGTTAAGGTGCTGTGGGTGCTCTCGGTACTTCCCAGACCAGTGGTAGCCTGACCTCTGATGAAGCCGTACTGCGCCTCCACAGACTGTGTAAAGAAATGCTTGCAGTGACATTAGCAAACAGGGTGCCAAGGTGACTGCTTCAGATGATCTCAGTCTTTGATCTTCCTGTACAAATGCAACCCATCAATGGCTTACAACCGAGGGATCGTTTTTATGTGAAAGATAGTTTTCAAATCAAAGTATATGCATGTACCAACTTCAGAAAATTAATATTCAGAAACCTAATCTTAACAATGGTGACTACACAATGTGATATACAGAGGATGTCCTACAGAATTGTACACTTGAAACCTATATGATTTTACTAACCATCGTCACCCCAATAAATTTCAATTTAAAAAAATGGTTAAAATGTATTCTTACTGACTATGTGGCAGGACCCACGTTAGATGCTTCCCATATACAATGAAATAAAATTAAGGAGAACATTTGTATTGTGAAAGGATAATTTTTTACTTTATAAAATAATTATTTGACTTACAACATGTGATACTCCAATGAAGTGCAGTGAGAAAAACACAAAAGGGCGTGGGGAGAGTCCTGGGCCTGGTTCTCTCATTAACTGGTTGTGTAATTCTGAACAAATCTTTTGACTAAACTCTGGGCCCCATTTTTATCGTCTGCAAAGTTCACTCACCATCAGTTAGTTCCCTCTGTGACTGACACTAACCAACTCAATGAGAACATTCTGCCCAAAAGTAATGCTGATGTGCAAACCTAGAGATGAAAAATTTTGGTCTAAATTGTTCAAACTAGTCTCATGTAACCTGCAGGAAAACTGAGAGGCCTAAAAGGAGACGTGAGCAGTCACGTGTCACACTGTGAGTCAGCAGCAGAGGGAGAAGACAGCTGATCAGGTTGGGCGCACGACACCGTGGGGCCTGGACGGGGCCCTGCGCGAGCAGCCCCGCGTACCTGTAGGCCAGAGCCAGGGCCCAGGCCGCAGCAGCGCAGTACAGGCTGTCCTGGATCTTCGCCTTCTGATCATCACCGCAGGTTTTCGTGGGAAAGAGACCTGTGGTCGGACTCTGATACAGCAGTAATGTTGACTTGACTGCAGTGGAAGACGAGAAACAGCATGAATTCAACAGCCATCCACTTCCCTTGCTTCCTCAGCCTCACCCCACTTCCGGCAATTCTGTTGTTTCTAAACTTAAGCTGCATAAAACTTCTGAAGATGTAGAAACAGCTTCATGGAAGTCACTTTAGCTAATCTCGTTAGCTAGTTATGGCTACAAAGATAACAAAAGGGCAACATAAAATATATATCAGAATCTTGAATTACGTGAAGTTGAAAAAAAAATCCTTATCTTACAGGAGACAAATAAACCAAATTTTATATTACTTGCCATACTAGGGCAAGTAAATGGCACGTGAAGCAAACTACCAAAAAATTAATAAGCATTTCGGACGTAGGGTCTGAGGAAGAGAGAAGCCCCGTGTATACATCTCTCAAAGTTGCCCACCCACATTAGAAAACAAAACCTGCCAGACTGACCGTGCTCCCTCACCCCCCACCGTCATATATACTTATCAGGGATCTGACATCAGTAACAGTAAGCTGAGATCACCCTTTGTATCTCGGTGAATTAGAAATGGATGTAAAAGGGTCAGGACTACCTAGGAACCATGTATAAATTAAATAAAATAGCAAGGGATCCTTCTACCAAATCTTGTATAGGTAAGCACTAATCGAGAAACAGCCTCTTGTTCTCGAATCCAAGAATGTTCAGGAAGGCTAAAAGGACACACAGGCATTGGTGACAGCCTTCAAATTATTCAAGGGACACATGTGACTAGTTCGGTTCCTTTTCCAGTCCCGGTATCAATATGCAGTTAGAATGTATGGCTGCCTAAGCATTGAAAGCAGTACAACATCCAAACGAGAGAGCATCGTCCCCACACTGCACAGCAAACACCAATCTCAACCACCAGGTCTCCCTCCAGTTTGCTTACCAATTCTGTAATAATGATCCAGCTTTTCCCACAGAGTTTCATTATTAGGTCTTGGAAGATTAATGCTTTTAAGAGGTTCATAAACTGAGCCTAAAAAGAAGGAAAATTCATTAAATTCAGTCATTTTCACCCAGACAAACCAAGAAAACTTCTAAACAAATGAAGAAGCACTACTTAGCAATAGTTTTCAGCTTTTATATGTGAACTGCTATATTTCACTACTGTTCAAATTTTTGGTGGGGGAAGGAGAGCGAAGAAAGCACCCTTCTGACAAGTATAGGAGGGTTTTGATGTTATGGGATACCCTCACCCTCATCCCTGCAGTCATTCCATCTACCTCTTGTGTATTCTGGTCCTAACAACGCAAACATCACTAATACTCAGCTGCTAGTCACTAGCTCAATAATCTCAGCTCCCCTTGAGAAACATCTCCTAACATGTACTGAAATCCAAGCATTATCCTTTATGTTCTTGCTTCATCATGCAGTTTGCTGCCAAACGATTATATCCCCCAAAACCTCAAGGAAGAAGATAACATGATGTTCCAAAGTCATCCCCTCCAAGAGTAGTCAGATCGTTTTCATACTGAAATTCCTAAGCGTCCACCTTCTCCTAGGTAGGCAACACTCTTGCCTTATTCTCTGGACTTTAAGCAGAAGCATTTTCTACTTCTCAGCCAGGAAAGCTACATCAGTCTCAGCACAGGGCACTGCTCAAAAGCTACAGAATACACAATTGTGGTAACATGCCACAAAATGGATACAGAAAATTGTTCACTTGATTTTCTCACCTGTTGGGTGAAAGGGAGACAATTAAACCTCCAGCCATCAGACTAAGTACTGTCTCTCATTCTTGTTAAAATCACTCAGAATACATAAACTCAAGGTCATAATTAATCCACCTCTGGATTTAGGGAATGCATGTCACACAGTCTGACCACACAGCACAAGAATGAACCCACAATTTACGGGGCGGGGGCGAGGATCGTATTGACATGCATTAAGAATCTGTTATTTTAGAGAAATTAAAGCATTTATGTTCAGAAAATTGCTATGGCCACTATGCTATTTAAAGAAATCCCTTTATGTTCAGGCAGATAGTCAGCATTATGAAGTAAGGAAAAGATCTGTATTATACACTTAAGCAATGGGTCCATTATCTTTGTTGGAGAGAAGGATGGATAAATAGTAATATGAAACACCCTGCACTGAGTGAAGAGATTTTCTACAAGTCTTCACAATGACACCATGAACGGCCCCATACTGAAGAAAGGGGAGCGTCTCTCATTCTTGTTTTA
Source organism: Rhinolophus hipposideros (assembly GCF_964194185.1). Lineage (NCBI taxonomy): Eukaryota > Metazoa > Chordata > Mammalia > Chiroptera > Rhinolophidae > Rhinolophus > Rhinolophus hipposideros. Next base: position 3,233,443 of record NC_138067.1, on the reverse strand, counting down.
CAAAAATGGGATCATGAAATATGCCCATCCTTGCACCCCACTCCTCTCACTTAACAGCACATATGGAAATCACCAAAGGCAATGGTTCTGTCTAATGGCTGCTACCGGACATCCTCCGGGGTGTGGATATGATATGACTTGGTCAACGATTTCCCTATCACTGGGTACCTAATTTGTTTCCTATTTTTGCTGTGGTAAACAATACAGCAACACATCCTTATACATGGATATAGGCAGAAGTGCACTAGAGCCAGCCAGTACCAGCAGGGAGAACCAACTGTCAGATTTTCAGGGATTTGGGGAGCTAGTTACGAAACACAGCCATAAGTAAAAATGAAATTATATAAACTTATAACTAAATAATTATTAAAAAGGTAATAAATACTCAAAACTCAACACTTTCTCATTTATTTTACTACATTTCACTATTCCATATACTCTTGAGTTTATATCTATATGTCTGTACATTGGAAATACCATATACCAGCCTGCATGTTACATCACATATCTTTCCAACTCTGCATTGAGTGATGTCACTCAATGCATTGAGTGATGTAGAATTGAGTAGTTGCAACCAGAAGCATATGGTCTTCAAAGTCTAAAATATCTACTATCTGGCCCTTTGTAGAAAAAGTTTGCCCCTCTTGTCTGAATTCCCAGTAGTATTGAATTAAACAAAAAATGTACTTTTTACAAAATAATGGCAAATTGTATCTTCAAAAAAAGACTGAAAAATTTCACATCCTACCTGCAAGTGTCCCGTTCTTTTAAAAGTTCCTCCACTCTGATAGGAATAAAGCATAGCTCACTTTTACTTAAATTCCATCTCCCATATGATAGGTGAGGTTGAGAATATTTTCCATCTGGCCACGTGCATTTGCTCTTCTAAAACGGCCTACACTGCCCTTTGCCATCCCTTCATTAGTGTTTATGTCAATTTCTAAGAAGACCTCTTTGCATGTTATGTTTTTTATTTAACACTCCCATTTCAAATTTTGTCCCCTGAGCTTTCATTAATATACCAATGTCACAACATAAAAAATTTTAATAATTGGATATGTCTACCTTTTCTCACTAGGTTCTAGTTTTCCTTTCTGTTTAAAAAGATTTTGACAACCCCTATGTTACATATATAGCCACCTCAATTTCCTACTAAGTTTTTAATTAGGTTTAAAAAATCCCATTTAGGTATTTGATCCCCTAGGAATTTGTTTCTGAAATTGCTTTTAAAGTCAGTAGTTAATTCCATAACTTTTAAAAAGATCAAATTGGTCATTTTTTGTTTTGTTTTTTTAGATTATAGAATAGTGAATAGAAAGGTGCATTTATCCTAAATTATAAGCAGAGAACATCCCAAATTATGGGATTAAAATAGACATTTCCTCCTGAGACAATTACAACTCAATTTTCAAAAGCTATATTAAAACTTAGTACCTAATAATGTAGCATTTGGCCTACATATGTTTTCTCAGATATAACAATTTTATGCAAAATTTCAACCCTATAATTGACATACAATGTTTACAAATAGCTTAAACAAAAGCCAGTTTTATGTGTGGTTGCATTAAGGTCTCTAAAAATCTCCATTGCCTGGGGCAACACATATTGATGTCTAAAAAAGTATTTTATGTAGCATTCAATACTGGAAACTGACACAAAGCTGAAACAAAGTAAACAGCATACTTTCATTTTTCTATGGGTCTTGGGTTCTGGCAGAAAAATACACAGAATCTGTGAAAGTAAAATCTTACCCCAAGGAAAGAATCAATGGTATCTCCAATCTGCATTTTATAAATGATTCGTTAACATTGGGAATTGAGCAAGTTGAAGTTCACCAGTTCTAACGATAGCAAACTTAGCATCTTCTCCTGCCTTAGCTAATGGTGAGCAGCTGGTTTTATAGATACAGGACAAGGTCAGATAGGATTTTTCAGTCAGGAACTAGTCTACAAAAGCTTAAGGAGTACAGCTTTGAGACTGTGAAGTGCAGAGACTAATACACTAATAAGGAAGTATGGACAAAGAAGCCGTGAATAACCAAAATCCCGGAGCTAACATATTCCACAACAAGGTAACGAGACCTAAGCAGAACTTGTGTTGCAGAGGGTCAAACAGCTCCACAGTTTCAGGAAGTGTGTAGATTCCTTATACGCACTCACAATTGCATGCAGAGAAGGTGAGAAGGGCAGGAAGAGTGCAGAACAGGTAGGCATGGGAAAGCAAGAAGATAGCCTTGTATATGAACATACAAAATATATATAGGTCCCATGTGTGGTTTATCAGTAAATTATTAAAACATTAATTTTTCAGCTGCTAAGATAGCAAGGGTTCCCCAAGAACAATAATCTGTATATTTGTCCTATGTATCATCTATATATGATAAAGTACATTTTCAAGCAACTTTGAAATTTATATTGCATCATTAACTTCAGATGATAATTTTTTTTATTTATTTATATTTATTTATTTATTTATTACATTTATTGGGGTGACAACTGTTAGTAAAATTGCATAGATTTCAGGTGTACAATTCTGTATTACATCATCTATAAATCTCATTGTGTGTTCACCACCCAGAGTCAGTTCTTCCATCACCATATATTTGATCCCCCTTACCCTCATCTCCCACCCCCCACCCCCCTTACCGTCTGGTAACAATAGGTAACTAAACTATTGTCTGTGTCTATGAGTTTTTGTTTCTCATTTGTTTGTCTTGTTCTGTTGTTGTTTTTGGTTTATATACCACATGTCAGTGAAATCACATGGTTCTGTTTTTTCTGTGACTTATTTTGCTTAGCATTATACTCTCAAGATCCATCCATGTTGTCACAAATGTTCCTATATCATCTTTTCTTACCGCCGAATAGTATTCCATTGTGTATATATACCACAACTTCTTTATCCATTCATCTATCGAAGGACATTTTGGTTGTTTCCATGTCTTGGCCACCGTAAACAAAGCTGCAATGAACATTGGAGCACACGTGTCTATGTATAAATGTTTTCAGATTTTTTTGTTAGATGCCCAGAAGAGGGATTGCTGGGTCATATGGTAATTCTATTCGTAATTTTTTGAGGAACCTCCACACTGCCTTCCATAACGCCTGCACCAGTCTGCATTCCCACCAACACTGTACGAGGGTTCCTTTTTCTCCACAGCCTCTCCAACTTTGTTACTATTTGTCTTGTTGATGATAGCCATTCTGACTGGGGTGAGGTGATATCTCATTGTGGTTTTCATTTGCATTTCTCTGATGATTAGCGATGTTGAGCATTTTTTCATATGTCTATTTGCCATTTGTATATCCTCTTTGGACAAATGTCTCTTCAGGTCCACAGCCCATTTTTCAATTCGGTTGTTTTTTTGTTGTTGAGTTTCATGAGTTCCTTGTATATTTTGGATATTAGCCCCTTATTGGAGGCACTGTTTGCAAAAATCTTCTCCCATTCAGTTGGTTGCCTCTTTATTTTGTCGATGGTTTCTTTTGCTGTGCAGAAGATTTTAAGTTTCATATAGTCCCATTTGTTTATTTTAGCTTTTACTTCCATTGCCTTTGGAGTCAAATTCATAAAATGCTCTTTGAACCCAAGGTCCATAAGTTTAGTACCTATGTTTTCTTCAATGCAGTTTACTGTGTCAGGTCTTATGCTTAAGTCTTTGATCCATTTTGAATTAATTTTGGTACATGGTGACAGATAGCAGTCCAGTTTCATTCTTTTGCACGTGGCAATCCAATTCTCCCAGCACCATTTATTGAAGAGGCTGTTTTTCCTCCATTGTATGTTTTTAGCTTCTTTGTCAAAAATTATCTGTCCATATTTATGTGGTTTTATTTCTGGGTTCTCAATTCTATTCCATTGGTCTATGTGTCTGTTTTTCTGCCAATACCATGCTCTTTTGATTATTGTAGCCCTGTAGTACAAGCTAAAGTCAGGGAGCGTGATACCTCCAGCATTGTTCTTTTTTCTTAAGATTGCTTTGGCTATTCGGGGTCTTTTGTGGTTCCAAACAAATCTGATGATTTTTTGTTCTATTTCTTTAAAAAATTCCAATGGGATTTTGATGGGGATTGCATTAAATCTGTATACTGCTTTGGGTAATATGGCCATTTTAACTACGTTGATTCTTCCAATCCATGAGCACGGAATGTCTTTCCATTTCTTTGTGTCTTCTTCAATTTCTTTTAAAAATGTCTTACAGTTTTCAGCGTATAGGTCCTTCACATCCTTGGTTAAGTTTATTCCTAGGTATTTTATTCTTTTTGCTGCAATTGCAAAAGGAATTGTTTTTTGTATTTCTTTTTCTGAGATTTCATTGTTAGTATATAGGAATGCAATGGACTTTTGTATGTTGATTTTGTAGCCAGCAACTTTATTGTATTCGTTGATTGTTTCTAATAGCTTTTTGGTGGAGTCTTTAGGGTTTTTCTATACATAGCATCATGTCATCTGCAAAGAATGACAATTTAACTTCTTCATCCCCAATTTGGATGCCTTTTATTTCTTTATCTTGCCTGATTGCTCTGGCAAGGACTTCCAACACTATGTTGAAAAGCAGAGGTGATAGGGAACAGCCCTGTCTTGTTCCTGAAGGTAGAGCAAAGGGCTTCAGTTTTTCACCATTAATTATGAGATTAGAGAAACAAAAACTCATAGACACAGACAATAGTTTAGTGGTTACCAGAGGGCAAGGGGGGGTGGGGGGAGGGAGATGAGGGTAAAGGGGATCAAATATGTGGTGATGGAAGGAGAACTGACTCTGGGTGGTAAACACACAATGAGATTTATAGATGATGTAATACAGAATTGTACATCTGAAATCTATGTAATTTCACTAACAATTGTCACCCCAATAAATTTTTTAAAAAAAGAAAAAAGAATTATGAGATTAGCTGAGGGCTTGTTATATATGGCCTTTATTATGTTAAGGTACTTTCTTTCTATACCTGTTTTATTAAGTGTTTTAATCATAAATGGATGTTGTGTCTTCTCAAATGCTTTTCTGCATCAATTGATATAATCATATGATTTTTGTCCTTTATTTTGCTTATGTGATGTATCACATTGATGGATTTGCGGATGTTGAACCATCCTTGTGCCCTGGGGAAGAACCCCACTTGGTCGTGATGAATAATCTTTCTGATGTATTGTTGTATTCGATTTGCTAGAATTTTGTTTAGGATTTTTGCATCTGTACTCATCAGAAATATTGGTCTGTAGTTTTCTTTTTTTGTGTTGTCCTTACCAGGTTTGGGTATCAGGGTAATGTTGGCCTCATAAAATGAGTTAGGGAGTACTGTCTCTTCTTCAGTTTTTTGGAACAGTTTGAGCCAGATTGGTATTAGATCCTCTTTGAAGGTTTGGTAGAATTCACTAGTGAAGCCATTTGGTCCTGGACTTTTGCTTTTGGGAAGGTTTTGGATGACTGATTCAATTTTGTTACTGGTGATTGGTCTGTTTAGATTTTCCAGTTCTTCATGGCTCAGCCTTGGAAGGCTATATGTTTCTAAGAACTTGTCCATTTCTAAGTTATTGAATTTGGTGGCATATAGTCCTTCATAGTATTCTTGCATGATCCTTTGTATTTCTGTGGTATCCGTGACAATTTCCCCTTTTTCGTTTCTGATTTTGTTAATTAGTGTCTTCTCTCTTTTTTTCTTAGTGAGTCTAGCCAAGGGTTTGTCAATTTTGTTAATCTTTACAAAGAACCAGCTCTTTGTCACATTAATTTTTTCTATTGTCTTTTTGTTCTCTATTTCATTTAGTTCTGCTGTGATTTTTGTTATTTCCTTTCTTCTGCTGACCTTGGGTTTCACTTGTTCTTTTTTTTCTAGTTCTTTAAGGTGTAACATGAGGTTATTTATTTGGGATTGTTCTTGTTTCTTGAGATAGGCCTGCAATGATATAAATTTCCCTCTTAAAACTGCTTTCGCTGCATCCCAAAAAGTTTGGTAGGATGTATATTCATTGTCATTTGTTTCTATGTATCTTTTGATCTCTCCTCTAATTTCTTCTTTGACCCAGTCATTCTTTAAAAGTATGTTGTTTGATCTCCATGTATTTGTGTTTTTTCCTGCTTTCTTTTTGCAGTTGATATCCAATTTCAAAGCCTTGTGATCAGAGACTATGCTTGGTATGATTTCAATCTTCTTAAATTTGCTGAGGCTGATTTTATGTCCCAATATATGGTCTGTCCTTGAGAACGTTCCATGTACACTCGAAAAGAATGTATAGTCTGATGTTTTAGGATGAAGTGCTCTATATATGTCAATTATGTCCATTTCATCTAATGTGTCATTTAGGGCTGCTATTTCGTTATTTATTTTCTGTTTGGATGATCTATCCATAGTTGTCAATGATGTATTTAAGTCCCCTAGCATAATTGTGTTTTGGTCAATTTCTCCCTTTAGTTCTGTTAGTAGTTTCTTGGTATATTTCGGTGCTCCCTGATTGGGGGCATAAATATTGATGACTGTCATGTCTTCTTGTTGTATAGTCCCCTTTACCATTATGAAATGTCCATCTTTGTCTCTTGTTATCTTTTTCACCCTGAAGTTTGTTTCATCTGATACCACTATGGCTACACCTGATTTTCTCTGGGTACTATTTGCTTGGAGTGTCAATTTCCACCCTTTCACTTTGAGTCTATGCTTGTCCTTGTAGCTGAGATGTGTCTCTTGTAGGCAGCATATGGTTGGGTTTAGTTTTTTGATCCAATCTGCTACTCTGTGCCTTTTTATTGGTGATTTCAGTCCAGTTACATTTAGGGTGATTATTGATATGTGAGGATTTCCTGTAATTCTATCTTTAGTTTTCTGGTAAGGCTCTGTCTCCATTGTTTCTTTGCCTTTTTTTGTTGTCTATTATTTCTGTGTGGTGGTATTCTATGATGTTTCCCTCTGTTTCTTCTTTTATTACAGTATATATTTCAGTTCTGGATTTTTTTTGAGTGCTTACCCTTAAGTTTATGTAAAAGAAAGTTTGATATTTAGAGTATTCCAGTTTCTTCAGCACGCTTACTTTCTCTATTCCCATATTCCAGTTTAGGCCTTTACTCTCCCCCTTTTTATGTTTTGGTTGCCACAAATTGTCCCTGTTGATGGTGGTCAAATAACCTCCTTTAGTATTTCTTGTAGTGCAGGTCGTGTATTAGAAAATTCCCTCAGCTTCTGTATGTCTGGAAAGATCTTTATTCCTCCTTCATATCTAAAGGATATCTTTGCTGGATATATTATTCTTGGCTCATAATTTCTCTCTTTCAATAGTTTGAATATTTGGTTCCATTCTCTCCTGGCTTGTAGAGTTTCTGCTGAAAAATCTGATGATAATCTAATGGGCTTTCCTTTGTAGGTTACCGTCTTCTTTTCCCTGGCTTCTTTGAGGATTCTTTCTTTGTTGTTGATTTTAGATAGCTTCAACACAATGTGCCTTGGAGAAGGCCTGTTGGGATTGAGGTAATTAGGTGTTCTATTTGCTTCTTGGATTCAAGGATTCAGTTCTGTCCACAAGTGTGGGAATTTCTCCTCAATAACTTGTTTGAATATATTCTGTTCCCTTCTCTCTTTCTTCTCCTTCTGGTATGCCCATTATTCTTATATTGCTCTTTCTGATGGAGTCAGAAAGTTCTTGTAGAGTTCTTTCATTTCTTTTAAGTCTGACGTCTCCTTCTTCTTCCATCTGTGTAATTTCCAGGTGTCTATCTTCGATGTCACTGATTCTTTCCTCCATCTGGTCAACTCTACTACCTAAACTGGTTATTTCATTCTTAATTTCTTCTATTGAGTTCTTAATCTCCAGAAATTCTATTTGGTTCTTTTTTAAAATTTCAATCTCTTTCGTAAAATGCTCATGTTGTTCTTTGATTGTGTTTCTGAGTTCATTAAACTGCCTTTCTGTGTTTTCTTGCATCTCGTTGAGTTTTTTCAGAACTGCAATCTTGAATTCTCTGTCATTTAAGTTACATATTGCCATATCTTTAAGTTCCTTTTCTGGAGACTTTTGACTTTCTTTCTGAGCTGTCTTGTTGCCTCGGTTATTCATGGCAATTACTGATTTACTATTTCTCTTCCTAGATATCTACAGGAGTGGCTTCTGCAACAGGTTGATAGGAAGAGGTCTTTCTTTTGTTTTCCAGTACTTGTTGGTAGAATGTTTTATTTTTTCTCTAACTGTAGCCTTTTTTTTCTCTCTCACACGGTAGTGCTATGTTTTCTCTGCACTATTCCAGCTTCTCACACAATGGGGGGATTCCCTGGGAGATGGGCTTCTCCTCTGTTAATATTTCGCCTAGGTCACAGGGCGCAGCGTCCGCGTTAGTATGCGGAGAGCTTTTGAAGTTCCATAGCTCTTCCTGCACCAGATTCATAGCCCATATGTTTCAGCAGTTCGGTTTACTCCTGCAGGGATCCGCCCAGATAGGTGGGGCAAGGGGCGGGGTAAGTTGTGAGAGATGGCCCAGAGCAATGGCGGAGACCACCACCACAGCCAGTCCTGCTTCCATAGCTCCCTCACCTTTGCCGGAACTAGTTGGGCTGCGAATCTGTGTCTGTGGTCCACAGTTCTCAGAACAGCAAATATTCTGTTCTTTTGATCTGACACTGCTACTCTTCCACTTCTAGCACCGGGCAGGTGGGGGCAGGTTGAGCTCTGGGAGGGTAGGGAGGGGATGGCTACTCTCAGTGCCTAAGTCTTCCGTTCTCTGCTTGGCAATGAGGGCTTAAACCACCGTTTTCAGCCTTCTTCCCTCAGTCTTCTCTCCGTGGTCTCTGCCCTGAGCATTGGGTTCAGCTCTGTTACATGCTGCCCCCTCAGCCCTGTGGGCCATAAGCGTAGCCCTAACAGTCCGAGTTCTTCCCTCTCCCGCAGCTGCGGTAGTTCCAGGATGCAGTGACCTCGGAGCACTGAGCTAGGTCTGTGTCCTGCGCCCGGGGCTCCGTCTTCGCACTTCTTCCTTCCCTCCTCCCCATCTCGTGCGATTTGCCCACCTTTAGGTGAATTCAGTAGTGAGCCTCTTTGTCTTGCCTGTCTGCTGTGCAGGGAGTCCTTTGTGGAGTTATTGTTGTTTGATTAGTTGTAAATTCCAGGAGAGCTTTACAGAGGCTCACTTCACAACGCCATTTTGAGGACATCTTTAGATGATAATTTCTTCATCTTACAGTTCCCTTTTACTCCTCCACTGATTGAAAAAGAGGATGCTAGAAGGGACAAGTTATTCCCACACCTTCTCAACCTCGTATCCCTAATGCTGGTATCAGGAGGTCTCAGCAAGTATTTACTGACTGAAACTGCGTGGTCCACATGATTAGGGGAGGTCTTCTTAAATTCCCACAGGCAGAGTTAATGGTTCCACCTTCTGCCTTCCTATCGCATTTGATAAATACCTTAATGACAGCTCTTGCTTATCGCAATACATTTTATTTTCACTATCTGATTACCGTGTTATACCACACTGGAAGCTGATCAATAACTGGGACTGGTCTCTACTACATAGTAGATGGTAGTAAATGTTTAGTAGGAAGGAACGAAAAGAAGGAGAGAAGCTGACAAAAACATGTTTGAGAAGATCAGTTTACAACTTTATTCTCTCAAGCCACCACATCTCCTGCTGCTGCCCCATCCGTATCATCTGATTCAATGACCAAGTCCCACTTCATCAGATTTCCATGATGAGACAGTTGAAAAACTTATCTTACCAATTTGAGAATAGGGACATGATAACTTTTATAGTTAAAAGATGTGAATAGACTGTACATGACTCAGCACATTAAGCATCTTCAAGGTCACCAATATCTCCTTGCAAAACAAAGAAACAAAACTGAAAACCATGATTTTCTTTACTGTTCAGTTCATCCATACACAGAAATTTAAAACACTAAGGAATAAATGTTCCTCCAGAAAGGGAATGAATACATTATGACATTCAATGAAATACCTTGAAACTGTTAAAGGAATGAGGTAGATCTACTTGTAATACCATGAAAGACCCAAAGTATATAGTGTGAAGAAGCACTGTCATAGAACAAGGCATCCAGTATATGACCACGTGTTGCAAAGTAGTCAAAATAACTATACATGTGTGATTTTACAAATGTATATGCATATGTAGATAAACTAAGTACTTTAAAAAGCCTAAAAGGATACACACCAAACTTAAAAATGACTACTACCAGGCAGAGGATAGTGAGGTTTACTCTACACAGCTCTGATCGTTTATTACATAAGAATGTATTCATTTATTACTTGTATAATTTTTTTAGATGAGAAAGGGACATTTTGAATGCCTACTCCTATGCATTGTACAAGTCCCATTTCACCATCCTGACAAAGCTATTACACTGGCAATAAAGTGAGGCACGAAGAAGTTACTATATGGCAGCCTGAAATCAGGCACAGTGCTCTGGGAAGATAAACAGTGTGTGTGCTCTTTACCCTGTACCATGAAACGTCATAAAAATGCTTGGCTGAGAAGAGGGAAGAGCCCTTAATCTCTGCCAACAGACTACTCCAAAATTATATGTGTATGTGTATGTATATACAGAGGGTACCCCAAAAATGTATATACATTTTAAGAAAGGAAAACTGTATTAAAATTGTAATACTCAATATACAAGTATACAGATAACAAAAGATGAATACAAGTCACATTTGACTTCTGCAAATACAAGAGGTGCTCAAAGTGGTTCCCATCAGCGTCCAGACACTTCTGATTACGGTGAACTACTGCTTGAGCAACGTTGACCAAAGTGTCCACTTGTATACACTTTTTTTGGCACCCCTGGTATATATACACATGTATACTTTTCCATACTTAGACTCAATTTATTACCACAGTTCATCCGAACCCTCAACTTTTTAAGTCTGTATGTTTCTCCATGGCAAGTTGGGTAAGAAACATATTTTAAATGTAAAATATGAAATGGCAAATATGAAATAACACAACTTTATAAAAATGAAGTAAAATTTGCCTATTCAACTGATCCAAATAAGATGTGAAAAGGCCACTCCACTGTTCCCATTTTATTTCTAATAAAAAGTTCTTCTAGTGACCTTTATAGAAAGAGGACAGCCTATAAAATCTGTTTAAGGATATGAAACCTGGTTGCTGCTTCATATGTTGACCTTATGAACACCAATCACTCAATTAGCGATTTCATTTTCGTTTCTTACTTACAGTCTGCTAGAGTGCCTGGTCATTAACGCACATGAATTTGTACTATTTCTGTCAGAGTAGAGCTGTATTTGAACAATTTTAATCTTCCTAAAAAGTTTTTGGAAGTCCTTTTTATGAAAAAAAAATTCAGAAGTGACACAAGTTCTTACATTTTCTCAACAGTGATTGTTTCTTTCACTGTTGAAACCCCAATGCCAGCAGGGTCTGGCACACAGCGAGCGCTGAATAAATATTTATTGAACAAATGGAATTCATACCCTCTGATATCTAAGATTTGCCAAAAATTACTTGGAATCAGCTGCAATGAATCAGATGATTCATCAGGGCAGCTGAAGTTAAATAACCTAAGTTATGACCATAAAGTAATTCAACTTGGTCTATTCTATTTCATTCTTCTGTTCTGTTCTTCTATTGCTCATAAAAGAGGATCTGAATGAAATCATAAAAGGGTATGATTTTTAAATTATTTAATCACTAGGATCAATGTGTACAGCCTTAAAAAGGGGTTACTTTATGAAGGGTAATACTAATCTGAACACGCAAGACTTCTGAAGAGAGACCCTGAGTCATGATTCATACTTATACTACAAGTGAAATTTTTAAATTCCAAACTTCAAACTTCTAAGAGTTAAATGATAAGAGTCTTAGTTCAAAATTAATTGAATTACATGGAGGGGGAAAAGAACTTCACTATTCCCAATCTTTACAAGAAATATTTAATTTTATTATGTCTTCTGTTATTATAGTCATATGACATCAGGCATTTTGCTGTGTTATATGTTGGTTTACATAAGTCCTACAGAAATAATACTTTCAAGCCATTCAGCATTTTGAAAAATTGAACTGAACCATTTCCATTCATCATTTATACTTCGATGAAGCCCAGTCTGTATTTCTTTCTGGGTAAAGTTCAGCAATGCATTTAACATGAATGTTATTACTACTAATTAAATGTTGCCCTGATGACACTTTGTACAACCGGCAAGAATAAAGTCTTGAATGCTAATCCAAAAAACTCACAATAAATTATAAATTAGTAAAGTAAGCTGACTGTAGGAATAAAAATATTCACAATCAGAATAAAACTAGACACACTTCTGAAAGACCACATAGCCTTTGTGGATAACGAATGTGAGTTAATTTTCTTGTCATCAAAATGCAGTGAAGTGTGGATCACCGGCCAAGTAAAAGAGGACAGAGGTGGCATTGTCACTTCCTGCTCTCCACCCTCACACTTCTGTGACTTGCTCCAAGGCTGTCCGGAGGTTCAATGGCGATCAACAGCCTTCCGTCAAGACCCACCTACAATAAAATCATTAACTGACCAAACTTGTATGGAATCCATGTCATATTTCACAGGCCCACTTTTCCTTTTTATTGAATACGGTTAAACCCGAGATTCAATCAAGTGTAAGCTCTCCCTGCTCTCCCCTGCCCACCCTCCGCCCCTGGCGTGGGAAGACATTCCTGGACAGGGAGACTGTCATCAGTCCTGAGGGGCTGTGTACAGAACAGGGCTTTGAAAACACACAGACCTGGGCTACGATCACAGTGACAGCCCTTCACAACCATCAGGGTTTGGGCCCTCTCCGGGCTAGGTGTTTTCATCTGCAAAGTGGGGGAATTACATAACCTCACAGAGTTGTTGTAAGGCTTACATGAAATATTTTAAGGAAAGCAACTAGCACCGTGAATATTAAAACCTAATGTCTATCCTTGACAATCCTTCAACTTTGAATCTCCTCCAGTTTCAAGGATCTGAGTTTTCATAGGACCAGCATAGGACTGGTCACAAAATAAGAAATCAAGGGATTCTTAATTAATTGACTCTGTCAGGTTAATCTCAGAATCCTCTTGATCAATCCAAGGATGGATGCCCTGCATAGTGATTTTATATCAGCAATTAAATAATCAGTCATTTTCAAGAAACAGAAAGTTAATTGAGTGGAATTTGAGCTGTAAATGTGATGCTGAAGTATCCTCTGGTTGTGCTACGTGGTTTAGCGCCCCTGTCTGTGCAGGAACCATAGGAAACCAAGACCGCCATTTTTCTGATCACGCCAAGGGATGGAGCATTACTTCAGGTGGAAGAGGGAGAAAAGCTCCACTAAGATACTACCTACTGTGTGCTACATACGTAAGAGTGATGCTAACAGATCTTCAATAAAATTTTACAACCAAAACAAATAATTTCTGAAGCCTGACTATTCAGAGCTAAACTGAATTTCACTAACAAGCCACTAACAATCTCCAAGTCTAAATAGGGCCAACCATTAGGCATCCCAGAAAATCATTCTGTCTCTGGAAAGACAAAGCAAACTCAGGATTCTTGGGAGCAAGACCAACTCTTTCATGAAGAGGTGTATGATGAGTGTTAGGCTGCCACACCCACAACATAGCAAATAGATTAAAACGTAAATTAATCTACTTTCTAATACACACATTTAAAATTGTAGAACTGGAATACTCTAATAGGCGTGGTTTAAAGTCTAAGTATATTCATCAAGCCACATACTATTCAAAATATCTAGTTTGGCTTCAAACGTTTCATATCTAAGTGTAACTTTACCATATTTTTTATGGACTATTAGTTTTTTATTTAATACAAAACTGGAAGAATGGAACTCTGGGTGAACACTAAGACTATTAGAATTTTGCTGTACTTTAATTTGCATTATAATTTAGTTCTAAGGATTTTATTGCAGCAAAAAATTGAAATGAAAACTGGAGTCATGACGACTGGACATTAGGTATTCAGCTTACACTATGGCGAATAAAACTAAACTACTACTGTAACATGAAACCATAATGGAAACCAGCCTTGAACTAACTAGCTTTTTTTGTAGTTAATTTGAAGACCGCTTGCTGTTTTCTTTCCTTTTCAAATAAAAGTGTATTCTATTACTTGAAGCACCTCCCCTCATTTTGTGTTCATTCTATGATTGTTGAATCATGTCCTACAAGTATGGAAAAAGAAACTCCTAAAGCCAGTGTTTACTGGCATCATTCCTCTTTAAATGACAAGCTATGTGAGACAGGAAAGAGGCCAAATCCCCACCCTCCCCACCCTCAACTCCCAATCAGGGGCCTCCACAAAGATCTTCAAGCAATCAGCACTTCAGTTACTCAAAGAAATACTCATGGAAAATAAATTGGACTAGGGGGAATAAAAGCTTAACTTCTAGTGCTGACCAATTATGCCTCTCATTTCCATTCAATTGGCTGGCAACTCCCCAAAACCGGAGGCAGTCATTACATCCTGAAGCAGAACTGCCTACTGAAATGGAGACTATGCAATGCTCTGGACATAGAAAGAGATACAAACATAACTATTGAAATCATACATGGTAAAGAGACTCAAAGGAAATGTGAATGATACCCAGTCATTTCCAATTACACCTGTTAGAAAATTTAACTTATGTTATTAATGTACAGCAGTGGCCTCAAAATGGAAGCCCTGAATCGGCAACCCAAATGCACGGGGTCAGCTGAGTAAAAGGGTTTGGTGCAGGTGAATGCAGGCCGGAAGTCACAGCCTAGAGCAGACCTGAAAACTGGTAGAGCCAGAACGCTCCCTTAGGGAAAGAGGGCTGCAGAAACAGCCGTGGCCATACAGGACCGGGGAGTTGTGCCTAAGGAAATCAGGAGTGCCCATAACGACATATTTGTTTGCAGATTAAGATAAAGGCTGGGAACCTGAAGTTGCCTAAAGCACAGCCCGAGAGAGAGAGAGAGAGAGAGAGAGAGAGAGAGAGAGAGAGAGAGAGAGAGAGAGAGAGAGAGAGAGAGAGAGAGAGAGAGCCTACAACACAAGCCAGAGGAGAGATGAGAATGTCCCACTGCTGCTCATCATCAATGCTGCTCTCGACAGACCTCTTCCTCCGTCTACCAGCAGCATGGGCCCACCGGGGAGCATGCTAGAATTGCAGGCTCTCAGGCCCCATACAGACCTGCTGAGTCAGTATTACATTGTAAGGAGATCCAGGACTCTAAAGAAGTAGTAACTCTATCTCATAAAAAACGAGAGAGAGGAGGGCCAGGGAGGGAAGAAGAAGGGATGGAAATCAAACAGCAGCTTTGTCATCTTAGGAAAATCCCAACTCTGCAATTCCTAGACAGTAAGACCAAGAACCAACCAAATGAGCTTACAATCAAAACTAACATCTTGTTCCCTGAGACTTGCTTCAAGACCTGAATCACTGTAACAACCAGTACAAAGCTGTCACATCATCAACTCCGCCCAACCCCAACTGCTCCCCCATCTCGTCAGATCTGCCTTAAAAATCACCCAGCCTAGGTCTAAAATCCTAAAACTATTCTCCCCTGCCTACCTGCATAGTCAGTGGTCAGGAGAGATAATACGGTGAAGCAGAAAGGAACATGAACAAACACGTGGTCTAAGCCCCTTATTCTGTGGAAGAAACAAGATCTCCTGACTTCCTCTGCAAGGATCTGAGTTTTCATTTGCATTCATTATTTTGGCCTCTATGCCCCGGAGAAGGACATTACTTAAACCTAATACAATTTACCAGTATACCCAGAACACCACTTTTTAAAAAAATTTATTGGGGTGACAATTGTTAGTGAAATTACATAGATTTCAGGTGAACAATTCTGTATTACATCATCTATAAATCCCATTGTGTGTTCACCACCCAGAGTCAGTTCTCCTTCCATCACCATATATTTGATCCCCCTTACCCTCATCTCCCACCCCCCGCAGAACACCACTCTTAATGGGAGTTGTCGATATGCAACATGCCACACTGAACATAAACTTGTAAATCCACTTTTAGCCAGAGAGAGAAAAAAGGTAAATAATAATATAATAATCTCATTATTACCAGTATATCACAAAAACAGCTAACATTATTTGAGCATTTATCAGGTGCAAAGTACTATGTTGAGAGCTTTATATGCATGATTTCATTTAATCCTCATAACCCTATTATGTAGGTACTGTTATTATTCCCATGTTACAGATTAAAACAACTGAGGTTGAGAGACTTATCCAAGGTCATACTGCTAGCAAGTGAAAGAGTTAGGACTTAACAATGAAGTATGTTTGGGATAGTTTTGTTTTAAAACAAAACAAATGAGTATATGGTTATTATTTCAGGTCTTCTGTTGAAAATGTCATTTCTTATATGAAAATCATACAGATTCACAGCAACATATACTTCCAAGGTAAGATTTAAATCAGAAATACTTCTTTAACAATTTCCCTCCCAATACTAAGCTCTTTTTCAAGCAATTCCAGTAATGATCTCTGCACTGCCCGTGTTAGCTGTGTAAGTGAGTTGTTTCAGCCATCATATACTCGAGGCACCTGTCCTTTACCTAGATTTCACCTCCTCTTACTTCTCTTTTTAAGACAACTGCAAGAAAAGCTCTCTTCTATAAGTGAATCCATAATAACTCCTTGGCTCTGAGCTGAAGAGGTTTCATGTGAAAACAGAGATTTATCTCTAGTGCATTATGTAGCACTGTGCTTAGGACTTTCACAGAATAAATTATGTATCATTTCTTATTCTGACAAGTTTTGAATTTACTCTAAATGGCAGATTGAAGAAGCTAATATCTTGCCACTTCATTTAAAAGTCTATCATTTTACTCTCCTTCCATACCATATTTCTGAAATGTAATGCCAAGTTCAAATTTCTTGGTACCTTAGGTGAAGTCTAAACTGTGATAGGCAAAGCCTATTAAACAGCATTGACCTTCTCTACAGGTAAAAAAATAAAAGTGCTACTGATGACTTACATTTGGATAACAATGTAGATGAATAATTTATGTGATTTCTTCCGTTTCCCTCAGGAAAAGCAAAAACAGGTAGGTACACTCAGCCGGCTCAGGGTTTTTAAGCAGGGGGCAAAGGATATCCTTTGTCCACAGTTAAGAGGACATCAAGAGTGCCCTCACGGAGTCATAAAATTGTTATTCATTGGGTCACTATTTTGCTTCAGTTGCTACATACACTTCCCTTGTAGATTTGAACTTTGAACCTTTTTGGACTAGACCAGTGGGGAAAATATATTTAGTATGTCATTGTTCAAAAATGGCTGGAAAGTAAATTCAAATTTTATTTACCATGTAAAAAGGTGAAATGATTAGAGAACATGAAGTGCTGTGAAGTTCATTCTGTACCAAAACTGCACTAGTTCTTTTTAGCATGATTCACTAATTCATTCAACTTCAAGCCCCTAGCACCAAGCCCTCTGTCGGGTGACTGATACACAGCCAGGACCGATTCACTCTCTGCCCTGAAGAATCTCATAACCTGGAAAGGAGACGGATATATACTTATCTAAGAGCAATGCAGTGACATCAGAGCTAAAAGAAGCGTATAGAAAGTGCCACAGGAACCAGTAGAGCAATTAATTGAAACCTAGGATGCAGAGGAAAGGATTGTCAGAAAATATGTAAAGGTGAGAGAGGTCGCTGGAGCAGAATAAAAGATTGCAGCAGTGCACTAAGCTCTCAGAGAAAAGCTATTTAACGCAGAAGGAATCTTGTGATAAAGGTGCAGATGCCAGAAAGAGGGTGTCCCATCTGGGAGCTGCACGTAGATTAGCAGCACTGGGAGAGGAGGCTGGGAAAGCATGTTCAGTCTAACAGGGGAGGATGCTGGATAGCACATTCCAGGTTTGCATTGTATCCTTTGGATAATGGAGAGCCACTGGGGAGGTGTAGATAAGGGTGTCACGTGATCCGAACTTCAGAACCTGTGAGCTGCAGGCACAGGAATCCTCTGTCGGTTACAGGATTCATCCTGGGGACTTGAATTAAGATACTGACAGCAGGTATGCTGAGGGGAGGAAACAGCCCAGAAATGTTTAAAAGGTAGAATAAATGAGACTGAAGAAAGGCTTAAATTAGGTACAGGTGTCAGGTACAAATATCATCTAGTGTAATATAGCAGGAGAAAGAGCTCAATGATAACTTCTAATCCTCAAATAGTTTTTATTCCTTTAAATGGTAATAATTAACTTTACATCCTGGTAGGATTTTTTTATCCTTGCGGTTATTGAGCAAATGATTATTATCAAAGCTACACGCCTATTGAGAATTGGGATTAACTGGGTATAACAAATTAATTGAGCTTCACTGTGTATTACCATGAAAACAAGATAACATAACCAAACACAAGGATCTCTAAACTGATAGAAAAAACAGATAAAAATTCATAGAAAGACTCCACAAAGCAAAGATAATTACCCTCAGAAATACGTAAATTAAGAAAACAAGCTCTTATTTTAAAGACATTTAGCAGGGAAACTTTGTTGTTATCAGCAGACCATTCAAACGATGTTTAACACAAATACAAGTAAAGGTCTAAAATCAACTAGCTTCTATGAGCTGTATTTAAAAGGGGCTCAATTTGAATGGAAAACATTCCCATCAAAGCAGAAAGAATATCAATAGAAATGATTAATACTTTCTGCAATGCTTAGTACAATACCAAATAAAATTAAACAAGATTTCTCAAATAATTATTTTTAAAGAAGACACATTTAAAACATGTATTTAGAAGTATGAAATGTCCCCCCGCGGGGGCGTGGCTCTATTTCCCACACGACATCATGAACACCGCCTCGCGATGCACAGCATATTTTCTCTAGTGCTCTGGGTTTCTGACTATGAATTTCCGGATGATGTCCCATAAGCAAATCTACAGCCCCAAACTCGCCAAAACCTAGCAGTGCTGCCCACTTTGAAACCACTCAACCACAGGAAGTTCTGTCGTTCAAAACTTATGAAGTATTGTGTTTTTGCTTAAGGAGAGAAGATACAGTAAGACCAGCTATATTACGATAGCAAGGTCTGTGGTCAAATGAGACAGACACACGCACACGCACGAAAGAGCTACTTGAGACATGACAAAATTTCCATCCTCGAAATATATCAGTAAGTACTTACACAAAACATTTAAAATCAAAGATCACAGTAGGTTTAGAGGTTTGGTCCTTTGCCCTTAATTTTTGAAGAGTTACATTCGTACAACTGCCATTTATTTGGTCACGCAGATGAAAATTGATGACAGACAGGAAAAAAACAAGATGAGATTGAAATCATCCTAAATCAGAAGCTGTTAAAAGTTTAGATGTAAATTACAAAAATAAATAAACAATAAGCTGCCCTGTAAATTGAAAACCCCACGGGAAAAATAGTCCACTAACTAAAGTCACAGTAAACCCAGGTCATCTTTTTGACATACTGATAATTTATGATTATAATCAACCATCAGATACTGGCCAAGTGTAAAAAGTTAATGTAACCACATAAAAAAAATAATTTAAAACTGTAGAATATTCTTTACTGGTTCAACTTCTGGAGGAAGAGAGAAATGTAATAAAGCATACAAGTTAATGCCCTGATACGAGTATGTCTTCCAAACATCCAGGAAGCAAACGCATGCGCGATGAGGGACTGGCGGCAGTGGCCCAGTGCCAACCAGGTACCGGTCCTTGCCAAAACACTCTCATGGCTTCAACGGTAAGACTCGGTCTCTCATCCAAACAACAGCGCCACCGTTCACCTCCATGACCAGGGCCGACACAGGGCTTGAATTTGCAAAAATTCAGTTCTGAGCTATAAGACTTGACTCTTAAAGGGCCAAAAAGAAAGGCCATGGAAATGATGTGAGGTTACTGGTAATAAACCGAGTACGATGGGAAGCTTAAAAAAATGTTTATAACAAATTAAAACTAGTGATGTCTACTTTAAATGACAACAAAGAACACATGAGACATAACATATCAGAACCTATAAAAATGCCCAATTTCAATTATACGCATAAGAAGATTCTCACTGTGTTTTTTGGAAGTCATTTAATGTACCATATCTGTTCATCTATAAAAAGCAACTTCCTCAAGAAATTTGTGAAATATGAACTGAAAGAGAAGAAAGCTATAAAATCAAGACATTAAAAATGAAAGAATAATTCTTTTTTAAAGGACTAAAATGTAGTTATATCATTGTTGATAAAAAGAAACTAATAAAAACTGTAGAAAAAACCACAAAGTAAAATAGAAAATAGCAACAATTTTTTTCACGGTTTTAAAACTACTTCTAATCAAGGCAGCCAAGGCCTAATGTGACAAAAATGAGAACTGTGAATTTATTAAAAACACATCACAGAAAACTACAATGAACCATCAGAAAGCATTTACCAAAATTTCAAGGCCAAGTACATAACATATGCAGTTACAATTCTGTGATTTATTTTCTACAAAGGGATTTAAAAATAGACACACACACCCCCAAAAAATCATAAAATACGTATCCTACCTGCATAAGTGTTTAGCAATAAAAACAAAACAAACAAACTGGAATTATATCTCCCACAATCCGAGTACCTTTTAACAGGTAAATCAAATATGTATACGAGTATGTATCATTCAACCTTAACCGAGAAAAGATAACGGCAGCACCTTGTGTGGTTTTACATATTATTCCATTACAGAGGCCAAAATGCCATTTTAAAAAATGAACCAAAGCTATCATAACGACATAAAAATAAGACACGGATTTATAAGAATTTTCCTGGGTGTATGGGCCACATTCTAAAAGTCCGCTGAGTCCAAGGTGTGTTATCAATGGCAGACAGACTCGTGCATCACCCGGGCGGCCACCTGGTCAGAGTCCTGGTGGCACGTCAGTGTTTGTGCCTCCGGGCCAGTCCTTAGCAAACATGGAAGGGGGCCCCAGGAGCCCCGCACTGTGCTAGGTGCCAAACGTGGGGACAGACACATACAACACATGGCTCCTGCCATCAGCTGCTCCCTGCCTTCTCGCTACTCTCCAGAGGATCTTCAAAAAATATTTGTCTTCTCATAGCAGTATTTCAAATTTTCAATGGTTCCCCTTCCATTTACAATAAAATCCAAACATCATCAAGGCACTGGCCGTCCCAGCCATCCTCTCTCTCCTATCACAATGCTTCGGCCTCTGGCCTTCCCACTGCTCCTCAAATGTCCAGCTCTGTCCCCAAGATCCCAGCTCAAACCCTCCTCCTCCAAGCTTCTCACTTGACTCCTGCTTCCCCCTTCAGCTCAATGTCACTGCCAGAGAGGCCGTCACTAAAGTTCCATCCTAACCCTGCAGAAGATGGGGAGCTGATGAGTGGTGTTCAGCAGGGGGGTAACAGGTCAGTTCTTTAGTTCAGAAAGAATCACCCAGACAGGTGATTATTTCAGAAAAAAATCACCCAGACAGAATGGACTAGAGAGAGAGGTGGTACGAGGAGAGGTGATGGCTAGAGGCAGCAGAGTAGGAAACAGCTGGAAGCATCCAGGAGAGAGAGAGAGGCTGTAGCATGCAAAAACACTAAGGTCATCTCTAGCTCTGCATAAATTAAAGTTCCACCAGGCTCTAAGCTTGTCCAAGCTTCCTGTGACATCAGAGAGATGCAAGAGCAGTGACCGCCACCAAGAAGCAGGTAACAGCCACGGCCGTTTCTTTCTGGGACACAGCCCTGTGCATCACGAGGAAGAGGAAGGCAGCAGTGGCTCTGCCTGAGCTTATATCCTACCTGTGTGACTTCATGTAACAATGTGTTTGCTGATTTCAACAGACATAGTAGTAGTACCTGTAGCATAGGACTGTCATGAGATTCCAATGTAAAGCAGAGAACACTACCTGTCACCTATTAAATACTCAATAAAACATAGTGACTGGAGTTGTCACTGCTGCCATCACCAACATTACAACCACTATTTTTATTAGTACCACCACCACGACCACTAACTAGGTACTTCATAGGCATTATTTCATCTTCTCCAAAGGACTCGTGAGGGATTACTATTATCTCCTCTATAAAATGAGGGAAAGAAGGTGCAAAAGCAGTTCACACTTGATAAGTATTATACCAGGATCTGAGCCTAGCTGTATGAGCCTGTAGTTCATATATTAATATTACCCACATTATGACACTGTCTCTCAAAAGGGGCAGAATAGGATTTTCTAAGCAATATGACTTACTGGCATTTATTATACCCCAGGCACACCTCTGGGCTCTCAGAACACAGCAGTGAACAAAACATGTGAAGTCTGGTCTCTTGTATGAGATAGGGAAGCTAAGAGAAAAGCATCAAATAGTGAGACGTACACTACAGAGAATTAAAATTAAGAGTGCCACTTAGAATAGGCCTTTCTAAGGAGGCTAAGTTGAAGATGAGAACCTAGAAGAAAACAAAAGGGACAGGCTAACCAAGCAGCAGGATAGAGAGCTCTCCAGGCAGAGAAAATAGCTACTCCAGAGAAGCTAAAGGAAAACAAAATTGTGTCTTAGGGAACTAAGCAAGTCAGCATGGCCGAGGAGTAGCTGGGGAAGAGGAGCGTTCCATGAGGTGATCAGAGGGGCAGGCAAGAGCCAGGTAACTTGGGGTCACCTGTGAATTTGATGCTAAAGGTAACGCAGGATCACAGAAAAGTGACATGACCTGACTTACATTTTTAACAAATTCTAACAACTGCTGGATGGAGAACAGATTGCAGTGAGGCAAGGAGAGGAAGGCAGACCCCGGCTACTTGAGTAGTTTAGACCAGAGAGGCACGTGGAGGGAGGCTGGAGTACACCTGGGGAACACACAGATCACGGTATACGTTTTTGGAGATGAAGTAGAAAGGATTTACAAATGAACTAAATAAAAAGGATGAAGAAAAGAAGAATAACCTCAATGTTTTTAACTTGAACAGTGGAAGAAATAATGGTTTAATTTACTGAAATGGAGGTGTCTGCGGGAGGTCCGTGTTTGGGGTTGGAACAGGAGCAGGAGGTAAGGGTTCTGCTTTGGCCAGCTTACATTTCAGGTGCCCAGCATATACCCATCTGGAAAGGTTCAGTAGGCACCTGACTCGGAATAAGGAATTCTGTAGTGTTCCTCTTACCCTTTCTCTAGCTTCACAGAAGACTGATGATGAAAAAGAACAGCAAGAGGAAAATAGCTTTTAGAATGCACCGTGCGTATCCCGTAACAATCTAAAGCAGTGAGACACTGTCCTCTTCATGAAACCGGTTCACTTATAAAATCTGAAGCATCATCCTTGCTGAGGATAACAGCACAGAAAGAGAGTAAGCTTTAAGGTCAATGAGAGTCACGCCAAGGGAGTTAAACCATATCATGTGGCCTCCATTTCCTAAATCTTATAAGATTACAGGGCAGGACCTAGTAAGAAGAGATCAAAGCTCCGCAGGATACAATTTACAAGGGCTTCCGAAAATTCCATCCTACTTGAAGGGGACCCAATGCATACCAATATAAGACAAAAAACATCTTCTAACTATACATAAAATAATGGCTGCTCTCTGCTATCTGACAGGCGTATCCATGGAAACTGTCAGGAACAATTCCTTTAGACTTACAGTGATTAATGACAAAAAGGAAATGAATTTAGAGTAAAAGAAAAGCTACGTTCTGAGTAATCTGATTCAAGCTAGTTGTATTTCAGCACAAGTTTTCTTAATCAAATGGCTACTTGGATAGACATCAAAATAAGGGGAAAAGAGAAGCAGCCATGTCTGTTTTTGTATAAGTCCAACTCTTAAACGCTTCTCAGCAATATCGTAAAAGACACGTGCTTTCAGGAAAGGTAAGAACTAAAGTGCACTGGCAGCTATGAAACAGCGAGTGTTTTGCATCTAACATCTTTCTTAACCCTCACAATAATCCCTCCGGGTAGGTTTTGTTATCCTTATTTTTACAGAGAAGGAAAACAGTACCAAACATGTAACGTAACCTGCTCAAGTTCAAACAGGTAGTAAACCAGAGCAGGATTTGATTCACGTGTAGCTGAGCACAAAATGCATACTTTTTCCCTGGCGTAAAGGACACAACCCACAACAGCCCAGGAGACTCAGGCCTACAGTCTCTTTAAGCCACGAGAACCTTTCTGATTGGCTGACTGCTAAATTAGGCAGCAGACAAAACTACTAGGTATATAATGTATAAGAAGAGGAGTGTGTCAGACATGTAAAATAAAAAGCTGAGTTTGGCCCTGAATATACAACAAAACCTTACCAGGTATCGATGTGCCCATCACATCAAATCAATACAAGAAAATTAATCAAAGAACTTGAAAAGACATCAGTAAAGGAAAGAACTCAAGTCACATGCTGATAAACTCACTTATAAGCTATAAACCCAGACAGCCAAGAGGTAAGCTGAGATTCATTTTAAGGAGAGTTTTGTTTGTTTTTTAATTTTGAAGAAAATAAATTTTTTCTTTATTTTTTAATCAGAGTATAGTTGACATACAACATTAATTAGTTTCAGGTATACTACATAGTGCTTTGACATTTATATACCTTATGAGGTGATCACCACAATAAGTCCAGTAATTATCTGTCCACATCCAAAGTTAGGACAATATTATTGACTCTTTTTCCTGTGCTGTACATTACATCCCTGGGACTTATTTATTTTATAATTGAAAGTCTGTACCTCTTATTCCCTAAAAAGAGTAATTTTTAAAATTATCTTTTCATCTAAGAATAAAAGTAAAAATGCCAAGACGTTTCTTAACTCATCACAAAATGCTACAATTACTCCAAACGATTGAACCATAATGCCAGTATGTCTGCTATAGCTGACCAAGCTAATGCATTGTAGAACTGGGGTAGGCACATGAGAAGCCAAAGCCCCCTGAGGATGCTACACTCCTTCCCTAATAATTAATTAATTAATTTAGGCGGTGGAATTTGCCTATAAATTCAGTGTCTTGTACATTTCACCCTAAGGTTCTTTAAAGAAAAATCTGGACATCCAACGGGTACTAGCCGTACTGGGGTGGGTGATCACTTTGTAAGTTATATAAATGTCTAGTCACTATGTTGCACACCTGAAATGAATATAATATTGTATGTCAACTATAAGTGAAAAATTTTTAAAACATTTTAAAGAATACAGAAGAAAGAAAGGAAGACAGAAAGACAGACAGACAGACTTGGGCTTCTAGAACTCTCTTTGGATCTAAGCAATGAAAGCAAGACAAATTACATTCAACCACAGCACATACCGACACATTTGCAGTCAGAGCACAACTCAGGCAGGCACACATAGAAATGCAGAACACACACTAAATTTAATAAAGAGGAGAAACAAAGAGAAAATAGCAGAAACCAATCCAGGGGGAATAAAGAGGGTTAAAATAATCTAGGTATGTTGGAAACTAAATTTCCAAAAGTAAGATCCTGGCTTTCATTTTTGGTAACATTGGATAGTTTCTAGCCAAAAGTACCAGGGAAAGCTCAGCTGTGAACCCGGGACATGCTTTAAAATGACTGTTAAATGAAATAACTCCATAAAACACTCTCCTACAATGATAATGTCCAAGGAACTACAATAGGGGAAAAGAATCATTTCCAACATAAATGCAGTCTTTCTAAATTAGTGAATAAACCGTAAACGCAAACCACTCTGAGTATTTCCTTCAACAGATAAAAGTTTTAAGTATTTCTTTAGAGTCATTACTAAGTTTTGGTTAGAGGAACCCCAGAAAAGTCATTTATAAGGAATCAGTCTTTAAAATGGCTCATAACAGTGAAGTTTAGAATTTTTCTGTTTTGTTTCTTGGTACAGCCTACTTTGATTTAACAATGTGGGACTGGAAAAGCTTCCTGTATGTGACTTCAAACACCCTATGTAATGTTAAAGCATAGGTCTTAGGTGTTGAAATTGTTCAGGACTACTGATGCATACAAGCTTATCTGAGCATTCTGTTTCCCCATAACTGCTATGTAACTTTGCTAGTGCTGAAATCACACCAAGCCCTTATTTGGACAGCCAAAATGGAAAACAGAGCCTGGTGCTTAAAGAAAACACAGTCTAAAGATATATGTCCTCTTGTTCTCTTAGTTCAAAGATGAAATCAGAAATAATTGGCAATGTTACATACAATACACTATTTTGTTAGTTAGCTGATGACAACTAAAGACAAGAATCATTTTTCATTCCTTAAAGCATAAGCTTTGTTATCTCCTGTTTGTGATTCTTCCCTAAGATATTTCTTATTTCTTTTCTTCAAGACTTTTCTCCTGAATCTTGCCAAAACAGGACTTGAAATATAAATGGAAATAAAAGGGGAAACTGCTTCTGCATGGTTGTGGTGAAACAAAAAAAGTTTTCACTCTCACTGTTTGGCTGGCTCATCTAATATTTAGTTGTTAATGAGTCCTGAGGCTTGAATATTCTGCTTAAGCTACATTAGAGACAAAGAAGACTCTTGCCAGCAGGCTTTTCTGGTAGTGTTCACACACCAACAGGTTTTCAATGGCCCAAGGTGAGTGGAAACTTACAGGAAAAGCCCTAAAGACTTTAGCCTTCATTTCAGCCGCAGAGCCCCTTAACAAAGCCCTTTTCTTCTTCTGTAAAGTGAGATTGGATACTTCCCAAGGTCTGGATTCCAAACGGGAATCCGGCTACGTCTATCCTGGGGGCATGAACCTCCTCCAAGTTGTTTTCAAAATCCTAGGCACTCATCTGAGGAGCAATTCCACAGTTTGCACCCAGCTTGCAAAGGGTTTCACCAGTATGACAGCCTAAGAGCCACTGTGCCAACACCTTCCGCTGCCCTTCTATCAAGAAGTCACGGGACAGAAGGCAAAGCACATGGCCTAGAAACAGAATAGTCTCTGGCACCAGCAAGTTGCTTCACCTCTTCCTCAAGCCAGCTTCCCTTTCCTGTCTATGAAAAGGTATTATGTAAAAATACCTACTTCACAAGGAGCTAACGAAGAGTAAATAATTGGGATGCTCTCCAAAAACTCCTCTTAAAACGTTATTTCCATTATGCAAGAAGACAAAGATCATTAAAGAAGCTTTGTATGTACTCATTTGACAACTGAGGCTCAACTGTCACTTCTCGTGCCAGTACAACAACATTTCGCAAACATTGCAAACTTGAGCTTCACAAATAACAGAACAATCGTGTTCAGGCTTGGACCCACCAAAGAGGTATAAAATCAAAATAAAATACTATGATGACATCAAACTTCAGAAACAAAGGTATTTAAAATTACCAAGTGACCCTCTGGGGGTCTTCGCACTTACCAGACCTTAAGAAAGCTGGTGGAGAAGAGGCGACCGCAGCAGGTGAGCTGGCCATTTCAGATTGTTGGCTCTAATCATAAGCGTCACAGGCTAAACTACAGCAATTTTCAAAACTGTTTAGTGAAGGTTAGAAGCAATCAGCATTAGATTAATTGGAAGCAGTGTGAGCAGTCATTAACACGATGCACTGTGCAACAAAGACAATAATTGAGCTTCATTGTAATTTTATTTTCTCTTTATGACTTGAAAATTTGATTGTCTTTGCTTTGGTAAGTTACATTTGCTTATAGGGATTAGGCAGGAAATACATAATATCCACTTATTAAACATTACATAAGAGTAGCATTCTCTATTGAGCAGTGAAATGATTAGGCTACTATGTAACAATGCTCAGAACCCTGTAGTCCTATCAGGTTAGTGCCAGTTTCAAACAAAGCTGATTACAGATTCTTCTAAAAGTAACAAGAATCAAGTTGATTGTTTTTAATGAATCAGGATGACAGTGATTTACTGAAGAAACTTTATAGTGTTAGCAGAAGAATCTGCAGCCTCAACTAATTTGGAGTAATGACTTCAAAAGATTGCCTTTACCACTGTGATGTAAACACATAGGTACATCCAACATTTACACGATGCACTAAACTACTTTGCACATGAAACTGAATTTAAGTGACTGCATTCGCCAACAATTAAGTAAAATTAACTTTTTTTCTCAGTTAAGAAAGGGAAGGTGGGTTTTCAAAGCTTACTGTTATGACATTTCGGAGGAAATAAAAACTGGAGAAGAAAGCAAACCCTATATGCTTATTAAGGGAAAGGAGAAATGCTTTTAAAATATATGCTAAGGACAGAGCTCAGTTCCCTGTAGAAAGCTGTTATGTTATGCTCTACCGCCAGATGTGATGAATCCATTAACACTCTTTATAAACCAGATAGATACATTGCTAGTGTGCAACTCAGTACTTCAGCGTGACACAAAAATTTTAAGAGAAAGTGTGAAACAAAACTACATGTGACAATTCCAATGAACTGTATTGAGGTTAAGGGCTACTTTTTGAAAACTCTCGTATTTTTTTTTTTTGGTTGTTTTAATATCACCCTAAGTAAATTAGTGCAAAACTTTTTTTAAGGTTTAAACATAATGAAGTTAGCAACAAAGGCTGGGTAAATTTCTACTGTATCGTTTATGAAGTTAGATATTTTCTTCAAATTAAAAAAGAGGGGGCAGGGCGCACAAAAAAGACAACTAAGAACTCCATAAATGGGAAAAGCCCCAAACATCATGGTAACATGTTAGCCGAGAAAAACTTTACTTAGTATCAAAGCAAAGGCAGAGCTGGTTTTCTCCGGGCTCCGCTCGCGTGTTCCCGGACGGGGAACGCGGGCGTTTGCACCCCCACCTCTGACATGCAGGCCATCGGTCCTTTAAAGGCAGCGTTCTAAGCTGAAGCCTCGTGGTTCCCCCATCTCTCCCGGTGCTGGGCACACCTGCGGCCCAGGGCGATGCCCAGCCCTCCGGCTCTCGGAGGGCTTCTCGGCCACCAGGCTACCTTCCAAGCCGTGACGGTGCAATTTGAACGAGTCGGTTCAGGACACTTGTACCGTTACAACCGTCTGCGCGGCAGCGGCGTGTGACCTCGGCGGCCTCGGGTCTGCGAGCCACGGGGGGCAGGCGCCCAGGGGCCACGACCAGGGAGGGGACCCGCTTCCTTCCGAGCCCTGACTGCGCGGGGCGCGAGGCCCCCGGTGCCCTGGCCCCGTCCACGGCCGCCACGCGAGAAGCGGCGGGGGCTCCGAGCGCGTGGGGAGGCCGTCAGGGAGCAGCCGCCCGCGTCTAGGGCCGGGCACACGAGGCTACCTGGCGTCGGGGAGGCGCACACGGGAGGAGGACACTGTCCTTCCAGGAAGGGGGCCGCCGTCTGAGTTCTCAGGAGGAAGCCTCCGGGCGAAGGCGACGCCACCACCGACTTTCGGAGGGGGACACACACGAAACGGGGCGGGGGAACGTACAGGGGACCACGGTGGGACCGCCACCTAATTCCTAGAGGTGCGGGGAGAGACATCAGGCGGGGGCCGGGCCGCCGGCTGCTTTCTAAGGGGCCCCACGCGGGCGCAGGTTCATTCTAGGACCCCCACCTGCCTCCCGCCCAAGGCGCTCGGAGGGGGAGCACCCGCGCGGCGCGGGGTGGGGGTGGCGCCCCAGCGAGCCAAACCTGAGCGCTTGGCCCGGGCTCTTCGCTCCAAGACCGTCCAGCTCACTTCGGCCATGAGCCCCGCCGCCCCCGCCATCGCGCAGGGGCCGCCGCCGCCGCCGCCGCCTAGGCCACCGCCCCCCGGCCGCCTGTCAACTCCGCCGGCCGGCCCCGCCCCCCCGCGCGACACTGTCGGGAAGCGCGCCGACCGGAAGTGCGCGCGAGGGCGAGCTGCAGCCCAGCTCCTCGGCCTCCCTCGCGTCAGAGGGGCCGCCCGTGCGGGACACGGAGAGGGGGCTCGGGGGCGGCTCGCTCGGGCGTCCAGGTGGCGCCCTTTCGCTGTCGCCGGCGGCGCGGTGCTTTCCGGCTGCCGTAAAGCGCGGCGCCGAGCCAGGGGCGGGGGCGAGGGGCGGCCATGGCGGCGGCGGGCCGGCTGCCGAGCTGCTGGGCGCTGTTGGTTCCGCTGCTTCGGGGGCTCGCGCTGCTGGGAGTCGGGCCGGTCCCGGCTCGGGCGCTGCACAACGTCACGGCCGAACTCTTTGGGGCCGAGGCCTGGGGCACCCTGGCGGCCTTCGGGGACCTCAACTCCGACAAGCAGACGGACCTCTTCGTGCTGCGGGAAAGTCAGTGCTTGCCGACCCTCCCTCTGTCCGCGGTCCCGGGGCCCCTCCCGGTGTTCCCTACGCCCCCGGCTCGCGGGGCCGGTCCTCCTGCATTGCCCGTCTTCTCCGTCCTTTCCAGCCCCAGGTCCTGGCCGGCCACCCCACACTCGGATCTCCCCGGGCCCGCCACAGCCCTGCAAACGGCCAGTGCTTTTCCCGGAAGCCCGCGGCCTCACGCGCGCCCCTCCTCCCGGGGAATCACCTGCCCCCCCCCCAAGTTCTTGCTGGGTCCCGGGAGGCCGTGTGGCCCGGCCCTCCGTGCTCTCCCGAGGCCCCTCCGTCCCGCCTGCTTTCTCCGTCCGGTCTGCCTTCCTTTGATCTGGAGAAGATGCAGCTTGACGATTTCTCCCCCGGGGGACTTCTTCCTTCCCCCACGTTTGCCTAGTTCATGCTCCCCTCCCTTGGTTGGACTCCCAGCCTTGTTTGAAGCGGCTGTGCCCTTCCGACGCCCTAAACACGCCACGATCCACGAGTGTTTTGCAGGGATCACCGCTCAGCCCAGTGTCTCCCTGGGAAAGGACTGGACAACTGCAGGTTCTTCTCCCTCCTGGCTGCCCAGCCTTTTGTGTGCACCGGACCTTGCCTTGCTTTGGTCACTGCCCTGCCTTCCAAAGGTCTTCTTTGTTTGCCACCTTGAGGTTCTTGAGAGTCCCCTGCTTTAGCCATGAATGACAGCGCAAACTTTGTTGTACATCTTGATGCTGACGATGGGTCTTAGCAGTGCTGAGTACCCACAGAACCAGGTACTATTTAAGGTCAAGGCCACTGTGCAAGAAGTGAAGTGCTTGTGCAGAACCTGAGTGACAGGATCCTGGGCCACATTTCTTGGGGCCCCTGCAAGGACCCCAGAGTGGCTTGTGGACCCTGGATGTTTTCTATCTTCGTGTGACTCCATCTGTTGCAACACGGGCACATACTGCCACAGCTGTAGCTACTCCATCCAGACCGATACAGACTCTTCTTTTAACTTTAAAGGTGGCTTATGTTTCATTAAACAATCTCAAAAGTGTCTTGCAGTGATCGCTCCTTGACTTCCGAGAATGTATCCATCTGTGGGGAGGTCCCATAGGAGCCACCGGGGAGGGTCTTGGAGGATTTAGCTTTTTCGGCTTACAAACGTGTCATGTCCTTGTTACCAGTCAGATTCCTGCAGGAGTTCCTGTGTCCTTGGTGTGAGGCATCTGATGAACTAAAC
This sequence comes from Rhinolophus hipposideros, assembly GCF_964194185.1. Classification (NCBI taxonomy): domain Eukaryota; kingdom Metazoa; phylum Chordata; class Mammalia; order Chiroptera; family Rhinolophidae; genus Rhinolophus; species Rhinolophus hipposideros. The sequence continues at coordinate 3,202,172 of NC_138067.1, read as the reverse complement.
AGCCTTAATAAGGGGCTGCGTTCTTAGGTTTGGGGACGACGAGGCTTGACATACAGTATAGTTAGTTGTAAGACATGCTCTTGATATGGTTCTTTTAAGTCAGCCGACCTGACTCCAGGCAGAAGCCATTGGCTTCAGTTTGAGTGGACCAACTACATTTTCCCTGTTCATCCTTCCTATATCTTTGCTGCTTTGAACATTGAACTTGTGATATGCTGTTAGGAGTCCCCATTCCACCAGACCAGTAGGACTGACTTTGGGAGGGCAAATAAACTAGAGTAAATAAAAGTTTTCCTGTTGAGAACAGTGCCCAGAAACTTCTTGTAACCACTGATTGGATGTCTTACCAGGAAACATTATTCTAATATCATATATTCGCTTCTTTTAGGAAATGATTTAATCGTCTTTTTGGCAGACCAGAACGCACCCTATTTTAAACCCAAAGTAAAGATATCCTTGAAGTAAGTACAAATTTATTTGGTTTTGTAAAAGTTGTTAGTGTCATAATAGACACACAATAGCTAGTTGGATTGTCTTTGAAATCAGTTTTACTCAACGGTGGTATTGACACAGAAACACTAGTTACGAGATATGAGCAGTAAATAATTTGTTAGGGAAAATAGTGGATGTGCCAGTTTAAAAATGGCTTACTTGAAAAATAAATAAACACATTTTGAAGGATCCAGGTCTGTTCCTGTATAAACACCCTCCATTTCCTTGCAGTTTAATATGCTTTCTTGAATGTGTTCAGGATTGTCTGTCCGTTATCCTAAATGTGCCCTTGGGAGCAGCTCAATCCCAGGCTTATCAGGTCAACTGCTTTGTGGGAGGTAGGGGAAGGAAATGTATGGGAAATAAAGGACTTGGGTTCCACTAAGCAAAACTCAAAAAAAATCCCAATTAATTTTTTTTATTAATGCAGGGTTGTTTTATATACAAGAGGTCCCCAAATAATGTTTCATTCGGCGTCTTTTCATTATAACATTGGTGAAATGCCATAGGGACTTCACTTTCGTTTATAGCAATTAGCCTGTGGTAAAATTGGTTTCCTTATATGTTGTTTGGCTTAAAGTTGAAGAAACTATCAGGGATGTTAGGTAAGGACTTGCTGTATTTTTAAAATTTAGAAACCCTTGTTTTTGTTTTATTAGAATATTTTTCAAAGTAAAAGTAACTATCCTTCCCCTGTTTCCTCTCCCAGTCCCCTGTTCCTCTCTCAGATGCAATCACTTTTAAAACTTTTAGCTGTTTCATCTGGTGTTTAGTTCCATACTTTAAAATATGTTTTTTCACTGTAATTGAGTTATCATCTTCATCGCTTAGATTTTTTTGTTAGTGTAAATAAGAACTTACCATCTTTAAATAATCTCCATCATTTCCAGATAGGTATATCATAGTTTTAGTTAAATCACTAATCATTGTTTACATTTTGACCATGTAGATTCTGTATACTTCAGAACCAAACAGTACTTCAGGTCTGTACAGTGTGTCCCTCCTGGAGTAAATGACTGCTTTTTTAAAAAATGAATTGCATAGTTTTCTGTATACATATCCTTAATTTCTTTGCAGATGTTCCCTCGTATCTGCCATGTATGTACCTATTGTAAATTTTTGTTTTCCCCACTGAGTCCTCTGCCCTCTGCCCACTCTGGGTCATCCTCTGGCCCTTCTGCAGGATTCCGTCTGGGACCTTGCACTCTGCTACGCTTTTTGGGTCCTTGTGGCTTAAAGCCTGGGCCATTTTGCTCTTAGCTTCTCCGTTGACTTCACTGGAGTGCAGCCTTCAAGACACTACTGAGAAGGGAGGCGTGGCATGTCCTTCCATGGCCACAATTTTTTCCTACTCGCTCTTAATGCTTTGGTTAACCTATAGTCCTCTAGCTTCATTGGTTGCTATTTTAAAATCCAGTGTTATTCTTTCTCCTAATCCTTAAAATCTGATTTGTTTTGTTTTAATTTTGGAAGACATTAAGTTTTCTTCATCCCTTTTGCTATAAAATTTCATGATCATGTGTATTGGTGTAGATGATTTTTCATTTATTACACTGGGCCCCTTCAAGCAGGAGGCTTCTATCCTTGGGGGCGTTTTGAAATGTTCTTATATTATTTCTTTGGTAATTTTTTTATTTCCTCTTTCAGGAATTCCTGTCAGTTGGTTAGTAGACTGCCTTTCTTCCTTTATTTTATCTGTATTTTTGTCATTTTGTTTTATTTTCCTTGCCAGGAGGTTTTCTCAACTTTATCTTAATCCTCCTATTGAATTTTTTATGTTAGCTGCTGTCATGTTTTTATCTCCAAGAAGTTTTCTTCCCTCTCTTATTCTTTTGTCTCACTATGCTGTTCTTTTGTTTTGTTATAATGGACATACTTCTCTTATGTCTTCAAGTGTAGTTTTGAAGTTTTCCTTTATTCCCTCTGTTTATTTTCTCTGTTTTCTTCATATTCCTTATTGGTGTTTGTTTTGGCTGTCTTTAATTTCCATGGTTTTCTTGGAAAGGCAGGGGTGTCTATTCCTATTTAAGAGGAAGGCACTAAAGAGCTAATTTGGAAACTCTTTTGCATGGAGGGACTTGTCTCCTCTCTCTTGCCCTGAGCATGTATTCCTGGCTGATTGGCATCCTAGGAATAGGGTAGAGCTGAGGGCAAAGTATCAGACTGTTCCTTTTGTACACTTGCCATTAACTCCCTGTTTTTAGCTTAGGGCCAAAACCTTACCCTCTGCTATAAATTAAATCTCTAGGACCTGAAACTTCCCAGAAATAAACATGGTTTGGTTCTTGCCTGGCTCAGCGAGAGGCAGAAGGGACCATCACTCTCAGTACAGACTTGCAGTTAAGCCTGTTTTTAGCCTGGTGCCTCACTCTTGTCCTGTACTCTTCCTGATGACTCCAAATCCTGAGCTTCTTCAGGGCAAAAATCTTTCCTTCGGGAGCTTTTTTCTCTAGGCACTTTAGCTTATCGTTTCCTTGCCCTGCTGAGTCAGTTAGCACCCCTCCACCTGCTATGTCCTTTCAGAGTCTCTTCGTCTTAAGTTTCCATCTAATCCTTTGCAGTTTATTCCTCTCTATTTCAGGGTACTTTTTGCCACCAAATTATGGACCTGTTTGGACAAGTATTCGTGCCATGTATGTGCCATATATATTATTGCACTTGCATGCATAAACACATACACAAGCAGAGGTGTACACCTTAGATACACTTTGCTACATAGTTGCATGTCTGGTTGCTGCATCATCATTTTTGAGGACCAGGCATTTTCCATGGAAAGGTTAAAGTACTGTTGGAATTCTTTGAGGAAACTGGTACTACCAAAACTATTTTATTGTAACGAGGATCAATTTTAGGTACCAACACAATTCAATTTGAATTCCAGCTATTCTATTTAACTAGCTTTTTAACACTGGAAGCTACTTTAATCGCTCCAAACATCAGTGTCCTGATCTGTTCAATGAGAATAATACCTAGCTCAGGTAGTGAAAATTAAATTATCAGATAATAGCTATTAAGCACTTGGTGTAATACCTGGGACAGAGTAAGTAGATGCATTACAATAAAGCTATAGTTATATTCTTTTCTTCACTAACTTTTCAGTATTTTCCTCATTTCACTTTAAATAAAACCTGTGTGTGTGTGTGTGTGTGTGTATTTAGATTCTTGATGCTATTTAGAAAATAATTATCCATCATCTATTTGGAAACTTGCTGTCTTGCTATTTGCTCTAAGTAGAATTAACTATAAATTGAATTTAAGGCCCATTTTTTGGTTGGGTCACTCAAGCACATTATGACAAGACTCTATCCAGAATATTTTAAGTTTTCAAGGTTACAGAAATAATTTTCGAATTATTTCATTATTAAAAATATAAAATTAAGTGTGTATGTTTTGATAGTGTATTGCCAGCTTTGGTAAAAGGAGCTGATTTTCTTTGTGAATCTTGACTAGCTCTCAGAAATGAAATGATGATTTTGTTTTCACTGTATATTTCAAATCTGCATTAAAATCCAAATTAAATATTTTATAAGTAATACCTTGTAACCGATAACGTGAGGGTGATACCCCTTGCTGCTGTAACAATTGACTAGGAGCCTCCATTTGTTATAAACACCATCCAAGTGTCCTGGTATCCTTGACAAAAGAACGACGTAAAAGGACTGCATTAGCCAATGCTTGAACATAAAATTGAGCTTTCTCTCCATGTGTTTCGCATTTGTCTTGTTTCTTAAGATTAGTCTGCATTGATCCTGAATTCTTACGTAGACCAAAGAGGCCTACGTACACGAGGCCTGATAAGATATTAAGAACAGAATGCAAGTCAGTTCTGTGAAATTTTAAATTTTGCATTGAAAATATTTTTGTGTGATGCAAATATGGAGGCGGACTTTTCTGTTTGAAGTGGACTGGATATCTTAAGATGCTTGTCTCCCTTAGGAATCACAGTGCATTAATAACAAGTGTTGTCCCCGGGGATTATGACGGAGATTCACAAATGGATGTGCTTCTTACGTACCTTCCCCAAAATCATGGCCACGGTGAATTAGGAGCTGTTATCTTCTGGGGACAAAATCAGACATTAGGTGAATTTATTTTAATATTTATTATTGGATATTAAAGCAAAAATATGCCTGTATTCTTATGTGATTGTTACAAAGATATTGTTCTGAAATAAGTTCAGAAATGCAGTTCTTGAGTGTCTATAACCGTCTGTTAACAACTTAAAAAGAAAAGTCCGTTTTCTGATTTTTCATTTTCAACCCAGAACTGGTCTGGGGTCAATTCCAGAGAACCAGATTCACTCTTGCTAGCTTAACGAAGGCAGAGGTTTATTAAAACGTTTTGGTTGCTTACGTAATTATCGGGGTAGCTGAAGAACAGACGGTAGGTTGAACTTTCTGGAACAATCCCCAAAGCCTTCAAGGAAGCGACTGCCTTGTTGCTGTCCGAAAGTGGCTGGTTGCACAACAACTGTCAGAATGCCACTGTGCCTTCTGTGACTCACCAGCCCCCTGGGTGTCCTGCACCGGCCTCTTGATACTGACAGATTCAACCCTGAGACGCTGACACAGACGTGGCAAATGCACAGCTTTGCGGCCCTGCTGCCTCCCCACACGCACAGTGTATCCGACTGGCGAGGCTTGCGTTGTACTCAGAGTGTCAGATGGAAGGCTGTGTGAGAAATGCTGTTTTCGGTTTCTAGTCTCCGCAGTCCAGGAACACACAGCAAGGTTGGAGCAGAGGTTGAGTCAGTCTGCCACACCCACCCACACACACACCTCCAAGTCCTATCTGAAAAGCCAAATAATTACACCTAAAGAGCCAATTTGTTCATGGAGCCAGATTTCAAGGCGGGGGTGGCGGTGGTGTAGTTGTGTGTTCGGGAACATTTGGGAATGTAGACGGTAACCTCAATACTTCAGACTCATTCAGCCAATTAGTATCTAAAGTAGTACCACGTGCAAAGCGCTGTCTGTACATAAACACGGGCCTTTTATAATAGAGTCTGGCAGTTCCGCGTATATTGGCTTCTGTACCCTAAACCTTATTGTCAACTGCACTAATGGTGGACAGTATATATAAAGGAGACTCACCGAGGTGCCTTTTAGATTGAAGCCTCACATGGAAGTTATTGTCATGCTGGTCTGCACGGTAGAGCGAGCTCTCCCAATATTTTGCCTTTACAGACTTGATGTCCATTTCAGTTAGAGGAATCAATTAGAGATGAATCTTGAAAATAATGAAAGAATATTTTTCCCTAAGTGTATATATCAAAAATAAGATAAAATGCCTGCTGATTTGTGGATTTTTTTTCTTTACAGACCCTAACAATATGACCATACTTAATAGGACTTTTCAAGATGAACCGCTAATTATGGAGTAAGTATGTGCTGGCTTCCCTTTGAGTGATTTCCAACTTACAAACATAAAACAGTTTTTCACATAAGAAACTACTTTGCTAGGTAGTATCCACCCTGGGTTCATCTCCCTTTAAAGCTGATAGGGGCCTGTACTCTTGATCATACAATGTTTATTTGCCATGAAAGAGAACAATGAAACTCACTGTTTTGGAAATAGGAAGAGATTTGTGTTTCCTTTTTGTTTCAGTAGCTTTGAGTGTGTCTGTTCTGGATCTATGTTGATTCTAGCCATGTCATTACTCAAAGAATTAAGATACGTACCTGTTTCAGGGTAAAACTATTAAGTGCTTAATTGATGGATATCAAGGACACAGAGTTTCCTCCACCGATTTAGAAAGATTTCTATATTAAAGAGAAACTTTTGGCCTTTTTGACAGCTCTGTAGTGTTATCATTTATTTCCTCAAAATAGACTCATAACCAGGATAAATTGAATCAAATTTCAGGATTTCTGGTAAAGAGGTAGAGATCATTTCGGGGACTAAAGCAGTGTGTTTCCACATGCTTGTCCAGAGCTGCCTTTCATGCAGCTGTTAAAATTACAGTCACAGTGTCAGTGGGGCAGTGACCATTGGGAGTCTAAACGGTAAATCCATGGATTAATCTTGAAGGCACTTAGTTTGATTTCTTTCATAGTTGTATGTTTTTTCATTGTTGTTGCAATATTCAATGGCCAGTTTGACTATACCAGCTAGGGATTACTTTTGTGGGTGATTTCTCCTAAGTCCATCTAACTAAACCAGCTGGGTCATGATTCTGGAATGAGTGATGTGTGCTTATCACTCAGGGATAGGCTAGATCATGCAGAGATTAGACTTTTACGATGAAAGTTTATTTCTTGCTCACAGTGCAAGTCCAATGTGAGTCAGTGATGGACTCTGCTCTGTGCCATCACTCAGGGAGTCAGGCTCTCAGAGGTCTCATTGTCTGTGGGGCTGGGCCGTCTGAAACACCGGCCCTCCTCTTTGCCTCGGCAAGCCTAAACGGGGCTGCAGGACGCAGGGGCCAAAATTAAACACTTTGGCCTAGAAGTGACCCATCACTCCTGCTGATGTTTCATTGACCACCACATGTATCAGTGAGCGTTGTAAGGTTTGCCACACCTCCCAAAGGTTATTTTTCTTTGAAAGCTAAGTTGGAGAACTTAGTAAAATTAGCTGCTTAATGTTTTTAATATTTTCTTTTCAGCTTCAATGGTGATTTAATTCCTGATGTATTTGGTATCACAAATGAGTCCATCCAGCCACAGATACTATTAGGAGGGTGAGTAAATATGATTGTAATATTACATATTGCTGCTATAGGGACTGTGTCTGTGTGAACTGATTGCTTTAACCTCTGGGGAAAAAGCCCAGCTCTTCAGAAATCCTTGTTCTTAAAGATGTTTAAAAGGGCATTTGGTCAGCATATGAGCTTTGCCAAACAATTTGGATTTGATCTGTAACTGCTTTCTATGGACAGTCAGCTTCATCTCTGTGCCTCTGGAAATTAGAGATACAGACTTTACAGGTCCTTATTTACATACGAGTTCATTAGATGCTTTTAGAAATGAAAAAGTTTAAATAGGATGGATGGTGCAGGCTGATCAGATTCTCCCCCTTTGTCATGTTAGCTCCCGGACTCTTAATGATAAGTCTTGTTCCTTTTTTCTTTTGTTTGTTCAGTGAGCAATCGATAATTGCCTGTAAATGTAAACATCCCTTCTCTAAGCTCTGGAAACATTTCCGTGTATACTTTAGCCTTAACCAATATGTGTGCCAGGCTCCTACTACCCAAGCGTGCCAGTCTTAGTAAAGACCACCTGCAATCTTGCGATTCAAAGATCTCCATTGTAATTCCTCTAGCCTTAAAATACATCTTCCTAACACAAGAATTCAGGATAGCAAGAGAGTTTTCAGGAGATACCTTCAACTTGGTTAATTTCTTTTGTATCTGATAAGACAAAAATGTAGTTCAAGAGTACAGAGCACGTCTATTTACTTTTTTGACTTTGCAGCAAGTGCAGACAAGTATCTTTATCAATCTGTCTTCCCCGGGTACTTGGAAATGTAATGAATTTTCCCTCGATGCTTTGGAAAAATACTGTATTTTTATGATTAGTTTTTGAGACGTGAGTCACAGGTGCACAGACTAGTAAATTGTCAAAATATAACGTATTATGAGGAGAAACTCGTATTTCCTATCATTTTTTCTGAAGATGTTCAATAAAGAATATGGTGTTTTGATACTATTCATAGTGACCTTTGAAAGACTTACTGTGAATCCTGAATGAGAAACCTGTTTTCTCCAGTTTCGAAAAGTATCTGGAAAAGAACCCTGCTTTAGAGACCAATTGGATGGAGATGCGGCCTTGTCTCTGTGGCCCGATGGGCAGCTGAGTATGGGTGGAGCTAGGGTTGGGGGGGCGCACAGGCCACGCCTACCACAGCAAGCCTTGTAGTTTGCCCTGGGCCCCTGAGACTCCTCGGGAAACCCTGTGCTTACCTGCTTACCTTCTTCTTAAAGGCAGACCTGAGATTGAGAGACTTCTGGCTTGATTTATTTCCTGGTGACCTCGGCTGTAGTCAAAGAAATACCTGGAGAGTCTTTAATATGATATAGTTTGACCTCTAGAAGTTAAAACTCCGGAGACAGCTGTTGTTGGTCATTCAAAAAGTAAAATTTCTAACATCTGTATAGATTTTCTACTTAATCTGCAAAAACCCTATTTGAATGTCATGTGATAGTGCCATAGCTTATTTCTGAATTCTGTACTAGATCTTTTTCTCTGATGATTCTTGAAAAACTATGGCTTCTCAAGCTTCCTCTGCCTAAAGACACGTTCAGTTTGATGTTGTGTGCACGACCTTGGCATCCTCCACACTCTGGAGAAATGCTCTGCTACTTTATGATATTTTTTTATTGACACTTCAGTTACAGATTAAATAGTAGTAGCTAACCATATTGTAAGTAACAAGTTTGTATCCGAGATTTGTCCTGATTTCAATTTAAAGCATGAAGATATATAAATTGGCAGAAAAGATTTTCTGCCGCTAGCATTGTTGGGATAACTGTGGCCTAGCAATAGCAATATTCGACAACAGAACACTGACTATGCCCTTGTGGGTGCAAGTATTTATGTATTACTAAAAGAAAAGTATTCTTAGGTCATATCAGTTTTGTAAGGTACAGACATACACATAGGTGGGTCAGTGAAAAAGCCACCCATCAGCACGGACATTTTGGACTATTCATATGACACCTTTGGCAGCCCAGTCTGAACTTACCAAGAAATCTAACCTACTTTTTACAACTTAAATATTGTGCCTTATAGGTATGCCAGACCCAACATTATCTTAAATTTAATTCCTTTTGGCCACCACCTCAATTTAACAGGAAATCTGCAGTGATCTTTAACTAGACGCTACTGCTGCCCTAGTACTATGCTGGAAAGCTCCGGCTGTGTTCTGGCCCAGTGCGGGCCTGGACGTAGGACATAGGAGATCGCCCACAAGCTTAACTAGCATGACCGGTGTGGCGGCAGTGAAGGTGCAGTGGTCACTCTAAGCTGGGAATGGCAGCAGGCAGAAAACCCCCTTGTGATTGGACGGTGGGCGTATCTGGCAGGGCAGGAAGGGTGCTAAATCTAGGAGGTGCCAGAGACCACTGCCCTGTGCTAAAGGCTCAAAGCTGAGACTTCAGTTCTGCCTCAACCTCACTTGTGGTGACTTGAAAGAAGGTGATAACGTGCCCCATCACTTACCGGTCGACGTTAGCACCTCGCGATTAAGTGTTGGGCCTGCTTTTGCAGGGATGTGAGATTGTCGTTAATGAGCATTTTCCATAACAGGGTATGGAAACTGATGTTGTGTAAGCATTCAGAATATGCATGTTGTTTTTAGTACTGAAGTGAAAAAGCTTGTACCTATAATTTTCATCAAAGCCAAGTGTTATATTGGTCGGTTCAGATTTTCCATGACTCATATACTGAGTCCAAACACACTTCTGGGTGAGGCCCAAGTTGTATACTTGGGGATATTAATGTAAACATGTGACAGATGGATTCTTGACTGGACTCTGTTTACTTCACCATGAGCACATGAAAACTTTGAATGTAATCTTAATGGCACTGAAAGCAGCCATTTTTAACTGTTAGTTATGTGGGTGGGGTTTTTTTCCCTCCATTATCAGAAAAAAACTCTTTTAGTTAAACATAGTTAGCTACTCTCAATACAGAGGAATAAATCCCAATTTTTCCATGTAACCTTTCATCTTTTCTCACATTTTAACCAATGACTGATTTATTAAAGCACCCTTTATTTTTACTGCTGGTTTTCTTTGTTTGCTGATGCATTACAGGAAATGTTGCAATTAATGGAATAATAATCTGATATTGTGCCACTTAAATCTACTTTAGAAAGAATATGAAAATTATGGTGAGGTTATAACACAAAAGAAAACCAAATAATCCTTAAGGCAGCTTTTAACTTTTTGATCAGTGTTGGTACTCATAATCTTAACAAAAAAAGGTGGCTTTGAGATGATTCAGAATTTCTTTGAATTCCCCTAGCAGCTCCTCCCTTTTTCCCCTCATACACTATTTATGTTTGGAACAGTGTTGTTTAAGGGAATCTATTAGGACTTGAGAAATAAGTTTCTTATCGGTATTTCCATCGAAACACTGCATCAATTTAACTTTTTTCCGGAAGAAATTTTGTTGTTGGAGGTAATTTATTCTCCTACTGTTTCTCATCTAATTTTTTGTTTCAAAATTAAGCCACAGGAATAGTGAAAAGTTTTAGTAGATGACTTAAAATTGTATATGCTGTGATTATTTCAAGTGGCATATTAGTTAAGGGTCTGTATTTTATTTTCTGGAGTCCCTCCAGAAGCTTTTGAGGGGCCAATTAAATGACTTAGGATTCCCTGGTGATTTATCAGTACTGCTTTGTTTTAGGTTCTGGTTGGCAGTGTTGTATATAAGTGAACTTTTGTTTGTTTCTAAGTAAATGGTTTAAGATGTTATTCTCAAAATTTATTCCCTTTGCTTTTAGTTAAATCTTACAATTTTTAGGTGTGTGTCCTTTGAAGTAATTATTCTGAAAGATACCAGTTTCTTGAGAAAAACAGTTTTGTAATTTGTGTAAAGAAATTTAATAGTAACATTTTATCATGAATACTGATCATTAAAAGTGTCTTGATTCAGCATATTTTTATTAGCATATATCACAATTTTCTTCTTTGAGGAGAAATCATTTTGTTTTATTTCAGTGCTATGCAATTGTATAGAAAAAAGTCCATTTTAAAACAAGTTAGAATACCACTAAACTATACACTTAAAAATGGTTAAGATGATACATTTTTTGTTATGTATATTTTACCACAATAAAAAATTTTGGGGAAAAACCTTGAAAACCAAGCAAGCATAATATTAGTATATATTACCATTTCAATTTAGGGTAAAATGCATCAAAGTAATTCGTAATTTCTGAAAATAAAGGTTAAGTCCTCTTTCCTTAGATTCCTGTTGCATTTTTTAAAGGTATGTGTGTATGCTGTTGAAAACACGCTCCCCATACTTGACTTTCAACAACCTGGAGGCCTGGGTTCAGCCCACATTTATCCTGAGTAGAGCTGTGGGTTCAACTGTGGAGGCCCGTGTTTGTCTTCAGACTGGCCCCCGCCCTTCTGTCCTATCTGCCCGCCCCAGGAGTCAGAGTTGCCGGCACTTCTCTTAGGTGTATTAGGTTGGTGCAAAAGTAATTGTGGTTTTTGCAATTATTTTTAACCTTTTAAACAGCAATTTTAAACCTTTCAACCTTTTAAACCACAATTTTGCACCAAAGTAATTTTGCACCTAATAATATTACTGCAGACCCTATGGAGGTAGGCATAGTGGGACAAAATAAAGATATAGCCGAGAGAAATCTCCACGTTTTCTCTTTGGAACACAAGCTGTTATTTCTGAGAGATGCTTATGATTTATCTGGTGCGTCTCACACCTTTGAGTTTTAATAGAGGCCCAGAGTGAGTGAATGACCCATCAAGTGTGTATCAGGGTGACTTTGTTCTCGAGAAATGTGTCTTTTCCCACCCTTCCCCGTATAACCTGCCTCTCTCTGACCACTTCAGAAGCGACATACCACAAGGTTACACCATTTACCTGTCCTCTGTGAGGCTTGGGGTTGGATGGGGAAGAAAGAGAGAGAGAGAGAACCCTAAATAAGCCTTTTAAAAAAAAAAAAAAAAAATATATATATATATATATATATATATATATATATATATATATATATATATATGAATGATGAGTAACTCTGGTTGGCACTCTCCATCAGCTGTCTCGTATTTTTTCTCACAACAGATAGCTTGTGTGGCCAGAGGGGCTCATTCAATGGTGAAAGGGACCAGTGTGAGCTCACAATATATAAATAAACAGTAGATCTGGGATTGGAATCTTGGCCTGCCAAGTTCTAAAACCTCTCTGCTCTTGCCTTCATCCCTTCTGTTGTAGTCACAGGGCTTTTGACGGTACTCCTACGTGGCGAGGCTGGACTTCCCATAGTTTAGGGCTGTTTTCCAGGAGGTATAGATGTGAGCTTCAGATCTCGTAAGGCCCAGACCCGGAAGTTACACAGCATCACTGCTACATTCTATTGGTCAAAATAGATGAAAGAACTAGCTAAGACTCGGGAGGAGTGGATCATTACTACCTCTACCTGTGGATGTGGGCATGGAAAAATCGAAATGCAATAGCACATGTGGGATGCCAAGTAATGTGCCATCTTTGGGAACACAGCCCAATGAGCTGTTTATTTACCAGAAGTAAAGACGCACAAAGGAAGACGCAAGCACAGATCATTGAAGCGAATCACCTTCTAGACCCTCAGGGTTCAGATGTACTCCTACCTGAACTAAAGTTGATGTGCCTGAGAATATACCTGTGTTCACTATAACTTTCTCCTCTGACCTATGAAAATGCCATATTCCTTATCCTTAAAGTTTACTAATGATGCGTTTCCGGGGTGTAAAAACCCACAGCGTACGAAACACAGATATCCTAAACTAATAGAATTTCCAGTCTTTCTCTGTCTTACTGCTTATTTCTCTTAACATGAAGCTTGTCTGCAAAAGAAGGGAATTGGTCAGCACTGAGATACTCTGGATTCAGATGTGCTAGAGTGGGGTTGTGGAAGTAATGACAGTTTTTGTTTTAATGGCTTTGCCTTTTCCATCCCTTGACTGTTGTCAGAGAATCTGTTATTGTTGAGAGAAGGCCTTGGGGGAGCAAAGCAAAGAGCATCCATGAGAAACGCTCAATTCCACAAAGCAGACCTTTCAGCTGTTCTTAGGACTCTCCCTATGACACATCATTAACTGGAAGGAAGGTATCTTTCATGCCCACGTAGTTTTGAATGATGACAATGATTGTTTCAGATGTGACTGGAATATTCTCTAGGACTACCAGACCCATGACTAAAACTTTTATCTAATTTCTTTCATATTTGCTATACATTTTTCTATAATGTAGCTAAAACCTATTTTATCAAATCATAGCAAGATAATTCCATTTAAAGTCAAGCATCTTATTTTGTCTTATAAAATACTTACTATTTTCATTCTATTAATAGAAAATAAATTTATATGCTGGTTCCTGAGCCAAATTTTTTGCAGTATATCCCTTTACCATATATTAAAGTCTTAAGAAAATTTTGCTATATCTAAAAAAATAAGAAATAACTGGAATTATTTCTCATTTTTATACTCTGTTTTTATCTAATTAGGTCAAAAGCCAGACGCCAAATTTCGATATTCATACACATTTACTGAAGGACCATTATGTCTTTCATTATACTTCTAGTGAATTATTTTAGCTGTATTAGCATTATACTTCTGTGAATTATTTTAGCTGTATCACATTGCATTATTAGAAGTTCACTAATGATGAATATAGCATGTTGCTTTACCATCTTGTTTTTGTAACCTATTAAAAAAAAAACAAGATGAATCAATTTTATCCGAATCTCATTATTTTATTCTTGACTGCTTTTAGTAATCTGTCCTACAATATTTGTGTAGTTTTCTCTTCAGTGTTTATAATATTCCTTGAAACACATATTAGTACATTTATTTGAATGGAAAAAATGAGGTCAAACTCTGACAGAAAATAACTTACATTTGGAGATTGGTTTGACAGTGAGGACTGTCTGTGAATTGGATTATAGGGAAGATGTTTTCCATAAATTGAATGAGCTAAATCAACAGCTCGAAATTTTTTTTTTTTACTTTCGTTATGGACAGTTTTAAACATGCAGAGGTGAAGAGAACGGAACGATGAATTTGTATATAGTGCACCTGTCATCTAGCCATGGTTGTCAACTCTTAACCAGTTTTATTCCATTCATACCTTTACCCTCATTTCTCTCTTCTAGCTCCCTCCCAGACATTTTTAATCTATAAATATTTCAATATATATATCTCTAAAATATATGGATATTTTTTTAAAAATACATAATCACAATGTATTTATCATACCTAAAATATTAGGAATAATTTCATATTATATTTCCAAGGAGATTTTAATGAAAATACATGAACAGAATTTCTTAGCATTTATATCTATAAAGGTGAAGAGTAGGACCGGACGTCATGCTGATTCCTGCCTCATCCCAGCAGTGTCATAAGGATGAATAAACTAATACATTTTGAAGTTCTGTCCATCTGTTCAAAAAATGCATTTCCAATAAAATCTTACCTTTGGTTCAGTAAGTTATCACACTATATAGTGTGTGTTTTTAACAATTGTACACTAGTAGTTAAAATCATTCAACCTCAGAGAGGTTCTTTGAAACACTCAGATACATAAACAAAACCAATTAATTATCAATTTTAATTTATATACCAATTTGTAGACATACTTTTTTTTTGGAGATATATGATAGAGTGATCACTAAAAAGACTTCAGATATAAAAATATTTTACATCATGATAAAGTTCTGCAAGGAAAAAATGGATATCTTAAATAGTGGTAATTTACCTGGATATCTTAAATAGAGGTAATTCAGCATAGGCTGGTAATAGAAAGGTGGGTGGATCAACGGTCATTTCAAAGAGCTGTTACCATAGGCAGCCAAAAGCTATAGCTGACATTAATTATATTTAAATTTATTATTCGATAAATACTGTTCTTTGAGATTAAAGGTGATGATGCCCACACATTAAAAAACCTTGAGATAGTTAACGTTTCATGTGTGTGTGCGCGGGGGTCGGGAAGCTAATAATTGGAATTTTCTGCAGAGGTCAAGAAATGTCAACGAATAGACTTACCATGGCTCAGAACTGCCCATTTTCTCTTCTTTGCTGTTTTCTTCCTTTGTAATCAGAGTAGTTTGTATTTGTGGCCTTGGCCTTCAAATGGAGTTGAGCACGTATATGAGAAGATTATAGTTTATATGAGTATAGTAGCTTGAAAAATATGATGTCTGCTTATTATTGAAAAACTGATGTGTACAAAGAGCAACATTAAAGGTAGGAGACATGAGTTTTATTTTGAACTATAAAATTTTGAACAATTTAATTCTGATAGTCAACTATATATACATATAATATGTTTATATGTATATACAATTTCAGCAGTCTTAAAATGCAGCACCGAAAGAAACAGCAGCTCTTCCCTCCCCGAGCCCACCTTTGGTACTTACCAGAATGGTAATAGACGTTGTGTAGAAAGTATAAGGACCGGTTAATGGCCTTTTAAGAGATATTAATGTAGAATAGAGTATAGGCAACAAGTATAAACGTTAAAATGCTGTGATGAACTGGAATATTGATTTGAAATGTTCAGGAAAGCAAGATTACAATTAATATTCTGTTAGGAGTCGCAAACTGAAATGTCGAAAGGGACCCAGACGGAAACAAAAGTGCGTGAAGCAGTTTCGGGAGGTCAGGGCTTCAGCGGTGTGCAGGCACTTGCTCTGTCTGAAAGGGGCCAGTTGGCTGTCAGACCTTCAGCTATTTTAAGAGAAGCTGGAAATCCAGATTTTTATGTGAAATATGATTTTTTATTTAAGTTTTACCAGTGAATCCAAACATTTTAAAACAATGTGTGGGTCAAATAAGACAGGTCTTTGTGCCTAATTTGGCCCAGAGTCTGTCTCTCTATGACTTTCGCTTGATCAGTGCTCTAGCTTCTTCATTTGAAACATTTTTATAAAATTGTAAGACAAAATATCACAAGTTATTTGAGTTTTCCAAAATCCTACTCATAACTTATTTCAAAGGAAACCTATGAAAATTCTATAGGGAATGAGATCAATAACTGCTCTGGTAGTAATTAAAGACAGCCACGTGACTAACCTCCTCGCGTCCAGCTTTGTAAAAGCTGGTATTTTTTTTCCTCACTTTTGGCCTAATTACAAATTTGTTCAGAACATTAGGAGACTGCTGCAATGACTTTCGGTTAAACTTGTCACAGAATGTCTAGCTCAAGTCTGCTGATTTTGTTAGTAATTAAGAATACTTTAATGCTTAGAATTTAAAGAACCAAGGAATAAATGGCCTATCTTAAAAAGAAGTGAACCAGCCATTATTAAATGGAACTTAACTGAAATTATTTTAAGCATTTCTAACCTTGCGTAGTATGCAACAGAAGAACATGACATGAATGCTTGGCGTTGAATTATCTTACAACCAATGCTAAATACAATTTCTCAATTTATTATAATATTTTCTTATTATCATAACTTTATATTAGGGGTTTTGGAGAAAATAATAAAATTAGGTTGTGTGAATACTCATCGGTTTTTTTATTTACCATCTTGTGTAGGTTACAGATGAGGCCTGGTGTGCGCTAAAAAGAAGGTTATTGTGGGGAGGTTACTGTTTGTAGAACACAGACCCTTTGTGTAGGGAAAATTCTCTCCTGATGAATGCTTATTCTTTTTCCCAGATTCCACCTGCCAAGAACAAATTAGTGAATTGTTTTTCTCCACTTTGGACATACATCAAAACTAAATTCACAAATAAGCCTTGTTTGCTACCCTGTCATTTGGATGTTGTGCGGACTATTAAATTGGACTTAATTAACCTTAAATTGCTCTTCAGAGATGACATGTCTGTGCTTCCATATGGGATTGGAACATAGTACTGCAAAAAACCCAGCAAAGTCTAGCTCGGAGTAGAGAAGAACAGGAGGTGCTACTTAAGGCTTTGCTTCAGTGCAGCCACTATTTGGGGGCCAGATCCTGGTTAGGTGTTGTGGGAGTGTATATCTGGGTGTCTAGAGGAGCTTACACTCTCAAAGACATGTTCTTCGTGTAGCTTAAATACAAACTGAAGTGCTCTTCCTAGAGAATAGTGTTCTAGGAATAGTAAGAGGAGAGCAAAGGCCTTTGGGAGGAAGCCGATTTGAGTAGGGTCTTGATAAGTGGGAATGCCTGTGACACTGGATTGGTCCCTATGGATGAGGGATTGTGGGGAATGACTTTATTTAAGCTTGCCCTTCCTTCTATAGTTTATAATAGTCTGCCAGTGTGAACTTCCTGGTTCGCTCCATGTACGAGGGTTATTTTAGATGTTAACATTAAGGGAGAGTGGGTGAGAGCTATATGAAAACTAAACTGTTAGTTTTTTTAATGAGACAAAATTCACATAACATAAAATTTAACCATTATGAAGTGTATGAGTTAGTGGTATTTAGTACATTTACGGTGCTCTATGACCTTTTTCTAGGTCCAATACTAGGAGTTTTCATCACTCCAAAACGAAACTCTGTACCATTCAGCAGTCACTCTCCCTTCCCCTCCCTGCCCTTGGCAAACAGTAATCTGCTTTCTGTGTATGGATTTGCCTGTTGTGGGTATTTCATAAAAATGGAATCGTACAGGAGTGACCTTTTGTATCTGGCCTCTTTCACATTGCACACTGTTTTAAAGGTTCATCTATATTGTGCAATGTATCAGTACTCCCGTCTATTTATGGCTGAATATTTTCATTGTGTGGATATATGACCTTTTCTTTATCCGTTCATTCATTAGTGGATATTTGGGTTATTTCCACTTTTTGGCTATTGTGAATAGTACTGCTAAGAGCTTTCATACACAGGTATTTGTTTGAATACCTGTTTTCAATTCTTTTAGGTATATACCTAGGTATAGAAATACAGGGTCATGTGATAATTCTGTGTGTAACTTTTTGAAGAACTGCCAAACTGTTTTCCACAGCTGCTGCACCATTTTAAATTCCCACCAGCAATATACCAGAGATCGTATTTCTTCACATCATCTCCAACACCTGTTATTTTCTGGTTTTTGATTATTGCCATCCTAGTGGTTTGCTTTACATTTCCTCAGTGACTAATGATGTTAAGCATCGTTTGGTGCGCGTGATAGCCATTTGCATGTCTTCTTAGGAGAAATGTCTAGTCCTTTGTCAATTTTAAATTAGGTAGTTCATCTTTTTTGTTATTGAGCTGTGAAAGTTCTTTATATAGTCTGGATACTAGACGCTTATCAGAGATAAGATTTGCAAATATTTTCTCTCATTCTGTGGAGTTGTCTTGTCACTTTCTTAGTACTGTCCTACGATGTACAAAAGTTTTTCATTTCGATGAATCCAGTTTATCTATTTTTTCTTTTGTTGCTTGTTCTTTTGGTGCCATACCAAAAGAATCCATTTTTGGAAGAATCCATTTCCAAATCCACAGTCATGAAAATTATCACTATGTTTTCTCTTAAGAGTTTTATAATTTTAGTTCTTGGATCCATTTTGAGTTGATGTTTGTTATATGGTGTGAGGTAGGAGTCTAAATTTATTCTTAGTGTGGCTCAAAACTTTGGAATTAATATTCATAAATGATAAAATATTTAGGAAAATGTTTTAGGAAGAACCATTTATGATAGTGTAGGAAAAACATTTATGGTAATATTAAATCTTTTTTTATACTTAAAAAAATCAAGATGTAAATATAAAAGCTAAAACTCTTATAAGGAAGAACAGGGGTAAATCTTCATGACCTTGGATTTGGAAATGAATTCTTATAACACCAAAAGAACAAGCAAAAATAGATATTGACAAATTATATAAAACGTACATCGATAAAGATCTAGTATTTAGTCTATATAAATAACTCTTACAACTCAAAAATAAAGCAATAAATAACCCAATTTAAAAATAGGGAAAGTCTATGACCCAGGTGAACTGTTAACAGAGGAGAGGCCCGTCTCCCAGGGAATCCCCCCATTGTGTGAGAAGCTGGAAAAGTGCAGAGAAAGTATAGCACTACTGTGTCAGAGAGACCTCTTCCTATCAACCTGTTGAAGAAGCCACTCCTGTAGATGTCTAGGAAGAGAAATAATAAATCAGTAATTGCCATGAATAACCAAGGCAACAAGACAGCTCAAAAAGAAAGTGAAAAGTCTCCAGAAAAGGAACTTAAAGATATGGAAATATGTGACTTAAATGATAGAGAATTCAAGATTGCAGTTCTGAAAAACCTCAAAGAGATGCAAGAAAACACAGAAAGGCAATTTAATGAACTCAGAAACGCAATCAAAGAACAACATGAGCATTTTACGAAAGAGATTGAAATTTTAAAAAAGAACCAAATGGAATTTCTGGAGATTAAGAACTCAATAGAAGAAATCAAGAATGAAATAACCAGCTTAGGTAGTAGAGTTGACCAGATGGAAGAAAGAATCAGTGACATCGAAGATAGAAACCTGGAAATTACACAGATGGAAGAAGAAAGAGACTTGAGACTTAAAAGAAACGAAAGAACTCTACAAGAACTTTCTGACTCCATCAGAAAGAGCAATATAAGAATAATGGGCATACCAGAAGGAGAAGAAAGAGAGAAAGGAACAGAGAATATACTCAAAGAAATTGTCAATGAGAACTTCCCAAATTTGTGGACAGAACTGGATCCTCGAATCCAAGAAGCAAATAGAACACCTAATTACCTCAATCCCAACAGGCCTTCTCCAAGACACATTGTATTCAAGCTGTCTAAAATTAACTCCAAAGAAAGAATCCTCAAGGCAGCCAGGGAAAAGAAGACGGTAACCTACAAAGGAAAGCCCATTAGATTATCATCAGATTTTTCAGCAGAAACTCTACAAGCCAGGAGGGAGTGGAACCAAATATTCAAACTATTGAAAGAGAGAAATCATGAGCCAAGAATAATATATCCAGCAAAGATATCCTTTAGATATGAAGGAGGAATAAAGACCTTTCCAGACATACAGAAGCTGAGAGAATTTTCTAATACAAGACCTGCACTACAAGAAATACTAAAGGAGGCTATTAGACCACCATCAACAGGGACAATTTGTGGCAACCGAAACATAAAAAGGGGGAGCGTAAAGGCCTGAACCGGAATATGGGAATGGAGAAAGTAAGCGTGATGAAGAAAATGGAATACTCTAAATATCAAACTTTCTTTTACATAATCTTAAGGGTAACCACTCAAAAAAAATCCAGAACTGAAACATATACTGTAATAAAAGAAGAAACAGAGGGAAACATCATAGAATACCATCACACAGAAATAATAGACAACAACAAAAAGGCAAAGAAACAATGGAGACACAGCCTTACCAGAAAACTAAAGACAGAATGACAGGAAATCCTCACGTATCAATAATCACCCTAAATGTAAATGGACTGAACTCACCAGTAAAAAGGCACAGAGTAGCAGATTGGATCAAAAAACTAAACCCAACCATATGCTGTCTCCAAGAGACACATCTCAGCTACAAGGACAAGCATAGACTAAAAATAGGGAAAGCATTTGAATAGACATTTTTCCAAAGAAAATATACAAATGGCCTATAAGTACATGAAAACATGTTCAACATCATTAGCCATGAGGAAAACACAAATCAGAAACATAAGATACTATACCACATCTTCTAGGATAGTTATCATAAAACAAATGGACAGTAGTAAGTGTTGACAAAGAAATGGACACATTGGAACCCTTCTGCATTGCTAGTGAGAATGTAAGATAGTGAAGCCACAATGGAAAACGATTTGAGAGTTCCCTAGGAAATTAAACATACATTTACCATGTGACCCAGAAAGTCCTCTTCTAGGTATTCCCAAAATAATTCTGTCCACACAAAAATTTGTGTGTGAATATTCATTTATCATTTATAATAGCCAAGAGTGGAAACAAGCCAAAATATCCATTAGCAGATAAATGGATAAAAAAACATGTAGCCATACAAAGGAATATTCAGCCACATAAAGAACTGAAATACTGATACATACTACAACATAGATGAACCTGAAAACATTATTCTAAGTGAACGAAACCAGACACAAGAAGTCACATATTAAATGATTCCATTGATATGAAATGTCTTGAATAGGGAAATCCATAGAGACAGAAAGCAAATTAGTGGTTGCCAGGGGTTGGAGGGAGGGGAGAATGGGAAGTGACTAATGGATGTAGGGGTTTTTTTTGAGGTGATGAAAATGTTTTGGAATAAGATAGTGGTGATGGTTGCACACTATGAATGTACTAAAAACCACTAAAATGTGAATTGTATGGTATATGAAACATTTCAATAAAAATAAACTTTCAAAATATCTTGCATATATGCACAGATTTTTTTGTTTGTTTGTTTTAAAACAATGTTCATGTGATGTATGCCTTAAGAAAATTTTTTGGGTTTTTTAATTTATTTTTATTTTTTTTTTTAGGAATTTATCATGGCATCCTGCATTGACCACTAAAAGTAAAATGCGAATTCCACATTCTCATGCATTTATTGACCTGACTGAAGATTTTACAGCAGGTGAGTTGCTCATAAATATACTTCTTTTGAACTGCCAAGAATTATGAGATTTTATTTCCTGTTTTCTTAGTAAACATTTTCTTTTGAATTGAATGTTAAAACCAAAATGTTAGAAGGTTATGAGGAAGTCACTGATATTGGATACATGTAAAAAGTACTGGGTGTAATAAGTCGTTAGTTGTTGTTTTTGTTGTTTGTGCACCACATCAAAATTTGAATAGTCCACTAATCAAGAATTCGTGATAATTTAGACATATGTTGCCTGATGTTTCTTTCCCTTTCCATTTAAAAATTATTGACTGATAAGTGCCATAAATTTAATTATAAGAAAAATATTTAGCTTATGTATTTAAAATTTCAAAGGCTTTGAAACTTTTTATTATGAAAATGATAAACATGAAAAAGTAGACAAAATACTATGATGTATGCACATTTAATCATCACCTAGCTTCAACAATTAACAATATATGGCCACTCTTACTTTATTTGTACAACCTACCAGGAGCCCCTCCCACTCTAGATAATTTCAAAAAATCCCAAACATTATGCCATTTCATTTGTAAATTTCTCAGTCTGTATCTCTAAATGATAAGTTTTTTATTTTTTATTTTTACCTTTTTCTAAAATAATAAATTGGAGTAACATTGGTTAATAATTACATGTTTCAAGTGTACATTTCAATAATACATCATCTGGGTGTTCACCGCCCAGAGTCTAGTCTCCTTCCGTCACCATATATGTAATCTGTTTTACCCTCTTCATCCTTATCCCATCCTCTCCCCTTCTGGTAACCACCATAGTGCTGTCTGTGTCTATAAGTTTTTTTGTTTGTTCGTTTGTTGCTTTCTGTTTTATATCCCACAAATGTGTGAAATCATATAGTCTTGTCCTTTTCCATCTGACTTATTCCACTTAGCATGATGCTCTCAAAATCCATCCATGTTGTCGCAAATGGCAGTATTTCATCTTTTCTTATGGCTGAGTAGTATTCCGTTGTGTATATGTACCACATTTTCTTTATCTCGTCATTCATCAAAGGATACTTAGTTTTTTTCCATGTCTTGGCTACCGTGAATAATGCTGCAATGAACATAGGGGTACTTATATCTTTACAAATAAATGTTTTCAAATTTGGGGGTTTGATACCCAGAAGAAGGATTGCTGGGTCACATTATAGCTCTATTCTTAATTTTTTGATGAACTTCCATACTGTTTTCCATAGAGGCTCTACCACTGTACATTCCAATTTACCTGATCAGTATACAACGGTTCCATTTTCTCCACATTCTCTCCGGTACTTACTGTTTCTTCTCTCACTGGTAATAGTATTTCTAAATGGTGTAAGGTGGTATCTCATTGTGATTTTGATTTCATTTCAACATGACCTGAAAATTTCTTTAATATCACAAATACTTTTGCACTCATTCATCAAATTCAGTAACTGTTTATTGAGCCTCTATCTCCTCTGAGGCATGGTGCTAGAAACCAATGGTCCAGAGGTGAAAAAGATCACTCAACTCAAGTGTTACAATATCTCAACCTCAAGGATGTTATCATAGCAAGCCATCACTCTATGCTGTATTCAGAAGTTTAAACTTGACTTTTAAACACATTGATGTATGGCTGAAGTGTTTTTAAATGCAGCAGATTTCAGACCTCGGTACACATCAACACTCAGTGTTTGTTTGTAGTCCGTTTCAGTGGAGTTGGACAGGTTCTTACCTGTTTTTCCTTGCACACACTTGGCGATCTCATGGCTTCAAGCATCACCTACGTGCTAATGACTCCCAAATTTGTACATCGTCAGGCTGGACCTCCCTCCAGCTGCCCACACCACATGTCCAGCTGCCTGCCAGCCATCTCTACATCTATGTCTTTGATAAGACCTCTCCGACCATGTTTCCTAAACCGCATCCCTGCTCTTCTCTTTTTAATTAAGTTTACGGGGTAATAATGGTTAGTAAAATTACGTAGGTATGTTCTTTTACTTCAAACCTCCTCAACCCATAATCTCCTCATCTCACTAAATGGCAGTGCCATCCATCCAGTTCCTCAGTCACAGCGTTGGAGTCATCTCTGCAGCCTCTTTCCGTCACTGTCGACAGCAGCTCTGTGAGGAAATATTGTTCATTCTGCTTTCAGAATATATCCACAGCCTGACCACTGCACACCGCCTCCACCATAGCCATCCTAGTCCGTGACAGTGTCATTTCTCACCCGAATTACCCCAATCGCTATTCCCCTGCTTCCACCCTTGTCCCCCAGAGTCTGTTTTCAACACATGAGCGGCTGTGATCTTTAAAAATATAAATCAGGTCATGTCACTCAGTTTTCCAGTGGCTTCTTCTTCTCATTTAAAGAACTAGCCAATGCCATAAAATGGCCTATGGGCCCCACGTACCGTGGCCCACCATCACGTGACCTCTTTGACCTCTGTTCTGTTTTCCCACTTGAGGCTTTGCTGTTCCTTAAACACTCCAAAGCAAGGTTCAGTTTCAAGGCTTGGGTCAAGTGGCTGTTTTCTCTGCCTGGAATATTATTCCTCCAGATACCTGTATCACCTCTTTTAAGTTATTTTTCCAAATGTACTTCCCTTCCTTCATATGTTAATTGGATGTCATCTGATTTCTCATGGAGACCTGCTGTGTGTTCAAAATGGCACCTCTCCAGGACCCCCTTTGCTCTGCTTCCATTTCTCTCCAAAGCCCTTTCATCATATTCCGGAAGTACAGCATTTGGTAAAAGTCTACGCACTTACATTTTACTGTATCTTCTCATTCTAGAACATAAACTCTGTGAGGGCAGGGATTTTTGTTCGTGCTCTTCACCATCGTTTCTCTGTGCCTGGGCCAGGGCCTGGTACCAAATGGGGACTTGACAGGTATCTGTTGAACAAATAGTCACAGTTTGGGCAGCAGGATAGAACCTGAAGACAGCTAGCATTTTTTTGAGGGGGGAAGAGAAACAGGACTTTATTGGGGAACAGTGTGTAGTTCCAGGACTTTTTTTCAAGTCAAGTTGTTGTCCATTCAGTCTCAGCTCAGTTCCAGGTCCAGTTGCCATTGTTAGTTGCAAGGGGAACAGCCCACCATCCCTTGCGGGAGTCGAACTGGCAACCTTGTGGCTGAGAGGATGCGCTCCAACCAACTGAGCCATCCGGGAGGCAGCTCAGCTCAAGGTGCCATGTTCAAGCTTAGTTGTAGGGGGCGGAGCCCACCATCCCTTGTGGGACTCGAGCAATTGAACTGACAACCTTATGGTTGAGAGTCCACTGGCCCATGTGGGAATGGAACCGGCAGCCTTTGGTTTTAGGAGCACGGAGCTCCAACCACCTGAGCCAACGGACCCGGCCCCAGCTAGCATATTTTTAAGTGCTCAAACTGTTCCTGATGGTCAGGCCTCTGTCAGCTAAAGATTTAACGGCTAACAAAGAAAGCTCTTGATCAAAATGGTGTTTGTTTGCAGAAATCAAAACGTGTATTTTTTAAGGGATTTTCTTTTAAAATTCAAGGGGTTTCTCAGAACTATATACAAAGCTTAGGAACTTGGGCTGTGGGAGTTTTTATCTACATAGATGTAGAAAATAATGGAGACTTTTTTCCCAGAATTCTGTCCATTTTTCTAAAAATAAAAATTAAACCCATAAGATAGCATGAGGTTATCTTATAAATCCCTTCTAAATGCATTCAGTGTGAACTGATTCAAATTCTGCTGTAAATAATAGTTGATCTTTATCAGCAAAGATGAAAAGACCTGTTTACTAAAAACTGCAGTTGTGTTTCTGATGTCTTCCTTATGTTCTCTGATAAGGATAGGACACTAGGGAAAAAAAATAATAGGAAATGGTTTTTGTAAGCATTCTGCAACTTCTCTGATCCTTTCACATGCTAACTCCTAAATACATCTGAGAGAAACTTTACAGAGATATTAGTCTGTTGCAGCAGTGTTACACTTGCTTGTTTTAGAACGATTAGTACCAATTATTAGAACCTGGGCTTAATCCTTCCTCACCCTCTCCCCCCAAAAATTCTAGAAAAGTCTTGAAGCTGATTATCACTGTATTCTTTTTGACAATAAGAGCCCACATACGTAGAGGACCACGTGACCCCACTGACAGAGACGGCTTAATTAATATCATTAGACACGAGGCCTTCAACCCCTGAAAATATTAGAGAAAGGTAACTGACTTCCCAGTTGGATAAAAATACAATTATCATATAAGATAAAACAGAATCTTGTTTGGGAAACCATGAGCCTAAGTACAGTATGTTAAAACTGTGCTTTACACATGTATGCTCCATGAAATAGAAGGGCAATTTTACCATAGCTGGTAACAGATGGAAAGAATGTGAGGTTTCTGATTTTTTTTCTGATGGAAACTACTACTGTCTACTAAGGTATGTCTCTTAAAGTGTTTTTTCGTAAAGAAGGAAAATGAAATGTAGCTCTATTAAAATTCACTTTGTAGTATTGCTCCATTTCCCCTTTATCTCATTTTCAGAGTTTATTACCTATTAATAGATGATACCAATTAATTTCCTCACACCTTGGTAGCATTCTTTATACTCTCTGCAATCTGTCAACACAGCCCTAGCCCTCAAATTTTGATCTGTGAAGAGAGGGAAACACTTAGCGAGCTAATTAACAATAGAGGGAAAGACGCTCTCTGTCCTTTCTGCTCTGGAAAGTTTTTCCCATTGTGGGATTTATCTAGCCTGACCCAGGCATGTGCTTTGGAGAATTGGGCTTCTCTCTCTGATTAATGTTCACTGAAACATTGTCTGTTGAATAAGCTTTCCCTAAGTATAGTGAGAGCACCACTGAAGGCGTATTCACTCTTTAGTGTCACTCGGGCTCCAATGAGTACACGGAGAAGGACTAAGTGACACTTTGCAGATTATCATTCCAAACAGAATGCCTGGCGGGGGATTAAATTCTTCACCTGTCAGAAAGGACCTGATTTATTTGGGGGCATTATGGCTTTGGTGACCTTGTTTGGTGTCTAATTTATTTGCAGGGAGAGGAACAGAAAAGGCAACCTGAATCAAATTAATATTTTCTTCTTAGAAACAGATTGCCTTGGTTATATTCAGGCTTTTATAAATTACCATCATTATAGAAAGTAACTGGTAACTGAAGTGAGCCAAACAGACTTAGAGAACAGCTAAAAAAATGGTACAAATTCGGAAGCTTGATTTCCTTCTTGAAGGGAACAGTTAAATGACTGAAGAAGTCTAGTGGCCCAGGGTTTAGCGTCCATGAATATTCCCAAACTGGAGCAATACAATTTGCTCTCGAGTTTTCAAGGTGTGTGTAGATGCTTCTATTAATTCGGGCCTTTTTTCTTTTTCTGCCTCCTGCTTCCTGCCATTTCTTTGTTCCTCAGCTCCTCTTCCTAGACTCTAGGAATGAAGAGAGAGGATATTCAGGTTATTCAGGCTTTCTCTATTTTTAGTAGTGGAAGGGTGCGTGCGGTGATGCTGTTAGAAGCGGCCTAGCTTGAAGTCTGCATTTCAGGCTCGCCCACTCTGTGCCTGGTCAGACATGGCGTCTCTGCTCCCTCGGGGGCCTTACTGTCCTTAAGCAGATGAGACCTCAGTGAGGCATTAAAGAATGAGTAGAGTCATGCTTCTAAACAGGACTGATGAGGCTCCCCTCACACGGAAGGTAACGCCTCCCAACTCCAGGGTGCCCTTCATTTCCTTGCTCAGGGACCTCCCGTGGTGCCTCTTTGTCCTCTGACTTAGTTGCTGGCTCCTTAGCTGGCACGTGTGGCGACTCTGGGCTCCCCTCCAGCTTTTATCCAGAGTTTTCCGGCTGGCATCCAACGCTTGCATCGAACAAACTGCTTTTTCCTGAGAGGGCTCTGGTTTTCCTCGGAAGGTGCCATGTCTTTGCTTTGGCTGTTTCCTCTGCCTCTGGGTCCCTCATCCATGGCCCCGGTGACACGTTAAACTGGATCCCTTGTGTTGTGGGGAGCTGGCGTGCACATTGTAGGATGTTTAGCAGTGTCCCTGGCCTCTACCCTCTAAATACCAGCAGTGACCAAAACTGTCCCTGGACATCGCCGCATGTCCCCTGGGTGGCAAATTACACATAAAAATGCTGTCTGCCCTACATTTGTGCAAATATCCTGCTCCTTTGAGGCTTTGGCCACCTAGCTACACAAGCCGTCTTTCATTTTCCATTACTGACACCTATCAGTTTCCTAGTTTATTGGAGACAGGACAGTCCCAGGCAGTTGGCTGACTCCTGCCATCATTTTAGGTGATTTCGTTGCCCACGGAGATGACCTAGCCCGGCACCATGACCTCAGCCACCTCTGTTGACTCCCTGTGTCTCACAGGTACCAGAACATGTACTGTCCCCCAAATGACTAGTCACATATCCCACCCCTTCCTATTCTTCCAGGGTGCCTGCTCCCGTGCCTTTTCTGCAACACTTCTGGGACCTCACTGAGACGTCCAGTCCACTGCCTGACCTGCTGCTCTCGCTCCGCCCTCCACTTCTCTCCCTACCCATGGGCATCGTCACAAACAGTCTCTTGCAAATACTTCACTTCTCTCATTCTTTCACAGCCAGACACTGGAATCCTGGGCAAACCCAGCCGCCTATGTAAGAAGCACGGTGTCATTGCTGACTTAGGAGGCTGGCTGAGTCCCATTGTCACATTCTCAAGCCAAGTCCTCCCTTCTTCTAGCTCCTAGTTCCTGAGCTTTGCCTCCGTTTTGTCCTTGTTTGAAATGGAAGTCTCCCTTTTCATCATGATACATGTCAGGTGGCCTGTGTCACTCCCTTCCCCTCTTCTCCTCCTCCTCTCCCTTTCTTCCTCCCCTCCTCTTGCTCCCTTTGGAGAATAAAGCAGTACACACGTCTCAACAACCACTAACAGCTGCACCTGTTCCATTTGGGCCCTTAGCAATGTGTGTGCTTAGACAAGCATCACAGGCCCCTTCCTCCCCCCAACTATACTTCAGAAAATAGAAAGGGACAGATGAGTGTGTTCTGCTACTATCAGGTAGACTAAAGTAACAAATAGTCTTTAGATAACTGCGTAGATAGAAACTGGATCATCAGATACCTAAAATATTAGGCAGACTTTTACCAGGAAACCGATAGGACATTTGGAAGGAGGTTATGTTACATGGCTTGATATTTCTTCACACCTGCTTTCTGAATATAGATGTGTTCTTAATCTGATATCCAGGATTGAATACTGCTGACCATAAACACTAGACATAAGATGGTATTTTCTGCATAAATGGAAAGAAGTCTTTGAAATGCAGCTCTTACGACATTTTGAAATTGATTATTTCTATAATTAATAGACCTGTAGAATAGAAACTTCATTTTTAAATAGCATTTGGTTTCCTTAGACACCCAGCTCTTACAGACTATATAATGAAAATAGAATTACATGTTTTCCTAATGTTATATAGTGTTTTCCGTGTAGTAATATACCCCAAACAGTGATTGCTGATCACCTAACGATTTCTTCCAACCTTTATCAATGATTGGCAGATTGTGCTACATTTTAACTCTTACTAGTTCCCTTTTAGTGTGTTTAAACTGTAATATAGACTTTTAAATCAACTTGTTTGCCTGGGCACTTCACCTGAATTAGCATGAGTGACCTGCTATGTCTTCTAATCTAAGGGACAGTTTTTGGCATCCCCAAACAACACACATTATGCGATAAACATAAGTGACTGTGGTAGTTCACCATATTTTCAATATCCAACGTGATGAATGTACAAAAAATAGTGTAAATTGTTTGAATTCTTGTCTAGTCATATTCAAGATGAACTAAGTCAATTTCTATCTATTATAGTTGGTTTATTATGAACTTTAAATGGTCTGGACCTTTGAAACTATTGCATTGGTATAGTTAAGAAGAACATAAAATTAACATTTAGCTTAAATCACTTAAAAATGTTTTGGACAAGATGTTTACATTTCTCTTGGTAGAATTATCTATAGTCATAATGGACTCTTCACATTGCATACTGGCATGCAAAACAAAAATGTCTAAAAGGAAATATTTAGTGTACCCTGCCTGCCCTTGCCCTAAAACCAAGAGAGCTAATTTTGCATTAATGTTTTTTTGAAGACTAGATGAAATCATGGAGTAAGAACAAAATTTAACTTTTAATGACTGGAGATGTCATTTTATTCTTTTGACACCAGGAATCTCAAATATCATTCATGGGAGTTGGGGGCTTTGAGGATATCTGAGGATACCATTAGTCCCCGTGTTTATAAATGCAAAGTAATTAAAATATGGGGTAAAATGAGCTCAAAGCATGTGGGATGTCTTTTAACAAATTAAAAGATCATTTTTGTTTTTCAATTTGATTTTGAAATAACCTTCATTACAGGGCTTTTGGCAAGTAGTGGAACATTGGCTCTTCCACTCTAGGAAGATACGTGGTGCCTGGGACACGGCATCCATTCCGAGTTCTCAGAGACAGTGTGTCTTTTTAATTTTCGTGACCTTTACCTAAAGTGAAATTGAATTTTGTCCCTGAAATAAACTTTAAAGTGGAATTAGCCTACGTTCGTGAGTCAGGACAGATTAGAAAACAAAGCTCTCAGGAGGGCAGAGCGGTACTTGTGGACTCCTGAGCCTCGCAAGCTGTCAGCTGACGTGCAGACATGTAGTATTTCCCATCAGTTTCATCATGATGATCAGTATGCCAAACACACACGTTGTTGTTTTAGTTTGTTTTCCCTTTAAAATAGCACAAAATTTATCTGCAGGATAGAGCAAACTTTAAATATTTCTGTCCTCTTAGCCTGAGTTAATTTTTTACAGTCCTTAAAAACATAATGCAGATGAAAGAATTAAATGGGTTCTCTTACAAAAATATTTTAGAGTATGAATGTAAAATCATAAGATCTGAAAGCCTGCTGCTATTGAGGAAATTCTTTCCCATTACCCACAGAAGCATTTCTAGTAATACTTCTAGAATAAAGGGTAATTCCAGTGTGCCTACCAAAGTATATAAAATGTTTAATACCCCAAAGGATGAGTCCTAATCCATTTCCATAATCAAGAACTCAATTTACCTAAATTCAAAGCTATGTTGTAAATGACACTGCCCTATTAATGTGTTATGGTTGCCTATAGTTTTGTTAATCCCCAAAACAAACAACCAATGTTTGATCAAGTTGGTTATGATCCCATGCTCTTGTGCTGAATGACTAACTTTACATTTATGATAACATAAAATTACTTTTTTAATGAAAAATTGTAAATTTTATGTATTTTATTTTTTATTTATACACACAAAAAATTTACCACCTAACTTTTTTTTTTTTTTTTTTTTAAGGAAGGCACAGCTCACAGTTGCCCTTGTGGGGATCAAACTGACAACGTTGGTGTTATTAGCACCGCGCTCTAAGCAACTGAGCTAACCGGTCACCCCCACCTAACCATTTTTAAGTGTTCATTTGAGTGGCATTAAATACATTCATTATGAGGTTCTATCATCACCACCATCCTTCTTCATAACTCTTATCTTTCAAACTCAAATTCTGTACTCATTAAATAATAACTTCCCATTTTCTCCTTCCCCCAGCCCCTGGCAACTACCATTCTACTTTATGTCTCCATGATTTTGACTACTCTTAAGTACCTCACATAAGTAGAAACATAAAGGCTTTTTGTGACTGGCTTATTTTACTTACCTTAATGTCCTCAAGGTTCATCCATGTTGTAACATGTGTCAGAATGCCCTTCCTTTTTAAGGCTGAATTATATTCCATTGTACAGATATACCACATCTTGCTTACCCACTCATCCATTAGTGGACACTTGGATTGCTTCCACATTTTAGCTATTTGGATAATGCTGCTATGAACACTGGTGTTCAGACATCTCTTAGGGATCCTGCTTTCAACTGTTTGGGGAATATACCCAGAAGTGGAATTGCTGGGTCATATGGGAATTCTATTTTTAATTTCTTGAGGAACTGTCATCATAGTGGCTTTCCCATTTTCCATTCCTACCAACAATGCACAAGGGTTTCAATGT
Source organism: Rhinolophus hipposideros (assembly GCF_964194185.1). NCBI lineage: Eukaryota > Metazoa > Chordata > Mammalia > Chiroptera > Rhinolophidae > Rhinolophus > Rhinolophus hipposideros. The sequence goes on along the minus strand of NC_138067.1, from coordinate 3,170,446 downwards.
TTCCACACACTTGCCAACATTTGTTATTTTTTGTTTTCTTCGTAGTAGCCATCCTCATGGATGTAATGTGGCATCTCATAGTTTTGATTTGCATTTCCCTAATGTTTGGTGATACTGGGCTTCTTTTTATGTACTTATGGGCCATCTGCATGTCTTCTTTGGAGAAACGTCTATTCAAGTCCTTTCCCCATTTATTAATGAGGTTGTTTTTATTGTTGTAGAGTTTTAGGAGTTTTCTGTATATTTGGAATATTACTGCCTTATCAAATACATGATTTGGAAATATTTCTTCTTTCTTTGGGATGTCTTTGTACTCTGTTTATACTGTCTTTTGATGCATTTTTTTTTTCATTTTCATGAAGTCCAGTATGTCTTGTTTCCTCAGTTGCATGAGACTTTGATGTCCTTTCTAAGAAATCATTGCCAGATCCAATGTCGTGAAGCTTTTGCCCTGTTTTCTTGGAAAAGTTTTACACTTTTGGGTCTGAATTAAATTTTGTATATGATGTTAGATAAGGGTCCGACTTCATTCTTTTGCCTGTGGATATTTAGTTGTCTCAGCCACTTGTTGAAAAGATTTGTCATTTCCCCATTGAATGATCTTGGCATTTTTGTAAAAAAATCATTTGACTATGGGGCAGCTGGTTGGCTCAGTTGTTTAGAGCGCAGTGCTCTTAACAACAAGGTTACCAGTTCGATCCCCACAGGGGCCACTGTGAGCTGCGCCCTCCACAACTGGATTGAAACAACTACTTGACTTGGAGCTGATGGGTCTTGGAAAAACACAAAAATAAATAAAAGTTTAAAAAAAAAAATCATTTGACCATATACGTGAGGATTTTTTTCTGGGCTCTGTCTTCTATTATCCTGATCTATATGTCTCTATGCTAATATTACACTGTCCTGATTATTGTAGCTTTGTAGTAAATTTTGAAATCAGGAAGTGTGAATCCTCCAACTTTGTTCTTTTTCAAGATTGGCTTGGCCATTTGGGGTTCCTTTGCATTTCCATATAAGTTTAAGGATAGGATTATTCTGCCATGTTAAATATTATTCTATAAGTAAAATATGGAAAATTTCAAGAGCATCAGTAGAACTTTCCTATTTGGCTTAACAAACTATTCCACTTATTTTTGGTACAGTGTTTTAGTTAGGTTTTCGGTTTTAAAAGATGAAGGACTGATTCTCATGTAAGGCCCTTTGACATTAAAAAAGAAAGGTTAAATCTCTTCTCATTGAAGTGAACACTCTTAACATGGTCTCTAAAAGCATTCTACTATCACAAATCACATTCTATTTCTACGTTCTACTTTTCCAAGGCAGAGAAGAGAGTTAAAGGAAGTTTAGTTAAAGGTTTATTCGTCACTGCAAGATTTGCTATTTGCATTACAACTGTCTACTTTCCATATCATTAAAGATATGCTTTTGGAGTTAACATTAAGTTTCTTAAATTAATTCATGTAGCTGTTTGAAAGGAAGCTTTAATGCATTTAATATACACTTAATTTTCATGTTTAATTACTATTATACTTTTTTGTGCTTCAACAGAAATATATTTGCAATTTCACGTGTGAAGTTTAGGGACTAAACTTCACATTCCATAATCTTGAGGAAATTATTTACTTCTCAGAATTATCATTTTGTATAGCTTGAATGGATATGAGAGCAATTTCTGTAATTGTCAAGTGTGGTTAGTGTGCATATTACATTAATAAGTCAGGTTTACCTAATATTTGTTTTTGAATGGGTTAGAGGCCATGAGTATGTCTCATTTTAATAAGTTGTTTCAACTTGAATTTTCTTAATGATCTGACTATTCGGTTTTAATTTATTCTGTATATAAAGAACTTTATATACTTTAAAATGTCGTGTTCTAGTCACGTTAGCATTTCACTGCTGTCAGTATGGTAACTTCTAGAACTATGTGATTACCTTCAGGCTTCTGGTGAGCACAAATGTCACCTTCTGAGTGAAGCCCTTCCCAAATTCACCCAGGCACTGCATACCTCTGCCAGCTCAGTGTCCTTGTACACGTGCATAATTCTAGCAGGCACGTGGTCACTTTGAATTTGTTTCCACATCTGTCTCACCAGTCAAAACATTCCTTGAGGGTAGGAACTTGCCTCATTTGTGTGTTCTAATGCCTCACTAAGTGCGAAGCACGTAGGGGGTGCTTAAAGGATGTGAAATGAGTGAGTAGATATGATATGATGAGAAAGAAAAATCCAAAAGATCTTTTAGTCTAACCACGTCATTTTACAGGCAAGGAAATGAAGCCCAGAGAGGTTAACGCTTTGCTTTACTTTGTCCAAGTTATTGGAATTTATTACACTTTTAAGTATTTTAATCTCTACACTGCTCTAGATTCAGCAACAATATTCCCTTCCAGTATGTTCCAGAAATGATGTGTAGAAACCATAGAAATGGATTATCTCATTAAGGCCCCTGGTAATAGTCTGCAGAAAGTCCTCTGTGGTGCTTAGAAAGGAAACGGACCAGTCAGGAAGAGAAGGCAGTACACAAATGAAGTTCCTAGACTGGATGGGGCGTAACTGCCCATGGAGAGGTATGCTTCTGAGTGACAACCAGCTTCAATCATTTTAAATACCTTCTTTTGTATCTTTAACCGTCCCACCCTTGGGTTTATTTACAAGAGGAGTTAGCTGCTAAAGTCTGCTGATCATACGTGTTGTGTTGTGGTTTGCAGTCTATTCTGACATAGCAGTTTCACTGGTACCTCTACTCCTAAATTTTAAAGCATTCATTCATCACCTCGATTACATTGTGCCACTTAAGAAATAAATTACTTGCAGAGTGAATTTGATTTTAAATGTCTAGCCACTGTTTTTGTAAGCAAAACTGAGGTTTCTTCTCTAACCCAGACCCCCTGAGTAGAAGCCTATCATGCGGCTAAAATTAAGAATTCTCTTAAAAGTGGACTAACTCGGGAGACAGGAACGTATAAAAGATACGTTTGGCAGGAAAGAATTTTAACATCAGTGTAGACTGACACACAGAGGAATTAAGTGCTCAGAAATTCAAGATGCCATGTTTCAGCTACCAAAAAAAAACCAATTTGTAGAGAGTAATCCTTGTGTAGGCAGCTGTTTAAAAATTAGCAAGTAAGACATCCTTATAAATTAGGCATAGGTAGACGTGATAAGAAAGGGTCAGGGGTTTGGAATGAAAGGGACTAAGGGAAGTAGGTAACCTTGTTTTGTAAACCAAATGGATACAGACTTACTTGATTGCTTAAGAAAAAACATCAGCCCAAATGCACTTATAAAATGTGTATTATAAAACCTTCATTCAAGTAGATTTACTTTAATGAGAGTTGATGGAAAATCTGAAAATCTTAGTGATGATTAATGGCACGTTCCTGTCCTCCAGGTCCCTCCTTCACTAAGTATCATCATCTCTAATGAATGCTTTAATCTCGGGACCTAGGGCTCCTCCAGAAGATGGAGTGTCTTCCCATATTGGAATTTTGAAGTAATGTCTGTTAACCCGTAGAAACATGACAAGGTTGGAAATATTAAAGCTGCAGACTCCCCCAGATTCCTTAAGACCCTGACCTCATAGGGGTAGAGGAAATATGACTTCATTTGAGACAGAGAAGCAACATCAGAATTCAAACTATTACTGTTTTTAAAGGTCCTTAACTTGCCATAATCACCTTGATTACATTCCTTTTCAAAATTCAGCATACAAGTTTTAAATTCCCTATGATAAAAATGTAGGAATTAAAGTATATCCATTCCTCATTTGTTAATAATTCTCATCAAATGAAAACTCTGACCCCCTTAAACATTCCATGTCAGGGCAGTTAACAGGCTTCCGTTATTATTTGCTGCCAGCAGCCTGTTGCTTGGCATTTATTGTTTTCCCCTAAGATTTTCGTGTTCATACATGGTCTGAAATAAATAAATCCAACCCTGTTTTTCTTTCTTACAACAAAAGTACTTCTGCTAACGATTTGACTGGTGAGGAAAGGCAGGGCGGGGGTATGCATGCATGTCTTTACCCAGCGTTTTGGTCTTGTAGTCGTGTGAGCCTCTGTTCCAGAGTCTGGTGTCTGAGTCTCCGTGAACCTGTGTCCAGCCTCTTAAGTTAGAGGTAGTCCGAGCTCTCTGTCAGCATCACGAATCTTCATGTTGGGCCCAGTGTTTCAGGACAGGAAAGACAAAGAAAGGAAAGGGAAGTGTACATAGGAGGTTATGAACTTAAAAAGTGAGATTTTAAAATAATTCCTAGAAATGCAGACTTCCTCCTGAGAATAGTATCTTGTGAATGGGGACCCCATTCAAACAGGTTCCTCATATCATCTTCCTAAATTAGTACATCTGTACAGAATATTATTTGGCAGTATTATTTGATATAAAAAATATAAGAAGGTAGGGTTGATTTTCTGCAAACAAATGTAACCAAAGCAATAATCTATCAGAGGTTTCAAACTGAGTCTGCAGACATGTTTTTAATTTTTTTCCCCATACTGCTTAAAATGTTTTGCATTCGATTCCAATGTTTTTAAAATACTGGATTTTCCTATTTAAAAAATCATATTTTCACAACAACAATTGGCCGGAGCTAATCGGTCACTGTCCTCTTTGGTCAGTGAATGGCTCTTTTCGGTTCATTTCAGCCCCCTCATTCCTGCTGCCTCTCATTCTGAAACCCTTAGCCACTTAGTATGTGTGCCCTGAGCCTTTTTACTATTTGATCATCTTGGTTATATAATTGAGAGCCTCATGCCTTCCAGTGTTTGAGTCGGTGACCTTTGAACTACAGAATACATTTGAACTTCTGCTGCCCAGGGGGAGACTTATTGGCATTCGCTGGTTTCCCCTAATGATTTCAACAGTCATGTGACCCTCAGTGTACTTTTTTATGAGCAGTGGAAGCAGGTGAAAGATATTTTGATTCCATCCTCTTATGCTGCCCTTTCACTAATATAACCAGGCCTAAGAAAAACTGGACAGTACTACAGAACAGACGTCACCATGAGCATGGCATAGCCTTCTTGCTCAAGCAGAGCAGCAATACGGATTATGATGCTGCTTTGCACCATCCTTTGTGGAAATGTCTGAAGCTTCCAGAAGATACTACAAGTATTATATTAACTGTATTTTCCCAGAATGAGCCATAGTATTACTCTTTTGGAAATACAATGACTATCATCATCCCAGGAGACTTTGTTTATGCAGGAACTCTAAATGACATATGAATATGTTTTTAGAATTTCCATTGGAATATTTTTCTTATAACTTTGAGACTTCACACTGAAAGAATACAGTGCAATCATTAAACTTTGTTTTTATTTTGCCTAACATGGTTTAGTTCACATAATCAAACTTCCAATTTAAATTTCTAAAACTCCTTAAGGCTTCTTTTTGAGGCCAACTTGAGCCAGAGGGCTCTTCACTTGAAGGGAAGGCTGTGCTTTACTTGGCAAGGATAAAAGTGCAGCAGCTTAATCCTTCCAAGCTATGAATGGAGATAATTGAAGCCTAAACTATTTAATGTTTTTGTACACACTTGCCTATGTGTCTGTATTTTCTGGGTGAGAAACTGCATGTGCACTGAATATTTTCATTATTCTTGTTAGAAGAATATAATGAAATAGGATGTCATTGAGTTGGGGTTTATAGTCCGAGTTTTTCACTAACTCATGATGTGATTTTTTTGTGAAGGACTATTCCTTCAAGTGAATACCAATGATGTCAGCTATCCTGTTGCTTCTATTAATATTTTTTTAAATTAGTTTTCAAGGCAGGAAAGGCAAACCCATATCTAGAACAGGTGTCTGCTATAAAATGAATTGCTGCCACTTCTTTGATGGAGAGGCCCAGTGTAATCTTGCCCCCAACTTTATTGTGGCCCACGCTGCACCCCATTCCCTGCCCCCACGCCCTGCTCAAGCACCTGCAGAGTATACTGTCAGGCACACTCACTCACCTGGTTCCCACCAGTGCGTGTTAACTGGGTCCCTGACTTCTTCGGGCTGTAGCCCCTTCTCCCTGACATGGGACATGCCCATCACATTCCTGGCCAGGTTATCTTCTCACTTGTTTCACCTTTGGCCTGGTGGCCGGGAGAGAAGGTGAGGCAGGCTGTGGGAAGTGGGAAGCTTGTTGCCTAATGGGGGCAGAAACTTCTCCATCCTCTCAAACAGAAGCTCACACCAGCCTTTAACCGTGAAAAGGGGGCCGTTTCTGCAGGTTCTGAAGGTCCAAGTGAATGGGGGATGAGTCGAGATTTTGAGGTTCATCACTCGGATGTTCCTACTCCATGTGTCCCCAGCTGGGGTCCCAACCTTAGCACAGCAGACCTGCTTAGGCTGATTCACATAATGAATCGAACCTTGTTGGGGGCTCTGCTCTTACTCACCATTATGTCCTAGTCCGGCTCCGCAGCTTTCCTTGCCCTCCTGCTAGAGGAGATTGAGACCTTTTATATGCTGCCCAGCAGGCCCTCTGGCTTTCTCCTGCAGCTTTGAACTAACTTCTCTGCAGTCATGCTCAGCCGTGCCCCCCCCCCCCCGTGCCCCCATTCTTCCTCAGGTTAACTTGGCAATGGCCATCTAATGTCACTGTCTGTCTAGTTATTGTTTGCCACATATTTCTCAAAATGCCTGAAATGTCGCACGCACTGGTGTGATCCCTTCAACCAGAATACCACCCCATGACAGCACCAGGAAGAGATAACGCGGCTGCCTGTACACTGCTTACCCCAGTGAAAAGTCCTTATCACCAGCCCCATGGTACGTGACCCAACTCCAAAATCTTTTTGGTGTCAACTGGTGTAGATGGGAGCTGTTCCCTGGGAAGCAGACTGAGATGGAGATCAGTGTTCAAGAAGTTTAATTTGGGGGAGTGCTCTTGTAGCGAACACCACTGGAAAGGAGGGAGGAAAGCAGAGCCAGCTCCTATCCTCTGTCAATCAGAACCTCACCTGACGCTGGGACCTCTGAAAGTGGGATGGCCCTGCAGGTGTTCTGAGTTGTGACGAGGGGGGTCTAGCCTTGATTCCTCTGAGCCAACCAGTGGTGAACGCAGGCTGGCTCTGAACTGACCAGAATGTGGTAAATGCAGACTGGCACAAAAAGGGGCACAGCCTTTGGCAAGATAGCTCTGTTCAGCCAGTACTCTTCCAAAAAGGGCTGACAACTTGGGGCCGTCAGCAGTATTTCCAGCAGCTGTGGGAATAAGCCCTTCATTCCTAAGAGACGACCTGGGTGGCATGTCACAGCATCCATTCCAGTTTCATTGAATGTATTTCCTTTCATTGTATTGTTTGAATTACTGTTAACCACGTGGGAGGGTGAGAACTTCATTGCTTTGTTGACTACAATTTTTTCCTGTTATTCTATTCTCATATCATTCAGTGTTGAGGCATGATTCTTCATATTGAATTGTTACTAATTAATTATCTCTATTTTTATTTCTCCACATAATGAATCATTTATTCTTTTCTATAACCTCTGCATAATTGAATAGTGAAACGAAATTTTTTAAATCTGTTTTACAAGGTACTCCCAATCCTTTATCTCACTTTACTGTTTTTCAAAGTCTTAATAAATAGCTAGTGTAGCTATGAAAATACAGCCAGCAAACAGTGTGTGTTACAGTTCTTAAATTTTCTAAACTTGAATGAAACAACAGGAAGCTCATAATTTATCTTTTATGCACATATTTTGAGATTACTATAACCTCACTAGAAGAAAACATCTGCCTTGTTTTTCTGGCATGGTGACAGGTTACTGGTGGCTATCCACCACTCGCCTCTGACTAGTCCTGTTTGGCCATTTGTGGTGACACAGTAGCTCTTCCAATTCAAGGAAGCCACCTGGCTTCAAGGTCATGAGCTTCGACCCCTTCTTGCAAAGACACCGCTTCATTTATTCACAAATGGATTAAGAATTTTGACAGTGTAATGTTTTCAGTTAGAACAGATTCACTTGTGTCATATTATGTAAGAGCCTAATTGCCCCATTTCTGGATTTTGCTTCTTTCAAATAGCTCAGAGCTTGTATTGACATGGCTCTCAGTGATTCTTAGAAATTTCTGTGGCTGTGAATCCCTGATCGCTTTCTTATGCTGATTATCCATTTTTCAGATAACATAAAAATATAACAGCTTTTAAACATTCTTAGTACACTAGTTGCTGTGTAAAGTAAAAAGAAATATTTGTTTTTAATGAAATGCTTTAACATAAGACCCTTCTTTTCCCAAGATTTCCCATTTGAAGATGCAATGACTATTTTTAGACAGCCCCAGCAAATTTACAAGAATCACTATATATGTGTGTGTGTGTCATGATGTCACTTCGTTAATCAACAATCATTTGAACACATACTATTTCCAAGCACATAGAAACCACAGAGCTATAAAAATCAATTAGGCTTGACTCCTCCCCTCAAGAAGTTCAGGAGAGACAGATAAGAAACCAGAATGTCATGGTACATTGAGTAACCATGACAATGGCGACATGATAGTGGGCTGTCTGTCAGTGGAGGGAAAGCTATGCCTAGGGAAGGATGGAGACATTTGAGCTAATTTTGAAAAATCAGTTCACCAGGTGGCTGTGAGGTGAAAGGGTACTACTGAGAGAAGTTTCTGGGGAGGGAGTAGCAGGAAATGAGCCTGGCAACGGTACGTAGGCCTTCACGTGACAGGTGAGGTTACCTTGCCTTCCGGAAGACGTGGAATGAGATCAGATGTACACTTTCGGTTTTTTAATCATGCTGATGGTCTTGTGGGGGTGCATGGGAGGAGAGGAGGTCGGCTGTGGTGGTTCACCACACAGATCTCGGCTAACATTAGGAGGTTTTCCAGGATGAGTATGGGAGTAAACACTTCAGTAGGAATGTGCATTTGAGTAAAGAAATTATCTTCGTAAAAGACTACATTTCTGTACCCACAGGCAAAGCATCCCTAGGTGTGGTGAAAATTAATGCAAAGCTGTGTGATACATTGACATGAAGACTGGGTCCACATACTTGGTGTCCCGAGCTTTGAGTTGAACTCATAAGAAAAGTGAACAAATAACATAGCTTCCTGGAGATTCTAGGAAAATTTTCATTATAATTACTACATAAATTCACGTCATTCAATTCATATGAAATCTTTACAGTAGACATTAAAATATGAGTGATAGTTTTCTAAGCATTTAATGGGGGGGGGACCTCTTGTTTAAAATAGTCGTGGTCTTCACATTACTCTGAATAATTTTCATTTTTTAAAGCACAAAAGAATAATGTTTTAATATTCCTGTGAGTCAGCTCATCATTTTGAAATTTTCTGTACTCACTAAGTAAAATAGCCACTCTGCAAACATAATAAATGCTCTTACTAGAATAGATGTGCAGTTCACCTGGCCTTGTGTTAAGGGGATGTTTGATTTAACCGTTAACCTGTTGTGGTTTTTTTAATTTCATTAAAATTATTGTACTTTTCAATAAAACAGACTTTCTTTAGTTAGAATATATGGAGATAATTCGCCTACTCAAAATTTGAACTATAACTTATTGTTCATTTAACATGAGTGCTAAAGATTTTGGATGCTGTAATAATTGTGATTTAAAATAATGCTTGAACCTGACTATGATAAATAGATATGTGCTGCTTTTAGGGAGAGAAAGCAAAATGTGATTATGATCAGAATGTCTTTTTAAAATATATATATAGTCCATCTTATGTTAAAAAACAAAATTCAACTGGTAGATTTGAAGATTCCAATTGGCTTTTTTAAGTGATTCATGAATCGGGCAGCATCTCATCCAGCAACTGACAGGGTGCTCCAAGGGGTTGCACAAAATGGAAGGTTTTTACAGGAAAAGGGCACGGGAACTACCCTGTTTCCCCGAAAATAAGACCTAGCAAGACCATCAGCTCTCATGCGTCTTTTGGAGCAAAAGTTAATATAAGACCAGCTCTTAAATTATATAAGATCCAGTCTTACAGTAAAATAAGACCGGGTCTTATATTAATTTTTGCTCCAAAAGACGCATGAGAGCTGATGGTCCGGCTAGGTCTTATTTTCGGGGAAACATGGTATTAGCAAGAGAAAAAAGGGTTCTTTTTGGGCCTGATCATCTTTGGGGGGAAAAAGGGAGAGGGTTCTTATTATCCAGATTGCCTCCTCTTTCTGTGGGGGATGGAGAGGCCCTATGTGACAGATTACTGGTGATTGAATACTTTTGAAGGATTACTACATTTTCATTGCAGTGATGCAGGATCATCTGCTTTTCTTTGATAGGATCAAGCTCGTTAAAATATAATTTAAAACATGTTTATGTACAACTGTAGTAATATTTTTATGTGTTGCATTGCTTCCTGTTTTTAAATGTACACATCAGTAACACAACTTACAATTCTGTTATTTTCCTTCTAGATTTATTACTCACGACATCGTCACCCTCTGGTACCTCCCAGTTTGAGATATGGGAAAATTTGGTAAGAAATCTTTTCTTGGAAGCATTTTTAAATGATGGCTTTCAGTAAAAGCACATGATTTTTGAAAACAAAATGAAAGTAATCACTTGGTCAGTTGGTTTCAACAATAAATAGAACAAGTTTAAGAGTCTTTGGTTGCATTGCTGCATTCAAACTGCTGAATATTGCTGAAGGAAATGATTCATTCCACATCAATGCCTCGGCAGGTTTTTCGGCATGACTGCCAATTAAACCAATCAGTCTGCCCTCATGTGCATGTTAACAGGGCCCCTGCTGGGCTGTCAGCTGTTGTGAGAGGGGACAGTCATTTAATTTGTCAGCATGATGGTTCCTTGAAGAAAACCCTCTTTAAGAGACCAGTTTTTCCTCCTTGCCTTCAGGCTTATAGAAAAAAATAAGAACAACAGACACTAAAGTTGACCAGGATTAAAAAGTCTTTCCCACTATACAGAGTTCCAAAAACAAATGTACACACATTTTAAGAAAGGAAAAAACTGTATTAAAATTGTGATTCTCGATACATACTGATAACAAAAGATGAATACAAGTCGTGTGTACATTTTTTGACACCCCTGGTGTATATTTTTTAACTGCAAACAGAAGGTTCCCAAACTGATGGCATGATTTTATTTAATTTTTAGCTTGATATAGATTATATGAAAGATTAGTGAAGAATAAATCACCCCACATCTGAAAGTTGTATTTCAGGCTACAGAATAGAGGACAGGGTTTGAGGACAGGTCAAACTGGCGACTGAGTGACATTCACGAAATAGTGGTCAGGTATCGAGCCTCACCTTCCTCACATGGAATCTGGGTGTGTCTTCACAGGAGGTTTGTGAAGATTAAATGAAACAACGTGTGTGAAGTGCCTGGCACACAGTAGACGCTCACCAAATTTTAATTTGAGATCTCTTGATTTCCATTCGTTTCCTCTTGATGATTGCCTTTTATTTAATCAAAATACTGATGAAAAATAAGCAGATGCAAAAAATCGTAAAGCACACGCTTGGGGGAGAAGATGCATTCCCGGCCATCTCTTGTAGCATAGCCAGTGATGTCGGTCATGATTCAAATTTCTTCATGGAAGGACACATGGTGGCGGGAGGAGCTTAGTTTAGACAAGGTCAGGGTTTCTAAAGACTACTGATTACTTCTTAACTAGGCAGCTTGATCCTTTTTTAAAAAATGGGACATGGAAAAGGAAGAAAGACTTCTAAACCAGAACGATTTATCTTTGTTTAAAGTACTACTTTTATAAAAAATATAATTATATATGTTTTTCTGATGATAGAAGTGTGGTTGTTTTATGATTACAGTAAATTAAATCTCCAAATGCTGAGGGGACGTTTCTTTTCAGGTGGCCTTGAAAATAACACCTCAAGTGAATCTTGAGGTCTCAGAAAATGAGAAAATCAGTCATTTTGATTGATTACCTTGATCTGTCTGGAGGACGGGGAGTCTCATTACAAATAAATGTGACATGTATATACAATTATGAAATACATAGATGCTGTACATCAGAATGAATATATCGGAAATTTTTATACATTAAAAATGTCATTTATATATAAAGCAGCTCAAATTGTTATTATTAAATGCAGAGTCAAAGTATCAACTTTTTGTTTTTTGTGGATTTCTGAGCCATTTTGAAAAAAAACTTGAAATCAATTAACTCAGCGAAAGAGTTAAGGTAATGAAATGAAGCAACTCCACAGGAGAAAAATCTTTATGTAGCGACTAGATTTAGAGTGGGAACTTTTTTCCTTCATTATTGTTTTCTGTAAAGAAAATTAATACGTGGGCTATTGGACAGTAGATACTAAGGGGTATTCTTGCTGTGAAGCAGTTGGGTCAGTAAAGTCCCCATTAGTACAAATTAAAACTATTAGATTGGTGCAAAAGTAATTGCAGTTTTTGCAATTATTTTTAACCTTTTAGAGCGCAATTACTTTTGCACCAACCTAATAGTTCAGATAAAGTGTAAGTTTTGTAAAATGAAGGATCATTTTCAATTAGAGATTGGACGGTTTTCAGTAACATAGTAATTGGCCAAAACACCTCAAAACCTATAAAACCATATTAACCAGTAGAAGAGTAAGAGCTGCAGGAAATCTTTTTAAAGTATCGCTTGCGCACACAGCCACATGGCAGGTACTCTGGGAGACCAAGGAGGGAGCAGAGCTTGTCGACCAGGAGCGGGGCGGAGATGTGAGTGAAGGTGACCCTGGCTGGCAGGGTGAGAGGCTCACACCTCATGGAAAGGAGTTCAAAGACAGAGCTGTTGCTTTCATTTGGTCTGCCCAGGATCATCAGGGGCGGCTTCAAAAAGGAGGTTTTGTTGAAATAGGTAGCATGGAGAGCAGGATTTTAGTGCTTGGGAGAGAGGAAAGGGAAGAAGCGGGCCAGGAAATGCACAGGAAACACAGGACCTATTCAGAGAGTGGCAAGTGGGGGGTATGGCACCAGAACATGAAATAGAATTGGTTTGGACAAGATCAGCAAAGGCCTTGACTTCAAAACTAAGTAATTTGATCTTTTAAAAATTTATTTTTTAAAAAAAATTTATTGCAAAGCTTTTAAACATTTCAGGACTTTAAAAGCTTTCCTAATTGCAGTTAATCTGGTTATTGCTTATCAGATAGATTTGCATGGAACATCTAGAGGGTGGGAGATAACTTAGGTGTAATTTATTAAAACCTAGGAAAACAGAGGATGATTAAAGGAGTAAAACATTGGGAATGAACAAGAAGAGGTAGACATGAGAAGACAGGCTGACCACAGAGGTGGTCAGAGGTGCAGAGGTGACTTGTGTTTTATGCTGGTGACCAGAAACAAAAGGAAGACAAAAGGAAGTATTTAATTTGGGGCAGGAGAATGAAAGTATTTTAGATAAGAGACATATCCAGGAAGTGGTTAGAAAGGTAGGACTAGAGCTCAAGGAAGAGTGTAGATAAGTGTCATGAAGGGAATGAGTTAAGAGAAGAAAGGCAAAGCCCGACCCTGGAACAACACCCACCCCCCTTTATGTCAGAAATGTTCCATCTTGGCACTGTTGCTGTTTTAGTCCAGATAATCCTTTGTGGTGGAGATCAGTCCTATACATTGCAGGTTGTTTAGCAGTATCCCTGGCTTCTACTCACTTAGTTGCTAGTAGCCTTCCTCCAGTTGGGACAATCAGATGCCACCAGACATCACCCAATGTGTCCTGTAGAACAGAATCACCCCCAGTGGAGAACCATTGCTTTACGTGAATAAAGATGTGGGCACACAGTCATCATTGTATATTATTCTCTGATCATTTTTTAGCATAAATATGGCAGTTTTAACATTAAATGTGAAACCGTGCAGGCCAAACCATAGGCAGTCACCACGAGAAGATACTTGTTACGGCACAGCCCTTGTGGTTGGAGTTCAAGCAGAATATAGTAGCAAGCCTCCTTTGTCCGTGGCGGTGGGTGAGCTGCTGCAGGGGCGGTGGCCGTTGTGGCAGCAGCAATGTGTCTGACGACTCGAGGTCCTACTACTAGCAGTGCGTGCTAACTCCGGACAGACTGTGTGCATACACCGTAACAAGCCCTTGGCACGGATGACCTCCCAAGCCTCCCAAACCTGGGAAAAGTACATTTTAGAGATAAGTAGGTGCAAGCTTAGATGAGAACTAACTTAGCCTCGAGGCTAAGCAGAGTGGAGCTGGCAGCTCAGCTAGGAAATCGGACTCTCAGGCTTGTGCCCTGAAGTCAGTGTGCAGTCATGCAGAAACAAGAGGGCAAAGAAAAGGTAAGAGGCATCGCCACAGCAGCACCCCCGTGACGTGGCCCGTTTTGGGGTTGCGGGCATGCAGTGCAGGCCGGTAAGAACAGCGTGGTGCGTAGAGCGTGGGAGAGAGTGCGTGGTGTCACACGGCAGCCCCTGAGAATTTCAGAACACTTTCTAATCTAGCGATCCAGTGACCCTGCGAGTGGACAGGACATTTCCCCTCTCAGCCCAAGAACCAGACCCCAAGCGGCACCTGGCTGTTCCTGCATGCACCTGAGCGGCGAAGGCGGGGCTGGGAGCCGTGCCATCAGACTCGGTGTCCACTGCCCTTTCCACCAGACTCTTCTGCTCTCTCAGCATAAAAGTATTGGTCACGTTTGTCTTTCCTACATTATGTAGGTACATAGCAGCTTCGTTTTTGAAAATGTGTCACTCTCTGTCACTTTAGATGTATTATCTAATAAGAGTGACAGCATTGATGATGAAGTTTATGAATCATTTTTTTAATCAAATACCAAATCTGTAGACGACACTAATCTGGATGGAGATTAAGTTAAATAGGTTTGCACTGCCAAGTGGAGTGAAGAACCAGTGATGATAATGATGGGAAGTTAAATTCAGTAAAATAAAGAACTGTCCTTTCCCCCAGTTACGGCCTAGCTACTGTGTTCTGCGTGCTCTCGCCGTAGCAAGAAGGTGCTCTCTTTATCCAGCAGTGAGAAGGGAGGATTGCTGTTCTTCTGCTGAGGTTCTCAGTGAATATGGCACCTTAGACACGGAGGCCGTCACCTGGGAAGTACTCACTGTCTCTTGATGGATGCATCATGAGGTTATATCTGGAAACATTTCCAGGTGTAGTTATTACATTTAACATCGTCAATGGGCAGTTCATCACTCGAGTCAGTCTAATGGGTTGATACCCAGCTTTATGTTATATGAGACTGATGTATTTTAAGTGAGATTTTTCCATTCACTCTGGTATCATTATGTCCCCTCTGCCCCCAGTGCTCTGAGCTTTCTAAAATGCAAAAGCTCCTGACACTCCAGTCAGAAATTTGGCAACTAGGATACATCTTTAATATAATTTCAGGTACTCAGCAAGACTGGAGGGGAACCCTAAGGTTTAAGATATTTACGTAAATAAGATTGCTGTAGAAAAATCATTCAAACAATACATCAGATACTTTACAGATGGTAGGGGAGACATGTTTCTGCGTGGGATAATGGATTGTTAAAAAGGTTGGAAAACTTCTTGTCATAAGACATCTTACTCGTGGTCCTTAGGTATTGGGTCTTCTTAAGCTTTCAAGGAAGTAATGCCTTTCTCTGTCAATGTCAGAGAAGAGTGCATAAGAAACTAACTTGCAGATCTGTAGTAGACAAATCTTTAGAAGAACAAAGGAAGAAAAATATTTTAAAATATATAAGTATCCTATACAAAGTATAGTATCAGTATATCAAATAGTCAATAGGAGTCAGTATTATCAAATAGTCAATAGAGATGTCAATAATGAGAAGAGAGAGCTGCATAAAACTGAGAACTCAAAATCTCAATCTCAGTGATGTGATTTATTTTCTTGTGTAGTAATCAAATTACATAAAAGAAAAGTAATAATTTAAAGAAATGCATATTATTTTTGCAAGTTAAATGTGTGCTGCTTCCTTTTGGAAGGAGTACCTGAGATGAAGGATCTCTCCTGGGTTCTCCTTTTCATTTTTGTTTAGCTTAGCCGCCTCTGGTTAGTACATGGCAGCTGTTGTAATCTTTTCCTCCCCTCCTCATTGATACATCAACTTGAGTTGATAATGAAGTGGCCCTTTAAGAATCAATATAACTCTCATCTCATTTGAGGATCTTTTCTTAATAGTCCCCCACAGATTCTTCCATTGAAATCTGTAAAACGTGGCGTCTTTGCTACTTGCTTGTACCATTTGTAGGTTACCTTCAGAAATTCTATTTTCCTGATTTACATCTCATCTCCCAACTGGACTGTGAGCTCTTTGAAGGTAGGAACTACTTTTTAGTTCTGTATGTTTCCAAAACTCTCTATGGTACTTAAAGTAAAAGACATTCAGTATGTCTGAAATTCATGATGATGATTTACTAAAGGATGTCATACCAGAATTGACAGCAAGGAAAGCAGTCCAGGTGTACCTTCTTTGTCAACTGACAGCAGTTTCTTTTGTTTTATGATAAAAGAGGAATGGGAAATTGGAGTAATTTTTGTGCAGTACAACAAAAGCCTTAAATTACTCCCCTGCTTTAGTTAAAATGCTTTATTTCACACATGATGAATGAATTATGATGGTCTAATCCAAAAATGTCTGCCTTTAACAGGATGGAAATTTCTCTTTCAATACTGTATTTGAAAAACCTCAAAATATGATGGTGGTTGGACAGTCGGCATTTGCAGACTTTGGTAAGATTGTTTTCATCTTTCAAATTCTCCCCCTCTCTCTGACTTAGTCATTAATTTCCCACATCAGAAAATAACTTTAGTATCTTCAGAACTATTATAGATTTAAAAGATGCCTTTTCTAGTATTATACATGACGTGTGGTCAATTCCTCGATGCAATAAGGAGCAATTCATGACATGGATGTTTAGATTATAGTTTGAACAAAAGAGGTTCCTGTTTGCAAGAAAGTCTTGTATATCCAGGTTAAGAAACCAAAATAATTGGAATTGACCTGACCTCTTTGAACTTGAATACTAAAAACCATTTTTTATTTATATCTTAATGCCGAAGAAGAGTAACATCTATTATGAATTCGCTACAAGAGGACATATGATTTTCTGTTCTCCATAGATTCTGTACAGTAAACCAAGTTCACATTGGTTAGGAACTTCCAAAACATCTGTGGCACTTTCACCCTTTGTCAGGGTTATAATTGAAAGGGTTTTGGTATTAGGTGGGAAAGTGGTCTCCATGACCACCTCCAAAGAGGTAAAAGCTCACTCCCTTCCTGCTTTTCCTTTATTCCTCCTACAAACACCTCAGTCTGTTCCTCAGAAATGCAGGTGACACGTCACTACATCCAGAGGCCTCAGCTTCTCATTTATGAAATGAAAATGATGATTATTTCCACCTCACAGGACACTGTGAATGACACAGTGTAAGGAGAACACAGTGTCGGGCACATAGGAGGAGCACAAGACATTGCTGGATAGTTTGAATCCTTTCATTGGGCTTACGTGAGTTTGTTTTCGCTGCTGCTCTGTGCTCAGCTAACTAAATCAGCTCGCCGTCCAGTGTCATAGAGACTGATCCCAACTCAGCTAAAGAGGAGGTTCACTAGTGCTATTTGATGGAAATTTCAACACGAGCCTCCATGCTGTGCTGTGTGTTAGTTTTACTACACTAAATATTACTTAGATTTTGAGCAGGTTTCTGGTGCCTGATTTATAGTCTTTAATGGAAATAGTCAAGTGATAGAATACATGAAATTATTTTTTTAATTTGCTGATTGACCTGATTAGCTGGATTAATGACAAGTCCCTTTGCAAGTCTCTCTCCAGGGCAGAAAGTATATATGCATTATATAATTCTCCGGGGGCTCACAGACCCCTTTAATCCTTGGCTAAGAACCTCCGAATTAAAGTTATTCATTTTATGATTGTGTGTTTTGTATGATAACGTGCCTTGCTTTTAACAAAATTTTTAGTAGCTTTACTTGGATATCTTAAAAATTTACTATGTTTACAATAACTATAAAATAGATACTTACATGTCGGGCTTTTTTAAATGTGCAGAATATAGGACATAGTCAATTAAGAAACATAACTATATTTCTCCCGTTTTTAATAACTTTAGGTAGTATATCAGTAAACTTTTTTAATATATCAGTAAACTTTAAATAAATATCTCACGTCTGTTTAAAAGTCCATGTATTCTTAGTTGGGTATTATAAAAAAAAAAACAAGACTGCTAATGAGTCCAAAAAAGCAGATGGCATTGAATAAGTTTATGAATATTAGCAGGTACAAAATACACATTTTCCTATATATTTGAATATGTCTGTGAATTACATCCTTCCCTCCATCCTTCTCCCCTCCGACTTCCTTTGAACCAAGTCGAGGGAAGTAACTGACTGGCATGAAGTCAGCATGATTTCAGAAATTTGCCATTCATTTGGTTTAAAACAAAAAAAAATCCTGAATAAATGGTAGAGCTTACAGGAAGAACCCTGTTCCAAAAACCAGTGATTAAGTGACTCCCAGCTCATTTACATTGTGTAGGAACAGCTGTTTTTTTACAGCTATGATGAAATGTTTAGCTACTAACATAAAATATTAAAAGATATTAAAAATATTCTAAAATTAGGCTATTCTGGTATATCCAAAGTGAGGTGTGTGGCATGGTTTGAAATCAAATCAGGAACCTTTAGCAAATAAAGAAAGGAAATAACTACAGTCATGCGTGGCTTAACGACAGGGATAAGTTCTGAGAAATGCATCATTAGGTGATTTTGTTGTGCAAACATCACAGAGTGCACTCACACACACCTAGATGGTCTAACCCACTGCGTACCTGGGCCACCTGGGCCAGCCCACTGCGCACCTGGGCCACCTGGTCCAGCCCACTGCGCACCTGGGCCACCTGGTCCAGCCCACTGCACACCTGGGCCACCTGCTCCAGCCCACTGCACACCTGGGCCAGCCCACTGCACACCTGGGCCACCTGGGCCAGCCCACTGCGCACCTGGGCCACCTGGTCCAGCCCACTGCACACCTGGGCCAGCCCACTGCACACCTGGGCCACCTGATCCAGCCCACTGCACACCTGGGCCACCTGATCCAGCCCACTGCACACCTGGGCCACCTGGGCCAGCCCACTGCACACCTGGGCCAGCCCACTGCACACCTGGGCCAGCCCACTGCACACCTGGGCCACCTGATCCAGCCCACTGCACACCTGGGCCACCTGGGCCAGCCCACTGCACACCTGAACCACATGGTCTAGCCCACTGCACACCTGGGTTACATGGTCCAGCCCACTGCACACCTGAACCACATGGTCTAGCCCACTGCACACCTGAACCACATGGTCTAGCCCACTGTACACCTGGGCCACATGGTCCTGCCCAATTCACACCTGAGCCACATGGTCCAGCCTAGTGCTCCTGGGCTACAAACCTGTATCATACTGAATACTGTAGGCAACTCGTACATGAGGGCAAATATGTATGTATCTAAACATATAAACACAGAAAAGGTACAGTAAAGATGGGGTATAAAAGATAAAAGGTGGTCCACTGCATAGGGCACTGACCATGAATGGAGCCTGCAGCACCGGAGGGGGGTCAGTGAGTGTGAGTGAATGTCAAGGCCGAGGACGTGACTGCACACGGATGTACACTTTACCAGCACTGGACACTTAGGCCACACTAAGTCTATGAAACAACACGAGGTTAGATCAAGCACGAGACGCGACGCATTGAAGAGACACGCTGAGCCCGAGGTATATGAGGCTGCTGTTGGCGGCACACTGTGTGACCGCAAACTGCATTTCCATAAGCAGGAAGGAGACACTAACGTAATGATTCAAGGACTAGTATAATAACCACATGGACCAGGAAACAGTCATCTGTTAGCGCTAGCAAGTATTCTGTACTGGACGTAATCTGTGTGCAGCAGGCTTGTTCACACCAGCGTCAACACACATACGAGTAACGGCTTGCGCTATGACATTACGGCGGCTACGACATCACTAGGTGACAGGAATCTCTCAGCTCCCGCATAGTCTTCTGGGACTCCCCCACCCCACCCCCGTGTATGCGGTTTGTTGTTGACTGAAATGTCGTTATGTGGCACATGACTGTTCAAACCAATTAGGATGCGTTTTATTGCTTTTATAAAACAAATACTTTCCCAGAGATCAGCTAAATAAAACTCCATGGAATGTTGCACAGCCAATAGAAATGAGGGCAGAGAAGATTCTGTAAGGAAAAAAGACCAGGACGTAATTATCTTTTAAAAAAACAGACTAGAAAGAATTTCGACAAAATGGTAATGGTTGTGTAAGTAGGTTATTTTATTTCCTACTTTTCAGATTTTCTGTTATGTGGTTAGACTCATTTAAATATTATTTAATAATGAAAAAGTAAATTATAGAAGAGTAATAGTCAGTAATGGCAAGAAAGAAACCAAAGTATGTACTTAAAGTACTGTCAGATTCTGTCGCATTACTTCTGAGTTCTTATAATTGACCCTGTCCTCTGAGTCTCATGGCCAGCTCCTTTAGAGATCAGGTACTTTTACACGGTCTTTAATTCCTGCAGATAAAACGCAAAAAATTACACCTCTATTAGGCTTAAAACTCTGTGCTGAATACCATGTAAGAAAGTCAAGATGTTTAAGGTAATGTCCTTGTCTAGTTAGGAAGACAAACGTGTAAAAATATATATATATATATATATTTATATGTATATATACATATATGTATACACACAGAGAAGAATAAAGAAGCACCTAGCTACCATATAAGAGAAACCAGACAGTATTTCATTGTTATGTGTGAAGTTAATGCCGTAGACAAAGTACAAAGTCTTGTGGCAATACAGGTCACTGTCTGCTGAGAAAGGGACGCTTCATGAAAGAGGTGGGATTTTGGAAAGGACTTTGAAGCGACTCTGAGGTTTGGCTAAAACACGTAGAGGTATGAAAACGGTGTGGTTAGTGACTAGTGAATTAAACTAGTTTGGTTTGAATAGAGAGTTTCTGTAAAAATGTGGAAACATAAAAATGGCCAGTGAACACATTGGATTGCCAAATGAGTAACAGATGAACAAATGTTAATTTTATTCAGTGAAAGAAGTAGGAAGTAGTAAAAGAGTTTTCAATAGCTCTTTCTTAATAACTTTTTTAATTGACTTCAGATAGCAAAGTTGAACAAAATCTTTTGGTCTGGTGGGTTTTGCAGAAGGTAAAGCTTCCTCAGCATGGAGAGGAATTCAAGGCAAGATTTTTAGAATTTCTGAGATGCTCAGGATTTTTATATCAAAAGAGAGGTAGATTGAAACAGTTTTAAAATACTGGATTTTGTAGGGATGGAAACCAGTCAGGAGATAGGTCATGGCATGAGCTGGGAACGTGAGTTGTCTACGTTAATAAATAGAGGGACAGGTGTGAGAAACTTTTCAAAGAAAGAATCAGTGCATTTAGTGATTGGTTTGATACTACAGAGAGTAAAAAAAAAAAAAAATTACCTCTGGATGACTAAAAGAATCATTCCTTTTCTAGCAGCCTTCATAGTGATAGGTAAGTCAGGAGAGGAAACTGCTTTGGTTATTAAGATATTTTAGAGTCATCACATTCCTAAGACTAGTGAGACAAGAGAACTGGAACATTTGTGAAACCAGAGTTCAGGAATAAAGCCAAAGCACATTTGAAAGTCCCCTAAGAGCCGAGAGGCCCAGACCTAACGAGCCCCCCGAGGCAGAGAGTACATGACTCTAATCCCTGAACTCTGACAACATGCGTCATCGGGAGGATGGATATTAATCATCACTGTATTTGCACAGCTTCTTAGTAGCCTTTCGGCCGTTTCTAGTGCAGTTTTATTCTGCCAGGATCAGAGTGGAAGCAAGCAGCTTGAACAGTTTTCCCTCTAGCCCGCTGGACTGTTGTCCCCTCAGCCCGCCCTGCCTCACCCCACCAAAGAGAGGCCACACCACTGTAAAATGTTGGTAAAGCAGAAATATTTGATGTGCACACATTACCAGGTGGCACATCATGCGATTGTGAGACAGCCTTACAGTGTTCTTCTCGTGTAAGTCCACTTCGTCCATTCTCTTTGCATTCCATGTGACCATGTCACAGCGCACAGCGGTTACCATAGCAAAAGGGATTAGTCCCTGAGCTTCTACTTCCTCGCAAAGACTGTGAGGCATCTGCCTTGGTGCGGCACAGATGCCAGATGTGCTTCTGATAAATATTTTGAATGCTTTTTGATTGGAAATGGTAATTTATACACCAAATTATAAAATTGCTACTGCAGAGTCTTGATTTCATACACACTCAGCATTTAAAGCAGACCAGGCTATACTTGTTCCTTTAAGGTATACAGATACTGGAGAAAACTAGGGCCCTAAATCCAGAAAGCCTTTACGGACAGGTTTGTATGTGACAGATTCTTCCCTTTCTAGGTAAGGCTAATTTTAGTAAAACTGTCTCTGACATATTGTATTCTCACAACTGTACTGTTTTTTAATTGTTTAATGATGCATGGTATTATGAATGTATAATTAGCCCTATGAATTTTAACTTTTAAGTACTGAAATTCTGCTATCTAGGCTTCCTCCAGGATGGTTTCTGTGGGTTAATTTGGTTCTTTTGAATGGACTTTCCTGTTTCTTTGTATCCCTTGGATTTTTTTGTTGCAAATTGGACATTTGAATATTATAATGTGGTTACTCTGGAAATCAGATTCTCACCCTTTCCTGTGGTTCGAGGCTATAGTTGTCTATTTGTTTAGGTAGTTTTCCAAACTGTCTTCACAAAGACTATCTTCCTTGTCACGTACAGTGTGACCGTTTGCTTAAAAGACTTTGTATAGACACAGTTTCATTTTTCCATGGTTGTAATTAGCAGTAACATCGCTAGGTCTGTATGATAAGTGTCTCCTTAACTTTTTATCAAGTTAGCAAACTGTTCTCCAAAATGGATATACCATTTTAAGTTGTTACCACCAAGGTCTGAGGGTTCCAGTTTCTCCACTTCCTTGTCAGCTTTTAGTGTGGTCATTCTTTTTCACTATAACCATTCTGTTGAATGTGTTAGTAGTATTTTGCCTTTTATTTTCATTTCCCCTATGGTTAATGATGCTGAGTATCTTTTCAGGTGTTTGTCATGTTTTCTCTAGTGAAATGTCGTCCAATTCATTGTCCATTTTTTAATTGGTTGTGTGTCTTTAAGACTTCTTTGTATATTCTCGATACAAATCTCACATCAGATATATGATTTGCAAATCTTTTCTCCCAGTCTGCGGCTTGTCTTTTCATTTTCCTAAAAGAGTCTTTTGAGGAGCAAAAGTTTCAAATTTTTATAAAGTTGAATTTATCCGATTTTGCTTTTGTGGATCATGATTTTAGTGTCCTGTCTAACAAATCTTTGCATAACCCACCGACAGAAAGATTTTCTTCTGTGTGTCCTGTACATCTTCTAATTTCACCCCTTACGTTCAGGTCTATGAGCCATTTCAAGTTCATTTCAAATAAGTTCTTAAAAATAACATGTATTCTTCCTCAGCTCAGAGTACGATATTACTTAGATTATTTCCTAATCATAATATTTGTGTGTAGGGAGGGTAATGTCATAAAATGGAGCCCATTTGAGAGATTATACTAGTATTGACTGGTAATTATTGGCTAGAGCTCAGAGTGAGGAGGAAGCTTCAGGAATTTCTAGGTTGTCAGAGTTGCAGTTACACAGATGCAGGTCTCAGCGTTATAATCCAGCCGACAGTTCTTCACCCACGAAAGATGTATAATTTGCCTAGAAACAAGCCTTCAAGAAATGAATCATAGGGGGTAAAAAACCTGGAATTACTTGCTCTAGAATTGTTTAAAGGTTTATTGCACCTAGATTCAAGTGTTTGATATACAATGAAATGTATTTTGTATAAACATAACTCATCATTATTACCTCATTTATCAAGGAACTAAGAAAAAACATACTCCTGTGTTAAGGAGAGGGAGTGACTGGTGGATTTCATTATCCTTAGCAAATTCAGTGATTAACCAGATGAAATGGAGCACAACTGAAAGCTTTGTCACATGCTAGCACTATTATTTCAAAACATCTACTGTTGAGCCAATACAGAAACATGGTGAATGGTATGTCCTAAATGTTATTGTGGATTTCTAAATTAATAAGACACCATTTAATCTACAGTGAAGCCATGCAGATGTGGCTCTCACAGTTTGTTGACTTTTGACATCTAAATTGGGGCCATTGTGTTTTTCAGAGTTTACTGTTACTTAGTAAATACCCAGTCAGTGATGTAGAATACATTTGTTTTCGTGGCTGAAGAGCAAGGTAAAGAGGGCCAATCCCTTAAAGCAACAAGGAGGCCTCATGTCCACTCCGCTTGTTTTGTGAATTAGAAGACTGAGCCTAGGGACTCACGCAACGTGCTGGTGACCCTGAAGCCGGGCAGTTCTGGGTATGAAGCCCAGCTCCTCCCCTTGCTTCCTTTATGAACCTACACGAAAGTTACTTGACCATTTTGTATTGTGGTTAGTACAGTGTTAGTACATCTGCTAAATAAAATATTTTAGAACAAGTGTTCACATTTCTTACACCTGAACTGATAAACTCAGAAGATAAAAAGTCACATTGGAGGATGTACTCTCCATCACTGGCCCCTGCCTTTAAATCCAGGGAAGACCAGTATTTCCCAGCAGTTGGCTATGTCTGTAATCCTGGTTGAATGCTTCAAAATTACATGTCACTGTGAGTAAGGGAAGGAGATAGCGTTGGGTAATAAACTTAGACTTGAATTTAAATCCCAGGTTTACTGCCACTTAACTCCTTTTTGCCTGGGTGATGAATATCACCAAGCATCAGTATCCTCGCTGTAGAGTGGGAATAATAGTACTTTCGTCATGGTTTTTTTGTCAGGATTAAATGTGATAGTGTATATAAAGGAACCTCTCCTAGGACTTAGCAGATGGTAAGGAGTTATCTTCTCTCTTCCTCCACCCAGAGCACACCCCTCCTGTGTACCACAGTGAAAAATACTATATGTTTATGCAGACTGAGACAGCTGCGTGTCTACATGTCTTCTCCCCTTTTTCTTCTATGATTTCTTTTCAGTGCTTAGGAACACACTTGAAAAGTGTTTATAAACGTGATAGTAAATGATGTCTCAATTGTCCTGTAGATGAATAACCCCTCAAAGCACTCTGGTACCTTTGAGCAAACTGCTGAACTAATGAACAAGGTAGTTGAAAAGACATCAATATTCTGAAGTTGTGCCTGACTTCTGCCCCAGTCATTACCTGCATCTGGCCATTCTTAAATCAGAAGCATTTCTAGAATCTGCACAGTTGAAGAGACTCATGGCCCGATCAGGTCTTGATCTTCCTCTCTGTGTGATCCTGGACAAACAATCTAGGCCTGAATTTTCCCATGTGTTAAATGATAGAGGTTAGGAATGGATATAATTTCTAAGGCTCTTTATATTTCCAACATTAACTATTTTGAAGTCGGTGAGAAGTTAATCTAGTCAAAGTTGGTTGTTAAAACAAAGGGATTAATAATTAGGAAAGTGTTTGAATAAAACCCCAATGTCAGGAGGGATTCTTCTACTCTTGTTAAGTAGAACACTTTACTTTTAATTAATACCCATGCAATAATTGGAGAGATCATAGCTGCCATAGAATTCATTGTTCACTTTGCTTATGATCTTAGCTACTTCATTCCCTCTTTGTCCTTTGAAAAGGTGTAATAATAAAGATTTTAGTCTTGAAAACGAGTATCTTGTGAGAGTGATAGTGTTATCACTGTTGCCAGTTATTTATTTCATCCATCCCCATTCTTCTGACAAGAAGTTCACTACATGTTTATGAAAACTGAGACAGAATTGGGGAAACAGAATTCAGCCAGAGCTAGAAAAAGTCAACAGATTCAGACATTTCAAACAGAAGAATCTTTTGTTAATGTTATTGGGGAGCTGGGGGATGTACTTCTTAAGGATGGGGAGCCGAGACCCGAGAGCTTGAAGTCCTCATAGCGTGTTGGGTATTGATGGCTGACCTAAATAAATCGTGTCCCTCGGTGGAAATTATAACTACTCTGCGGTTGGGAAAGATGTTGATCTTCTGAGAAAGTAAGTGCTAATTAGCTCATTGGTTTTACAACCAAATGACTAAAAACGTCTAAAATACTTTTTTCATGGAAATTCCAAAGTTATCATGACTAGAGTATTTGTTGATTTTTCAAAAGAATATTTCACATTAGTCTCCATGTTTCTGAAATGTGTCCTTTTTTATGCTTTTAAACTAACCCATGTTTATTTAAAATATTGCCATTTATAAAAGGATCGCAAAGGTGAAATTCCCAAGGATACGTATTTCAATGAAAGTTGAGTATAGATAGAAGTTATAGGGTAACCCTAATTCGTGGTTTTTATCAATGGGTGCTGATTTCCTCCCTCTTTGGAGGTAACACTGTCATTCAGGCTCTCCAGATAAAACTAGTGGCCGTGGCCCTCCCCTGCTCTTTTGGAGAGGTGACTCTTGACTTATGTAAAAGCAACCGTCTTTGACATCGCCTATCAACATTCGACCCCTTTGAGTGAGTGTTTGTCATCCTAACGCTGGCATTTATTAAGCTTGTATGTGCCAAGCACTCAACGAATGATTGCTAGTCTCATCGTTGTCATCACCATTTAATGCTTACAATAAAAAGTTGGGGTACTGTATGCATTTTACAGATAAAGAAACTAAGGCTAAGATGCAAAGTAACTTGGCCACAGTCCTGCTGCTGGCAAGCGATAGCTGAGATATGAACCCAGGTACATGTGACACCTAAGCTCATGGTCTGAAACCACACTGTGGTCTTAGCGGAAGTGGACTCTTGATATAATAATAACATTATATAAACATAACTTAAAAATCAGCCTGTATGAGGTTTAACATCTAAAGCAAAATAAGTGCACTGATGGACATATTTGTAATTCTGTCATTTAAAATGAATATTTTGAAGAAATTGAGTTTATGCCTTCTACATGATCATGTGGTATCTTCTTTTTCTTCCTTTTTTTTAATTGATATCACACCTGTTTCATGTTGTCATAGTTTGGCTTGTGAGTACTTAAAAAAACTAATCGTGCCTGCCCTCTATTTTTTGAACTATTCATCATTTATGTTAAAATTATGAATTTTGTTTTCTTAAAAAAAATTAATCTGGGCATTGTAATAATTTTTCTATCATATTTAGTTTATTTCTGTGCCTATAATTTCTTTTATGTTAATGATGTGCTCTTCTGATAAATATAAAGTGATAATCTTTATATGTTACAGTGGAAGGAAAAAGAAAATAGATTTTTGGTAATTTGTAAAATTTTAGTATATACAGTTTCAGTTTTATATTAATGATGAACCACAAAAAGTGTAGTCTTACATGTGAATACGTTATCTGTCATACGTCTTACGTCTCTTGACAAATGTGATGGGAAAGCTGTTACTTCTTCCCTTATTCTATTTTAGCAAGAAATGCAGTTTTTAAAATCTTGTATAGAAATCTTTTAGCTTTGGGTACCACATGTTAGAAATAAAAAAAAAAACCTTTAAATCTGGTTAGAACCTTCTATAATACCATTAATTAGTCATGTGACTTGCAGTGTTTATAGCTTGTGTATGTTACAGCCGTCCATGAGTAAATTTTCCAGTTAGTGGAAGGAGTCATTTTGACTTATTTTCTGTTTGAGCCGTCATGACATTTTCTACTCTGTCATTCAGAAATCATTGATTTATTTTTGTTATTGAATTCAGTTCCAGGTTACAGAACAAAATATTTAGCCAATCTACTTACAATTTTTTCCCTCCATCTATGGAGGACCATTTGTCAAATCCTAAATTGTTGCTTTCATTTTTCATGGTCAAATGTTTCAGTGTTTCCTACTAACCAGCATTACGGTGAGTTCTTGAAGTGAGAACTCTAAAGAAAAAGCCCTGTATCCTTCTAGGAGTTATGCGGTTTTTTTCCTCTATTGCCTACCTGCTAAGCACTTCGTACTCCTGTCCTAAGTTACACAGAATTCTACAGTGATAGAGGGGAAATAGTGATGTAATTAATCCTCATAGGGACTCCTCGCAGTAGCCCAATTATGTTCCTCTTGATCAGTTTACAAATAAACATAAGTAATACAAGAGATGTTGGGTTTCTTTTCTGAAAACGATGGACCATGCAGTAAGTGCCGTGGTCCAACTAGATGTATCCATCTATGAAAAGTGCAAGAGTTTCGCAACACACAGCACGCGAAAATCAATTCCAGGTGAGTCTAAGATTTAAAAGTAGAAATGATGTCTCAGGGTGCTATGAATTGGAACTGCCTTTGTAAGTCACAACCAAAACCTAGATGCTATAAAGGAAACTATTAATCAATCCTAGACAAAAGAATAATTTTTTATTATAGAAAGGACTCCTACAAATTAGCGAGAAAAAGACCAACATCATTATTAAGAAAAGAAAAAATGAAACCCACAATGAAATACCATTCTCACTTAAGGGGCAAAAATCAAAATATTGGATGATTCACTTATTGGTACAACCTCTCTGGCCAAGGTTCTCTAAGTGTGGTCCAAAGTATGGGCCCCTGGGGGAGCCAGGGGCTTCCTGCAACCCTTCGGGGGTCCACAAGGCCAAAACCATCTTCATAGTAATACTAAGGTTCCATTTGCCTTTTCAGCATCGACCCTGTTGTGATGATGTGCAAGCGGTGGTGGGTAAAGCTGCTGGCCAGTTAGCAGAAAGCAAAGCAGGGGCAGTCCACATAGTTAGCACGCACTCTATTCTTCACTCATGGTGTTAATATAGAGCAGGAGAAGGAGGAAGGAAATAAAAATAATTTCACTTAAGAACGTTTTTGATGAAGCCGCAAAAAAATAATAATTTCATTAAATTTCAACCCTCGAGTACACACCTTTTTAATCCTCCGTGTCTGGAAATAGGAAGTATGCATAAAACACTTCCACTGCACAGAGTATTGAAAAGCATTGGTGCCATTGGTAGCAAGCTAAACTACTTTTTTTTAATGTAACACCATTTTTTTACTTGAAAGAACAACTGACAAACTGGTTATTCAGACTTGGGAATTTGGTTGACATTTTAGAGAAAATGAACAAAGCGAGCTTGTCACTTCAAGAAAACAACTGACGGGAAATTACCAATTATCACATTTGATTACTATAGAATTTTTTTATAGAATTATACCTTATATAATGTTATTAACCAATGTTACCCCAATAAATGTAATTTAAAAAAATTAAATTTTAATTAAATTTTAAAAAAAAATTTATTTTTTACAAATTTGATCTTTCAAGCAAAAAAATTGGAATTTTAGAAAACTTTTATGTGCTACTATGAGTTGACAGCTTCCCAATACCTTAAGTTTTGTGGGTTTTTTTTTTTTATGGGATTGGTGGTGATATTAACAAATGTGACTTTTTGATAGGGTGTAATAAAACGTTTCCACAGTTGAATACCTACATAACTCAAACTCGTGAACCAGTATCCTCTAAATGTTCGATGTGTGATTTTTACAAAGTCACGCATTGGTAAAATATGCATTCAAATTTTAAGGTTTTAATTAACAGTAAGAAAAGTTCGTTGATCCGGTGCTTCATTATTCACTGCAACTAACCTCTAAGAAATTATCTGAGTTTTGATGGCAGTGTGGCAGACTCTCCAGAGTTCCCTGAAAAGGCTGTGCACACACTTCTTCCACCTACATATTTTCATATTTGTCAACCAAAACAACAGATTGAATACAAAAGCAATATGGAAATCCAGCTTTTTTCTATTAAGCCAGAGAATACCACTTTTTTTGCAAAATGTTTCTGTTTTGGCAAATAGTTAATTTTCATGAAAATGTTATTTATGTTTACATTTAATCGATTTATGGTTGTTCTTTTCAACTTAATATTCAAATATTTGTTGGTCTTCATTTCTAGTATGGTAAATACCCATCGCTATGACCCATATAAACAAAACTTGTTGAGATCCTCAGTTTTTAAGAGTACAAAGGATCCTTGAGACTAAAAAGTTTCAGGACCACTCCTCTACGGAGATTAAAATAAAAAATTGAAGTTCATATAACCGTTGAAAGAGTAATTTCCATTTCAGGAATTTATACTACAGGTATAATCTCACAAAGATGAGATAATATATGTCCAGAGTTATACATTGCTGGATTGTCTGGATTACCAAAAGATTGAAAACAATCCAGTGTTTGCTCATCAGTAGACAGTTGGTTATGTTGAGATACATGGTATTCATACAATGCAATGCTATATTATAGAGGCAGATATAAATTTGTCAGTGTGGAACGATCTCAAAGATATATTAAATCAAAAATTCACGGTGCCAAAAAGTGTGTAGAATACAATATCCTTTGTGCCAAATTACATATATGTGCAGTTAACCCTTGAACAATGCGGGGGGCAGGGGCACCGACCCCTTTCCCAGTGCACAGTCAAAGCTCCACATACAACTTTTGACTCCCCAGAAACTTAGCTGCAGTTATCCCGTCGTATCCCCGGGAGATTGGGTCCACAACCCCCTGTGGATGTGATACAGAATCGCAGGTGCTCAAGTCCCTTAGATAAAATGGCACAGATCGGTGCATACCATGGCGCCCTGCAGCCCTGCGCTCCCAACCACGGATCAAAAAGACCGTTTAAGATCCATGGGTGCAAAACCGGGGATATGGCGGGCCTGTGTGTTTACTGAACAAAATCCACGTATAAGTGGCCTGCACAGTTCAAACCCATGTTAGTTCAAGAGTCAACTGTATATGCATAGACTATGTGTTGAGGAGACACAAGGAACTGCTACAGTGGTTGCCACTGTGGAAGGGAGCTGGGGACAAGAGTAGAAAGGATACATTTCTAGAAAATTGAGTACCTCTTAAACAGTTCTAAAAATTTTTTTTTAAATGTTCCCCCCAAAATCCTAATGTTTTAAAAAATTGTTTCTCATTTTCTTTCCCAAAATTACATGGCTGATTACTTATATTAGGAGCTAAGCCAAGTTAAAAAAAAAAAGTCCGTATCTAGCTAATGCTGGTTTTATACGTTCTTTCTATGACATTGAAATCTCCACTCTCTGATGGAATGGGTAAGACATTCACAGAAAACAGTTGTTTTCTGTGGTGGTAATTGTTTTGTTGCCATCACAAGATGGCCCGCCCAGAAGTCACAAGAATATGCAGAAGGTGACCTGGAGTCAGTTCCAAAAGGCTGGAGCCAAGCTCCTGCGGAGAGACACAGACAGTGTCCAAAAGGGGTAGTAGAATTTGATTAGCAGAAGTTGTTTCTGAATGGAGGAGCGTGATCGGGGCAAGTAGGGACATGGAGAGCATCCCCGGCACCAGTGGGAGAGCAGTGGTTCCCACACCTTGCCATCATCCAGATCAAACGGAGGGCTTATGAAAATATAGATTGCCAGGCTTCCCCTTAGAGGTCCTGACTCATTAGATCTGGGCAGGGGCCCAAGAATTCCCATTTCTACCAAATGCCTGGTAGTGCTGCGGCTGTGGGATTGGGGACCACACTGGAGAATCACTGTGAGTGAGATGGTGGTTTACAAAGTTGGATAGTCATCTGGGGCCAGAACAGTGAGATGTAATTTGTTTAAATGACAGATCAATTAACTTAATGAGACTGAAAATATTATGAATGTTGAAGAGGATACGTAATATGTAACCCTTATGTGTATCTTCTTTGTCTCCTGCTCAATTAAAAACAAAAGTTATTATATAGGAATTCATTATAACCCCTTTTTTGAGAACAATAACTTTATTTTAGGGTCTTCTTGGTTTTAAAATTAAAATGTTTCAGAAAATCAGTTTGAATTGTTAAATCTATTTCAGTAAAAGTATCTGTTTTAGAGAAGAATTTTATTTGAAATGTGGATTAATGTCAAATGAAGTTAACATTGTTCAGCGTGTACTTTAGTGACCAGCCATTCCAAAGGCCACTTTTTATACTGCAGGTGATAAAATAAGTTAATCATAATCTCATTCCTTTTGTTATAATTTCTGTTGAGTTTTTAAGAAGGAATTTTAGCCTTCAAGAAGACTTGATATGTACTCTAGTGAGGTACTGAGGAGAAGGCAGCCCAAACATCTTAATTCCTGGTTCTTCTTTATGAATGTATGCCCACGTCACAGACCGGCACCTCCATCAACACGGCAGCCGTCACAGTCCACTCACAAATCACATTGTTTCTCAAGAGAATGTGCTTAAACGAATTCTGGTCCCTAGCCATGTGCCTCTGATTCACATAAACTTGTGTGTGTGTTTTTTAAGTTTATTGGGGTGACAATTGTTAGTAAAGTTACATAGGTTTCAAGTGTACAATTCTGTCATACATCATCTATATATCACATTGTGTGTTCACCACCCAGAGTCAGTTCTCCTTCCATCACCATATATTTGATCCCCTATACTTGTTTTTCTGAAGCTGCTTTTTTCCCTAGGCATAATAACTTATTAAAAAATAAGATTCCTATCATCTGAGGTATTAAAAAAAAGGTATGCAGATTATAAAAGATAGACTGTGGAAATATTTAGATTAAAGGAGGATAGAGATAAATAACAACTCAGTGCAATTCCTAGCCTTAGACTGGAGCCTGTGTTGGGGACAGAAGTGCTGTAAAGGGCATGGATAGGTCAGTGGACAAAATTGGAATATAGTTAGTACATTCAATAAAAGTGTTGTATCTGTGTGAACTGGTAACTGGGCTGTGGTTACGTAAGAGAGTACCCCTGTTCCTAGGAGATACACACTTAGGTACTTAGGTAAAGGGCCATCCATAGTGTATGCAATTAGGTACATGGTTCAGAAAAAATATTGATGTCAGCAAGTACGTAAGTGATCAAACATGGTAAAATGTTAACATTGGGCAAATCTAGTTAAGGCGTTTACAGGCATTCTTTGTACTATTTGTATTATTGCAATTTTAAGTTTAAATTATTTCCAAATTAAAAATTTTTTTAAAGAAAAACACATGCAGAGAGGTGTAACATAAGATTTAAAAGTTTGTTTTCTTTAAGAGAGAGAACATTTCCTTTGGGTACGAAGTTGGATTCTTGGAAAGCTTTTCTGTCACCTCCCCTAAATATCAAAAAATAGCACTGAGCGACAGCACAGGGTACATATTCTCTGATTGAGTTCCGTGACAATACCTATAAAACGTTGCTGATAATTTATACTAAAAGGCATGATTATGATGTCACATGACTTAGTTTTAGATTCATTAGATGGTTACTCGCCAGCATTAAATATTAATATCACCTAAGTCGTGGTCAAAATACTCATGGGAAATAGAAAACTCCTTGGAAGAAAGAGAAACTGGAGGAAAAGAAATGTGTAAATCATAATCTAGTATTGAGCATTTTGCCATTGCGGGAGAAAATGAAGGGCAGAGATTTCTGATTGGTCCTCCGTTAATTTGTAATAAAATGGTTTGGTTTTTAATGAAGTCTATGCTATTATTACTAGAGTCAGTTTATAAATCACATTTTGCATTTAATTCTTTCTTACTTGGCTGGCTCTTTTTTGTTTATCTTTCTAACCATGATAAATGTTTATGCTCTTGGGAAGCCTTCTCCTTTCCAAGTATTCCTGCCTGGAGTTCCAGCTCTCTCTCAACTTCTTTCTCAGTAATCCCAATATATATACATATTGTCAAATCACTAGATGTTCTCTGTACTTTCCATTGTAACTTAACTATTTTATTTAACATTATACTCCTCTAAGGAAGGGTTTGTTGTCACAATTGCTGTTAATCATGAGCATCATGAGTAATTAAACCATGAAATTAAATGAAAGAAATTCATGTTTTTACTATGCTGTCTCTTTCACTTTTCCTTGCTGAGGTCAGCTTCCATTGGCTAGATTTTCATTCCATTTAGCCTAAAATGCTTTTTTTCCCTTTAGAATACATTATTGGAGATTTGATAGGCTTATTGTGGTTACATATCTTAATATGTAAACCTGCACAAGAAAGGACATTTCTTTATTGTTAATTCTTACTGAAGACATTACCTCAGGCACACGTTAAATGAAACATTAAACCATAGCAAATAAATCAATGATTCAAGCAACACACATTCAGCCCCCACATTTGAAAAGCGAGGTGACTACCCCAGTGGGAATGTCCTTGCAGTGACTGAGCTCTGGGACATCTGAACCCCATCAGGTACAGACAGTAGATACGGGGTAACTGATTGCAGCTTCCTCAGGAACCTCATCCCGAGAGGTCTTTGCAGACATTGTGCAGCTTTTTAAAAACCAGTCAGCTGGAAATGACATCTGGATTCCCTTCATTTGCTTTTTTATTGATAAAAATTTATTGCTGCTTTTTAGAAGCCGAGTAGCTGAGAGCTTTATAACTCTTGAAGTTCACGCTGTACAAAAGACACTTCAAAGTGTGTGTAAAGATAAATTACGTGTAAAGACACATTTAAAATATGCCATGTAGTAATGGGTTACAGTTGACATGCTTATTTTTCTCCTGTGGCAGCAATGATAATTAATGTAAATGAGTCAAAATTTACATTTTGGAAAATTGATGATTTTAACATTAAAGCCTGAAAAGGGGTCTTTTGGCAACACTGGGTAAATATTTAACCACAGCAGTGAGCGATTTAAAAGCAGACACAATCCATGGCATAGGAAGCAAGGGCCAGAGAAATTCTTTTTTAATTGAATCTCCTGTATTCAAAGTCATGTGTCACATTTTTCAGTTTATCAGACTGATGCAGACTTTGAACAAATAGGAAATGTGATCTGCCATACAGGCACACTCTATTTTGTGGCTGTTAATTGACTCTTGAACTTTCTTCTGGCAGATGGGGACGGACACATGGATCACTTACTCCCAGGCTGTGAAGATAAAAACTGCCAGAAAAGCTCCATTTACCTAGTGAGATCCGGAACAAAGCAGGTAGATCAGCTTGGTTTTTTAATGTAAATAGAATTATGTTCTTGAAAAAAGTCTTCAGAGGTTACTAAAGGTATCTGAAGAATCAGAGCAGAGAGGAACCAAAAGTAAATTACTGACTTCCTCACTTCAACTTAATGAAATGCATTGAAATCTATTGTTTGTTGGTTTATTAAGAGAAAAAGTACTGTTATCATCATTTCTGGTGAAGAACACCCATCCTTGACCCTGTAATTAATGATCTGTTAGCATTTTATATGCTGGGAATATGGTAAAACACACTATAGCTATAATAAAGGGATATGTAGAACATCTTATCTATTTTCAAGGCTAATCTTCTTGGATTTGTGGTCTCTAGATCTGTTTCATTCTCTCATGCTGACTTTTTCCCTGTAGTTTGTAGGTAAACAATTTAGGATCTGATAGTCACAGCTGAAGATTAATGTGGAAATGATAGGTTATAACATTGAGAATTTCTCCATATTGCTAGCACTTGAAAGGAAGCTAGCAATATACTAGTAGAATTATTCAGTTTTATTTTCTCATTGGGAATAATAAACGATAGAATAATACATTGATTTTTATAGCCCTTATAGGTAGGAAACATCACATTTTATACTAAGGCACTAAAGAAAACAAGTCTTCGTACAGCCAGCATCCTAAAACCATTTAATTATTACACTCAGAAGTTTTATTATCTAGAACTTTTTCTTACTTTGAATCACTGCAAACATTAGGTGAAGTAACACCTCATCAATGGTTCGTAGGTATAAGTAAATCTAGTAATTATAGTCTGTCTCCAAGCGACAGACTACTGTAAGGATATTTTCAAATTACACAGTCACCTCTCTCTCTGGGAAGATAAATGTCACAGTTTTTCTTGACTGTTAAGCATGTCACATTAATGAAGACTCCTTTTACTTGTTAGGCCCTGATACATTTACCTTAACAGGAATACTTTATCCTCATTAATAATCTGTCAACATCTCAGAAATTTGTGATAACTTGGCATTTTGTGAAATTTCCCAGCTTCCAAAACAAAACCAACTATTTTTTTTCAAAGAGAAGTGAAACATTAAAACATTTTGATGATATGTAATACTTGTTTGCTTTATAAAAATTGACAAATGAGATTACAGATAGAGACAAGTTTTCTAAAACAGCTCATTTTCTGTAAATTTGTTTTTATCATTAAGCTATTTTTCCCCCCGTGGCAAATGATGCTTTCTTTGGATAACCTAGAAAATGTTCAGGATACCCTGTATGCTAAATCCTTTCCAAGAAGCCAATTTTAATAAAGCTCGCCTTGAATCCGTAGAAATGAGTCACCTGCTTTTAAGAAAAAACCATCTGCAGGTATACTTGGCCGCCTGCCATTTCAAGCTAGCTGTGCTGCTTCTGTTTGGATGTCTCCAGGTTACGTGCCAGTATCCATGCTCTTAGATAACGTGGGTATAATTTTAATGGCACGATTTCCACTCTTGAGATTTTTAATTTGCATTAGGTTATTAAAAGTGAAGATTTGGGCATTCAGAAGAGAAAGGGATTTCCAAACGCTTAGTTTGAAATCAACCTATTCTCTCTTCTCTTCGTTATAATTAATATAGAAATAAAGAATTTATTTAAAATGTAGTTTCTGGATTTTTGAGTGTCAGCTCATCACGTGGGGCAGCTTGCCAGAGCTTGCCAGGGCTGGTGTGTTTGGAAAGCCTCTGAGCTGCCTGGCTCTAAGGATGAGGACAGAAGTCGTTGTCACGTGTAAGACGCACAGCAGGAGACGTTGTCAGGCTGGAACTTCCTTCCTAAACTGGCCCTCCGGAAAGAACATCAGTATTAGATACTACAGTTTGCTGCAATTTTTTAAAATAGTTATTTGAGGTTATATTTCCACTCAACACAAATTTTTACGACGGGCAATTCAACCATCTACTTATTAATGTCATTTTAATCCTGAGATTCTGTGAAAAACCTTCTAAATGCCAGTTCCATGAAAGATAACTAGTGATGAATTGTAAAGGGAATTATTTCCTTCAGAGGATCAGTTTCCTGTTCATCAGAGTAACATATTATACCCTACCATATTACAGGGATAAAGAACTTAAGGAAGGTGATGCTACCTGGAGGACTTGTATTGAGCATTTGCTTTGTAGACGGCGATTGTTTTTCTACTAACAACGTCAAATCTCATCGTTTTCCTCTTAATTCCTAGTGGGTTCCAGTCCTACAGGATTTCAGCAACAAGGGCACCGTCTGGGGCTTTGTGCCATTTGTGCATGAACCACGGCCAGCTGAAATACCCATTCCAATTACCCTGCACATTGGAGACTACAACATGGACGGCTATCCAGATGCTCTTGCCATATTGAAGAATACATCTGGAAGGTACGGATATTAAGTCAAGTGAGAAATACTTCCCGCTGACTGTATGCCACCTTCGTCATGCATCGAGTTTCTCTACGCACGTGCTTCTCTTGCTGCGCTGTCTGTTCTGGTGCTTCACCTTGTTTGTCAGTCTCTGTACTAATTCTACGCTGTGTTAATTATCGTGGCTCTAACATAAGTTTTGATATGTAACAGAAAAAAATCTTCATGTGTAATTTTTTCTTCAGAATTGTCTTGACTATTTTTGTCCCTTTGTTCATCCACATGAATTTTAGAATTTTTCTTATTTGACCGAAAAAAACATTTCTATTGAGCCTTTGATGGATTTGATTATATTTATGAGAAGCTGGCTTATTTGTGGTGCTGAATCTTCCAGTCTATAACATTTATTCATATCTTTAAAATATTCTTTAGTAGTGTTTTATCAATTATCTTCATAAAACTCCCACACATCTTTCATTAGATTACTTCTTGATAGTTTAGAAATTTCATTGTTACTGTGAATGAGATTTTTTTTTCTACTAATTTTGTAGTGATTATTATTGATATGTAAGAAGACTTGATTTGGGTACATGGGTCTTATATTCACCAATCTTTTTTTACCCTTATTCTAATAGTTTTTATATTCCCTTAGATTTCCCATGTATATGTAACCACTTCATTTGAAAATAAGGATAGTTGGGTCTCCTGGTATACAAGTGTTGCATTTCTTTTTTCTTTTTCTGGTCTTGCTGCATTGGCAGTGTTGAGTAGCAGTGCTGTTATCTAGAATCATTGACTTGTTCGTGACCATCCATTTTGTTTTTATTCAAAAGAGAAATTCATTTTGTAATATGTCACAGAAGCTAGCATGATTTAACAGAATGTAAATATGGCATTCTATGATTGAATAGAATATAGGTTTTTCTAATAAACACAAATTATAGAAATTTAGAAAGTACAAATAAAACAGTAAATTAAAATCATCCACAATCACATCATCCAGAGATGATCACTGGTTGCATTTTGGGATATGGCAGAATTGTATTCTGCCATAATACAGATAATAATAAATATATCTGTTATATTTATAAATAATAATAAATAATAATAAATATATCTGTATATATATATTTATATACATAATAAAACCTGCCTTAATACAGGTTTTAAAGTTAGTCTAAAAATGGCAAAACTGCTCTTAAAAACCCATTAAATCACACACACACCATACACATATATATGTTTGTGTAATCCTCCCTATGCATATAATATATACTGTAAAATGAAAGAATTTTTATTAATATACCATTCTCTAGCCTTTTCACTATTCTTCTAGAGTTAATGAACTACAGATTCTATATTATTTTCTCACAATATGCCAAGCTTTATACATGGAGTTGAATTCAGGACATTAAGTACATGTGGATCGACTCCAGCATGCCATGATGTCACCTGACCGCCTTGAGCACCCATGCTTGTGTAAGATGCACCTCCCCCACATGAAATGTACCCTGTTTTATAAATACTTATTGTGTATTTTCTTGCTAGAGAGTTTTTGTTTAGGCCCATATTTGGCATTTCAAAAATGGTGCCCTTTGGAATACAAAAGCAGCAGTTGAAGAATAGTAAAGATTCTCACATTCCAAGAAAATACATTTATTATTCATTCTAAGTCTTTTCAGGAGGTGGACAACCAATGTCAGCTAAACACAGCAGAATAGCAGATTGATACACCCTCAGGTACATGTAGGAAATTTAACGAGTGATTTCTGAACATGAAGGGACACTGTTAACATAACAGGCATCTGAGACATAAAATCCATGTTAGCCATGCTTTTGAAATGCTCTTGTTCATGGGTCGTAGGCTGCTTCCCTCCCATCTGAGTAAGTGAAGATCAGAAACCAAGCGGAGTCCTGGCATGACAGTGGTCCTGGCTTGCAGTGGAGTTCAGGCTGCAGGCAGAACCACAGACTGCTTGATTCAACTCCTTTTCCATGATGGCTCGGGCACTTGAACAGAATTCCGCAGGGTTTGTCTCAGAGCATAAGCTGAAGTCACGCTCTTATCCACTGTAGTCTCCGTCTCTCTATGCCTTCAACAACATCTTATTCATCAGCAAGAGTACCCTAGCATGGGAGTCACAGCTTATTAGTGACATTTTCTATAAATGTTCTTTATCATAGGATGCCATTATTTGGCAGTTGAAAACCGTCATCATCCCAAGAACAGAATTTTATCTCACCTTCAAGTAATGGTAAAAGTAACTTTGGATGATGAGCTTAAATCTTAAATTGGGTGACCTAAGGTCACTCAAGGCCAAGAAAGAACTGACAAGGAAAAAGTTTTCAGTTCTATAGAAGCACTGATTGTGTTACATCTGCTTTTTCTTTCAAAGTTTTAGTTCATTATCAAAACGTTTTGCCCTCCACTTAATAAAGGGTTTAATAGGTGATTATGTATACATTCCTAGTTTCATCTTGCTTTAATGCATTTTCATTGATGAGATAATGCCTTTTTTTTAATGCCTTTTTTTTAAGGTAGATAATTATCTTAACTCAAGCTTTTCCCAAGAAAATAAAATTGAAACTTAAATGGGGTTAGTTCTTTTGCCCCACAGATATTCAAGTACATAAGATTTCTCACCTTTCATAAACTAATGGATATTTCATAGAAGTCGGTTTTAGAATATTCTGTAAACACAAAATATGGCTGGTGACAGAACAATTTGTATTTCTTGATTGAATTTCATTGGTATCCCAAAGTATAAATGAGTATGACATTTATCTAAAAATAATGTATACAGATGAATCAGTTGTCTAGACAACTCACCTTGGTAGATCAGGCATTTCTTCAATAATGTTTAAAACACTTTAGAAATTCTTCTGTAAGAATTGCCTGTATGCATAACGACTGCGTAACTCATAAAAAAAGGAAAAAAATCACGTGGGAAGATGTCATGTTTAGCTAATGTTCACATATTCAAAAAAATTACTCATCTCTAATGTTGAGTGACAAGTTTCTCTCCATCACTGTAAGATACGTATTTTTCATACTTCTGGATTGTTGTTTTGGAGGTTTTTTTAATCTTTTATCTGTCACCTGAGGACATTCCACAAAGTGGCATCTCAGCTATTTTTTCCTGTATTTCTTCCCTCAGCTGTATATAGTGTTCAGATTTACAACACACACGGTCTTAACTTCTAGGTGAATAACTCCCATGTCTTTATGTGAAACGCTATCTTCTCTGCCATGTGGTTGTCCAACCATCTCCTCAAACTTGCCTTGTCTAAAACCAACTTAATTATCACTCCCCTTCTCCTCAAACCTGACTTTCTCATAGTTTGCCTGTTTACTACAGACTTACTGTCACCCAATCATTTTAGCCAAGAAAAGTTAAATTACCTTCAACTCTCCTCCACCAAGTAGGTTTAATGCTCTTTCATAATATGTTTTGCAGGCTTCTTTTCCATTGTCACTGCCACCTCCCTTGTTCAAGTCACTTTCTCCTTGCCCTGAATTATTCTAACAGTTTCCTCAGTGGTTTCGCTGTCTCCATTACAATTCCATCTCTATCCTCCGGATGTAGGATCTTGCTGCATCAGTTATTCCCCCCGCCTCAGGCTTACGCCTTCAGAATCTTCTCAGTTCACCTTTTTCCCCCCAGTCTTTATAGAAATACTGTATGTGCAAGTCTCCCCAAGTCTGAAATAAATTTTCTGTGACTACTGACAGCTCACATTCACCCTTCCCCCGCCACAGTCTGGCTTCAGTGCACTGCAGTCTGCTAAACCTGTCACCCGGCCCCAAGGACTTCTGACAGACCAGTGCACGCTTATCAGGCTGCACGTCACCAGATTCGCCTGCCTTCACCTGTTGGTGACTTGCCCCTAAAACTCTTCTGGTTCGCTCGGTGTCCTCCCTGGCTTTTCCTCCGCCATCTCTTCTGCGAACTCCTTCTCTCCTTGGCCATCTGAAGTATTGAGGTTTCGGAGGGTTCCGTTCCCAGCCTGTTGTTCTCACTCTGCATGTTCTTCATCTGCTTTGGCCCTTTCATGGCCACTTACAAGCTTAGGACTTGGAAATCTCTGTGTCAGGGGTTTCACTACTGGTGGGTCTCGCCCTGGATGCTAGCTATGGCACCCCAAAACTGAAAGGACCTTCTCTCCTACACCTGTTCTCGGTGCCCGTATATCTCAGGATAGTGCCACCTCTCACCCACCCAGTCCTCACCAGGCGTGTGGAAGTCATCCGACATCTCTCCATCTCTGTCACTGTGTCCTCTCTGCCTGTCCTCGTCCCCAGCTCATCACTGCATCTTTCAGTACTAACAGCTACACACAAGCTAGCAGAAGTTCCGGCCCCATCTTGTGCCTTCTGCAGTCCTGTGTACTTTACAAGTTGTGCTATGTCCATGAATTTCTCACTCTTAAATTCTGAATGTCCTATTTATGCCATTACCCGGCTAACAAAGTGACCGTTATATTTCTTTTTATACATTAAAATCACAAATATTACCTAGAAAGAAAGTGTTGTAGTGGCCCCCAGATTAGCCAATATAAGGAACCCTTTGAATAAAGATAAATTCAAACATGAAAAAAATCTTTTCCAACCACTTAATTTACCAGAACTTTTCTCATTCAGTCCTCCATCCTGTAAAGTTCTGCATTTCTGTTGCCCTCGCACTACAAAAGATGCTCATTTACTTCTTCCTTTCATTCAAGAAACATTTCCTGTCTACCCCCTGGATGTCATCACAGATGCTGTCTGGGGAATAAAGGTATTGCTTTGCCCAGAGCTTAAGTCAACCTTATTCTCAATATCAAGTTTATCACATGTTTTGAACATTTCTAATGGGCAGTAATCTATATTACACAAATAATTTTTAGTATTTCAAAGTGTAGGTTTAATTTTGTTCTATTAGCTCAGCTGAGGGTTTTGCATTTACCAATAGCTGGCATTATAGGTTTCAGAGCAGCAATTAAAAAAAAACTGTTGTATTTTTAGAGAATTCCAATGGACTTAATCTGTGTTTCTTCTTAATTTGTTTTCCTTCTGTGTGTAGAACTGCCTTTCTTAAGGTTTACGCAGAAAGATAGACATATTCCCAAATTGAAGCTCTTTTCCTTCCCCATGAGCCTAGGCTGATAATGAAGTTGGGGAATTAAGACGAAGAAAGTTAAGGACCATCTAGACAAGCAGAATTCACCGGAGGTGGAAATGGCTCAAGTGGACACACAAGCTCTGAGAGCAGCCATGGAGAAAATCAAACTTCCAGTTAAATGATCCGTCAGCTACCTTTCTTAATTAGAAATAAGACAGATACACACAGCATGTGAACAACCTAGAGTAACCCAGCCTTTGTCAAGCGTTAGTATACTGAGAACCAACACCGACTGTGTGTAGCCTTGGAAGAGAGACTAAAACCAGCCTCAAAAGGCCATACACTGGTTGAATAAATATTGGTCTGTTCAGAGAAGAGGCATTTGGTATGTGCATTTTACATGTTATGTCACTTGAACATTTCCCATGTTTTGTTTTTCTAATGGGTTGAAATTACCTGTAGTTACTTCTGTTTTAACAAGTTTATTGGGATAAAATTCACACACCGTACAACTCAGTCATTTTCACATACAATTCAGTGGCTTGTAGCATATTCAAAGTGTTGTTCATCCATCACCACAGCTAACTTTAGGACACTTTCATCGCCCTAAGAAGCAGCCCCATTCACCCTAGCCATCACTGTCCAATCTCACCAGCCCTAAGAACCAATCATTTTCTCTCTATCTCTACTTGTGCCTCATCTGGACATTTCATATAAATGCAATCATGCAATAATACACGGTACGTTTTGACAGGCTTGTGTGACTTAGCGTAATGTTTTCAGGGTTCTTCTGTATGGTAGTATGTACTTCACCTCTCTCTATTGTTGGATGATATTCCATTGTACCACCTTTTATTCACTTATCAGTTGATGGATATTTGGGTTGTTTCTACCTTTTGGCTATTATGAATAACATTGCTATGAACATCCATATACAAGTTTTTGTGTGGACATGTTTTTGTTTTTCTTGAGATATATCTAGGAGTAAAATGTGCTTGGGAATGGAAGTCTGTTTAACCATCTGAGGTGTTGCCAGATTGTTTTCCAAAGAGCAGCACCGTTTTACATTTCCATCAGCTGTGTATGTGTGAGGGTTCCAATTTGTCCACATCCTACTGGCATTTGTTACCTGAGTTTTTCATTGTAGCCATACTAATAGGTATGAAGTGTTATCTCATTGTGGTTTGCAGTTGCCTGATGGGTAATGACATTGAGCTTTTTATGTGCTAATTGGCCATTTTGTGTGTCTTCCTTAGAT
Organism: Rhinolophus hipposideros; assembly: GCF_964194185.1. NCBI lineage: Eukaryota > Metazoa > Chordata > Mammalia > Chiroptera > Rhinolophidae > Rhinolophus > Rhinolophus hipposideros. Next base: position 3,126,832 of record NC_138067.1, on the reverse strand, counting down.
AATAATCGTCTATTTACATCCTTTGCCCATTTTTATAATTTAGTTATTTGTCTTTTTATTATTGAGTTGTAAGAATTCTTTATGTATTCTAGATATAAATCCCTTGTCATATATATGATTTGTAAAATTTTTCTCCCATACTGTGCGTTGTCTTTCACTTTCTTGATGGTGTCCTTTGAAGCACAAATGTTTTTTGTTTTGTTGTAAAGTTTATCTTTTCTTTTGTTGATTGTGTCTTTTGCACTTTTCTCATGAAGCAGTACCATGTATTTTTAACAGCTTTAGTGAGGTTTAATTGACGTAGAGCATGTCTTTAAATATGTGCGTTGATAAGTTTTGACACATACATAGAGCTATGAAAATATCATTACAGCCAAGGTATGGAACATATCCAGCACCCCCAAAGTTTCTTTTTAACTCTTTGTAATTTACCCTTCCCTCATCTCACCGGCAACCACGTATCTCCTTTCTGTCACTATAGATTAGATTGCATTTTCTACTATTTTGTATAAATGGAACCATGCGATATATGCTCCTTTATGGCTGGCTGGGTTCTTCCACTCAGCATTATAATATTGAGATTCACCCGTCTTTACATGTCTCTTTAGTTCATTGCTTAGTATAGCTGAGGAGTATTTCATTGTGCAGATTCATCACAATTTGCTTATTATATCCCTTTGCATGTTGATGGACATTTGGGTTTTTATCAGCTCTGGTTATTACAAATAAGCTGCCCTGGACATTCCTCTAAAAGTCATTGTCTAGACATAAGTTTTCATTTGTCTTCGGTAAATACCAAGGAATGGAGTGACTGGGTCTTGGGAAGGTGCATGTTTAACTTTTAAAGAAAATGTCAAACACTTCCAGTCACTTCACATTTTCTTAAACATTGGTATGGTCAGTCTTTTTAAATTTTACCTATTCTATTTGTAGTGTGTCTCTTTGTAGTTTCAGTTATAATTTCTCTAATAACTGATGACTTACGAGCATGTTTTAATGTGACTGTTTGCCTTTCATATATCTTCTGATGTATGAAGTATCTGTTCAAGACTTTTGCCCACATTTTATTTGGGATATTTGTTTTCTGGTTACTGAGTTTTGGAAGTTCTTTATATACAGATGCTTTATTAGATATGTTAATTGCAAATATTTTTTTCTCATCTCTGGCTTGTCTTTTCATTCTCTGAACAGTGTCTTTCAAAAAGCAGACTGCTTAGTTTTGAAAAAGTGTTTTATCAGTTTTCTTTTATGGATTGTAATTTTTAGTGTCATAGCTAAGAAATCTATATCTAATTCAATCGCAAAGATTTCCTACTATACTTTCCCCTAGAATTTTTATAGTTCTACATTTTACATTCAGGGCTATGGCCCGGTTTGAGTTACATTTCTGTATGGTGCAGGTATGGGTCCACGCTCGTTTTTTGTAAATTGTTACAGCACCATTTGTTGAAAAGACTTCCATTTTCCACTCAATTACCTTTGATATTTGATGAAAATCAATTGACCGTATGTGTCTCAGTGGGTATTTTCTTCACTCTCTATTCTGTTCTAATGATCTATTGTCTGTTTTTGCTACAGTACCACAATGTTTTGATTACTGTTGGTTTACAAAGAGTAGTGTATTCGGATGGTGTAAGTCCTCCCAATTTATGCTTTTCCAATGTTATTTTGTGTATTTTAGGTCATTGGCATTTTCTATGAATTTTAGGATCAGTTTGTCAATTTCTGCAAAAAAAAGTGCTGAGATTTTGATTTTGATATTGCACTGAATCTGTAAATCAATATTGGAATAATTGACATCTTAACAATATTGAGTCTTCTGACCCATGAACTCTGTGTGTGTGTGTGCGCGCGTCCCTTTATTTTAGTTTTTAATTTTCTCAGCAGCATGTTACAGTGTGCAGTGTACAGGTCTTGTAGATCTTTTGTCAGATACCCAAGTATTTCACTTTTTGATGCTATTATCACTGATACTTTTTTATTTCAATTTCTGATTGTTGCTTGCTACTATATAGAAATACAATTGCCTTTTGTATATTAATCTTGTGTTCTGCCACCTAACTCCACTTATTAGTTCTAGTTTTTTGTGGGTTTTTTTTCTTTTTTGGTTTCTTTGTTGTTATTTTTTTTTTTTTTTGGTAGATATAGGATTTTCTAAACAGGTAGTCAAATGATTTATAAGTAAAGGCAGTTTACTTCTTCCTTTCCAGTCTGGATGTCTTTTATTTGCTTTTCTTGCCTTTTACAATGACTAGAACCTGTAGCACCGTGGCGAGTGGAAGTGGTCAGAGCAGATGCCCTTGCCTTGCGGGATAAAACTCTCCGGAGGACGGCATTGGGTCTTCCCACGCTAGCGTGTTTGCCGTAGGTCTTCTGTAGGTGTTGGGAGACTTCCTTCTCGCCCTGGTTTGCTGAGTTTGGATCAGAAGTGGGTATTTGAGTTTGTCAGATATGTTTTCTATCTTTATTGAGATGATTGTATGGTTTTCCTTTTTCAGTTTGTCAGTCTAGTGGATTACACTCATTTATTTTAAAATATTAAAGAAATTTTGCATTCCTGCAATACACCGAAGTTGATCATGATTTTTGTCTTTCTTTTATATACATGCAGTCTTCACGCTGCGAGGTACTTAGTTCACTGAAACACGTCCATATCAGAACCATGGGCCCTCTGCGTGGTTCTCTGGTGATCATGAAGCAGGGACATGGTTCCCAAATGCTCGAATTTCAGTGAACACTATTCTGCAGAGCAAATTCTGACTGTATTGTTGGGTCTGATTTACTAGAATCACTGCATCTATGTTCATGAGGAATATTGGTCTGTAGTTTTCGCAATATGTCTTTGTCTAATTTTGATAGGTAATGCCTCATAGAATGAGTTGGGAAGTATGTCTTCGTCATCTATTTTCTGAACAGGTTGTGTAGAATTACTGTTACTTCTTCCCTAAATATTTGGTAGAACTCATCAGTGAAGCCATCTGGGTCTGGACTTTTTTGGGTTTTTAAAAAAGGTTTAAAAGTACAATTTCAGCTTCTTTATCTATTTCTTCTTGAACAAGCTTTGGTAGTCTATGACTTCCGAGGAATTTGTTCTTTTCATGTAACTTGTTAATTATACTGGCACAAAGTTTTTCATAACCTTCCTTTATTTTAATGTCAGTAAAATTTGTAGTGATGTTACCTCTTTCATTCCCAAGATTTTTACTTTGTGTCTTCTCTCTTTGCAATGTTTTTAAATGGCCATTCTTGTTGGAGGTTTATCAATTTTAAAATTGTTCTTTGCAAAGAACCAGCTTTTGTTTCATTGATTTTCTCTATTGTTTTTCTGTTTTCCACTTCATTGTTTTCCTCTGTGTTATTATTTCCTCTCCTCTGCTTGTTTCACATTTCATTTGCTCTTCTATTTCCAGTTTCTTAAGGAAGAAACTGAGGTCATTGATTTGAGAACTTTCTTTTTTAATAAAGTGTCTTTTGCCATAAATTTCCCTCTAAATACTACTTTAGTGACATACCACAAATCTTATATGCTATATCTTCATTTTCATTCAGTTCAAAGTACTTTGTAATTTCTCTTTTGAATCTTTCTTTTACTCAGAAATTACTTAGTGGTGTTTCATTTAATTTCATATATTTGGGGATTTTCCATATATTTCTGATTTTCTTCTTTTTTTCCAGTTTCATGAAATATAATTGGCGTATAATATTGTGAAAGTGTAAGGTATACAATTTGATCTTTATACACACACACACACACACACACACACACACACATATGCACACACACCCTGTTTCCCCAAAAATAAGACCTAGCTAGACAATCAGCTTTAATGCGTCTTTTGGAGAATCAATTAATATAAGACCCGGTATTATATTAATTATATTATATTATATTATATTATATTATATTATATTACATATATTATATTATATTATATTATATTATATACCAGGTCTTACATTATACTAAAATAAGACCCTGTATTATATCATATCATATCATATCATATTATATTATACCAGGTCTTACATTAACTTATAGTAAAATAAGACCTGGTCTTACATATTAATTTTTGTTCCAAAGACGCATTAGAGCTGATTGTCTGGCTAGGTCTTATTTTCAGGGAAACACAGGTGTGTGTGTGTGTGTGTATACATATATATATATATATATAATAATATATATATCATATATATATACACTACATTAAAGTCAGTTAACATCCTTTATCTCACATAATTACCATTCTCTTGTTCTTGTTATGGTAACATTAAAGCTCTACTCTCATAGCAATTTCAAGTATCCCATACAGTATTGTTGACTACAGATAACATGATGTATATTGATGAATTATATTACTTAAATGGCTTTCCTTTGTCTTACAGCAATCAGCAGGCCTTTTTACTGGAGAATGTCCCTTGTAATAATGCAAGCTGTGAGGGGGCACATCGTATGTTTAAAGTCTATTGGGAGCTGATGGACCTAAATCAAATCAGAGATGCCATGGTTGCGACCTTCTTTGACATTTATGAAGATGTGAGTTCAGAGCTCTCGTGTGTGTTGGAGTCTAATTGCTGTCCACCCCCATCTCGCTTTCTTTCACTTTAGCCTATTTGACCAGAAAATGTAGATGAGATCATGACAGCAAATGAGTTCATTAAAGAAAGCCCCTTTTAATTGTTGAATGACACCACTGGCTGATCAGTACAGGCAAATAGGAAAACGCCTATATCTCATTTTGTGCTTATCGAGGTGAAACCACCAGAGCATCGTGCTCTGAGACTGGCGAGTGTGTGTGTGCACCAGTAGCCGCGCACGGCCAGCAGATAACAGCCTTGACCCTGCACCAGATCACAGAAGAGTTCAGGACTCTCCTAACGCTGTGAACCAGAGAGAGCAACTGTCACCCCAGATTGTTGTGACTGTCTTCAGTTGCCAGGTGACCTTGTGACAGGCTCTCAGGTCCCTGGTTTCCTCCTTTCTAATGTGAAAAGCCCGTTTACCCCTCAGAAAAATAATACATTCTGATAAAGTGTGTTAAGCTCCAGAGTTGCTATAACACAGTATATCCTGTAAAGTAACTTGATTGTTTTAAAAAGTTAAATGCTCATCAGACTTTTATGGCTCCCCTAACCCCATTTTTGCTTTCGTTTTGTTTTGTTTTATAAGAGGCTGATTCTGAATTATAGAATTATTGAGGTCCTTGTTTTCCTGTCTCTCTCTGCTACCAAATCTCATGTTATTTCATTTTTTATTAGCAGTTTTCAAGCATAAAAAGCAATTGGCAAAAATATCACAAAGGAATTGACCACAAATCAATTTTTTATTAGTTTCAGGTGTACAAAACAGTGTAATAGTTAGACATTTATCATTTATTTCCCTCACACAGTGATAAACCCCCTCCCCCCATCCACTACCCCTCTGACATCGCACACAGCAATTACATTTCCTCTGTCTCTATTCCTAATGCTGTACTCCGCTTCTTGTAACTATATATATATATGTGTGTGTATGTATGTATAAAAATTGTAGTTGACAGTCATTATTGTTCAGCTTCAGCTTCAGGTGTACAGTGCAGTGATCAGGCATACAAATCAGTTTTTAATTTCTGCACATAAACATCAGAAATGAAATTTAAATGAATGAAATTTAAAATTGTTTTTAAATCTAGGAAATAAATTTGCGATGAAAGAATCAAATAATATTCTTACTATAAAAAGAGATTTTACTGATATGCATCACCAAATACTTTCTCTTGAGCAACAAAATATAGTCTACAGAAAAAACACAAGTGGCTAACGTGAAACAATACGGGAAATGATCAACATTATTAAGAGTCAGCTGCATGGAAATTTAAATGAGCACACCTTTTTTTCCCTGCAATAAAATTAGCAAAGCTTCCCCTTTCTTAGGGGAAAAAGAGATGATAATATGCAATGGTAGCCAGGGCAAATAAAAAGGTGCTCTCTTTTTCTGATTTTGGACATGGTTTGGCAGTTCATACCACAGGCCTGTGAAAATTCATGCAAATGTGACTGGAAGGAAATATGCCAAAATGTTGTTATCCCCAAAGATTAAAATTACAGATATTTTTTCATTTTATTTGTATTTTACTATTCAAGGTTTTATATATTTTAGTCGTATTTTTATTTTAAACAAGTTGAATAAGGCTTACGTGTACATGATAAACATGCCATACATTTTCATCCTTTTCCCAGTCGGTCTTGTAGTTTGTTCTTACTGCTTTTGGTTGTGCTTTTTTTTTCCCAGGGGATCTTGGACATTGTGGTACTCAGTAAAGGATATAAAAAGAACGATTTTGCCATCCATGCACTGAAAAATAACTTTGAAGCAGATGCTTATTTTGTGAAAGTCATTGGTGAGTATTTGATTTATATGTTTTATTATTAAGTGTTCACATTTAATTTTTGTATTCTTTCTGTCAACACAAATTTTCCACAGGCTAAGGACACAGTCCTACTCTCTAAATCAGGACATCAACTTCAGTACAATACTGCCATCCTGTACACAGACTCCTCAGGTTTCACTAATAGTACCAATGATGGCTTCTTTCCAGAATTCTGTGCAGAAATCCCTGTTACATTTAATTTTCCCATCTTGGCAGACTTCTTTAATCTGGAACAGTTCCTAGTCACGTCCTTATCAACTTTGAAGAACACAAACAGGGTGGCCTTCCCACCCTGTTTCCTCATTACCCGACTCAAGTCATACATTCTTTCCAGAAATTCTGCTGCGTGGAGTTGGAGAACCGATGCCCTCTCCGTGCCTCGTATCAGGAAGCACGTGATGCCGAGCCCCACGATCAGGATATTAACCTTGATCGTCTGGTCATCTTGATTGTCTGACCAGCAGGCCTTTCCACCTTACTAACTGATTCGTATTTTATGGGATGTATTCTGCTATTACTTTCATATCCTTTCCCTTACCACACCTATACCTACCAGCCTTAGCGTCCATTGACAACTCCTGCCTGAATCAGTAGTTGTCAAAGAGTGATTCTCTATTTCCAACATTCCTGCTACGTTTATTAGTTGGCATTCTACTATAAGAAAGATCTTTCAGTATAGATCTGTATTCACATTTTGTTCCGTAAAAAAAATCATTTCTGTTAATGTTCAGATTGTTCCCAGGCTTCTGTACCTTTTTGACACATTCTCTGGCATAGCGAGATATCTCAGGTTCATCTCGTGTGTCCCTTGCCCGAAGTCTAGAATCTGACCTTTCTCCAAGGAGCCCTGGCTCCTTCTACCATGTTTCCCCAAAAATAAGACCTAGCCAGATCATCAGCTCTAATGCGTCTTTTTGGAGCAAAAATTAATATAAGACCTAGTCTTATATTATACCAGGTCTTATATAAGACCCAGTCTTATTTTATTATAATAAAATATTTTTGCTCCAAAACACTCATTAGAGCTGATGGTCCAGCTAGGTCTTATTTTGGGGGAAATAAGGTACTTATTTGTTCACTGTTAGCTGTTCCCAACCATGATAGCCTTCTCCTCCACCTGCCACCCACATGCTATAGAAATCCTGTACGTGTTTTGTTACATGTCTGCTTAAGTATTTTATTTTCTTTGAAGTGATTATAAATGTGATTGTAGATATTTTTAAGTTTAGTTTCCACGTTTTTGAAATGCAATTGATTTTTGTGTGTCAGTCTTGTATACGGCTACTGACTTATTGGTTCTAGGAGGTTTTGTTTTGTTTTGTTTTTAGATTCCATGGGATTTTTTTATGTAGACAATCATGTCATCTGCAAAAAGGGACAGTTTTAGTTCTTCCTTTCCAATCTATGTGTGTTTTTTTTCTTGTTCTAGCTAGAATTTCCATTGTTAGATAATGTTGGGGAGAGTGGACATCGTTGCTTTGCTTCTGATCTTAGGGGAAAGCTTTGTTTTTTTACCATTCGTATGATGTCAGCTATAGGTTTTTTGTAGATGCTCTGTATTGTGTTAAGGAAGTTTCCCCTTTTTCTAGTTGGCTGAGAGTTTCATCATGAATTAGTGTTAGAAGGAAACTGTTTTTGTCTTGTTATTATAGTTGACATCGAAAGAGCCATATCAGTTCATTTGTTAACGGAATGACACATGCATTTCGTATAAATATTACAGTTTTGGAATGGGCATAAGTAGCCAAACAGAAAAGCAACAGAATAATGAATGAGTACTGGGAGATTTATTTTGGGACATGGAAATAACAAAAAATGTAATTTTGCTTCCTAACAAACTTCTAGCAAATTCGCTCTTATTTGAATGAACTCAGAGTGACTTCCATTTTCATTACTACTGTAACCACAGAATAATTACATTGAGTCTGACCATTTCTACACTTGTTATCCATATGACTGTCTCCTCTCTTTTCCCATTTTCAAGGGGGTATTATGTGGCTATTTTGGAGCTAACCAAATATTTAAATATGCTATACCTTTGGTATACTGTTAACTTACCTAGTTTGAAGGGTTTATGGTTTTTTTTCTCCTCAGTGGTTTTTATTCAACTTTAGACCTCTAGATAAGAAGACAAGCATTCTACCAACATACAGAAGTCAAACTCAAGGACGCATTCCCACCTGTACCCATTTTCCAGTATTAGGGACCCAGCTAGTCAATAGTTTATTTCTTGAAAAGGGAAAATTGCGCCTTAGTGAACAAGCTACTCTGTCCTAATTTAACTTCTCACGTCCACCTATCGATTCAGATTCTTTGGGACTGGAAATTAGCATAGTTTTCCAGGCTTACAACACAAAATGCAGTGAGTAAGAGGGGACTCTCTCTCGTCGCCTTATTGGGACGCCCCAACCTGGAATGAATGTTACTTGTTTCAAATGTTTATCTGAAACTCAGATTAATAGTTCTCTTTCAGAGTATTTTCTTTTTGTTTAAAGAGATAGCTATAGGATTTGTGTCCTTAATTTGAGTTGCCAGTGTACTTTAAAGAAACTATTTCCTCAAGTTCGAAGCTTTCAGAAAAACACAAATTAGTTCATCTGATTGTGGTGTGTTTCTGTGTATGGATTGAAAGTTCATGCTTTCTAGGGCAGATGTTACGCATTGAAAAGTAAGAAAAATTTCAAGCAAAAGAGAGGTTCACCCTGTACTCAGCAAGTTCTTTTTCTTTTTTCTTTTTTCCAGTTTTGAGAAATAATTGACAATAGCAAGTTTTTTTATTCAAGCCTCAATACTACTCTGACACTAAAGCGTCTTTGTTTGTACTCTTTGAGACATACGATTGCATTTTCTCTGCTTGTCACGACTCTGTTAGCTGGTGAGAGGCCATGTTAGGCCATGGTTTCCATGCCTGATCTGGAGGCTCTTTCCCAGGGCACAGACTGTTAGTCATGTGCAGCAGAAGTAAGTCAGAGCCCAGCGGTTTCCTAACAGTGAGAAGGGATTCAGATTCCCGTTGTAATAATAATAATAAAATGCTAAAGAGAAAAGGCCATTCTCAGTGGGAAGCAGAAGTCAGTCTTGCTTTTCTAAAAATATATTGATCATTTTGAAACTGTCCGTGTGTAAAAAAATATAATTTCAGATCCTCAGTCCTTCCTTGGTATTTATTTATTTACATTTCCAAAAGCCATCTTGCCCGAGACCAACCTCATGCAACTAAACCTCAGGCAGCTTCTACCTGAGTAAAGCTCACTTCCCACAGAGCAACACATTTCTTTTAGGAGTCCATCTAGTTGTTAGAAAACTTACCCTGTATCAAGTCAAGAGGTGCACATTTAGTTAACTTCTGTCTATTGAAAACTGTCAAAAGTAATTGCGCTTTATGCAATGATTTTTAACCCTTTAAACCGCAATTCCTTTTGCACCAACCTAATCCTGTTGTCTGGCATACAGTAGCCCTTGACGAGTACCTGTTGAATAAAAATAAACAATTAGTCCTAATCAAATGATTGCAGTTTTTGATCCTTAAAGCAGACATAATTTATAACTATAGTAACAGAACACCTGTAAACACACTAGGGTCCTGCTCAGGAAAAGTAAACTTCTTTAAGGAATTAAATAATGAGGTAGCAATGAAATGACATGTCGGAGGCTTTCCTGTAATCCAGGGAAGAGGAAATGGAGTATAGATGAAACAAGAGTGGCCACGTGTTGTTGACTATTGAAGTTGTGTGAAGTGTGAGTGGGGTTCCTTACACTATTCTAATTTGTATGTTTGAAAAATTCCATGTAAAAAGTGTTAAAAACCTAAGAGTGTCTGGAGAATCTTTGTCCTGTAACGTTCTAGCCTAAGTCCGCATGGGTAGCACCGGCACGTGAGTAACTGGATCCTGGGGAAGTTTCCTCCCCGTCTCCAGGCTCATACCCAGAGACTGCCAATTTGGTGCAGGAGGTGTTAGTTTTAGAAAACAAGATAACTTTGCATTAAAGATATTAACATAAATATTAATAACATGCTTTACAGAAAGGTCATGGGAAATGAGATACCAATTTAAAGCAATCATGTGGAGAAAATAACCTTCTAGTCGTTTCGAGATGCCCTTCCACTCTTTGCTTTGATTATTAGTTGTTTGCCTTAAGTCAGACAGCTGCTAGTATGCAATTACCCTTTCATAGCCATCTACAATGTTCAGAGTTGATTTTGCTCTAAAATAATTGTGACTCTAATGCTCAAACCAGCCTGGGCTAAGTGACAGTGTTTTCACTTAAGCTTTGCTCTGTGGCTAGGGAAAGGTAAATATATCCTCTTCCTGTTCCTTGCTGGTTCCCACGACACCAGAGATCCACAGAGTGCTCCCCAAGTACCTGTGTGAAGACAGTGGACCCTGAGCATTGCAGAATTTGGGGGTTCCCTCGCTCCCTCAAATCATACTTCCTAGCGCTAATCTTTTTATCTTATTCTTGTCAGCTACATTTGGATGTTCTGCATTCTAACTCTATTCTACTAGTACTTGACTCAAATTTCTAGCAAATACATATGAGCCTATATTTCCCTAGCATTTACAAAATTCTGATAGTACTTTCACCGTTTACTTCAAATAGGATGAGACCTTTCAAAAGCTTTTATTTCTCTGCATGCTTCCAAATTTTGTTGAAATAATGTGGAAGTTTACTTCTGGATAGTTCATTTTGCTTTACCTTTTGTGTCCTCTGTTCTACAAATCTTTTCTTAGCATAACATTTCACAACCATTTCATCAGTGATTATTTAAACTTAACAATTTTTATCAGCTCTATTGCCACCATTTTACTTACATACCACATCTTTCCTTGTCTTCAATCTAATTTCTTTTGGTGGAGCACTTCCTCAAGTTCTTTTCAGAGAATTGTACAGAGGTTAATATATTTTCAAAGTCGTGGTATGTCTGAAAATGTCTTTCTCTTACCCTCACGTATCAACACTGATTTTGCTAGCAGAGTATTTTATCAACGTTGCTCCATTTCTTTCTTGCAGATAGTATGGGAGTCTTTAAAATTGTCCCGTGTTCTTGCATGTTCTGTTTGGATGGAGGCCATTCATACGATGGCTCACTTTAGTCTTCCTTCTTTTAAGCTTTGGTTTTCTTCGTGTATCTGAGGATTTTTCTCTGCTTATATTTCTAAAAAGAATCAGTGTTGTAGATAATATGTGTGGCAAAAGCACCTGTGTCACATACAATTCTGCACGACAGGCGACTGCCACTGCTCCCTTCTCTCCTCCCCGGCAGGAGCTCCTTGGGGCTCACAAGCTGGGAGCCGACCAGAGGGGGAAGATATGACAGTCAGTGCTAAGGGACACTGCTAGAGTCCCTGACATCCCCACGCCTATGGCCTCGACCTGGGGGGTCATCAGACTCTGAGTCTGAACAGACTTGTGCTTTCCAGTGGGAAGAAGAGCAGGGAGTGACAGAGGCAGAGCTCGTATGATCACACTGCTTCACGTATGTTACGAAAAATTATATATGTATAAAACATACACCTACCCCATTTCGTATTTAATCTGTTCACATGTAGAGAACAGGATCAAAATTACTTAAAAGATGATTCACTTCTTACTTACATGTTTCTATATTTACGTTTTTTACAATTAGCTTATGATTTTTTAACTGAAAAATAGAGGATGAAATATTGGTAATCAATAACAGGTAAAAAAACATTTCCATAAGTTGTCTAAAATAATGTCTAAATGACAAGAATGGCTGGGAGGGAGGCCTTTATTTCGCACATGATATTTGATTTGGTATTTGCTTTGTATTCATGTGTCTTAAGCAAAAACTAAAGACATTTTCAGAAAATGAATATGAACAGTCATCCATAATCCAGGCAAGGATTTTTCATTTCTAAAACCATTTATACAGTATTGACCTTTCTAGCTTTGACTTTTTCTATTCATCCTTTTCCCAGCCTGCAAATTGGTTTGGTGTCACAGTATTTATGTGTGATTATTGCTAGTTTTTGGTTTTGTTCTTTGTGTGAAGTAGCTAACGTAAACTGAATCTCAAAGCTAGGAGCCAAGGTTTTATACTTTAAGTATCTTTAAGAATACATGGTCTGTAATGTATAGTTTTCACATGAAATATTAAGATCATAAGCATTGTCATTTTAAAGAAAACTTATGAATTGCACATCCCATTAGTCATGTTTTAAACTAATTTAATCTACTAATAACCAATAATTCACATAGCTCATTAAGTATTTTAATTACAGTTTTTCATTTAATTCTGAATAGCCTACGAGTATGTTCTTATATTTCATAAATCTTTCTAAAACAATTTTGATTTTAAAAGTCTAGGGGTATTAGAAATTTTTTTTTACAACTGTTTACTTGAAAGGGTATTATAACATGTTATAATAGATCTTTATAGAATTTTGTAATATGATTACAAATACTAATAATTAAAAAACTTTATAAAAGGGTTAAAAATCCTGAAACTTCTAAAAATTAGAATATGGCTCAGCCAAGATCAACTAGTTAGTAGGAAAACATTGATACTTAAAATAAGAAACAGAGAGAGACTTATAAACCAAACAAACAAAAACAGCCCTTGCCTTCAAGAAACTCACAGTGGTGAAAAAAAGAAAACAAAACCAAACAAAAAGCAAAACCCACAAATACAGTACCCGTCCTGTTAAGTTTCCTTTTTCCATAACTGGTGTTTATTATGTGTTTTAGCACACCTGCTCGGTGGTTGTTACAGTTGCTTTAGAAAATTGTCACTTACAACCATATGCTTTTATAGAAGTAGTGTGACTGTCCCACATCTAGGAAGTGAGCTTTGCTCTACCAATAGTATGTTCTGCCTTGGCAACTGGACTTGGAGCTGAGTTGCGCCCTATAGAACTAGACTGGAGGACGACTGCTTGGAGCCGATGAGCCCTATTCCCCAATAAAATTTATTTAAAAAAAAAAAAACAAGAAAAGTCCCTTTTCAGAAAACTTACATTCCATAATAAAAACAGAAATACTTTTTTAAAAAAAGTTCTGCCTTGCAGCATTTAGTTGCGAGGGCTCAGTTTGTATCTGACGAAAGCACAAAGGATGGAATTTTTATTTTGATGGCACTGGAGAAACTACATTCTTGCACTGATTTTAATAGACTCCTGGTACTTTTTACCTGTCAGTAAGTTTGACCTTGTGGAGTCTTAAAATTGTAATTTCAGGGTGACATTTGTAAAAATGCCTTCAACTTTTCTGTTTATGCAAGATAATTTGAAAGCATTTTTTTATTGGTAAAGTTTTGGTTTGGTATTTACTTAGGTTTGTTTTCTGATTGCAAAGATTAAGGAAGCCTATTACATATTTTTTTTTTTAAAGTCTCTTTTCCTATTTGGAAAGTCTGGGAAAGTATTTTTTAAAATTGCCACTTCCAACCTCTATGAGCCCTCAGCATTCTCTGCTTGCTTCTGCTAGTTCCTAAAGTTTCAAGCATGCCAAAGGAAGCTGCAACAATGAAAACTGATGCTTTTAAATCCTGAAATACATAAGTACAGAATCCATAATCCATTTACAATAACAACAGTAGCTGACATTTGTTATCATGGGTTAGGCCATCTCACAGGTGTTTTACATGGCTTTTCTTATATATATAACAGGACCTATATGTGGTCATTTTTTAAATAATTAAAAATAATATTAAAAATAATATATTCTTAGCATATAAGGAGAAAGGGAAAGCAGAAAATTAGTGTACCAAGTAAATTACACTCCTGGCCATGCTCTGCATTTTTGACTTGAGAGAACATACATCATCCATGGGCCATCCAGCCCCATTCATTCAGACTCTGCCTGTTCAGGGCTCCCACTCTTCTAAGTAGTTTTATCACATGAGCAATCTTACACAAAGTGCCCCTTAAAACCAGACCTCTTCCCTCTGTGCTCGGTCAGAGCATTGAGCGCCTAAAATTGCCTACTAATAGTAAGATAGATCCCAGTTTGGAATCCTAGGCTTAGGTAGTTTTTAGACATATTATAAGTTACTCTGTTCAGCCACATTATTTTAAAGATTTTTCAAAAACTAAAACAGAGAGAGGCCAAGTGGTTTGCCACTCCCACCTTGTGCATTGGCTCACAGGGCAGCAGGTGGCCCTCCTCAGTGGTCTCCTGTACTGTATGGAGAGGATGCCAGAAAAGAGCTGAGCTTACGGTTTGTAGCCATATGGTCACAGAGATATATTCTTAAGGAACACTCATGACCTGTAGATTTAGTTAATTAATCTGATACGAACAGAAACTGACAAAAAAACAACCACAGAAGAACTATCACATATGTAAAATGCTACATTGTTTCTCAGCAGCATTTAATTCACGTCTTCCTTTCTTTTTGAAGAAGTTATATTTAATTTTAATAACTGTTTAAACCACACTGATGAGCCTATCACGTTGATATACTGAAAAATATGAACGAAATGAGAATAAAAAGGTTCCTTATATAGCTGTACCTTTGAAGAAACCTAATGTTTTCCAGACCTTTTTTTTTTTTTTACTTTATTAATGCAAGAGGAGAAGATAGTCAGTATGTATGTGAGTGGGTGTGTCCCTTTTCTTTTTTGATGGAAAAACTAAAGGATGGGTGGGACTTAGTGATAAAGACAAATTGAAATGCAACATTTCACTCTTCTATAGTGTTCCTTAACAAAAGCAGTATAATTACTGGAATTAGCTAAAGACAGCTTTCCGCTTTATGTAGAAGACACATAGTGGTAGAGCCCCGAAACCGTGTAGACTACGTCTGCCTTGCCTGCCGCGTAGCCAGGTACCTGTCACTGGAAAAAGGTCAGGTGGTTCTATAAGTGAAATAATAATTCAAGGCTAAGAACAGGTTCGCCTTTATTTTAGTATTTGGAAGTTCTGAATTCCTAATTAAACATTATGATCAAGCAGAATATTAATTAAGCTCAAGGGTTACTATTGTTCCTTCTTGAATCTGTGGTTGCAAAAACCAAAGAAATGCATATTCTATTTGTACTTTGTGGACATCTCTTTAAATGGCATATACAAAGGGTCCCAAAAAAATGTATATACACATTATAAGAAAGGAAAAAACTGTATTAAATTTGTAATACTCAATATATACTGATAACAAAAGATGAATACAAGTCATGTGTATACATCTTTTGGCAGCCCCGGTATATATGACATGTATGGTATGTACATATGTTATGATGCATTTATCTTATCATTTTGACCCTATTGCTACAATATGAAACTTCAAATTTGACAGAGGAAGTCTTGCAAAAAACAAAAATAGATACAGGATACAAACCAATTTTTAGCTTGCTGTATACAGAATGAAAGAAACTAATATGTAATTTTGAGTAAATACCCTGAACTATGCTACACTAGACACAGACATTTTCTCTTAGACAAAAAATAAAATAATCCTGTGGTTCATTGATTTCCCCTCTCCCATAAAAGTAAGATGATGTGTTTTTTCAATGGCCACATGGTCTTTCAAAAAGAGTTCCATTTGCTTTGTGACCTTGAGTAATGCACTGGCCCAAGCTCCAGGTTCTTCTTCTGAAAACAAAGTGGGGGTGGAGGTGGAGGCTATTGGACTTATCTCACAGTCTTACTGTGAGGATTAAGAAGGAGCATATATGAAAGCAAATTCATGTTCAGAGTTTGGTACTTACCAGAAGATCAATGAAAGAATGTTTGCTAAAACGATGCTTGATAACCTTTCTGGAGGTAGTTTCACTATACATGCCAAAAGCTTTAAGACAAAACCCAGAAATAATTCTATTTCTATGAGTTTAGCCCGGTTAACCACCATTCTACTTTCTATGAATTTGACTACTTTAGATACCTCATATAAGTGGAATCATACAGTATTTGTCTTTTGTGACTGGCTTATTTCCCTCACCACAGTGTCCTCAGGGTTTATCCATGTTGTAGCATGTGACAGGATTTCTTTCCTTTTTAAAGCTGAGTCATGTCCCATTGTACATATAGACGACGTTTTGTTTAGCCAGTCATCGTCAATGGACATTGGTTTGGGTTGCTTCCACCTCTTGGCTCTTTTTAATAGTATGCATTTCATTGTGATTTGGGTTTGAATTTCCCTGATTGCTAATGATTGCTCATCTTTTCATGAGCTTAGTATACCTCTATATCTTCTTTGGAGAAATGCCCATTCAGATCTTTTGCCCATTTTGTAAATGATTGTCTTTTTATTATTGAAGTGTCAGTGTTCTTAATATTATTTGGGCCATTGCCAAATGTAATTTTTATGTTATGAATTAAAGCGTAACTTCACTTTCCTCCGAGGAGTCAATTATACGGGACCATTTACTGAATAATCCATCTTTTCTCTGCTTTAATAAGCATTGATTGAGCAAATATGTTGGATTAGGCCTTGAGAAAATGATAGAATGATGCAAAGCTTCCATTCTCGTACAAACACAGACTTGTGAGTAAAGAATTACTGTTCAGCAAAATAGTGGTTTAAATGAAGGTTTATGAAAATCATTTTGGCACAAGTGGCAAAGAAATACAAATGTCTGCCTAGAGGTGGGGAAAGAGGAACCAAAAAAATGCTTTGAGAATAAAAGAGTGAGAACCAGTCCCTGTTCTGGGGTAAGAAACATAAACATTGAATACTGTTTCCAAGTGTAAAACATTTATTTCACTGTTTCCTCAAGTTGTATTTAATGTAAACATGAAATTAATTACATTAATGTATCAAGTATGAATGAACAGGTATCTTTTTTTGAGATGAAAGATGTCGTCTCATTTCTTAGTGCCTTTGTACTTTGTATACCCTGCCTAAGTATATTTCTATTAGAACAACTGTCATTTTATATTCATAGAATATAAGTAAATATAAGAACCCATTTTCCCATGGATATATTTGAACTAACAGATATTTATAACCGTTATTGAAATAATTTATGCATACTGATTGGAATTGTCAGCTTTCTTTAATTTATAACATATACACTATTTAATAGCACATAATGTCTGCTTTGTAAGAAAGCAGAAGTGGTAGTAATACAGTTACTCTTCAAAATTCATTGCTTACATAAAGGCTTCAGAAATTCTAACTTTTTCTTTTTGGGTAATTATAGAATAAATGTGTCATTAAATTATTTTTGTATATTTGCTCTAGACCCCTCAATGATTTTATAGTTATGTTCTCCATCATAGTTATTAAGCATGCCGAAAATCTCTGACCCAGAAACTTTGACTAGATAAATGGGAAAAGTATAGTTTGAGATATAAAGTACTAAATGTTCTGTTTGTTTTTCTCAGTATACATTTTAATTGGTTTTCATTTGATACTGATGTCAGATTCTAAGTCATCCTTGGAATTTAGCTAACCAATTGGAAAATAAAACCAACAGTAGGTATCGCTTGATATAACCATAATTAATTATATCACTTATATATTTCACAAAATGGCAGTATCTTCACTGCTTTATAAAGGCTTTTGAAACATTGGTATAAAGTGAACAATAGAAATTTAATCTACACAAACCTAAAGAAACTGAATTTATTTCTGCTTGTGATCATGATCCAATAAAGCATATTAATAGATTTTAGGTAAAACAATTAGTTTATTTTAAATATAAGCTTACATTATATCAGTAATAATAGCCTTTTCTTTATTTTTTCCACAGTTCTTAGTGGCCTCTGTTCTAATGACTGCCCTCGAAAGATAACAGTAAGTAAACTTAACTCTCAGTTGTAAATATTTCTGAGAAAATTCTCTGCATGATAAATAGATACACACAAAATAGTTATCAGATTACAATCAAATTGATATTGCTCTGTAGAAGTGAGTAAAGTATCCTTAAGTGCTCAAAAAAACGTTTACAGACAATAAAGTACCTTTCCTAAAAAATTTCTCGGGGCTGGCCCGGTGGCTCAGGCAGTTGGAGCTCCGTGCTCCTAACTCCGAAGGCTGCCGGTTCGATTCCCACATGGGCCAGTGGGCTCTCAACCACAAGGTTGCCAGTTCAATTCCTCAAGTTCCTCAAGGGATGGTGGGCTCTGCCCCCTGCAACTAAGATTGAACACGGCACCTTGAGCTGAGCTGCCTCCTGGATGGCTCAATTGGTTGGAGCGCGTCCTCTCAACCACAAGGTTGCCAGCTCAATTCCTCGACTCCTGCAGGGGATGGTGGGCTGCGCCCCCTGCAACTAGCATCGGCAGCTGGACCTGGAGCTGAGCTGTGCCCTCCACAACTAAGACTGAAAGGACAACAAGTTGACTTGGAAAAAAGTCCTAGAAGTACACACTGTTCCCCAATAAAGTCCTGTTCCCCTTCCGCAATAAAATCTTAAAAAAAAAATTCTCACCTCAAGGTTCTGAACCTCGTTTACGAAGCCTTTTCTGACATCCTAGGGAGAATGACCACCGCTCCCATTATTTCTGTGCATACTGCTCCCATTTGGGCATATATAATACTTGATCACACTTACCTGGTTTAATTTTAATGCCTCTCCACACTAAAATGTAACACCTTGAGGTCAAGAACCGTGTCATCTTTGTATACTTGGTACATGGCACAAGGCCAAGCTTATGGTACCCAGTTAATGAATTTTTTTGGTATAGCATTAATATTGACTTGCTGTCTAAGGGAATGTTTCAGTAAATAACAAAATGTGAAAATAATTAGGCTTAGTTTTTGAAATTGCCAGTTTATGTATCTTGTAAGAACATTACATTATACTTGAAAGTAACTGTGTATATGTGTGTGTGGACCCTGCTCGGGTCCTCATAGTAACCCTTGTTTTATAAGGAATTAACCCCCATTTAAAGAAGAGGAAACTGAGGCTCAGAGAAATGAATTGTCCAAAGTCCTAGCTATGAAGTGGTGGAACAGAACACAAAGCTAGAGGTTCTGATTATGGTCTCATGTTTTTACTACCCCATTAAAGCACGACATTGCCAACATCTTAAGTGTGGTTGGGAAACTTTCCATGTTTGAGACACATGGAAAGAGACCCTGAGCCAGAGATCTGCACACAGAGCTTCCATCTAGACTCACCATGAGAGACACCTCTGACACAGTGAGGAAAGCAGGATTTGCGGGAGAAGGCAGTCTGTGATGCGTGGGGAGCTCTGAGGCTAGGACTGTCCTTGGGAGATGGCTCAGGTTGAGGAGAGGGGCCAGAACTTTGGACACGGGGTCAACGAGATGTTGCATCAGGCAGCCTGCAGGAAGGGGTTATACTTTGTACGAGCCAGCTCCCTCTGAGAACAATTTATATGTAAGAGCCCGGCTGTGAGCTAGCAGCCACTTAGGGACTGAGTGTCTTAGTCCTGAAGGGACGGTCTGGACAGGGCATCTTGTATCCACTGTGAAAGTACGTCAGTGCTGGCTCAAACCTATCTGCCTTCCTGTCATTAGGAAAGTGTAGTGTACAGGGGAGGCGGGGGTGGGGGTGGGGGGAAGGCCATATTGGAACTTATGTGTAGATGTAATTAATCGGAGGCTGAAGATGAACTTGGTTGTTTGGGTTTTGTCTACCCAGTTTGTGAACTATTCAGACCCTTTGTTCCTCTTCGTTTTCCTTACTGACCATATCCCCTACTGTGTGGCTCTTTCATTACAGTCTAGTAAAGAAGTCTAAAATGTTTGACTTGAATCCACTCATTTTACCCACAAGCTCTAGCAGAAAATTTGACAGAAAAGACTTTATAATTAAGGCAGATTATACTTCTAAGATCAGCAGTGCTCCCATTCTCCTTCTTAAAATAAAAGTCACATCTGTGGTGTGGAGAACAGAGCCACTTAGAAAGTCACTTAAGTAAAGCCCAGCCTGCACAGCTGTCCTCACAGTGACCTACGGTCCAGCGCCGTTGGGCCATTCTGCAGGCGACGTCTACCTCTCTTCATCCCTTTATTCCTTTCTTTGGAGTTCAGCTCCTGTTAAACTGCCCTTCACATCTATCGTTTTTCTCCCCTTGATAGAATAGATCACAATTCTATGATAGCCTAAAAGAAACAAATGCACACCATACTGCCCCAGTTTTCCATGTGTCAAATGGATGCCCACTTGTGAAATTACTTATTTCATGAAACAGTGGGCATTCTTCTTATTGCTTTGAAATCAGATCCACTTGATCATAATGGAAAGTGTTATGT